>NC_063175.1:7949890-8601935 GCF_023159225.1 Perognathus longimembris pacificus | reverse complement strand
GCCATGCAACAAGGTCATATTCACTCACCTTTAACCTGAGTTACTCCTACTCACACAGAAATTTGCATGCTTATTAAGCTCATAGGCACTGAATGTCTTAACTGGTTAGAGGAAATGAGCCAGATGTTACTTTCACCATGTTCTGACAGATGTTAGCCATGCTTGAACCAAGTGTCAAAGCACTCAGTTACATGTACCTGACTTTGATTTGGGTCCTAATCTCTGAATTGATGTTGAGACAGAGCTGAAGTGTGATGAGAAATCATTCAAGTGGTCTGCTCATTTTCTGCTTGTTAACCCAAGGCCAATGAACTTGACATGCATATTGATTCATTACTAGCATTTAGACATAGTTCAGAAAACACCTACTTGAATTGTTTCCTCACTTTTGCTATTACAGTCTATGCTGAGCTGACAATCACTCACATGTACATCATGATATTTGGAGAGTGAATTTTCAGAAGAGGAATGCTAGATCCCAGGGCATGCGCATTGTAACTTTGATAGCTGCAGATGTCCTATTTTTCCTTTTAGAGATTTGATGACTTATACTTCTCCCAGCATCATTTCCAAATCCTGATCAGCAGAGTGTGCTAGCAAACCTTCGGGTTGCTGACTAACAGGAAAAAAATAGAATTATAAAGTAATTTGAACTTGCTGGGTGCCAGTGAGTCATGCCTGTAATCCTAGCTACTCAGGGGGCTGAGATCTAAGAATTGCAGTTCTAAGTCAGCCCAGGCAGGAAAGTCTGTGAAACTCTTATCTCCAATTAATTCCCATCTCCACCAAAAAAAAAAAAAAAATTGCTGGAAGTGGATCTGTGGCTCAAGTGATAGACTGCTCGATAGACTCGAGCTCCCAGGCACAGGAGGGGGTAGTAGGAATTTGTCCTTCCTTCCTTCCTTCCTTCCTTCCTTCCTTCCTTCCTTCCTTCCTTCCTTCCTTCCTTCCTTCCTTCCTTCCTTCCTTCCTTCCTTCCCTCCCTCCCTCCCTCCCTCCCTCCCTCCCTTCCTCCCTCCCTCCCTCCCTCCTTCCCTCCTCCCTCTCCCCTCCTTCCCTTCTTCCCCTCATTCTTTCTTTCTCTCTTCTTTCTTTCTTGCAGTTATTGGGATTTGAACTTAGAGCTTCATTTTGACCATGTATCTAGTTCTTTTTGCTCTGGTTATTTGGGAGGTAGGGTCTCATGTTTTTTTTTTTTTTTTTTTTTTTTTGGCCAGTCCTGGGCCTTGGACTCAGGGCCTGAGCACGGTCCCTGGCTTCTTCCCGCTCAAGGCTAGCACTCTGCCTCTTGAGCCATAGCGCCGCTTCTGGCCGTTTTCTGTATATGTGGTGCTGGGGAATCGAACCTAGGGCCTCGTGTATCCGAGGCAGGCACTCTTGCCACTAGGCTATATCCCAAGCCCGGGTCTCATGTTTTGCCCAGGTCAGCTGGGATAACGGGCCTCCTGGTTTTGCTTCTCACCAGGACTAGATGACAGGCTAACACCACCATGTCTAGCTTTTTCTACGGATGGAATCTCATGAGCCCAGGTCAGCCCAGGACTGCAAATCTTCTGCTCTTAGATTCCCTAGGGAATCTAAGATCACTCACTCAACATCACTGAACCCATCTATTTATTGAAATGGGATTCTTGTGAACTTTTTGCTTGGGCTGGCCTAGGAACATTGGTCTTGGCCTTCTGAGGAGCTAGGATTACAGGTGTAAGCCACTGGCTGAACTCAAGTTCTTTTCCTCAATGTATGTATAAGGAGGTTTCATTTTAGTAATTTATTTATACAGCGCCTTTTGATCTTATCCCAGAAATGTGCAGTTTCTCATACACTCTGAACTCACTTGCATTGAATGTCTGTAGGCTGCTTGTTCAAATCATTTGCTTAAACAGTCTCAAACAGGAGAATGGATAAATTATGGCACGTTTATCTAAAAAGACAATTGCAGACCTCCTACCTTGTACTGCTTCCTTCTGAAAAGCTGGGGCAGTAAAAAGGTCCTGGGCCCATCTCTAAGCAAGAGTAGATACATCACTCACTAACAAACACCGTTCGCCCTTCTTAGAAGATTAGGAGGAAGCCAGGCAGGAAAGGGGTGAGCTGTTATCAACCCAACTCATCGGGTACTTATGGCAGCAATAAAACATCTCAAAAATATAACAACGTGATGAAAGCTCTGAAGTCATTGCATCCTAAGCCTTACTGGTCTTCCCCCGGCAAATATGTGCAGTTTGATATCATTTTCATGTTGATTATCTATGAGCTGCGAAGTGGCAGACTAAAATGATTTCACTAAAGTCACTCCTCTGATGTGAATGTGATCTAAAGTTGAAGGGGCCTCCTGATTAGCACTCAGGCTTTCCTGAGGTTTTCTATGATTTTATTTTGTGTTGGTGAGTGCCTGTATTTAATTTGGGGCTTTGTGCTTGCCCGGCTACACCTCCAGCCTGGCCTTTTGCTGCTTATTTTGGAGATGGAGTTGAGCAAACTTTGAATGATGATCTTCCATAGCTCAGCCTCCTGAATAGCTGGAATGACAGGCACAAGTCATCAATGACCTGCTTTTTTGATGCTTTTGGACTAGCCTTTCAAAACACACAGCACACTGAGGGCAGTGGGAAGAACAGACTTTCTAAGTGACTTTCCTTAGCCCACAGTCAACAAGCGAGAGACAGGAGGGCAGCAGAGCCCCCCATGGAGGAGAACCCTACCATTTGAGTCATTCATGATGGAAATTCCGCAGCACTGCCTTTCTCCACAGCCTTTCAGGACAGTGCAATCTCAGAGGAACGTTACATTTTGTTGACAACACTCAGTTTAATCACAGAAAAGCATGTGCTACGGTATTCTTTCAAGGGTGTAAATAGCACTTTTTTTTTTTTTTTTTGGCCAGTCCTGGGCCTTGGACTCAGGGCCTGAGCATTGTCCCTGGCTTCCTTTTGCTCAAGGCTAGCACTCTACCACTTGAGCCACAGCGCCACTTCTGGCCGTTTTCTGTATATGTGGTGCTGGGGAATCGAACCCAGGGCCTCATGTATAGGAGGCAAGCTCTCTTGCCACTAGGCCATATCCCCAGCCCCGTAAATAGCACTTTAAAAAGCATTTGTAAGGCTGTACTTTAGATTTTGTGTTAAATAAAATTATATTTAGTTTTGTGCATAAGGAGGTTTCATTTTAGTAATTTATTTATACAGCGCCTTTTGATCTTATCCCAGAAATGTGCAGTTTCTCATACACTCTGAACTCACTTGCATTGAATGTCTGTAGGCTGCTTGTTCAAATCATTTGCTTAAACAGTCTCAAACAGGAGAATGGCCGCTTGTTGGGAGGAAGGATCAAATGAGGATTTCTGCGGAACAGAGGGTGAGGAGCTGTAGTAGGGCTTTGACATACCCACATGGAAACCTTTCCCTAACTCTGACACTGGTCCTCTGCTCCTGATGGTCCTGTCCCTCCTACATCACATAGGAAATGCGTCACCCCAGTGCCTGTCCTATTTTGGCTGTCTTCCCACAGGAACCCGTGGAAGGCAGCCCTGAGGGGCTAGGCTCCCCCTCCACAGGACTGTAGCAATCGTGTGCTAGCCATCATCTTGTCCTGCACGAGGTTGCTGGTGCACCCCGAGCCCGACAGGACAAGGCTGGAAAGACAGTCATGTGAGCATGCTGCATGAGACGTGGGCACCAGACAGCTTCCTAACCGAAGATGGGCATGTGAGCCTTTGGGAAAGGCCAAGGCCATTGCAGTTGGCCACAGCCCACCTTTGTCTAATTGTGCACACAGCCCCCTTTCCTCCTCCTGCCTTGGGGTGTGGGCATCTCTGGTCTTGTTGGGCTTTCCCAAGACATGTTTCTATCTGCAGGAGAGTAATTAATCACTTCATGTGATCCCGGACCCATCTGTTTCTTTCTTTGGTCTCTTGTCACCTCATGCCTTGACAGTCTGCTCTGAAGTGCCAGGACTGGCTTTTCCAGAACAAAGGACAAAGTGCTGTCTCTTGGGAGGACACTGCCCTTGCCGCAGGTCCCACGTGACTTGGCCTCACTAGGCACCTGATGTTCTCATCCCTCCTCCATTCCTTCCGTTGTCCCCAAAGCCAACCCTCAGCGTAGCAAGAACTTGCCACCAGAATCTCCCCTGCCTCTTATGACTTATGTTTAGTCTATTTTATTTTTGAATTATTATACATTTGTTGTGTGAAGAGGTTTCACCGTGTTATTTCGAGCCTCTTCACTTCTCAGTGCCCCCTTTCCCCACTCCACCCATGCCCTCTGGGACATTCACAACTGACGTCCGCTGACCCCATTTACATCCTGTCCTGTTCGCATTACTGCCACTATCATCATTTTAGGTGTATACTCCACAAATCATCTTTTGTCTGCGCATGTGTGTACTGATATTAGATCTTGAACTCAGGACCTGGACATTATCCCTTAGTGTTTTGGCTGAAGACTAGCACTCTAAACTTCCTGCTTTCTTGTGGTTAATTGGAGATAAGAATCTCATGGACTTTCCTGCCTTGACTGGCTTCAATCTGAGCCCTCAGATCTCAGCCTCTTGAGTGGTTAGGATTACAGGTGTGAGCTACCAGTGTCCAACCACAAATTATCTTTACCTGTTAAAAAATGATCAACTTAAATATATATTTTCTTTTATTCCTAGTCAGGATGCCACTTTCAATATCTTTGACGGGGGGAAAGGATGGCAGAAAATGCTCTGCTTTTCAGACTTGCCTGTGAAGGGGGTAGGGATGCTGTCATAGGGTTGTTTGCCTGGGTCTCTACCAGGTCTTCAGCCTGTCGCTTGGATTGCTGTTTGGTCTTGACTTCTTCATAGTCTGAAAGCATGATAGTCTTGGTCTCTCTCTGTGCCTCTCTTTCTTACCGCATAAAACACATATTGCATATTGGAAGCCTTTCCTTTCACATTTGGATAAACACACAAAGATTGTCCATACTTTCTGCTCCCAATAGTCAGTTTCCTCTAGACTTTATATATGCTTGCGTAGATTAAAATTGTATTTCCTCTTTTGAAATGTGTACTTCTAAAGCATGAGGAGATCGAGCCAGGAAAGGAAAAAAGATAAAAAGTATATGCAGTACTGGTCCTCGGGCTTGAACTCGGGGCCTTGGCGCTGTTCCTGAGCTCTGTCACTTTGAGCCACAGCACCATTTTTGGCTTTTTGGTAGTTAATTGGAGATTAGTGTCTCATAGATTTTTCTGGCTGGCTTTGAACTACAGTTCTCAGATCTAACTTCCTAGGATTACACTCATGAGAAATGGGCACCTGGCTAATTTTATTTTATTTTTTTGCCAGTCCAAGTGCTTGAACTCAGGGCCTGGACACTGTCTCTGAGCTTTTTATTTATTTACTTATTTTTCTCAAAGTCAGTGCTCTACTAATTCAGCTGCACCTCTGCTTCCAACAGGAATGTGTTTTAAGGCTGATCTGATACCAAATGAGCTTTACTCTGAATAAAAATTTATGTATCATTAAAAACTCAAAGCTCATTGTTTGACATTTATCATTTATACTCTACTTCCAAGATTTGAAATGGTTTACCGTCCATTCATCAGGTGGCAGGGGAGCCGAAGGGAAAATAAGGAACTCTGAATGGCGGCAGGAGACAGGCAAATCACCTGTGGTGATTAGTGAGAACTTCTGGCTTACCAGGACCCTACAGTTTCTTGATGGAGGAGTCACTTGTTGCTGTGGCTTAGGCCCACAAGCGAAAGGCTATGTCTCTAGTGTTGTATTGTTAGGAAGTGGTGGAGGCTAGTGGGACATCTTAGGTTATTGTGGTGTGCTCTCAAAGGGGATTTCAGATCCCAGTGTCTCTGTCTCTGCTTCTCTCTCCTCACTCTTTGTCCCTCTGCTTTCTGGCTGCCACAAGGTAAGCAGT
Source organism: Perognathus longimembris pacificus (assembly GCF_023159225.1). Taxonomy (NCBI): domain Eukaryota; kingdom Metazoa; phylum Chordata; class Mammalia; order Rodentia; family Heteromyidae; genus Perognathus; species Perognathus longimembris. The sequence goes on along the minus strand of NC_063175.1, from coordinate 8,596,041 downwards.
TATCCCTACCATGTACTTCTATCACAGTGTGCTACTGCTCCACAGGCCCAAAGCAAATGGGCCAACTGACCCTCGGAAACCTCTACTTTCATTTGGTTAATCTCATGTATGTTTGGCAGTAGTGGGAAGCTCATGAACACCATGCCTGGCGTTTTACTTTCCAGAGTTCAGTTGCAGTGGCCTCTGACTTGGAAAGGCCTCCCAGGACAGGCTTGTCAGTATCCATAGAAAACACACATCCACCTGTGTACTTTGTATTATATGCTTCTTTTCAGTGCTTCACTTGTCTCTCTAGTTACAGAGTCATCAGATTTCCACCTACAGCAAGATTGTTCATAAAGAACTAAGCAATGGCAAACCCCCTCTCCACCCACTGAGGAAGGGAAGGAAGGCAACAGCCATAACATTTGTTAGGTTGTTATGCTCATGGATCCTAAGGTCAGGGATCAATGATTCCACTGGTACTTATTGCAGAAGATCATCTTTGCGAATGCGTCTCTGAGCTCTGGGCTCCGGAAGGCATATATAAAGGGGTCGATGACCGCATTGCACATGATCAGCATGCCGTTCACCTGGAAGAGAGACATGTAGCAGGCACAATAAGGGTTATTTGGGCAGAAGGTCATCAAGAGGACATGGAGGATGAAGGGAGCCCAGCAGAAGATGAAGACCCCAAGGAGAATGGTGAGGGTGATGGCTCCTTTCATGTTGGCCCTGGGGAGGGTGGAGATCTTCCTGGCGTGGGAGCGGGCCAGCAGGAACATGTGACCATAGAGGCACAGGATGAAGAGCAGCATCAGTGGGAAGAGCGATGTAAAGGTGAGCACCGTGGGGATGTGATGGGAGAAGATCACCATGGCGACGCCGCTTCCTATACAGAATGTCCAGATGAGGGACAGGGCAAGGACGGTGCGGCGCATGGTCACGATGCGGTGGTACTGCAGGGCATGGAAGATAGTGATGTAGCGGTCAGCAGCAATCACAGACAGGCTGAAGATGGAGCCAAGAAGAGACAGGATGAACATGGAGTCTATGATGTCATCGGCTGTGGTTTCAAAACTGCCACGAGGCTTGAGATAGCCCATGTTCCTAAATATGATCAGGATGTTCTCCAAGATCTTGTACAGGCTGCCCAACATGTCAGAAATGGCCAGGCTACAGATGAAGAAGTACATGGGAGCCTGGAGATTCTTGTTCCTCACCACAGCCAGCAGGATGATGAGATTCTCCACCATGCCGAGGATGGAGATGGTAAAAAATAGCTCTTCTGGCAAAAGCACAGGAGGGCAGTCTGAGTTGTTCCTTGCAGTGCCGTTGATGTTTTCATATGGATTGATAACGTGCCTCATTTCTCTCGCCTGTGGTAGTCAGGGATGGTGCTTGGAGATGACCTCACAGAAAACTCCAGTGGTTCTTCAAGTATGTTTTCTTCTTCGTAGTGCTTGCTGGAGAGCGGAGGTTAAAATCACTCAGTTGCTTAAAAGAGAGTATAAAAAAAGCACTCATTGCAAAATGGACTACAAACTGTGCACTGATGGCCCACATTTTTGAACTTTGTTACTCAGGAGGCTGAGATCTGAGGATCGTGGCTTGAAGCCAGCCTGGGAAGGCAAGTTTGCGAGGCTCTTTTATTCAACTAATGATAAAGTGCCAGCCTTAAGTGAAAAGGCTAAGGGCTGGCACGCAGGTCCTGAGTTCAAGCCCCAGTACTGGTGTATACTGGAGTTCAAGCCCCAGTACTGGTGTGCACCTTTACTCTACCCCCCCCCCCGACCATACACACACCATAAAAACTCACATTGAATGTATTAACAAGTCCAAATTTAAACGTCTATAACTATATACACCACTAAGTGGGTATTGATTTTCCTCAAATTAGATGGTAGGATGCAAAGGAAGATAAAAATGTCAGTTTTGGAAATGCTAAGTCCATCTCTTTCGGCTACCGAGGACTGCTGCCCGGTTGTACTGTATTCCAGAGAAGTCACACGTTTTTCTGAAAAGGTGTTGGGTAGATTCTAAGAAGAGAGTTGGTGTTCACTGGAGGCATTGACGTGTTAACTCTGTTCAGCCTCTGGGGAAGTTTATATTTTTAGTGACAATATATCTTGTGGCTCACCATTTGTCTACTCATTTTTCTTTCTCTTAAAAATATTTGAATACTCTTGGAAATTTTCCAAAATTCTTGGAAGAGAAAGCTGAGAAAAAGAGGTGTGGTTATATGAGAGTCAGTGAGACAGAGAGAGAGAGATAGAGAGAGAGAGAGAGAGAGAGAGAGAGAGAGAGAGAGAGAGAGAGAGAGAGAGAGAGAATATTAAGTTAAACTATGGTGCAGCATTGGTGAATCATGCCTGTAATCCTAGCTACTTAGGAAGCTAAGTAAGCTAAGCAGAGATCTGAAGACTGCAGTTCAAAGCCAGCCCAAACAGATAAATCCGAGACTCATTTCCAATTAACCATTAAAAAGCCAGAAGTGAATCTGTGGCTCAAGTTGTAAAGCACCAGACTTGAGTGAAAAAGCTCAGGGACAGTGCCCTGGTCCTGTGGTTAATCCCCCATATGGACACAAAACAAAAGAAAAGATTAAACAATGATTTGATTTTAGTTAGGGACAGGTAGCCTATGGCAGCATCCTATACCAAGTTTATTTTCACGATTCAAAAGCTTTTTGTGAGGGTTAATTGTTGTTATGATCTAAGATTAGTAATCACTGAAATAAAGTGCATCCAAAAAATAGATGCTCTACCACTGTGTTATCTTTGTAAATATGTAAATGGAAACAGTTCTTAATTTATAAAGCTTTTACTTCATGCTTTGGGTGTATCTATGATGCTACATGTTAATTGCCTGTCCAGTACCTGGCACACAGTGGGGCTTAATAAAAGCTATTGACTTCATTCATCTGTGAAATCTAAAAGAGTTTCTCTCATGGAAGTTAACAGTAGACCACTAGGCTGGGGAGGTTTGGTCAATGGTTTGGGCACTGTTATGGGTTATAGTTAGATAGGAGGGATATGTTTTTGTTATTTATTGCATCCTAGAGTGGTTATAGTAAAAAATAATCTATGTTTCAAAACAGTTGGGAGGAAAAGATTTTGAAGGTTCTTACAAATGTTTAAGGCAGTGGGTGTGTAATCACCTGAGATAGTCACTCACAGAGCACACGTGCCTCAAGCCATCTCCTTGTTCCTCAGAAACACACACAACTACCATGAGTGAATAAAGAAGTTATTTTTTTGATGATGTGGTAATTTTAAAAACAAACTAAAAATAAATTTGCAATTTACACAATTAACCAATGAAATAGTCAGAGAGGTTCTCAAAAAAGAAAACCCACCAAAACAACAACAAAACAAAATTCATCTTCCTTGCCTTCAAAATAAAATTTCATTTTTAAAGCAGGTAGAGGCAGAGTCAGAAGGACTGTGAGGCAAGCCCGAGTTATATAGTGAGATCCTGGCTCAGGAAATCAAGAGAGTAGAGTATAACTCAGAGGTAGAGTGCTTGCCTAGCATGTACAATGACCCTAGCTTTGATCCCCAGTACCCCAAGTACAGAGAGCAAAAACCATGTGGCTATGAAGGCTCTAAAATCTGTCTGAGCTGGCGGCTCACACCTGTAATCCTAGTTACTTAGAAGGCTGAGATCTGAGGAATGAGGTTCAAAGCCAGCCGGGACAGGAAAGGCTGTGAAACTCTTACCTTCAATAAATTACTCATAAATAAAGTCAGAAGTGGCGCTGTGGCTCAAGTGGTAGAGTAATATTAGCCTTGAGCAAAAGAAGCTCAGGGGCAGTGCCTGGGCCCTGAGTTCAAGCCCCAGGACAGGCAAAAATAAAATAAAATAAAATCTGTCTGTAAGCTGTTTTCTTTCCGGCCCTTCCGTGTTTTCCATTGTGGATGTGTTTTTTTGTCTTGAAGATGCTCATTTTTGCCTCCTCTGGAATTCTTTAGCCTCTCCTCTCCCTATGGAAACCCATTGTACCTTTGTTTAAGCTTTCTGAATGTCTGTGCCCACCATGGTGACTGATGCTCTCTCCTGAGCTCTCCAGGGCCTGCAGCGTATCTGTGTCCTTGCCTGAGTTTTGGCATGTGGCCTATTGTCCTCTTGGGAAAGGCCAACACAGACAGTCAATGGCTTGTCTCCTGAGCAGTCCTGGCTGCCCTGGAGGGCTGGCAGAGCCCACACGGCTTGCCTTCACTTCGGTCCCTCACCGAGGAGCCCCATCATGACTCGCTGATGTGTGAAGAATGTGACCTCTGTAATCCCAACACTTGGCAGTTGGTGTTTCTAAACAGATAGGTTTAGAAAAGCAGGTACAGAGTGTGAGGAGCTGAGTGATTTCTTTGTTGTTGTTGTTTTTTTAACCCCACATGTTAGAGACTTAAAGATTCAGTGGAGGCCATTTGAGTTGAAATTTTATAGATTAAATAATGTTTCTATCTACAAGAGCTCAGAAGGCTGATTTCTTTCCTTCTAAGGTAGTGGGAGCCTTCAGTCCGTTAGAAGAGGTGGAGCATGGGGTCTGTGGGCCCCAGCACACAGTTTTCTTCCAGGGGCCTGTGTGGGCCAAACATCTCCTGGGTCACCAGAAATAAACAAACATTTGTGGAAGAGTCAGGAAGGTTTTTATTCAGAGGGAGAGGGACATCTTTTTTGTCTGTAAAATAGATGCCAGAATTAGACTTCTTAGTTTTGAGCACCAAAACCAAAAGAATTTACACAAACCCTGAGAAGACTTACTTTTAGGAAGGAAGGAGACGGTAAATAGTGTACACAGCAAGGAGCGAGCAGGCCAGAGTTCCAGCATGGTTAGTGTCCCCAGGAGGGCTGCTATGGGGTCGAAAATGTCCCAGAGGATCCAGGAGCTCTCTGTGAGGTGTTAAGAAACAATGACAGCAAAAAAATCTGTCCATGTTTAGTATAGATACCATTTTTAAAGAAACATTTTTGAGCTGAGTGTTGGTGGCTCACACCTGTAATCCTAGCCACTGAAGAGGCTGAGATCCGAGGTCTTCCCGCCTGGGAAGAAAAGTCTGTGAGACTCTGTTCAGACTTTACCTGGCCACTCAACTCCAAATTCTATCGCAAGCCGTTCTCAACAGCGACACCGTGTGACACTGAGGGGTAAAGCCAGTAGAACTTGCTCAGTTTTAGACTGCGCAGAAGACTGTTGTTTTATTAATTAATTCAACTATTAAGAGATATGATTCCTTTTGTGAGCTGCTTTGTGGGCAGCTCACATTGGCTACTTTGGGTCTCTGTTAAAACAGAAAAATGTGTGAGATTCAGGATAAAGAACAGAGTCTCACAGACTTTTGTTCCCTGGCTGACTTTGAACCACAGACCTCGGATCTCAGCCTCTTAAGTGGCTAGGATTACAGGTGTGAGCCACCAACACTTAGCTCAAAAATGTCCTTAAAAATGGTATCTACACTAAACATGGACAGATTTTGCTGCCATTATTTCTTAAATAATACAGTTTCTGAACTATTTACATTGTGTTAGGTATCCCAAGTCCAGGGAGTATTAAGTGTGAAGCGGATATGCATGGGTTATACCACATAATTGTCTATAAGGGGCTGTGGATTCTGGTATTCACAGTGGATCTTGGAACTGCAGATTCCAAGGAATGATTGTCCTGTTTGATGCCTGAGATGGAGGCTCAGATTGGTCTCAAACTCATAATTCCGTTTTAAACTCCTGAGTGCTAAGATTACAGGCATGTGCCACTACACCCAACTTGGATTTGTAGATTTTCTCCATGAATATCTTGCTGAAAGAAATGAAATCCCAAGGAAGTATGAACTTCTAGTTAGGTTACTAGGAGTAGCCAACTTCTGCTTGGATTACTAGCAAGGTCACAGTGACTGGCGTATGTCCTTGTTCTTACAGAGCAAAGGACTGCCTTTGTACTGGGCACAGGTTGCTATCTGAAGAGTAACTATTAAAAAAAAATCATTTATGACCATCCAGGGAGGAAGCCTCATTCTTGTCACAGGTAGAGTCATACATGCAGGTTTATGGATTTCAGAGCATTTCTGAGTATAATATAGCTTCTTCTTTCATATCCTCAGCGGGACTAGAAAACCAGGCAGGAATGACAAGGAGCAAATGACATTCCCGACATGCTTATGCTTTCTGGCTTACACAAACTAGAAGGGGGAGGGCCCCGGGTCCTTCCTGGGTCAAAGGTGATTCTTCTAGATGGAAATCAGTGTGCTCTCCCTCCCTTTCTGCTGTCTGGTGACCTTAATGTCAGCCACCTGGAATTTCCCAGTGAGTTTCTGGCCCCTTTGCTGCTCCATAGTCAGTCCTGGGTTGTTTTAGCACCTTTTTCATCTGTTCTGTTTTTTCCACCATGTCAGGGGCCATGTCTTCTGTGTCTTCTAGCACTTTGCTTAGTTACTAGAAGCATTGAGATGATGGGAACTCAGGTTTCTCAAGTTTGATACCCTGGCTTCTTACTGAGAACAATTTAGTCACCTGCAGATGCCATAATAACCTTTTCTCATTCTACCCTTCCTCTGCAAGCCCCCAGGGCCCTCTGGCTCCCCTCTGTGCCAGCATCTTGCTCGTGTCTGGCTTTGCACAGGGCAGTCAATCCTTTGCACCGTTCGTGCCCCATGTAGACTTGCCTTAATTGTCTTCCTATCCTAAAGGAACAGGGGCTCACTGTGATCCCATAGCTCTGCTCCTGTGTGTTTGTGTTTGTGTGAGTACGTGTGTGTACATGTGCCGGTACTGGGGCTTGAACTCAGGACCTTTCACCTTTTCTTTCAATGCTGGAACACTACCACATGATCCATAGCTCTGCTTCTAGCATTTTGCTGGTTAGTTAGAGATAAGAGTTGAGTAAACCTTCTAACTTAGCTGGCTTCTAACTTTTATCCTCAGATCTCAGCCTCCTGAGTAGCTAGGTTACAGGCAGCTGCACTGGCACCGTCTCTGCTTGTATTTCTATAACCACATTGCTAATAGGAAGATACCAGGAGCGTATTCTGAGTCCTTGGGGTAAGCCCTACCCTGGTCATCTGGGAGGTTCTCCTTACACTGAGTAGACAGATCTCATCACAAGTTAATTAGGCTAAGTCAGATGGAAAATGTGCCTAGAAAAATGAATGAGATGACTAGATGACTTTTTTTTTGGGGGGGGGGGAATAAACTGCCTGATGTTGCTGCTGGAACAAGCCTCTTCCTCTGTCAGAAGGCACAGGGCATGCCTTGAAGAGCTAAGGTTGTTAGCCAGCCGTTCACCCTCTGCCTTCGTTCCTGTCGGCCTTCATTACCAGCGCAAGGCTTCCCAAAAGGCAGAGTTAGGGCCCCTGCCCTCCATCTCACACCAAGCAGTCAGGCAAGAGCTAGTATAAAGCGCTGTCTTGGGATGCATATCCTCGGCTGTGTGGATCCTGGTGGACTCTGCTTGCCTTAAAGTCTGTGGATCAACAGGGGCGGAATGACAGTCCCACCCTCCTGCTGGGAGAGAGGAGGAGGACTTCCCCCTTCCCAGTCTAGTTCAAGGCCTTGTTCTTACACCTCTGCCTATGTGCTTCCCATTTCTATCCCTTTTGGACTTTGCATCTGTTTGTGTGTGTGTATGCATGTGTCTATATATGCACAGATGCCTATGTATATGCACGGATATGCATGAATGAAAATGTGTGTTTGTGTTCAAGGAGAAGAATGAGGACATTATCTTAAAGCAGCTTAGAAAAATAAAAATGTGAAGAATAGCTCTGTTTATCAAAAGCCCAGAGGCCAGCCCGCAAAGGCATATGCCTCTCAAAGCTGCGGAGAATGTGCACTTTCTAAGTGCCGAGCACTTTGAAGGAGCATGTGATAACAAATGTGCTTTTCATTCTATTTGGGGGGGGGGTACCTCTACTGGGGCTTGAACCCAGGGCCTGGGCACTGTCCCTTGAGTCATGCCTCTACTTCTGGCTTTTTTTTTCCTGGTTAACTGGAGATAAGAGACTCATGAACTTTTCTGCTTGGGCTGGCATTGAATTGTGATCCTCAGATGTCAGCATCCTGAGTAGCTAGGATTACAGGCACGAGTCACCAGTGACTGAGTTGTTTTCAGTCTTATTTTTCCTACACCCCAAGCTGTTGCCAAGAAAGTCAGAGGACTACTGAGCACTGAGAAAGAAGTGAGCATGTGCCATCCCACGCGGGTCCCCCACGGGTCCCCCACGATAACAACGGGGGTGTTGCTCAGACACTAACTTTGAGGAGCCGGCCCCATGGCAGCACCATGATCCTCTGCTGGTGTAACCCTCCTTTTCTTAAAACAGAAAGGTTGACCTGGTTAAAAATGGCCATTTCAGTAAGGAATAAAAGAGGCATAATTTTTTTCCACCAGTAATTTCATCTAACAACAAATTGCTACAGTCCTTGAAGAATAGAGAAGCTAATACATTCATTAGAAACAGAAGAATTATTTAGTTAGATAATGAAATAATAGTCAGTTATAGTTTAATTAGGAAAACAATATACTCCTAGGAGGAAAGACCATAATTTAAAAAGATGAGCTATTCAGAAGCATGGTGAATATAGCCTTTCCTCAGATTTGTTCCTAGCTGCGCTATTTATGGTCTAAAAGCACAGAAGAAGCTGAGAAAACGGTAGAACATGTACTTACCTTCGGCTCTGAAGCAGGAACTTTCTAACTAGGATGTCTGGGAATGAATGAGCTTTGAAGAGGAAAGCAAGCAAATGGACCTTGGATCAAGAAGAGCCGGAACACATGCATCACTGGGAGACAGCTAGTTATTTTCATAACCTTGGAAAAAATGTCATATGAAATGAGTTGCATATTTCTGATAATGTGAAGTTAGAGAAGTAGAAAGGAACAGTCTGATTAAGCCACGATTTTCCTAGGTTCAGTCAGACAAGGTTGCTTCCAGTGTTACAATGATGTTTATAGCCAGTTACGAAACTGCAATCTTGCTCCTTCAAATGTCATTTTAAATGCATTTATTGTAGAACCATAGAATTAAATAAACTGAGATTTTAAGGCAATGATTCAGGAAGAATTTGTTTTTAACTTGCCAGCAAACTTCCAGAGCTATCTTATGAACATTTGACTCATTTATCTTGTTAAAAAGAAGGAAATAACCCAATTACCCATCTTTCATAAGACCAAATGATGAAACAGAGACTTGTGTGTTCAAGGGTGCATAATAGAGTATATCCCTTCCCCCCAGAAAAGAAGATCCATGGACTTCACATTCTGCCAGTTCTCAGAGTAAAAAATGTCACAGAAAGACTATCATGCATAGCACCATTATTCAAAGCAAAACCATTCAGTTTGAAGTACAAATGGTATTTTCTGCTTGGCAAAGCTCTCAGGGAAAGATGACTTTTGTTTTCAGATACATTAACCTGTGTGTGTGTGTGTGTGTGTGTGTGTGTGTGTGTGTGTGTGTGTGTGTGTGTCCTGTAGCTGGAACTCAGGACAAGGTACTTTCTAAGCACAGCTCTACTCCTGAGGCATACCTTCATCCTAAAAGATGGTTTAGGACAAGTTTGGAAGTGGACCTGGGCTCTTTTGGGGATGAGGCCAAACTAGGAGTGATTTCTTAAAATGTGAGTTGGAAAATGTTTTATCCCAGCTTAAAAGGCATTTGGGATAGTCTGAAGCAGACCGAGGCCAGAGAGAGGAGCTAAATTCATCCATCAGGGAAACAAAGGTGTATACAGTGATTTGCCCTGGCCTACCCTGGCAATGAAGCAGTCTCTCCCAGAAGCCCCAGCACACATGCCCTCCATCCATCTCAAATCAGGTGAGACATGGTGGATGAAACAGGCATTTCCTGGAGGAAGGCCCTGCTTACACCACCTAGCATTGCAGAGACCGCTTGCCTGGGGTCTTCATATTTGCAGCATCTGCAGTGCTGCTGACAAAGCTCCAAGGTTGTGGTTAGCTAGTTGGGAAACAGGCGTCTGGGCCCTGGGGACTGGAGCATGCGGGGGGCGAGGGGGGGGGGGCTGGGAGGGCCCTCAAGGGCGGCCACAGCCAGCTTTTGTCTGCATGGTGATTTGTGCAGCTCTAGTCAGGAGACCAATAATTTCGGGCACGGAGGTTCCCGAGGCTAAGTCTCATGAACAGAATAACTTTTGCTATTTTAGTTCTTTTTTTTTTATTTGTTTGATTTTTTTTTATTTTTTGGCTCATGTGCCTGCAATTTTGCAAGAAGAAAGGGTAAGAACCTCTTGGGAGAAGCAGAGCAGGAATGGCATGACATTTCCAACCAGAAGACATGAGGTGAAGTTCTAACTCTGGAGTTCTGTCTCCATGTTCCCCTCATTTTTCTCTGCCTAGAGTTGGTGGTTGTAGGGATGAATGGGGATTAGGTGTGTGAAACCTCTCAGGAAACTGAAATCTTATATTAAGAGCTGTGCTTTTTATTATAACCAGGCCATTCAAATTAGTGTAGCAACAGTCATTTGAAAAGAGATACTTGAGCTGTAGGAGGATGCATTTGGTTGCGAGCATTTCAAAGCCCATTTGTGAATAGATAGGTGCTTTGAGGGAGCTGCAAAGACACCCCAACACCACAGCTCTTACCAAGAGCTTCCACTCCACGGATAGGGTGGAAAAGGGCATGTTAGGAAGCCGGCAAAGGACTGCTGAGCACACCCCTTTTCTCTTCTATCATCCAGCAACTCTACCATCCTATCAGCGTGAAGTCTTCCTTATGGGAGAGCACTAGGGGGTGGAGGGGGGAGGGGAAGGAGGTAAAGCAGAGACCTAGGAAGTGGATGGTGGGGGGGGGCGGAGGACTGGAATGGAAAGGGGAAAGAGGAGAAGACAGGTTTGGGAAGCCAAGTCGTTTTGATAGCTTACAAAGTCCTGGGAGTAGGAAGGTAACTCACACACATTGCTGACATAACCTCTTGAAGCACCACCAGTGATGTATAGAGTATTTCCCATGCGCTGCCACTGCTGGGAGTCTGAGTGTTTCATCTACGTGGGGACTCAAGCTTTTCAACCTGGGGACTGGGGCGTGGCTTGGGGCAGGGTGATGGGTGATAGGACAGTAGGTCACTTGCCTACCACGCATGGGTCCTGGTTGCATGGCAACACATCCACACTCACACACATCCACGGTGGATTTTTCTGGGTTTGATGATTTTATTGACTCCATTTATGATGAGGCAGAGCCATGCGAAGCATTTACAAGTTCACTCTGAGGATGAGAAGGTGCTGAGGCTTTGGATAGAGGGTGATGTGGTCTGGGCCTTCTGGGGCCCAATAGAGAAAAGACTGCGGTGAGGAGAGGGGTGACCAGGCTAGCGGGGAGGGGGAGCTTAGAGGGAGGCGCTCTGGGGAAGAATGGGAAGGGAGGATATGGAAACTGAGATATGGCTAACCTTTTTTAAATTCATATTTTTTTCCTCTCAATGACAAGAAAGGTAGTGAAAGCATTTTATTCGTATTTGAGATGGCTTTGGTAGGTGGGGGGTGGTTATCCATTTAACTCCATGTTTATGTTATTGTCATTAATTTTATCTTCATACCATGTTGTTTCGACTAGCCTAGATTTATAGTTGTCCTTTATATCACAGAGGAAACATAAAATAAAATGCAAACTAAATGTATACCTACATTACCTCCTTTTTAAAGTGAAAATTGTGGGCATTGAGGAGGTAAATGATGTTCCTTCCTCCCTCCCTCCCTCCCTCCTTCCCTCCCTTCCTTCTTTCCTTCCATTTCTCTCTTTCCTTTGTTATTCCTTTCTTTCTCATATTATCTTTAAGTAGTTGTACAAAGGGGTTTCATCTTGATATATCAATGCATCTTGGTCAATGTCACTCGTCAGTGTCACTTGTTCCATCGTTGTCTCCTCTCTCTCCCAACCCTACCCACAACATTATGTTTTGATAGACATAGCAAGCGGATCACCATAGTCAAGCTCATTAACATATCCACATTCTGGCATAGTTGCCTTTTCTATTTCGCAATGAAAATGCTGTAGCCTTGGTCTTTTAGCAGAGTTGAGGCATGCAGTGCAACACTATAATACAGGTACTTGCTGCTGCACCTTGGCTTTCCAGAACTTATTCATGGATTGCTGGAATGTGGCATCCCCAGCCTCTCCCTACTACTCCTCTCTCTGAGTCTATGAATGAGACTTAGACTATTCTTTAGAGACGCAAGACAAAGACATGGAGGAGAGGTCTCAGAAGTGGTGATGTGAAAGGTACTAGCCTGGAGTAGAGTGTCCCTGATAGACAATATGGCCACACAAGCCCCCAGTATAGATGACTTGAGGTAGAGTCTGCAGAGATCCTCAAAGGTTTGTCACCCGATACCTACCTCCGGGGCATCCCAGCCCTGCATCTTAGCCCAGTTCCATCTGTGTGCATTGTTGAGCTCACATGTCACTGTTTTGCTCCACCCTACTGCTGTGTCCCTGATCTGGGAGACATAAATGCTCTGCAAGTTGTCTCTTCTGTGAAACAGAGCAGAGTGGCTCTGCACTAAGAATGCACTTTGCTACCCTTCTGGCTTTGCCTGTGGGCAGGCAGTGCACAGTGGTCTGCAGTTGGGGGAAGTTGTTGTATGCTTCTGGGATATAAGCATGGAGCTTTTAGACTTTAATTAGGCAGCATCTCGGAAGGCTCTTTTTGCACGTGGCATCTCACCTTGGCCTTGGACCAAATTGCTCACAGTACTTTTCTTACCACTGTCTTCAGCCAGGAGAGATTTTAGGGAGCACAAAGCATGACCTCTTTGTGCTAATTCAAATGGAAAAAGAACTGAGTTCTAAAACCTTCAGAAACAGAAGAAACTGTTAGCAATCATTGGGTCTGGGGTTAGCAGGTTGCTGATTTCTTTTTCTTTTCTCCTCAGAAGAGGTTCAGAAGGAGTACAAATACGTAGGGCAATTGTTGCTAGATCAATGGCAACCTTTGGGAAGTCTCAGACTCTTGAACTGGAAAAGCACTTGGACCTCCGTCTCTTGGTTTCAAGAGTTTCATTTGGAGAAAACAGAGTAGGGGAGGAGACACTGACTCCCTCCGTGTTTCTGTGTCTGCTTTTAAACCTAACACGTTACATTGAAGTTCCAAATTTCTCTGATCTCTTTCATACAAAAATGAAATTACAGGCTGGGGATATGGCTTAGTGGCAAGAGTGCTTCCCTAGTATACATGAAGCCCTGGGTTCGATTCTCCAGCACCACATATATAGAAAACAGCCAGAAGTGATGCTGTGGCTCAAGAGGTAGAGTGCTAGCCATGAGCAAAAAGAAGCCAGGGACAATGTTTAGGCCCTGAGTCCAAGGCCCAGGACTGGCAAAAAAAAAGAAATTACTTGGCTTGTCATTCTGTGATGCCAATAGAAGTGCAGCTTCTTCCCCCAGTTAGGACAAGTCGTGTGTCCTGGCTGTGCCTCACAATGTTCCGAGTGCTGAAAACTGAACAAATCACAACACAGAGCCACTCTCCTTAGGGAGTGGTGAATTTCTTAGGGTTAATCTCCCTTATCCCACCTCCTTCCCTCTTCTCCCAGCCTGAGTCCAATTTGAGTGGGATCTGGTCAATCAGACTAGAGCCTTCCCTGTTGCATCTTCCGTAGAACATCAGTCAATGAGAGTCAAACTCCTTGGAGTTTATCATTTAGCTCTGGATACAGACAAGATGCACAACTTCCCCCAAAAGGGCAGGGCTTGAGCTTCGAAGAGACAGGATTGACTATGCTCTGGATGGAGACAAACATCTAGAAAAGCCACTCCAGAATGATTTGAATGAGATCTGGGCTGGAGAGCAGGTTCTTTTCAGACAGAAAGGGAGATGTGTATTGGATAAATGGAGGGTGGCAGATGACGGGAAATAGGGCCTCTCGGGCAGAGGAAGTGTGGACAAAACTTGAAGCCAGGAGCACAGGTGAATCTGGCTGTCAGTGCTGTTTCATGCAGAGGGATCTGAGTAGAATGTCATGTAGCCAAGGCAGACAGAAAGATAAAAACGGAGCAACCCACCATTTCCTTTCTACCCATCTCCCTGCCTTCTCCCCTGGTAAGATTCCTGTGCAGTACATGAAACAATAGAACCACCAAAATATAAGTGAACTAAGCTTTGAAGCCTTTGTTTATATTCTGGTAGCAACCAAATTTGAAGGACAATGTTGAGTGGTATACTGAGGTATATTGTGCAAACACTACATATAGTTCAGAGTTCTAGTAACCTCGTCTGCCTGCCTCTAAGACTTGATTTTAGAAAGAAAACAAGAGAAACTAGTTGTTGTAATGGCTTTTTGTTGTTGTTGTTGAGAAAAGTTGCTACCCAAGAGCATAGTTCAGAGAACAATGTTTGCAAACTGCCTCATTGGTTTTGGAAATGAGACATAACGTTTTGTTCTGGATCAGTTTGGCTCAGCTGGAGTTACGTTTTGTAGACTCCCCTTCACTGTGTGTGACTCCAGATCAGACTTGGCTGAGAGAGCAAGTGGCATAAGGTTGGGTGGTCAAAGGGAATGTGCAGGTCACTTGGTGTGGGACATCTTGTCTTAGTCTTTGTCCCTGATGCTCGGGCCCTCGCACAGTGACCGAGCACCTCTCACATGCAGAGGCCAAGCTCATCACCGACCCACGTCTACCCCTTCTCCCTTATGGCCCCGCATTGGAGCTGCGTGCCTGAGCTCAGAGACAGCTATGGGGGAGCCATACTGACTCTCCAACTCTCCCTTCCAGATTCTTGCTTCTCCAGCCTTGTCCATAGCTTCATAGAATTTGATTATACATCTTCTATTTCAGAAGACTTGGAATGCCATTGCATCTCTTGTTGAACCCTTAAAGGATTTGGTAGCTAAAATTGGGATGCACAAACCACAAACCCAGAGAATGAGAGAGAAGTTAGGATCCAATACAGTATTAGTTCTGGATCTCAGAACTGAAAAACTACTCTTTGTTGTTGTTGTTGTTGATACTGGGGCTTGAACTCAGGGCCTGGGTCCTCCTTGTCCCTTAGCTTTCCTACTCAAGGTTGGCACTCTACCACTGGAGCCACAGCTCTACTTCTGGATCTTGCTGGTTCATAGGAAATAAGAGTCTCATGGACTTTACTGCCCCAGTTGACTGCCCCAGGATCCTCAGAACTCAGCCTCCTGAGTAGATACAATTACAGGTATGAGCCACTTGTATCCTTGTATTCTTATTCACTTTGCATATGGTTCTGCACTAGTTGAAAAACTATATCTCCGCTTGTTTGGTTGTGAAGAAACTGACATTAAAGGCCAAGGTGACTGAGTGAATTACTGAGGAATAGGCAGGGCAGTGTGGGACTGTCCAGTGGACAGTGTCCCTGCGGGGCATGAACTAAGACCTATGGGGATTCCCTTCCTGCTTCTGGCACAGACGAGAGCCAGAAGAATGGAAACCGTTTGGCAGGAAGTTACCATGCTTGTATTACTGGGCAGGAGAGTGTGGTAGCCACGGCCAGTGTCTCCTGTGGGCCCTCCACCCACTGCCACCCCTCAGCGCAAACTTGGTTCTTGCTTTGTTTCAACACTGCCCTTCAGAAGAAGCTCTTGAGCTAAGGACAGGCGTTTGGTTTCCTTCTGGTCCTTTCCTTCTCAACTCCTCAGATTCCTTCCAGACCATAGGAACGATTTCCACTTTGTAATCCTCTCACTTTCAGGTGAACGGGCTGCTGAGGAGCCACTGCCTTTCAGGGAGCAGGTCTGTCTTGGATTCCACGGGAGGACTGCCTGCAGGCAAAGACATGGCTGGAGCTACTGAGCCACCCAGGGGGCTGAGCCTTCTCCCCGTGACAGGCTGAGCTCCACTCCCCTGCGCAGCCCCCCCAAAGTGTGCACCCAGCATCTTGTCTTTCGTTTGTGGACTCCACTCCATAGTGAGGATTTAGAATGCCTCCCATGGCAAGAATCGTACTTCCTTACACAATCTGTACTTCAAGCTCTTGCAGTCTGCAATGCTCACCGATGTCTCTCTTTTACATTATCTTTAAGTAATTTCACAAAGGAATTGCCATTTAACAGCAGTTTCTAAACACAATGTATCTTGATCAACGTCACCCTTTCAACATCCCTCCCCCTCCTTCCCCTCCCACCGTCTCCTCACTCTTCTTAACATTGTAGGACACGCGTTGGATTCTTGATTCATTCTCCCTCTTCCCTTCGTTTCCACCCTTTTCTCTTGACCCCACTTCTTTCAAGTTCCCACTTCCTGGTGTTTTATTCTTCTGAACTTTGACTTTTTCTTTCTAGGGAATTATACTATTTGAGTTCTCCCTTGAATCTACTATATTTTAGCTACTACATACATTTGCACACCACCTAACCTATTTATTTAAAAGTTTCTAAGCTAAATCTAGCTTCCACATATAAGAGGAAACATGCATCCTTTGTCTCTCTGGGCCTGTCTTACTTCACTTAACATAATTTATTCCAAGTCTCCCCATTTTTTAACAAATGGTACAATATCATTGTTTTCTAATGGATGAATAAAATTCCATTGTGTATACATACAATCTTTTCTTGGTTTGTTTTTCCATTGAAGGTCATGTGGGCTGATTCCATTCTTTGGCTAAGGTGAATAGTGCTGTAATGAACATGTTTTAAACAAAAGAAACATTGATGAGTGAATGTGGAAAGTCTAAACTTTCAAAGACCAATTCCAACCAATGGCAGAGGGGGCACAATACAGTAGTGAGCTGTCAGGGGTCCAGAGTCACATTAAGTGTTTTCAGACATGGTTAGGCATAGTACTTGAGTAGGAACTAGTTAAGTTATATAAATCTAAAGACTTTAGTTTCCTCATCTGTAATGTAGGAATGATACTGGCAATATTGATTTATTGGAAGACTGACTTTTTACAATCCCATAGTATGGGTCATAGTTTTGGTATCTTACTGTGCCTGAGATTTAGCTCTTTCGAACATTATTTTTCTTTCTTGCAAATATATATCCAAGTTAGTAAATCAAAACTTCTATTTGGGGCAGGGATGTAGCTAAGTGACAAAGTGCCTGCTTTGGAAGTGCAATGTCCTGGGGTTGATCCCCAATACCAAAAAAGAAAAGGCAAAAAAAAAGTCCTTCTATTTTATAACTCACTAAAAGTTTACTATAAATGCAATGTATGATGATAAATGAATGTATGTGCATGCAAAAATATATATAATATATGTAATTTTATATCTGCATCTACATGCACAGTGCCTAACTCAGTGTACTATGCAGTATAGCAGCTCAAATATAAATATATATATATTTTTTTCTGAATGAAGATGAACATATCTTGTATATTGAGTGGAAACAAGGGCAAATTTTTCTCATTTTAAGAACTATTAGAAGCCCAGGACAGCAGCACACTTGTGGTTCCAAGTACTTAGAAAGCTGAAGCTGGAGGATCACGTGAGTCCAGAAGTTTGAGGCTAGCGGGGCAACATAATGAATTTCCCCTTCACCCGCTGTGGTTTTCTTGTTGGCTTCTCACCACTTCCAAGGCTGTCTTCTGATTGGCACTGTTTTCTCTGTGTCATGTCTCCTGTGGTTTCTTTGTGCCACTCTGGGTACTCTGAGGTGACATATCTTATCTCTCCCCTCTTCCCTCATGACTTAAGTTTTTGTTCATTGTTTCTCCTTTGGAAGAGGCCACTTGGTAAAAATTTGGATGCTTATTCATAACCCTTTCAGTCTCTAGTGAGAATTGATTGAGGGTATGGTCAGAGAGACTGGGATTGGCATGGCTTCACTGGGCTTCTTTGTGATCTTGTCCCAGGGCTGAAGCCTTTCCTTGACTAGTTCTCTCTCTCTCTCTCTCTCTCTCTCTCTCTCTCTCTCTCTCTCTCTCTCTTTACTTAGCTAGTTACTGGCGGGGTGGACTCGGGGCCTCACAATTACTAGGCAGGCACTCTACAACTCGAGACATGCTTCCAGCTCCTTTTTGCATTGATCATATTTGAGCTAGGGTCTTGTTTTATGCCTGGAGTGTGATCCTCTTTCTTGTGCTTCCCCACCCTGCTGGAGATGATAAACACACACACCACCATGCCTGACCACTGGGAGGAATGGAATCCTTTAAGCTTTTATGCCTGGGCTGCACTCAGATAGAGAGTCTCCTCTCTCTACTTCCCAAGTAGCAGGATTATAAGCCACATTGACTTGAGTGGCTCTTTAATGACAACAATTTTGAATGGCCTTTAAGTGAACCATAGCACACAGCCACACGCTTTCTCTCATCTGGAAGTGGGGCTGGTTGTATGGCACTTGGCCTTGGAAGCAATAGGATGAGCCAGATGAGCCAGTGTGTACTGGGGCAGAAGATCCAGCCTGGGGTGCTACCCTGACAGGGGCCATAGCATCACCAGGGCTTAAGTGCACTGTGAATGAGGAGAGAAACAGGGATAAGGAAGAAGCTAAGAATTCATTTCCAGGTTGGCATTGTAAGGGGACTGGTTGCCATAGCTACTGGCAAGGGACCTAAAGACCACAGAATTAATTGTAATATGACTCATCACTCCACAGAAATTTGTAGCCAGTGCAGGCCACCTTCCTCATGGGGGTGAGTCTGTCCTCATCGGTCCCCTTGGTCTTGCAGAACTCAGCTTAGGGAGATTCTGGTGGGCAAACACCAGGCTTCTTCCCAGCAGTCTTGGTGGTTGTGGTAGGGGTAGGGCTTCTATGGGGATTTACACTGGTTCTGGCCTTTTCTACAGGATTGTAGAAGCTGATGTCCTAGGTTTTTAGTATCATTGCCAGAATCTTTTATTTTCTCTTTTTCTTGCCAACTTTTCTCCACGTACTTACTCCCTGTAGATCTAAGGAAGCCATCGGACCTGTGCTAGCAGGCAGAACAGGCTCATGCAGTAGGTAAGCAGTGATCAGGAGGGTGGGGTGTTCTTCATGCAATGTGATTCTCAGAGGCAAAAATGGCTCAATAAGCAGCTCATCCACATTTATGCCTCTACTGATCATAACTGTCAATCCAAGGCCTTGGGGGCACCTTCTGTACCCCACCTGCATGTGTCCCACTCAGATCACACTTTTTCTAGGAATCTAGATCTTTCCTTTTTAACCAGAACTTGGGTTTGAAATCTGGATCTGGGCCTTCCTCCTAACCTCTGCTGTGTCGGAGTGTAGGACGAGGCCCGACCTGCAGCTCGCCTGAATAAACCCTTGCTTTTGCATTTCGGAATGTCTGGCTCTCAGTGGTCTTCTTGGTGGTCTTCTTGCGACTTGGGCATAACAGTTGGGGGCTCATCTGGAATAGCCCCAGAGACATCTGAGACTCCAGACTCCGAAGGTAAGAAAACAGCGCTGTTTATTTGTCTTGTCCTGTCATTTGTCTGTTTTGCTTCCTCCTTGAGGATGGCCGTTCTGACTCGTATTTCTTGAAGGGGTTGTCTGTTGGGGTTCAGCTTTGGCCTTGAGGGGGAAGGGCAATGGAATGCGCTCCCAAGATGCCGCCCTTCCCCCAGCCCTGGGGGAATGCGGAAGCAGGCCACAATTCTCTGGGTCCGGAACCAGAAGAACTGGCTTTGCGAACAGCCCCCCAACTTTCTCGCCAGCCCATGTGCTCCCCAGTCTCGCAGGCTTTTTGCCCCTGGGGTGGTGCTAAGCAAGTGATGTTAGCTCATGAGGGGGTCCTATGACAAGCTTGCCAGCCTATCGCCAGCTCTCTGATCGATCACCCCTTCTCTCGTCGCCCCCTACTATATCAGCTGCTATCCCCTCACTTATTAAATCAGATTTGTTTTTGAAGCATCTCCGAGATCCACGTATGCCTGGCTTTCTTCACGGCTAAGGAGGGAGGTAAAGTGATCTTGAACGGCCGCGTGCACCTGAGGTCTTTCCTGAGCCCCCCACTCCACTCTGGCCTTACCTGCAGGTCGGGTGACCAGGGGAGAGGGTGAGAAAGGGAGCAATTAGAGTAGAGTAGAGCCTGACCCCTCGCGCCAGGGGAGGCGACCCGAGCCCGGCAGTTGCCGAAGCGGATGCACTTGCAAGGCAAACCTGGAGGGACTGGGAGACACCCCAGACTCTCCACCCTTAAAGGGGGACCCCTGGAATCCCACCTTGAACTTGGGTCCACTCCTTCTGCACCCTTGCAGGAGGTCGTGGGCCAACTTGGGAGATCTCCAACTCATAGCTTCTCTTTTTCTCAGGCCTGTGTGTTTTCCTCCTTTTGTATTAATTGTTTTGTTTTTTTGTAGCCTTTTGGACTGAACATGTGATCAGAGCTATGGGTAACGTTCTATCTTGGGGACCTCCATCTAGTCCCCTAGATTTGATCCTAGCTCACTGGAGGGAGGTTAAGGAGATAGCTCAGAACCAAGGTGTGGCCCTTAAGAAGGAAAAGTGGATCACCTTGTGCAAGTCAGAATGGCCCATCTTTGAGGGAGCTAATTGGCCACCCAAGGGGAGCTTTGACATAGGTAAGATCAGGACTTTGCAATGCCTAATCTACACCCCTCATTCGGGCTATCCAGACAAGAGAGAAACCAAGAAGGAAGAGAAGAAATTGTACCCACCTGTCCTCCAAGGAGGAAGCACGGAGGAGGAAATATTTCTCCCTCCATACTACTCACCCAAGTTAACTCTACCCAATGCACAAGAACAGGACTCTGAGGAAAATGTTCCAGTTGTGCCCTCTGCTCTGGAGGGTCCTGCCTAGTCAACTCACGGGCGCCGGCAGCCCAAGACACAGACACATCAGCCCCAAGTCCTGACCCACAGCCGCTGACAGGGGCGGATGCGGGGCCAGCTCAAGCCACCACGCAGCGCTGTGTTGTTTGTAATAGTAAGACTCTTAACTATCTTAAGTTACATATAATCAGGCAAGTATTTTAAAGTATATATATTAAACTAATGGGGATAGAAGTAAACTCTAACTCTCTGTATGTAGGAAGAAATGGCAAGATGGGCTAACGTTTCTCACTAACTTATTGGAAAGCTAAATGGATAAGTATTTCTAATTTTGTTGTAATTCTTGCATTAAGGAAAAATTGTCATTTGAGTTCAAAGGTCTTCATGCAGTAACTGGGAATGAAGAAGGAAAAAAAAAGGCTCTTTTAAAACAAGCATCCTGGAGGCAAAGGGTGGCACCTGGTTTCAGAATGCCTGTAAGCTTCAGAGTTTTTCCAATGCAGATAAAAGCTAAAGTGTTAAAGCAGACGTTAGTAAAAAGGCTTTGAAAATCAAGAATGCATTTCTAGACAAGAAATTTGAAAGTAAAATTGCCCTAAATGATTGTGAAAAAGAAAAATTATGGCTACCAAAATGAGTGTTTAATTGCTATTCCAGTTTGTTTGTAGGTTTTTGGTAACAATTTCAGCAGGCCCACAGAGAAGGACAGGTGATTCCTACAAGTTTGTCAAGATCTAACATTGGCTCTTAATAAGTTCCAGGTAAGAGCATGCTTAAAAACTACTTCTGTGTGGACTACCTTGTTGCTTTTAATTGGAGTAAAGTGGCCTCTTGTAAGACTCATTGATCTGAAATCTGCAGTTCGAAGCCAGCCCAGGCAGAGAAAGGTCCCTTTGAGAGTCTTCATCTCTAGTTGGCCAGCAGAAGTGCTGGGAACAGAGTCGTGAGTCGCTTTGAGGCTCAAAGTGGTAGGGTGCTAGTCTTGAGCTGGAGAGCTGAGGGATAGCACTCAGGCCCTGAGTCCAAGTCCAGTGAAAAGTCACTCCTGGGACAAAAGTGATGGAGCATCCAGAGGCAGTAAGCCACTGCTTGGATGGCAGAGATGGTGTCAGATCCTAGAGTCACTCCTGTTTGGCCTTTCAAAAGTTAATCAAAGCTGGAAAGTCCTAGAAGAATAGTTCGTAAGCAACCCTTTTATTGCCCATGTCTGTCTACTGGGCAGGAACTTGCCAGTCATCTGTGATAGTGGGTAGTAAGGGTAAGTTTGTCAAATGAGAGGATAGTTTAAAATCCCAACCCCCCACATCTACTCAAAGCCCTGACTGGCAGTGAGAATTTTAAGCTGATACATCTGTTCAGGAAAGAAAGCTTGTAGACATGAGATTGTGTCCTTACTGAAATCTGGTAAAGGCCTGCAAAGGTAATGTAGGCATTTTTTAAGTCATCAGAGATCAGTTCCCCAGCCAGTCAGGAAAAGCTTTTACAAACTAGAATGTTAAAAGGCTATCCTGCGGTATCCCAAAAAGAAGTCTGTATAGTTAAGTTAAATGTTGAATGGAGTAAAGCTCCTAATGGACATCTGATCCTGCAGCCCCTTGGTAAAGTAGACGAAGGTTATAGGTTCCTGGCTAGGTAAGGTCAACGTCCTTGAGTCAGCCTGAAGAAGTTACAGAAAATGGATGATCTTCGCCCATCAGCCCATTAGGACCAAGGGACCAGAGTTGTTTTTGGGAAGATGAGGCAGGATAAACTAGAGGCATGGAAAACAGAGGTAACAGTATACAGAGACTGCACTTGTGAGAAATGATTACAGGCCAAGCTTTCTGTGTTGGCTTAAAAAAAAATCCTAGCCTTATTGGAAATATCTGATTAAAACTTATTGCCCTGGCAAAATGACCCAAGGGCCATTGATTGCCTAAAGCTGTCTTGACACTCAGTGATGTGCCAGCCTACAAAAGCTAGTGTGCTTAAGAAGGAATCAGGAAACTTAGGTTAAGCTTCTCTAACCAGTCTATGGAGAAAGTTGCAGATAACCCAGCAGAAGGTGTGACATTCTACTGGAACCACTGGGAGCCACTGCTGCCTGACACCACCACGGCCCCTGCCCATTCCATTTGAGTGAGGATCAAGGATGTCTAATAGTCATCTGGAAGAATCTACATCTTCAGATGGGACTCTATCACACACAGATAGCTGATTTCTGCTGGAAAGTGCTTTGGATCTGCTAAAACTAAAATTTGGGGGGGGACATTCTTCAGTTGAATGGAGTTAACTAGCTCTATTAAGAAAATTGGATATTGTAAGAAATTTTCAAGCAGACTGGCCTGCTGCTAAATTCAAAGCATGTATGACAGGCTGGAGAGTCACTTCCAGGCAATGCCTGGGGTTGGAGGTATGTCCAAGAGTATTAAAATGTGTCCAGATGGATTAGGGTGTGACCTCAGAGAAGAGAGGGAGGTAACTGCCATCAGGTGTGCCAGTTATCAAGGTAACTGGACAGAGATATAAACTGCTGGGGGCATCTTCATGGAGCCCTCCTGGGGGTGGATCTTATAGATGCCACTGGCCAACCTTGGGCACTTAGAGGCACTGGAAACTGGAACTCATGATAGTTGGCTCTGATCTGGCTTCTTAGGAGCAGTAGTCCCATCAGACTGAACCTTGCCCCATCTTTGTTTTCCCCAACAGACTGTGGGTGGAGTCACAGCCTTGATGTAGTTGAGACAAACCAGAGGAAAAGAAAATGTAGACAGTTTAAAACTCTAGCAGCAAAGAAGCCCCAGGAAATGTAAAGAGGAAAGTTAGTATAGAAAGCCTTGGAGAAAGGGATAGAGAAAACAAAATGGTTTCTTCTGGATAAGAAAGGGATTTAAAAAGTAAATTGTCACAGAATGTTCCAGTAAGTCGCTGATGGCGTGAGGAAGTAGAAGATGGTGTGAGTGGGGATATATTAAATTTTATAAGACACAGATTCTAAAACTTTATAAGGAAAGACTTTAGAAAGAGAATTGGGGAAACAAAAATGTTTCCTTTAGATTAAAAGGTTTTGGCATGTTAAAAGTGAGAAAGACAATCCCTAGAAAGTTTGAGTATGTAACAAATGGTATCAGGATGTCTTAAAATTACAGCATATGAGTAAAGTTGGTATGTAATCAAATTGGCTATAATATAAATAGGGTCAGAATTGGGGCTTCGATGTAAAACTATGTTTATCTGTACCTGCATCTGCAAGGCTAAGGGACTTGTGTGATGTCATCTAAATGTTATTCCTAACTTGCAATCGCATTTGTTATGAGCTTTTATCACCCCCTCAGAGCCCTATAGCAAGCCCACCAAGAGACTTGGCCCAAGCTAAAGGCCCTTTATGAAACTGGACCTCCTCCTGAGCCACACCCGCTACCAACTGAGTAAAGCACCACTGACAACTTAGGGTATTGCGGGCACAATACCAACCTGTCCCTACCAGGCCTATATCTTAATAATCTAATTTAATACAATCACTTCTTAAAAGCCCTAACTTTAAATACTGTAATTGGATTAAGCTTTCACTGGCTTCATTCCCTTAACCTAAGGATTCAAGGATTAAAATCCTGCTAGTGTTCAGTAAGGCAAACCACATTCCAACCATCGTATGACCTTCATGACTTCTGTCTCCACATGCTTAGTTGCCCAGTGCTCTCAAGTTTCCCAGTCTAGATCTAGCTAAAGATTCTTTCACAGCACTTAGAGTGCTTGCTTTGGTTATCTCTCCCTCTCCAAACCTTCTTAACTATTGTTTGCACCCACTGTGCTTTGAAACATTATCCAGAATTGGCTTATAGTACACCTTGCTGCTTAATAGAAACTTGTAGACATTCTGTTTCTTTGGACCTGTATCATATACTCTGTTGGGACCCAATTCTGCTGCGTGTATGTGTGTGTGTGTGTGTGTGTGTGTGTGTGTGTGTGTGTGTGTGTGTGTCCTAGGGCTTGAACTCAGGGAGTGGACACTGTCCCTGAGTTTTTGTGCTCAAGGTTAGCACTCTACTACTTTGAGCCACAGCTCCATTTATGCCTTTTTGGTAGTTAGTTCCACTTCTGGCTTTTTTGGTCTTTATTGGAGATAAGTATCTCAGACTTTCTTTCGTGGGCTAGCTTGGATCCAGGAGCCTCAGATCTCAGCCTCTTGAGTACCTAGGATTATAGGTGTGAGCCATGGGCATCTGGCTCTGTGAGCTTCTGGGATTGACCCACATGGATACATGATGGGACAAAGTGTCCTGTCGTTACATCCATTTCTGTATCCATACACAGAATGGAAAAGGTAGGCCATGTTTCAGAGATGTATTTCCTACCCAGTTGTTCCCTTGTTCCTCCCAAAACCTATTTTTTTGCAATGAATCCCAAGGTCAGGATCTGTTCTGAAGTATATATGAAATGCCAGTTACAGAGAGAGAGAGAGAGAGAGAGAGAGAGAGAGAGAGAGAGAGAGAGAGAGAGAGAGAGAGAGAGAGAGAGAGAGAGAGAGAGAGAACCGAGAACCAGTTTAATAGTTTTCTGATAAGAAACATATGTTTTAAAATCATCCAGTTCATAGAGAAGGAGGTATTAAGTCAAATAACATTGAGAGCTTCAACACTGAGAATTGTTGTAGTATAGCCTGTGTTCTGAAAAGCAGGATGTTCTTGTGGTCATCCTAGAACCAAATGTATTTACAGAAAGAGATCCCAGGAAGGGGCAGGTATTTCAGGGTGGAGGTATTACAAACAGTTCAAAGAAGTGGTGGAGACAAACATGGTTTGGAGGAGAGAAGGAGAGGGGAGAGCTTCTTAGATCTATAGAAAGTCCTGGCCAAATGTGTCATGGAGTAAATGCAGGTACTGAGAGTTCTCCAAGTCAAAATTTTACATTAGGTGTTCGTGATGATCCTGGGTAAATTACAAAACACTGGGCACAGGCATATGCATTTTCCTGGGTGAGGCCCATAGATTTATTAAGTATAAAGCCAGGGATCTTCCTGTGACTCATGAATGTGAATGAAGACTTTCCATAGGCAGTGGCTAGTGCCTATAATCCTCGTTATTCAAGAGGCTGAGATCCGAGGTTTGAAGCCAACTGAAGCAGAAAAGTTAGGGAGGGTCTCATGTCCAATTAAACAGGAAAGGGGCTGGAAGTGTAGCTATGACTCAAATGGTAAAGTGCTAGCATTGGGTGGAAAAGCTGAAGGAGAGCGTCCTGGTCCTGGGTTCAAGCCCCACACCAAAAGTGAAGAATTATTTTAATTTTTCTGGTAATTTCCACAGGAGTTCAATGTTTATCAAAAATGTCCTAGGGCTTGAGGATAGATCAAAACTTGGGTTTCCCCAGTCTCTCAAGACAAAAACAATTCTGAAGTAAAATAACAAACATTCTTCTTTGTTATCTTTGTGCTTTTTCCCTTTCTCTCATTCTTCCTCTGCTAGTGTCCCCTGAAGGTTGATCTCATTGTTCTGTTCCTTATGTATATAGCTACAGCCTTCAGTTTTCCACCTCCAATGGCAATTTTATAGTCTCTGTCTTCAGCTACCACTAGTCTCTGAGATCAACCAGATGCACATCAACGTTTCATAGCCAGTAATCCATGAACTGCTGTTGCCCTGTGTGCTAATGTCCCAGACAGTGCCATCACCTTTCCTCCAGTGTTTCCTTCTCAATCCCTTTCTAATCTGACTGATTTCTATCTATTTTTCCTTCAGATTACTATTTTTCTTTGTATCTGAAAGATCTTTCCAGATTTCCTAGCAGAAGTGGGCTTGGATGTGTGTGTGTGTGTGTGTGTGTGTGTGTGTGTGTGTGTGTGTGCACATGCATACACATGGTACTAGGGCTTGAATTCAGGGCCTCACACTTTCTCATGGCTTTTTCACTCAAAGCTGTCACTCTACCACTTGAGCTACACCTCCATTTCTGAGGAAAGTGGTCTTGGGTTTGGGTTGATTATGGCAGAACGCCCTGTTACCAGGCCCAGGCTTCCACGGCAGCGACTTACAGACCAGTGTTGATGTCCCAGCCCTACAGGCGCCCCAAGGTGCAGCCATGAGGGATGAGGCCAGAGCTCCTTGGACTCTTTCACCTTCATGTCTGGCATGTCACAGGGTCACCACAGGTCACGTGACCTTCCTTCCTCCTCTGAATAGCTACATCTCATCACTATACATCACTTAAATAATAGGTGCTTGCTCTGACACATGACTATCACTTACATGGTGGGTTCTCCTAAGTGCAATTTAGTTAACTAACATTTCCTCAGGTTAGGGCTGTAGGAGCACTGAGAGCTGACCAAATCTTCAGGTATCCCTGAGGCAACTCTTAACCTTTTCCTTTCTTGCTCAGGTACTTTCTTCTGTGTTCCCCTTGTCACTGGCATTGTGCAAGGCTCAGCCTCTCATCCAGATCTCTTCAGTAACCTCATACCTGGCTTCCTGCCCATTGTTTCTGCTCTTCCTAATCTGTCTTTACTCCCAATTTTCCTGTGTTCATGAGCTTTTCAGTTGCTATAACAAATCACTAGAAGTTTGTTGCTTTAGAAAGAGGTTTTTTGGGCTCACAATTCTGGTGGCTGGAGGGTTCAGAAAGTCTGGCACTAATATACCAGCAAGGGCTTGTTCACCATGTCACAAACTGGTAGAGACATGGACAAGAAGCTGGTTGTGTACAGAAGGGGTTACACATCTGAAGGGGCCCCAGTCTATACCAACCTGCTCTCATGAGAGCCAAGTCACTCTGTAGCCAGTGTCCAGGCTTTGTGGGGATAAAGCCCCTGTAACCTAATCAGTTAGGTTGCACTAAACTTCATCTCTTAAAGGTTCTACCCATTCATCACTGACACATTAAGCTTCTAGAACATGAACCTTTGAAGATATACTCAAAGTATGCTACATTCAAAGCACACCTTGTAAATGTGCCTAGACTCATTCCTTCTTTCCTTCCTTCCTTCCTTCCTTCCTTCCTTCCTTCCTTCCTTCCTTCCTTCCTTCCTTCCTTCCTTCCTTCCTTCCTTCCTTCCTTCCTTCCTTCCTTCCTTCCCTCCCTCCCCCCACCCCCGATGTGGTGGAGATTGAATTGAGAGCCTTGTGCATACTACACAAATACTTACCAAAACTTTTCTGTTGCGTTGCTTCTCTGTTCAAAGACTGTGGTGGAGTGTTAACAAGTTCGATCTAATTCTGAGGAGGACATTTTGTTCCTTCTTTCTGTTTCCTGGAAATTGGATAAAACTGGGATGTTGTTGAGCGCTTGTGGCTCACACCTGTTATCCTTAGGTACTCAGGAAGCTGAGATCCAAGGATTGTTGTTCAAGGGTAGCTTAAGCAGAAAAGCCTGTGAGAGTCTTATTTCTAATGAAGCAGCAAAAGGCCAGAAGCAGAGGTGTGATTCAAGGGGTGGAGAATCATCTTTGAATGAAAAAGCTAAGAATAAGAGCCCAAGCCTGGGTGCAAGCCCCAAGACCAGCACAGACAAAGAACAAAAAGAAAGAAAAGAAGAAAGAAAGAAGAAAGGGAGGGAGAGAGGGAGGAAGGGAGAACCATGAGCTTTGCAACATGGTCTAGGGACATGGTCGGGAGCAGTGGCTATGTAGTTTGAGGGGTGCAGGGTGGGATGTGGCATGCATGGAAGGTACAGGAGGGGACTTGGAGTCCCCGCCAAGCACAGCTCTCTACTCAGGGTCAAACACTGACTGAGCCCACAGGAGGGAAGGCCTTGGATGTCAATAGAATGTCCTAGTAGTTGAGATAGTAGGGAAAAGTACATTTTAATTTTGTGACAACTGTCCTTAGAAAAGAAGATACTATGTATAAACATTTATCTGCTTTGGGGAAGGGAAGGGGAATAACAAAATGGTGAAACAAGGACAAAGGGTAAACCAATGCAACACAAGACACTATACACACAATACACACAAGACACTAGGTTGGAGATGAACTTTACAACATGGAGGGGGGATCAGGGAGGGGTTAATGGGAGAAAATGAGGGGCGGGTAACACTGTTTGACAAGAAATGTACTCACTACCTTACTTATATAATTGTAACCCCTCTGTACATTACCTTTACAACAAAATAAAATTAAATTATAAAAATATGAAACAATAAATAAACATAATGGAAACATTAAAAATGAAAAGAAAGGAAGACACAGGCACAGAGAAGGCCCCATGGTGAGAAGGCAGGCCTTGGAGCTTTGCAGCCATGTCCAGGGAACACCAGACACCTCCAAGAGCTGCAAGAGGCCCAGAAGCTTCTCCTGAGCCCCTAGGAAAGCATGGCCCTGCTAACACCTTCATTGAGAACTGGCGTTCGAACGGCCAGGAAAGAGGTGCCTGTCATTCGAAGCCTCCTGTTTGTATTCCTTGTTCCAGTAGCCAGGAAACTCCCACACATCTGCCCTAGTGGGGGTCACTGTCATACAGAAGTAGAAACTTGCCTCCATTTTCACCTGACCTCTTGTTTACTCTTTACAAGTTACCTTCGAGGATTTGCCTTTCTTAGTTCTTTTTTTTTTTATTAATTGGACATAAATTTTTTTACAATGTGTTGTGCAAAGAGGGTGCAGTTACATAGTAGGGCAGTGTGTACATTTCTTGTGATATCTTACGACCTGTTTTTCTATCCCTTGTCTAGGTCAGGTTGACATATGTGCAATATACAATGTATCAAGAACATATACAGTATTCACAGACTTGGTCTCTACTGTCTCTCCGTCTCCCTTTGTTAACAGTCATATATCAGGGAGATCATGCCCCTTTGTTTTCTGTGTTCTAGGCTTGTCTCACTCAACATTATTTGTTCGAGTTCTGACCATTTCCCTGCGAATAACAGTATTTCACCATTCCTAATCGCTATGTAGTATTCCATTGTGTATAAGTACCATATTTTTTGGATCCATTCATCTGTGGAGGGGCATCTGGGTTGTTTCCATATTTTAGCTATTGTGAATTGTGCCGCGATAAACATAGAAGTACAAATGCCTTTTTGATATCTTGGATTTTGCTGTTTAGGATAGATGCCTAGGAGTGGTATGGCTGGGTCATAGGGTAGGTCTATATTGAGCTTTTTGAGAAACCTCCATACTGTTCTCCAAAGTGGTTGTACTAATTTGCACTCCCACCAACAATGGAGAAGGGTTCCTCTTTCCCCACAGCCCCTCCAGCATTTGTTGTTTCCTGAGTTCAGAGTATAGGCCATTCTAACTGGGGTGAGGTGGTATCTCAGTGTTGTTTTTATTTGCATTTCCTTTACTAGCAGGGATGTTGAACATTTCCTCATACGTTTCTTTGCCATTTTTATATCTTCTCTTGTGAAGTCTCTCTTTAGCTCTTTTGCCCATTTCCTAATAGGTTTATTGGGCTTGGAGGGGCTTAGTTTTTTGAGTTCTCTGTAGATGACCGATATCAGGCCTTTGTCTGTTGCTGTGCTGGTAAATATCCTTTCCCATATCGTTGGCTGTCTTTCTATTTTGGTGGCTATGTCCTTAGCTGTGCAGAAACTTTTTAATTTGTAGTAGTCCCATTTGTCGAGTCTTTCCCCTATTTGTTGTGCCCCTGGGACTCTATTCAGGAAGTTCCTTCCTGTGCCTATAAGTTCTAGTGTCTTTCCTACTCTGTCCTTCAGTAGTTTCAAGGATTCAGGTCTGATGTTGAGGTCCTTGATCCATTTTGAGTTGATCTTGGTGCATGGTGATAGGCTTGGGTCTACTTTGAGTTTTCTGCATATGGCTGCCCAGTTCTCCCAGCACCAGTAGTTGAAGAGGCTTATGTTTATTCCATTGTATGTCTTTAGCTCCTTTGTCGAATATCAGTTGGCTGTAAGAGTGCGGTTTTATTTCTGGGTGTTCAATTCTAATCCATTGGTCTTCCGATCTGTTTTTATACCAATACCATGCTGTTTTTGTTATGATGGCCTTGTAGTAGAGCTTGAAGTCTGGTATTGTGATACCTCCTGCACTGCTTTTTTTGCCTAGTATTGCTTTGGCTATTCTAGTTTTTTTTGCTGTTCCATATGAATTTATGGATTGGTTTCTCTATTTCAGTGAAGAATGTGGCTGGGATTTTGATAGGTATTGCATTGAATTTGTATAACAATTTGGGCAATATGGCCATTTTCACTATATTGATTCTGCCTACCCATGAGCATGGGGGGTCTTTCCATCTCCTTGTGTCTTCTTTGATTTCCCTTATTAGATTTTTGTAGTTTTCATTGAATAGGTCCGTCACGTCCTTGGTTAAGTTGATCCCTAGGTACTTTATTCTTTTTTTGGCTACTGTAAATGGAATTGTTTCCATAATTTCCTTTTCTGTTTGTCTATTGCTGGTGTACAGAAAAGCTGCTGACTTTTGTGGGTTGATTTTGTATCCTGCTACTTTGCCAAATTGGTTTATTAGGTGTAGGAGTTTGGGTACTGAGTTTTTTGGGTCCATCAGATATAAGATCATGTTGTCTGCGAATAGGGATAACTTGATTTCTTCCTTGCCGATGTGGATCCCTTTGATGTCCTCCTCTTGCCTTATTGCTATGGCTAGGAATTCCAGCACTATGTTGAACAGAAGTGGGGAGAGTGGCCATCCTTGTCTTGTTCCTGAGTTTAGGGGGAATGATTTAAGTTTCTCTCCATTTAATATGATATTAGCAGTTGGTCTGTTGTATATGGCTTTTATTGTTTTGAGGAATGTTCCATCTATTCCTGTTCTCTCCAATGCTTTTAATAGGTATGGATGTTGTATTTTGTCAAAGGCTTTTTGGGCATCGACTGAGATAACAATGTGATTCTTGATTTTAGTTCTGTTTATGTGGTGAATTACGTTGATTGATTTACGGATGTTGAACCATCCTTGTGACTGAGGGATGAAGCTTACTTGGTCATGATGTATGATATTCTTGATCAGTTTCTGGATCCTATTAGCTAATATTTTATTGAGGAGCTTTGCATCTGTGTTCATTAGTGATATTGGTCTGTAGTTCTCTTTTTTTGTTGGATCTTTGCCTGGTTTGGGAATGAGTATGATATTAGCTTCGTAGAATGAGTTTGGGATTTCTCCCTCCGTTTCTATTTCGCGGAAGAGTTTGAGGAGTATTGGAATTAGCTCCTCACTAAAGGTTTTGTAGAATTCGTTGGTGAATCCATCTGGGCCTGGGCTTTTCTTAGTAGGGAGGTTCTTGATTACCTCCTGTATCTCACCGTAAGTTATTGGTTAATTTAGTTGATTTATTTCTTCTTGGTTCAGTTTGGGCAGTTTGTACTTCTCTAGGAATTGATCCATTTCTGTAAAATTATTGTTTTTTGCTGAGTAGAGGTTTTGGAAATAGCTCCTTATGATTGTTTGAATATCGTGTGTACTTGTTGTAATTTTTCCTGTGGAGTCCCTGATTTTACGAATATGAGTCTCTTCTTTTTTTTGTAAGTCTTGCAAGGGGTCTGTCAATTTTGTTTATTTTCTCAAAGAACCAGCTTTTAGTCTTATTTATTTGTTGAATGGTCTTTCTATTTTCAATCAGATTTATCTCTTCTTTAATCTTTGTGATCTCTCCCCTCCTAGTCGTTTTAAATTCTGTCATTTCTTGTTTCTCCAGTTGTTTTAGTTTCATCGTGAGGGTATTCACCTGCTCTGCTTCCATTCTTTTAATGTGGGTGCTGAGTGCAATGATCTTGCCCCTCAGTACTGCCTTAGCTGTGTCCCATAGGTTTCTTTGTGATGTGTTTTCTTTGTCATTGTGGGTTATGAATTCGTTGATTTCATCTTTAATTTGATCTGTGGCCCTTTCTTAGTTCTGAAAACAACTTTTGGTCTAAGGATTTTGCCCCCAGCCCCAGATTTCCCCCTTGGTGCCTGTCCTCAGTTACAAAGTTGTACAGTGATCATTTCCTGTGGGCAGAGCACAAGGCACATGAGCTATAAGCACTGGCTACAGTCAGCAACTCTAGTTACGTGAGGGTGGGGTGGTGAAGACGGAGCTAGAAAGCAGGCACAAGAGCTTGCTGATTGGTAATGAAAAGGCTCGGAGTGAGGGGACGGTGGTGATGATAACCTATAGTGGTTGTTACTGGGCTTCCATTGGCAGCAGCTCTGTGTCTCCTGGACCACTCTTACTGAACATGAATGTAAAGCAGAGAATTCCCGTACTGGTCAGATCTGGATTCCTGCCTCTTCCTGTGAGCCAATCAATCTCTTTTGGTGAGATGAACTTGGGCCATCAGCTCAGGCTACCTTTCCATCACTGTGTGTTTCCCATCAGTCTACTCTCTCACTTTCATTATTCTGGATCTCAGGATGAGGCAGCAGGACTTCATTCTCTTCTCTTGACACCCTTGAACTCTAGTCACTTGGCCTGTCTCCTTCTTCATGACTTCAGCGGACGTCCAGCTTGAGACTGGGTCTTGCCAATAGCTGCATGAGTCAGTCTGAAATTGGATCCTCCTCTGGGTGAACCTTGAAACATCCACAGCTTTGGTCAATCTTGAAACGACTGCGAGATAGTCCCACAACTGAGCTACATCCTACTTTCTGAGCTGCAGGAGTTGTATGACAAAAGGCATTTGTCTTCAGCTGCTAGATTTGGGTGACTTACTAAGAAGGAAGAAGTGAGGAGCACAGTGTCCTTTAGGTCTTCTGAGTCTGGAGAAGAAGTTGGTGCTTATCTTTGCCCACCCCAACCTACTAAGTTAAGATTTTCTCAGCAGGCTTGTGTAAAATGACATTTCCTGGAACTATATGATTGTAAAGAAACACTTCCCCAGATTATCTGCCAAGCTGTCCCTGATATTGTCAAGCAGAATTGACTGGGTCCTTATCTATGTACTTTCTGGCTTGCCATAGCCTCCTCTGCTTGTCACAGGGTTGATTTGTGTATCAGTCACCCACTTGGGTCAGATGCTGACCAAGGACAGCACAGAAATGGCTTTCCATGCATGTCCAATTGAGTGGGTGTAGCAAAATTCTGAGTTCCCTCTCCCCACTCCCAAGGAGTAGTCTAGACTATCATCTTGTGATCCTTACTAGCAATGAGCTGCATTTTCATTTCTGATAAGAAAAACAATCCTTTGTGGGTATGTGCTAGAGACCGAACCTAGGGCTTTACACATACATCCTGGTCCCACTTATGCATTTTTTTTCTTCTTTTTTGTAATACTGGGGGATGGGGGGTGTTGGTTAACTCAGAGCCTCCTACTTGCTGACACAACAACACTGAGCCACACCTTTCCAGTGCTGTTTTCTATTGGTTATTTTTAGGATAAGGTCTTGCTTTCCACCAGGCATGCTCCTAAGCTTCCATTTTTACTTTTGGACTTGCCATTGTTAATGGATCACAGGCAGGAACCACCCTGCACAGCTTCCCAGTGTGGGGAAACAGCAGCACAGACTTTTCACCTGGGGATGGCCTGATACTGCAGCTTCCCCAATACCTAGGGATGAGAGGCACCTTCTAGTGCACTCAGGTGTGTGCACTCACTAGTGTACTTAGATATGGGCTAAAAAGGGGTCTCAAAACTTTCTGCCTGGGTTGGCCTTGAATTGTGATTCTACTGTCCTTGGTCCCCTAAGAAGCTGGGATTACAGATGCAATCCACAGATTCTCAGTCCATTTATGCCTTTTTTTCATTACAGAATTCCAAATATAATCCTCCCCACACCTTGAATTTAGCAGTATCCTTGGATAAGAAATGATAAAAGAATTCTCCTTGTACGTAAGAGGCTATCATGAGGAAGTCAGCTAGTGAAGTTAGTTTCATTTATTTATTTGTATTTCTTGGTTTTTCTGTCTTCTATCATTCATCTAAAAGCAGAATTTGGAACAAAAGTAAAACTGGTAGGAGAGACAAATTTGTGATGATTATGGAGGTGACAAAAGTGTGTTATGAATGGCTAGGCAATGTTAGCTCATACCTGTAATTTTAGTGAGTCAGGAGGCTGAGATCTGAGGATCACAGTTAGATGCCAGCCCTGGAAAATCTGTGAAACTCTTATCTCCAGATAACCAGCAAAAAGCTGGAAGTGGAACTGGGGCTCAAGTGTTAGCCTTGAGTGGAAAAGGTAAGAGATAACACTCAAGTCCTGAATTTAAGGCCTGGTCCTAGCAAAAAGAAAGGAAAGAGAGAGAGAGAGAGAGAGAGAGAGAGAGAAGAAGGAAGGAAGGAAGGAAGGAAGGAAGGAAGGAAGGAAGGAAGGAAGGAAAGAAGGAAAGAAGGAAGGGAGGAAAGAAAGAAAAGAAAAGAAAAGAAAAAAGGAAAAAAGAAAAAGTTTTTTTCTGGATCAGTACATCCAGATTGGTAAGAAATCTTCTTTTAAAATATAGAGACTGCTTTTACATTAGTAAAATTTTAAGTAGTAAATTCATGCTAAAATATGAAAAACATTATTTTGAAGCCAATACTGGATATAGAAAAGGAGCTTTTCACTTCTGGGCGCCTTCTCCTGGATTATATGAGATTAAAATGATAAAGATTTAGGCTTAAAATTAAGCTATATTAAACTACAGTCCCATTTCCCATTCTGGGAATTTGCAAGCCTATCAAATGAGAAAGATGCTAGTTGTGATATTTCAGCATCATAACAGATGCCTCTTAATGGTTGGTTGTGGGTTTTTGTTGACTGGGGCATTCTTGGAATACTTGTCTTTCTGATCCATGAGGCTTGTTTATAGACATCCCCCAATGTATCTGCTAATGGAGGCCTGATTTGGAATGAAAGAATACCTATTTCTTGTTTCAGTGTTTGTCTTTTTTCTCATTGAAATATCCTAAATTAAAAGATGGAAGAGATATATCAGAAGGCGACATGATAGTATTTGATCATATGTTTAAAAAATGAACACATTAAAAATGTCATGCACAAGCAAAGGAGAGAAGATAATGATGGAGCTCAGGGAAGCCATTCACTTCTTTCATCTTTCCACAAGGTGGACTATGAATACTCTAGCTTTTTTAAAATTGCCCGAATGTTGCCATAGCAACAATGTAAGCCCAATATAACTTCCTTCCATAGTCAATTAAGTGGTAATTTTACTCACATTGAACTACTCAGAACTGATTATAACTGAGATTGGAGATGGCACTCTGCTTTAGACAAAAGAGATCTAAATTAGTGGCATTGTAGCTTAGATTGTTTCGGTACTTTAGTGTATATGAAATACCTTGGAAGTATTTGGAAATGACAGGAGTAATAACAAAGGAAGAAACATTTCTAAACAAAAATTCTATGCACTATAATGTACTGTTATTTTAGGTATGAGAGCTATGTAATTATGCATTCTGAGCTCAAGGCTTCGGCTTTTGTTTATTTTTTCTCTCATGGCAGGCACTATACACTACTCGAACCACAACCCTACTTCTGGCATTTTGCTGGTTAACTGGATATGAGTCCCTTGAATTTGTCTTCTTAGATGGTCTTCAAACAAGGATCCTCAAATTTCAGCTTTCTGAGTACCTAGGATTACAGGCATAAGCCACCAGCATCTGGTTTATAACTTTAAAGACATTTATTGTGAAAAGAAAAAACATTGGGGCTCCTAGGCACAGGTAGAAAGTTTCTGAATAAAGGTCCAGAAAGAAAGACTTGGTAAATGGGACTGCACCAAACTAAAGTTTCTGCACAACAAAAGAAGTAGCCAACAAGCTAAAAAGACAGCCTGCAGAATGGAAGAGTTTTGCCAGCTTCACATCAGACAATGACCTACTAGCCAGAATATATAGATTACTTAAAAAGTTATTATATTAAGCTAAGTAAGCCAGATCCACAGAAACATAGGTTGCATGGTTTCCCTCATTTGTGGTAGCTATAATGTGCCCATAAATACATAAGTAAACACACTGAATGATTAAAGAGGGTATAACTCCACTGGGGCATGATAAGTTTATAGTCTCTAGACATTCACACATTGAGGCCAAAGGAGGATATGCATAGCAGTGGATCACAAAGGCTCAAGAGCTATGTGCACATGATTGTGGAAAATGATATTTTATGAAATGAACTCCAAGATATGGAAAGAAGAGACTTTTTAGTTGTTGTTCTTGCTGGTTTTGTTTTATTTTCCTTTTATCTTAGTTGTTAGTCTTTGGGAGGATAAGGAGACACAGAAAAAGTGGAACAAAGGGTGAACAAAAACAACAGTGGTACTCACTAGATAATATATGGAAAATGAACTGTAATCTTGTGGGTGGGAATGGGAAGGGAAATGGAGGGAGAGTGAGGGAAGTGGAAACATGGTTCAAAAAGAATTGTACTCATTACCTGACTCATGTAACTGTAACCCTACTGTATGTCACCTCCACAGTAATAATAAAATACTTAAGTAAATTAACCTCCCAAATACCAACTGCCCAATTATTAAATGGACTGATAAGCTAAAGAGAGCCTTCTCAAGAAGTAAGAATGTCTAAGAGACACATGAAGAAGTGCTCAACATCGCTGGCCATAAAGGAAATGAAAATTGAAACAACATTGAAATTCCATCTCACCCCAGTTAGAATGGCCATTACAAAAAAAACAACAAAAACAACAAAAAAACAAAACAAAAAACCCCCCAAACCCCACAAAACAATTACAGATGCTGGGAAGAGTGTAGCCAAAAAAGAATCCTAATACACTGGTGGTGGGAATGTATAGTTTTTCAACCACTCTGGACAACAGGTTCCTCAACAAATTAAACATAGACTGCCCTATAATCCAACAATTCCACTCCTGGGCATTTACTCAAAAGACTACAAACCAGGATACAGTAAAGTCGTTAGTACAATCATGTTTATTGCAGCACAACTCACCATAGCCAAGGGACAGAATCAGCCCCTCCATGAACAAATGGATCAAGAAAATGTTATATATAGTGGAGTTTTACTCAACCATTAGAAGGAATGCCATTGAAACATTTGTAAAGAAATGGAAAGACCTGGAAAGAAAATTGCTAAGTGAAGTAAGTCAGGCACAGAGAGACAAATGATTCAGCTTTCCCCTTGTATATGGAAGTTAGACTTAGTTTACAAACTTGTAAGTAAATACATTAGTTGATATGCAAGTGTATATAAATGTATTAACGGAAATATGGTAGATTTAAGGGGCATCTCATATAGTAAAGTTCCTTAGAAAGAGAGAGAGAGAGAGAGAGGAAGGAAGGGAGGGAGGGAGGAAGGGAGGAAGGGAGGAAGGGAGGAAGGGAGGAGGGGAGGAAGGGAGGAAGGGAGGAATCAACCATCCCTGCTGACACCTTAACCTTAAACTTCCAGACTCTGATCCACTTAGGTAACTCAGTCTGTAGTAATTTTTGTAAGTCCTGGATAACTAATAAAAAAATCTTTATCATGGGCACTAAATACAATTGACATAAAGTATACGATTCACCTGTTACTGATGGAGCTGGCTGGTCCCCCGCACACTTCTCCATGTCACAAAATGGCCCATTAGGTAACTTAGGTGAAGGAGCTTAACGGTATTTGCACACACTTGCCAACATCAGAAGTGTTTCTTACAGGGCAGGAAAAAAAACCCCACAGTTTTTAAAAAGTAAGCAATGAGATTGAAGTTTGGGAACATAAAATATAATGGAATCCCCTTCATACCTTCCTCTACCTGAAACAAAAGATAACACAACTTGTATAGTATTCAGTCATTTTAATCTTCTGCTTGCTGATATTTCTCCCTTCTATTTTCTTTTCTTTCTTTCTTTTCTCTTGTTTTTGGTCCAAAACTGGGACTCAAACTCAGTCAATACCTGAGATTTTCATCTGCCAACTGAGTCATGGTGCCAACCCCTCCTCCTTTAAAAAAGTTGTTGTTAACATTTCCAGTAAGAAACTGATATTCCTCCTCACTCTGGAGGCTTGGACACTTAACCTGAATCAGTCCTTCCATTAAAAAGAAGTTGTTCTTGCCAGGTGATGGTGGTACATGCCTGTAATTGTAGCTACTCAGGAGGGTGAAATCTGAGGATCATGGTTCAAAGCCAACCTGTGCAGGAAACTCCCCATGAGACTCTTATCTCCAATTAGCCACTCAAAAATGTGAAGTTGAGCTGTGACTTAAAGTGGTAGAGTACTCACCTTAAACAAAAGAGCTCAAGACAGCACCTGGGCCCTAGGTTCAAGCCCTACCACTGGAAAAAATAAGAGTTGTTCTTGCCATTTTTACAATCCTTTTGGAGCAAAGACATTTGGTAATTTCATTTACTTTTCTCCTTAGAGAATTCTAGCAGTTATAAATGGTGAATATTAGAGGCTTTCCAGTCAATCAAGGGAAATATGAGCCTGTGGCTCCCAGGAGAACTAGGAGCAGAATCTCCATAGTCCTGGGGCCATTTCTCTCTTCTCACCCTGTGTATGATGTCCAGTAGGATTTCTTTTCACTTCTTGCTATAATGTTACCCTGGGTTTTAAGGACTTCCTGCTTTGTGTAGCCTTCAGTTGCTACAAGACTCAAAACATTTCTATTGCTTTGTGGAATGTTCTACTCAAAGCTGGAGAGTGCAAGAAGGAGGAGTGACGATAAGTAGTCCCTTAGCCCAAGGTGTAGGGTGAGTTTTTCCCCTTCCCCCAGCTAGTGGAAAAGCAGGGCATCTCCTTCCTGCCCTCACCGCAGGGCGCTTGGGCATCTTGCGTTGCATTCTGATTTTGACTTTGTGGTCCTACTCCAGTCATGGGGTAGGCCTACAGACTTATGGAAAGAAAGGTGACATGGTGGGCAGATATATTCAGGGGACATCTGGAAGATCTCCTTAAGCTTTCAGATGAGAGGGAGCTCCTATCTCCCTTTGAGTCTCATTTAGTTCTATCAGATTTGGAGAAAATGGTTTTGTTGTTGTTGCTGTTTGTTTGTTTTTGTTGGGCTTGGGACTTGAACTTTGGGCCTGGGCACTGTCCATGAGCTTCTTTTGCTCAGGGCTAGTGTTCTACCACTTGAGCCACAGAGCCACTTCTGTTTCTCTGAGTAATTTATTGGAGATAAATGTCTCAAGTAACTTCCCTGCCCAGGGTGTCTTTGAACAGTGATCCTCAGATCTCAGCCTCCTGAGTAGCTATGATTACAGGTGTGAACTACCAGTGCCTGGCTCAAAGACACTTTGACTTACAAACCACCTTAGCCTGAGTGGAGTTGGTTTGAAGAAAGGCTGCAAGATCCCTAAGAACCTCCAAAACCACAAGAGTGTGTCAAGTATGGAGTGAATTCAAGTGTCCTTTTGACTTTGCTTTCCAGGCCTTCATGGTTTGTTTATTTATTATTGTTAAGTAGTTGTACAAAGGATTTGCCATTCGACAAAGCAATTTTTTAATACAATGGGCCTTGTTCAATGTCACCCCTTGAACATTCTTACCCCTCTCTTCCAATTCCCCTTTCCCTTGCTTTTCTTAATTTTGTTCCAATTTTGTTTTATCTGTGCTGTGAAAGCCAAGGGAAGAATCGTATGCTCACTGTTTGCTAGAGAGTTCCTCTTCTCTTCAGGCAAGAGGGCTCCAAGGTGTGGTTGTTAAGGCCCTCCCCTCCCCTCCCCTCCCCTCTTGCCAAGATTGCATGAGATGCCGGAGAAATCCTTATACTTCCACTCAGGAATCACCTATCAATTAACTAGTTTTGAGTACTTGCTATATTTTAGATACCATGGAGAATATGAGCAGGCAGAAGACGTTAGTTTGCTCTCAATTAAAACACAGTCTAATTGGAGAGATAAAATCTAAACTTACATACTAACATTAGATCCATGATAGACAGAAATTCAAAGTGATCCAAGGGCTCTAGAAAACTCTTTGGGCGACTAGTTCTAGACTCACTGAAATTGTATACATGTAACATCTAACCTCCAAACGTAGTTTGAAAATAAATTAATCCCCTTCTTTGATTACTCCCTTTCTTTTCTGTTGGGTTAATTTCTGATCTGACTCCTTAAGAACTGTGATCTCTCTGAGCTTGAAGTCAGTGCCTTCTCTGACCAGTGTCACCATTGCCCAAAAGCATGTTATATACATCACACTGAGCCTTGAACTCCACAGGCATGATTGAAGTAGAGGTGAGAGTAGAGATTTGAGTGATGAGAAAAGTATAACATGACATGTTGAGGTGTATTCCAAAGCAGTTACAGTTCTATCAGATTTGGAGAAAATGGTTACAGCACCTCTTTTGTACAACTCCTTAAAGATAATAATAAAAAGAAAAAGGAAATGCAAAAAGAAAGGACATTGTATTTGGTTGAAGAAATAAATGGATAATTTTGTGTCTAATCTCTGATCATTTGTTTTGACATATGCATATGTTTTAAAAATTATATTTTAAATATTATAATATTTTAAAATACGTGATTCTAATACCCAAAAGGTAGAATCAGCTGACGTGTCCAACAACAAATGAATAGAAAGAAGATGTGAGATAAGTGTGTATATGTAATTATATTGGCAAAAAGAAAAATGAAATCATATTGTTTGAAGGAAAATGGACGGAAATTGAGGACACTATATGTAGTGAGACAAACTAAACTCAAAATGTCAGACAGCATATGTTTTTGCTAAGATGTGGAAGCTAGACCTAAAAGACATATATATTTGTGGACATATGTGTGTGTGTATATATATATATATACCCACTCATATACATATACAGTATGTTATACATAGAACATGAATTCAACTAAGGGACTGTTTAGAAGGGGAATGGAAGGGGGAAACAGTAGGAGGTAAGTAATTTTGAAATACAATGGAACTATGCATGAAAACACCATAAAGAACTTCAGTGAAAGCTGCTTATCAATAGAGGGTTGGTGCTGAAAGAGAAATAGGTTGTATTGCCAAGTGGGTACTAGCAGGAGGTGTTTGGGTTAGCAAGGAGATGGATGCTTTGTACCATATGGTACAGGGGGTATACCTGGCCAATCCACATATCTCAGATAC
Organism: Perognathus longimembris pacificus; assembly: GCF_023159225.1. NCBI lineage: Eukaryota > Metazoa > Chordata > Mammalia > Rodentia > Heteromyidae > Perognathus > Perognathus longimembris. Next base: position 8,554,554 of record NC_063175.1, on the reverse strand, counting down.
CCCAATCCCAATCACAGAAGACCATTTCTAACATCTATTGTGCTCAGTAATAATGTCACTGGTATTAATGGGAGATATATCTGGCAGAAATGCCAAGGAGGTAGAGCCTGTGCAGGCACTGGGATAGGTGTAGACAAGTAATCTGGCCCTAGCAGAGTCTTGAAATACAGAAGACTCGGCAGCAAGTGTCCCAAGAAACAGAGATATCAACAGCATTTGTTGTTTGTCAAACATGTTTGTAGATGTAACAGAAACCTTGGTGACTTACCTAATAAGATTGAGGTGGAATGGTGTGGGTGGAAGGCAGACTGTAATGGCTTAAGGAATGAATGGCAGGCAAGTAAGCCAAAGTGGCAAGTATAGGCAAGTTACTTCAATCTGTGGGCATTTGTGGGCCATTGCACTTAGCACATTACAAAGAAGGTGTGCAAAATGTTTGCATCTCTGCACGTGCATTTAGAAATCTAACTGCCCTTCTCTAGCTTCTCTTATTCTTTCATGGTGTCAACTCTGTAGCTATCAAATCTTGATCTCCAGCTCTGACCTCTCTAAATGTAGACTAACACATCCTTCTGCCTATCAAATATCCTATAGACAACTCACACATTATAATCATTTTTCCTTCTGCTTTAACATGTTAAAGCTCATATCATGTTCACAATGATGAGATGATATACATGCATTTGCTAAGTTAAGTCATTTCCCTAAAAATAGATGGCTGGTTAGTGGGTATCTACACTGAGTAACAAAAATCCATTTGTCATCTTTCTTAGAATGGTGATCTGTCCTGGGATTTAAAAAAACAACAACAAAGCCTTCCATTCATGATCATAAAGTTTCAGTTTATACTTCTAGTTCTCTGAGGAATGGCTCTAGCTATCTGTGTTCAATGGACCCAAGGAACTGAAGTGAAAAAGTAGAGGGCAGGAGCGTTAAGGTGCAGCCAAAGGGATGCATCCAAATGTGCTGGAGACCCACCCCTGCTCTCTTTGCTGAGTTTGGTGCCATGAGCCTTGCATTCTGACTGAGGCTCCCAGACGAGGGCTTCTCCTCATCCTCAGGAAGGCCTTGTCCTTCCCACTACCTGTCACCCTGACTTCCCGTAGAAATAGGCATGCTGTTTTTGAGTGTCTGTCTGGGCTGATGCTCTGACCAGCCATGCAGAATTTCCTGCCTCTGTTTCTCTCTTTCACTTGTCCCTTGATCACTTCTGAGGATTGCAACACCATTATGTGTAGAGTATACACAGGAGATTCCCAACCTGAAAACCTGAATTAGGAAAATCTGCAAAATTGGAACCTAAACTCTGTTGTAGGCACACTACAAACATTACATATACTGGACACCAGTGGCTGAGACCAGAGGATCCCAGTTCAAAGCCAGCCTGGGCAGGAAAGTTACAGAGATTCTTATCTACAATTAACCAGCAAAAAGCTAGGAGTGGAGGTATGGCCCAAGTGGTATGGAAGAATCCATCCCAGCCAGCCCGGGGGATCACGTGGAGAAAGTCACAGGCTGTCCTGTAAATATGACCACAGGCCGATTCCTGTAAATATGACCACTGATGCAGATAAACAGGGCAAGAAGTCTTTATTACTGTGGGACTTCACTGCACTAGTCGGGTAGCAGAGTGCAGTGGTGAGCTTTCCTACGGTAGGATTCCTAAAGGGAAAAACCACCTGCAGGTGGTGTGTGTGACCACACGTGACAGCAGGCAGCTTTACAGAAGCAGAGCTGGCAGTTAGTAATTACAGAAAGCAAGGATGCAATGCAAAGCAAGGATCCAAGCAAAGCTCACATTCCAAGCTCTCCCTTTGTTCCATTTCTGAAACTGACCAGAACACATTGCAAGTCTTTTCCCCACATCCCAGTTCCCAGGCCTGTGGGGCCCACTGGTCCACATTCCAGGTTCCCCAGTTCTTCCTGAGTTTCACTGCTGTTTACAGAATTCCAGTAACCTGGCATTGATCTCCTAATTGACTCTTCCTCAGAAATGTCCCTTTAATGACTGACCTGGAGTTTCTCCCTACAAGGAAGTTCTGCCTTCAATACTTGGCCCCATTTCTAACATTCAAGACTTCTGCCTTTTCTCTGATCTTATAACCCCAATTTCAACCTGTCTAGAATGACAGGTCTGCGCCATCATGTGTATATGTGTGCTGGACTTGAACCATGATCCTTCTGGTCTCAGCTTTTCAAGTAGCTAGGACTACAGGGATAAGCCACCAACACCTGACTATTTTTTTCTAAGGAAGTGGTTCATTTCTGCTTGATACTGTAAGACCCTTTCTCCTTAGGGTACGCCTTGGAGGTGGAGGGTGGGCACAGTTTTCTGGATTTTTCACATCTGTTGGTATTTATGGTCAAGAGTAACCAAGAAACTTTTTTTCCCTTCTTCCTGGTAAAACGCTGCTGGGAATGCCTATTAAACAGTAGTAACCAACCAATTATTGCTATTTTTAGAGACAAAATGACTCCTTGCCTGATTATAGCAGGAGAGTGCTAGTGGCCTTTAAAATAGTATTTTGTTCCTGTGCAGACATAAAATCATTGCAAGTGCTCAGCTTGTTTTGAAACGGAGTGAAGCTCCGTTGGAAAACTAACAGCCCATTTTTCTGAGAAGAAACCCTGGGTGTTCATGGAAAGGCATACAAAGAATGCAGTCTCCAAGAATGCCCTGCCAAGCTGGGAGAAAAGTATTTAGAAAAAGCATCATAGGCTTAAGCAAGTATTTCATTACAGATTTAGCTATAAAATACAGTCCTATTTTTTGGAACTCTATTTATTTTTGTGCTGTTACTGGGGTTTGAACTCGGGGTGCTGTCTCTTTTTCACTCAAGGCTGGTTCTCTAACACTTGAGCCACGGCTCTGCATTGTGGTGGTTAATTGGAGATAAAGAGTCTCACAAACTTTCTTGCCCAGCCTTGTTCTCTGATCTAACTCTGATCCTCTGATCCTCAGGTATCATCCTCCTGAAAAGCCGGAATTACAGGCCTGAGTCACCAGCTCTGGGCTAGGACTAACTAAACAATGTTACTAAGTTATTTAGAATAGTTTGGGATAAGATGGAGGAATGCTTGTTTCTTCCTGGACGTTCCCCTTGTTTCTTCCTGGACGTTCCCACGTGGATTTTCACGGGAGTGACAGAGTGGGAATCACCATGCAGTTCATACTTCCTTCCTGCTGGGCCAGGGACCAGGGTAAGATGAACACCCTTACCACCTTTCCTTTTAAATTCTTTCTGTGTTTTTGCTGGTACTAGGTTTTGGATTCAGGGTTATGCATTTGCTCTGCTGGTGCTTTACCAACTGAGCCACACTCTCAGCCCAGCTTTTTGTTGGCTGTTTTGAGGTGTAGTCCCAAGAGCTTTTCTGCCCTGGCTGGCTTTAAACTATAATCTCTGGATCTCAGACTCCTGAATAGCTAGTATTACAGACGTGAGCCTCTGCGGTCCAGCCATGGTTTACTTTCTTACGTCTCTTACATAAAGCGATCTTGAATGCTGTGGGAGGGGCTTGTTAGGAACTCCCAGTGCTCATTTCCCAGTGTTTATCCTCAAACTTCAACACAAACCACAGACATATCTCCTGAAAATGGAGTTCCAGATTTGAAATCAAAAGTTAGAGTTGAAGACTTGGCTGCGTGACTGTAAAGCTTTCTCAATCTTGGTTTTCACTTCTTGGCTTATCATATTTAACGTTCCTTGTTGAAAAGCACTTGGGTTGTCTCCATTTTGCTCCCCAGGTGTAACTCGTTCACTATTGCTGTCTCACTCAGAGTCAGAATCAGCCCCATGGAGACACGGCAGGGGATATTCAGGCAGCATGAACCTACTGTGTTTTCACTTGGGGCAGCTCTCCCAGGAACAGACTGTTTCTGGGGCCCCTCCATGGAGAGGAGGCCAGCATCTGACTTAGTCATGCTAAAACCAAGGTCGAGAACTAGAAATTAGGGGGTAAGAAATGCAATGTTAAATGAGTGTGGTGAAGCATATTTGTTGCCACTCAGGAAGACTAATGAGGAGGGCCACAGTCCCAGGTCAGCCTGGGCAAACTGACCAGCTCACATCTCCTGAGGACCTGAAAATCACCCCCCAAATGTCCATGCCCATCAGCCATGGGTCACAAGGACACACCTACTACCAAACCAAGTGGGCTGGTGGATACTTTTTGTGTCTTTCAAGGTTTGGGGTTTTTTTGTTTTTGCTTTTTCTTTGTGCTGGGACTTGAACTTGCCCATTAACTTTCTTGCTCAAGATTGGTACTCTACCACTTGAATCATAGCTCCCCTTTCAGTATTGTTGGTGGTTAACTGTAGATAAAAGTCAGACAGACTTTCTTGTCTCCTCTGCCTTCCAACCTTAATCCTCAGATCTCAGCCTCCTGAATAGCTAGGATTCCGGTGGGAGCCATTGGTGCCCCGTTTCCAGGACTAATTGCTATTTTTACACCAGAGCTGACTGCATCCCATAGAAACCATGGGCATCTATCTCACGGAAGAGGGCTAGGGTGCGCTTGGGAGAGGAACTTAGGTTATTGGAGAGAGTTTAGAAAAGTATGGCCAATCCACAAACACTTGCTTAATAATGGCTATCTAGAGGAGAGAATCAGATGAAAGTTGTAGTTGTTGGTAAAGAAGAAGCAGTTAGTGAAATAGGATGATGTATTCTTAGGGGTACTTCCATAGCCCAGAAAGCACCAGGACCTGGGTTCAAATGCCAGTGCTACAAAAAAAAATCACTGTATAATACTATCTAGATACTATACAAACAGCCAATTCTATCCAACACCTCATCCCACCACAGGCCTGTGTACAAACTCCAATACCAGAAAGAGAGAGGGAGAAGAAGGAAGAAGGAAGGAAAAAGTATATACATATATATATATATATACAAACATATACACACACAACTGTGCGAGCTAAAGACAATATAAAAATCTGCTTGAGTAAATCTTCACTAATTGGTTCACTGGTGATTCCTTTACGAAACCCTGGGTGCATCTAAACCACTCCACAGAAAATTGTAGGACATTAAAATTTACCATCCAAAATATAGACAAGGAATTTTCCAATTGCCTCACAGTTGTTCATAGGACATTATTTTTTAAAGTAAAAATGGTTTTAGCTTTTTTACTGAAGGACCCTTTAAAATAAATGGAAGGAGGGCTGGGAATATGGCCTAGTGGCAAGAGTGCTTGCCTCATATACATGAAGCCCTGGGTTCAATTCCGCAGCACCACATATATAGAAAACGGCTAGAAGTGGCGCTGTGGCTCAAGTGGCAGAGTGCTAGCCTTGAGCAAAATAAAAAAATAAATGGAAGGATGAAGTAATGGAGGGGAGAGGACAGAACAGCGATGCGGGAAGGAAGTGTCTAGGATTTTGCCAGCTTCCTGCCAGCTGCCTGGGAACTCGTGTCGCCCCCAGTGCTCGACCTCCATGGGCCACGAGGGGAGAGAGGCCGCACCCTGTGCTGTCACTCTTTCTTCAGATCAAAACCTGTCCTCTCTCCTCTCTGCCAGGCTCAGGAAACCCAGGACTCGAGGATGAAGGCAGACCCGTCCAGAGCATGTAGAACAGGCCTGATCCTCCAGACATGGCTGCCACCGCCTGGGGAGCCCAGGGATCTCCTGGGACCCCACCAACCTCAGGCCGATGCCATGGTCTGCACACAGGACTTTCTCCCAGTAAGCCCATGCTGAGAAGTGCAAGGAAACCAATCAGCCGAGAGGGTAACACTACAACATGCTTCAGTTTGCTTGAATTTTGACAAGAAGACGTATGTCTTGGGAGAAAATCAAAGAACCTATTGAGGCCTCTTAGCAGAAACCAACATATCTCAGCCTGGAACCTGTAACAGTAGCTCCGGTTTGAGGGGGCAGAGAGGCGTCTGAACTGAACTGAATGGACTGCATGGGAGGTCCAGACGCTGGGCTTCTGTTGTCCTATCTGGATCCCTTTCCTCCGCTGGCCCGACCTCGCTATTCCTGGGAGGTGTTGGGCTCCATTTATTCCTGGAAGCATACATTCTTTCTCATGACTTAGCAGGCAGTGGGAATCGGTGGAGAAAGTGAGTTCTTGGCACAGGGAGGGGCCAGCGACTCAGGGTTTCGCTGAGGTAGATGGGAAGGCATCTGCTGCCCCTGGACTTGCCCTTAGGTTTTTCATGAAGCTCTGTAGGATAGCTTGGCCAGCCTTGGGAATTGCTACCTGGATTGTGGACATGCTGGAATTCATACCTGTGCCTGCACACTGTATCTCAGCATCCTTCTTAGGTGACCCGCATCCCCTACAGGGCCCAAATCTACTCCTCACACAACCTGGAATCACTTCTAGTTCTTCTTGCTAGATGTCAAACATTTATGGGCTATTTATTTATTTTGTGATACTGGCACTGGAGATTAAACTCAGGGTGTTGTGTTTACTTGGCAGACACTCTAGCACTTGGGCCACATCCCCAGTCTTTTAGCTTGTTGTTAGACAGAGTCTCATGTTTTTTCCTGGGCTGGCATTGGATGGGACTCTTCTTCTTCCACCTCTGGAGTAGCTGGAGTTCCAAGTGTACTCTTCCAGGCCTGCCTTGTGTATGAGGTAGTCTTGCTAACTTTTGCCCAGGGTGGTCTCAAATCACAGCCCTCCTTCCTTCATCTCCCGAGTATCTGGGATTACAGGTATGCTCCAATACACCTAGCCATAATCTATCAAGTCTTGATTCTAGAAATCATTAAGTCCCAATTGTGTTTTCTCCTTTGCATGTCCTATGATTCTGCCATCTATACTGCCTCAGAACCCATTCTACCTCCCTACTCCCTTCAACCCCACAGTGGATTTCTTAGATCTGGCCCACCTTAGTCCTTCCAGTATCACCTCACCCAGCTGCCTGTAACAAAGAGATGAAGATCTCTCCTCCCTAGGTTCCATCCCTCCTGGATATAAGCCATAAATGTGGTGTCTTTTCTTTACGCAGATTAGGCAAAGGCAGCCCTTCCTCAAGGTGCGTGACTGCCATCTGCTGGAACGCCTCCCTAATAATTGTACAAATCTAAGATGCCCCCAGGGCTGTGCCCACAGTGGCCTAAATCCAGCAGCCTTGAGGCACATACATCCAGCTACTTCTCGCCCCTCGGCCCCACTCCCACCTTCTCTTCTATGATATTGAGCCATTGGAGCTCTCCGCCGGCATCACAGCATGGTGCTGAATTCATATGCACTGTGTAGACTGCATCCCCACACTGCCACACACCCTTGCTGTAAAATTCCCTCCAGGCCACTCAGTTTCCTTCTCTGTAAAACAGGGAGTCCAGAGATACCTCCCCCACAGGGCTACACTGAAGATTACCCAAGTGAATATTTGTGATGTGTTTTAAGTAGCTCTTGAGGACTTCTGGAGGTTCCGTGGTAGACATGAGCCTTGTGTCTCTGAGGTCCTGGATTCCATTCCTAGCACTATAGTAAATACTTAAAGAGAGAAAAGTAAAGTAAATAAGAATGGATGCTATGTTGTGTTTTCCTACTATTCTCTATCATCTCTATTCTTCTGCCCACATTCTTTTGGCTGTGAACTATCTTACCCTACCTGGATTTCTCTCCACTTCATCAGTGTCTTGCGTCTCATGGTTCATGGCCTGACAAAGTCTTGTGTGGCCAGGGATGGGCTGAGACCCTTCTCTTTGTCTCCAGGTTTCCCCAGTCTTCAGAATTTGCCTGAAGCAGAACTCCAGAAACAACTACCTCTCTCCTTAAATGACCTTTGTTGTCTCTAGGCTGTTAGCTCCTTGTAAGCAGGAATGGGGGAGGTCTTGTTTAGATCTGAGTCTCTAGGTCCTGGCCCAAGGATGGATACTGAGTAGAATTTCACAAAGCTTTGTCCTGAAAATCAGGTTCACTCAATTGCAGCATTTTGCTCAAATTAATACTGCCTTTAAGTCAAGTAGCCATTACATGAGCACTCAGTTAAAAATGGTAAAGGAAGTTTTCCCATTTCCACACAAATGGTACAATATCATTCTTTCTAATGAGTGAGTAGAATTCCATTGTCTATCTACCATTTTTTAACCCATTTTCCCATTGAAGAGCTATATCTTGGTTCTGATGAATTATGCTACAATAAACATGGTTGTCCTGGCGACTTTCCTGTATCCTGGTTTGTAGTCTTTTGGATAAATGCTCAGGAGTAGAATTATTGGATCATAGGGCCGTTCTGTTTAATTTTTTTTGAGGAACCTCCACACTGGTGGTTGAACACGTTTACATTCCCACTAACAGTGTATTAGAGCAGAAACAAGAGATTTACATTAGGCAAGGTAGATGGGAAGCTACAAGGACCTATGTGCCACCCAGTGGGAGCGAAACCCTTAGGGAGAATCCTAGGGTCCTGGGTCCTAGATCTCCCCAGCCTCCCAGCGTGCTGTGCTATTAAGCTTTTCAAATACTTCCATCTGGTGTTGGTGAGCCAGAATGGGGTTCCCAGAGGCTCAGGTTTTGAACTGAGCTGAGGAAAGAGAAGAATTGAGACATCCCTGACTTCTGAGCAGCTTGTAACTTCCTACGTTCCAGTGTTGGGTACTTGGCTCTGTTGCTTTGGGTCTCTGGGATATTTGTGGTGGGGACACACAGTAACAAAGGACATGCGCACACGTACATGTTCACATCTTGAGGACAAGCTGGAGAAAGGCCAGACGGCCTTTATTCCCACATCTCCTAGAAGAAATGATCCCAATGACTTCTCTAAGGGCCCTGCTCACTCCAGTAGGAAAGAGCCTCAGGGACTGGGACCTAGCACCCCACACATCCACCTATGGGACAGCTTTCAGCTCCAAACCCCAGCAGTGTCTGGTACAACAATACTCAGCAAATCAGAACCATGTGCTCATTGCTGTCACTGATGAGACCAGGGATTGGGGTGTGTTTGGCATTTTCCATTGTTGAACAGCAAATTTTCGAAGTTTAAATACAAACAAAATACTGAGTGTTTCTTTAAAGCTGAAAGTCTTATATTCTGCACAATCCACTGAAACAGAGTCTTTCCTCACTGTTCCAGCACACACTGAGCTTTGTCCTACAGGGCAGGAAGATGTCTACATGTAGTATATCACCCTTGGATAGGAATATGTTGTTAATTCGTGTGTGTGTGTGTGTGTGTGTGTGTGTGTGTGTGTGTGTGTATGTGTTCCTGACTGGGGATTGAACTCAGGGCCTGAACTCTATTCCTTAGCTTTTTTTGTTCAAGGTTAGCATTCTAACACTTGAGCCATGGCCCCACTTTTGGCTTTTTTGCTGATTAATTGGAGATCTTGGCTTCCTTTAATAGTTTTTCCAGTCTTTTTTGCTAATCATTTTTATATTTTTTTCATATTTTATTCCCTTTTTAAAATCCCTTTTTCTCATTTTTCTTAATCCTCTTGATGCTTTGTCTCTTGTTTTTAATGCATTGTACGTCACAAATTGAATCTAGGGCTTTGTTTATGGTAGGTAATTTTATTGTTCAGTTTTCTCACATCTTAGTTTTTTTTCCTTTCCCAATTTGTTTCTTTTGTACTTTTGTTTTCAGATCAGATTTTATTCATCACTGAGGAGGGGAGCCCTAGTGCCACCTAGCAGTCGGAGATGTAAGGGGCAAGGAAAGTGGGGGTCCAGGGTTTAAGTATATAGTCAAACAAGGAAGGCAAATCAGGCGGCTGAAGCAAAAGGTTCTGCCCAGGCAATGCATACTTTCACACAGGTGAAGTTTTCCCAGGAGTTGATGCTCCAAGGCAGGGATGGCCCTGTGTGGGTGGGTCAAGGGGGCCATGAAGGCAGCATTGGGCTGTGAGAACAATGCCAATTGCCTTCACTTACTTCCAATTTGCCACCAAAAGGCAGGAAGTGGAGCTGTGGCTCAAGTTATGGTAGAGTGCTAGCCAAGAGCACAAAAGCTCAGAGACAGCGCCCAGGCCCTGAGTTCAAGCCAGGCCTGGCTAAACAAACAGTTTCAAACGTTAATATCCTTTAAATTTAATCCTTCAAAACAGTGACTACGAGAAGGTGGGTAAACTGGGCTATAGGACAGGAAAACCAAAACAAAAAAAAAGTCTGACTATTTCCCTTTTTATGACCAAGTCCCCTTTTTCTAGTTTGTTTTCCAAAAAGTCGTTACTAAGGAAAATGGTTTCGTTTTTGAGGCAAGCCACGTGGCAGTGGACATCAAGATGAAAGTGGTTCTGGGCCCCCCAATGCTAACGGTTTCTTTTCCGAGCTGGTCCTCTCTCAAGCTGGGCAGGCGTGGGTGTCCCAGGCCTAGACAGTGGCCTTTTTTAATTTTTGTTTTTATATTTTATATATTTATATTTGTTTTTACATTTAGTGTCATTAGAAATAATTCTCTGTATCCTTACAATAGTTAGTGAAGTTGGTGATCCCAAATGGCCCAGTCCCTGGAGCAGGAGGGCTGGCCCCGTGGTACCATGGGACACGGGAGAGGCAGACAGAACCAGGGGAGCACAGAGTAGCGTTTATTGAGGAACTTACTGACAACAGCATAGAGAAACGGTGGCTGAAACACCAGTCGGTTCTTAGAAATTTAAGCTAGGAAGCAGGACATACGTAAGGTGGAGCCCAGCGTGACTTCACTCTGACTGCAGCGTACCCAGGCTCCCTTCAGCTAATATACCAGACTAAGCCACAACCTGGAGCCAGTATCTCGTTACACAGCTCCTCCACCTACTCTAATGGCTCTACTCTGTCTGGTTTGCCGAGGCTGCACTGGGATATCCAACCAGGGTTACACTCAAGCAACCAGTGCTAGGATGGTTACAGTCACATCAAGCAGATCCATTCACGCTGCTCCTTTCTTTCTTTCTTTCTTTTTTTTTTGCCAGTCCGGGGGCTTGGACTCAGGGCCTGAGCACTGTCCCTGACTTCTTTTTGCTCAAGGCTAGCACTCCGCCACTTGAGCCACAGCGCCACTTCTGGCCATTTTCTGTATATGTGGTGCTGGGGAATCGAACCCTGGGCCTCATGTATATGAGGCAGGCACTCTTGCCACTAGGCCATACCCCCAGCCCTCACGCTGCTCCTTGTAATTGACTCTTCGACTCTTTTGGAAGGTTTCCTGGGCCTGCAAAGGCTGCTGGCGCTGTGGCGGTGGAACTGCATGTGACTGTCTGGCTAGCTTGTGGACCAAGTTCACAGAAGCTGTAGCAATAGCTACACAAAAAGAGGCAGAGAATACTGATGCAAGTGATTATAACCACAGACCTTTTCTAGCAGGAGTCCACAACAACACAGCACTGGTGCAACTGAGAGGCCAGGAACTGACCATGTGTTTCTGTGTGCGACAAGAATGTCAGTGCAATATTTTTCCTTGATAATGGCCCAGCTTGAAGGGAAAATAGCACAAAGAGCAGAAGACAAAATTCTCTATGAAAAAAACCAAATGATTAGAAACCACGTGGGCAGGAAAAATGTGTGCAATCCGGCAAGACCATAGCCGGGTGACCTGGAGGCGCAAGGCCAGTGCATTGCTTCACAAATGCTCCCGCGTTGCCCTCCCCCCTTGGTGTGACTGTGTGTGTGTGTGGGTAACCTATTTGGAATGTACCAGTGATTAGATTTACATATATTCCAGCCTTACCCACTCCCCTCATCTGATTGTAGCCCATCTGGGTTGCTAATACTCTACCCCCTTTCCCCTTCCCCTGCCAAACTGTGAATGTCTCACCAGTAGTTGTTCTCCTACCAACCCCCACCAGACCACACTAACATTCCCCACCACCAGTATCTCAGACTGTAAGGAAGAGAGGCTCACCTCCAGAGGTCTTTCCCCTCTCAATAAGTCTGTGCTGGTGTTGAACCATCTCTCTGTCCATTCTCCCTGCATTTTAAACCTAACCCAGTGGTCTTGAGGTTGGTGGGCACCATAGAACCAGTGCTGGGGTTGATGTGGTGGAGTGGAGCACACAGTTGCTTATAGATGGAGCAGAGTGATTTCTAAAATGAAAGGTGAAGTCACCTGCTGGGAGGCCACAGTCACAACGTTAGGTGTTTTCTTCAGTCCTCTCAGAGCCTTAGGTGTCACCACAGGTAGTGTCCCAGATCAAGGGGGTCCAGTTTGGAGGGCCAGTGTCTTGTTACACTGTGGAAAAAAAGGGGGGGGGCAATCATGGAGAGGGAACAAGAAATCTGATCTACCATTCATTTTCCCCTACCTGTGTTTTCCTGCTTGAGTGTCCCAGCCGCAATGTGGAATGTGCTGATGTACTGACTCAGGCTCTCGGCCATCTGCCTGCACAGGGTGGTGACAGATGGTGTGTAAGGCACAGGTCATAGTCTCCTGCCTCGTACCTTCATAAAAGGAAGGCCTCTCAGCTCTATGGGTCCTACATTTATTTAGACTTCTCATAAGGTATCAATGAACTTTCCCAGAGTGAGTCTCTAAGAGGACTTGCATCTACCACTCTGAAAACCTTTCTGAACCTCACTGCATTCTGTGGATGGAGGTTGTATGACAGATGAAAGAGCCATGGCATACCACGTGCGCAGGTCTTGAGCTGGGCAGCATGGCTTGGGAAAGGAGTGGCCGGTTCTTTCCATCTATACCCTCCACTTACCTGTAGTGGTGATACTTGGGGTAAGAACACCAGATGGTTTGCAGCTGCCTCAAGCTCAACCCATGCTGTGTGCTCACTCGAATTGGGCTTTAGTTGGCATCCTTAGTTAGTATTGCTAGTTAGAACTGGTAGTTAGAGAAGAAGTACAGAGATCACATTCACCTGGCCAGCTCTTACCCTAGCCCTTCTCAGGAAGAATGTTTATACACCGTTATACGATCTAGGGAGCCATTCCCCAGAGCTGGTTTACCAAGCAGAAATGAGCCGGATCCATGGAAGTCATCGACAAAAGAGCAGAGTGTGTTGACTCTCCACAGGACCCACAGAGAGGTAGATATAACCATAACCCTGAGCCACCCAAAGTTGTTAAGCTGTTTCAGATAGAAGTGGTTGAACAAAGCAACTTTATGATGGCTTGTGCAAGCAGAGATTTCCTGCAGGAGAGGACAGCCAAATGCAGCAGGAAGAGTCACACAAGATACTTTCCCAGTTCATGTCTGTCATTCATCATTTCCATGCCAATAAATCACACCCAGGGACCTGAAGGAGGCCCTTCCTGCGTGATGTGGCTCCGAGGGAGAAGCTCAGTGACTTAAGACTGGGCAGGAGTTGGGCAGACTCAGCAGCACTTTTCCTTTAGGTGTGAAGAATATGTTGGAGGGAGGTTGTAAGAGGATCTCAGAGAAAAGGAGATCTGAATTCCGGGCATATGGTGGCCCCCATGGATTCAAGGCAACACAGTGGAGCTGTAGTAGCAGCTACTGTGTGACTGGTTCCAGATTTCCTTCTGCTTTCCATGGATGGAAAGCCTCATCAAATCCTAGGTGCCTCCACTCCGTGAGAGTCTTCACTGCATGGTCACGCGGGGATGCCATAGTCGAGCCCGAGTGAGGAAGGGTCATTGAAACCCAAAAGTAAGCTCTTTGTCCATAGGTAGAGCTACTTCAGTTGACCGAGGTTCACCCGGGCTGCGTGCAGGTGACGAGATCCCGGGATCCAGGGCTCCTGGCAGAGCCAAATTCCTTCACAGTATCATGGCAACATACCTGATGCTATACCAGACCTTCTAGACTTGTCTCTTCCATGGAGGTTAAACCCCTGCCTTTGGAAGTTGGTCCCTGCCCATCCCCCACAGTTCCATCTGCCTCTCCCTCACCCCCGCCCACCCCCCCCCCCCGGTAGTGGGCCCTTTGCTGCCTTTGCCTCTTTCACCCTCAATCTCCTGAGCACCCACTGTCTGATGACCAGGAGTCTGGGCGGCAGGGCGGGATCAGAGCCATCGTGGCTGCCAGTGTTCCTGCTGCATGCCAGGGCCCCGCCCCTCACCCCGGCCCCCAGCACAGCTCTGTGGCCTTTCCACCACTCTCCATCAGTGGACTGGTGGGTCAAGTCTCTCCACTGACTTCCCAGGTCCTAGTTCATGGAGATCAGTGGTGTTGTCTCAGGTGTGTGTGTGTCCCTGGTGGTCAGTGTTGTAGTCCTAGTGTGCCAGTGTTGTGGTTACAAGTGGTTGGTCCTGTGGTCATAGGTTATAAGTGATGTTGTCCCACATGGTCTCTGGTATAATCACAGGACATGTTCCCGTGGGCTCAGTGGTGCGGTCCCAGGAGGCCAGTGCTGTAGTTACTGTAACTGGGAGGTCAGATCTGGCCAGTGCCATCATTAACTGTGGAGGAACTTCAGGTTGACTCCAGCTCAGATAAGAGCAGAAGCCAACTCCATCTTCACTAAGCTCTCCCCCACCCTATCCAGGGAATCTCCCCTTTATTATGATAAGTTATGTAAATTGACCACCTGAGGCCTGGGAGCTTCAAGGGAACCTGTGCCCTCCTATGAGTAGGAGTATCCACCTGCAGCATGTGAGCCCCGCCAAATCCATGCGTCAATTCTAACTAGAATGATAGGTTGGTTCAAACAGATACTATGAGACAGACTGTAACTCTATTGGCCACCTGCGTGCAGCGTAGCATGCTCTGTAAGTGTTGTATCTTCATTGGTCACCAGCGTGTGGCAAGTTTGTTTGTGATGTTTGCCTTATAACCAGACTGGAAGGCCACATGGTCAGGCGGTTCCAGCTCCCGAGTCTGGGCTGCACATGTGCAGGCAGTTCCAGCTCCCAAGTCTGGGCCCTGAATCCTGCACATGTGGTTGGCAGTTTCGGCTCCCGAGTCTGGGCTGCGACCAAGGCCGGTTGGTTCACTTTTTGTTCACTTTTTACTTCCCCAATAAATCCATCTTTTTGTCATCTTGTAGCTGGAGACTGTGGTGGACTCCTGAGGGAACCAGAAATCCCCTCCCTTGGAGGGGGACCCTGTTTCATTGTAGCGAGCCCCCACTCTACTTCAGTTACAGCAAGATGGTAGTTGTGTGGACACAAATATCCAGTGGTTTTCATCCCATGGGTCAGTAACATGGTCACTGATGTGGCCTCAGATGATCAGTATTGTGGCCCCAAGTGGTCAGTGGGGTAGTCATAGAGGTCACTGTTGTAATCCCAGGTGGCCAATTAATGGTGCGATTCCAATGGCCAATGGTTTTGTCCTAGGTGGGAATGGTATGGTTTAGGGGTAAGTGGTATGGGCACTAGGAGTCATGCGTGTGATTAAGGAAGTCAGTGTTGTCGTGGTAAAAGGTCAGTGGTGTGGTCCTCTTGCTAACAGGTACAGTCCTAAGGGGTCACTTGTGACAGCAGAAGAAGTCAGTGGTGTGGCCCCCAATAGCTGGCTATGGGAGTCAGTGGTGTACTCCCCAATGGCTGGTTATGGGGGTCAGTGGTGTGGCCCCTGACGGCTGGTTATGGGGGTCAGTGGTGTGTTCCCTGATGGCTGGTTTTGGGGGTCAGAGGTGTGCTCCTTGATGGCTGGTTATTGGGGTCAATGGTGTGGTCTCAGGTAGTCTCTGGTGTGGCCTGCTTGCTTACTGTCCCTGCACTGGCCCAGCAGGAGCATGTAACAATGAAAAAGTCGCTGTTGCCCGCCAGGGTGGCTAGTGGCAACCTCATCACAGGACCTATCTCCATCGGTCCTATCCTCCCTGGACTCCAAGTGGCTGCAGAGACACAGCTCAGAGTGCAACACAGGCAGGGCACTAGCTTCTAGGCTGCACTCAGTTACGCTTCCTGCATGTGCAGGCCCAGGTGAGGAGACAGAGCCTGTCAGCAAACCCAGCCCCTAACTTCCTCTCAGAGTGGCTGGGCAGGGTGGGAGTGGAAGAACTTCAGTAGATTTTAGGCGTGGACTGTCCTTGCAGGGGAGGGTAAGATTGTTCATTAGAGTGAGGCGAGAGGGAGGGGCTCTAGGGCAGTTCAACACAGGGGATGGGGCAGACATTGAGCAGATGATCAGTTCAAGTGGGCAAAGGGCCCCGCGAGAGAAGCCTTCCTCCTGAGGGGGTGCACAGGGGACAGGGCTGTCTGGAGGCCAAGGAGGGCTCGCTGCATCTCTCCGCTGTCCGGAACAACAGGTATCTTGTCTGTGCGTGGACAGCGGATGTCTGCGTTCCTGACACACAGAAGCTCCACAGTGTGTCACCACGCTGACCCAACAGCATGGCTGAAATGCTTGAGTTCGAATCCCCCGAGAGACCACCATAGACCAAGACGAATGCAAGCAGCAAAAAGGGCGTTTATTTCGCGCTAGCTCGGTCCTCCGCGCACTCAGCATGCTGGTGACGCTAAGAGGCCCTGAGCCTCGGGCTCCCAGCTGTTTTATACATTTTGGGGGGGGGGGGGGAAGGCAGGGACTTAGCCTACACCATAGCATCTTTTAACAAATCAACACACACTGCAGGAAAACTATAAAATAATCCTAAAGCATGTTTGGCGCATTTGGTGGCGGGAAGGAATCTGGAAAGGGCCATTGGTCAGATCAAGGGACCAACACATTTAAAATTGATTGGTTAAGCCATAGGGGTGTAGCAAGGGGGATATGTGCACAGCTGCAGGGTTTTAATTAGATACTGGAAACCACACCTGGGTGGGGGAGTCCTGGAGTAACTCCAAAACTTGTTTATCTTCTCTGCCAGTCACTCCTATGGGTGTTTATGGTTTTTCTGAGAACTCTCTGTCCCAGGACATTTTATGGTCTTTAGAGCTTACAGTAAGGTCAGTCAGGTACAGAATGGGGTCTTAGTACAATCTGGAGTTACTCTGGTCCTTCACTCTGGTTCTACATGGCTGCATCCTCTGAGGAGCCTTCCCTGCCTCTGCCCCCCAGGTCTGCCTCACCATGGCCCAGCCATCTCGCCTGCAGCTCCAGTTCCACCCTCTCCACACAGGCTGCCATCACACCTTGCGCCATTTGCCCAAAGGCCCCAGAGCCTGAGTGTTCTGGATGCCTAACCACTCTTCTGTCCCCCCCTCCCCACCCCCTAGGCTGCCCGGCCACGTCTGCGCCTGTGCCCTGCGCGCTGCTTTGTTCTCCAGGGCTCTGACCCCTGTCTCACTGATAGCCAGTCCCACTTGCTGAGCCCCACATTGTCGGCTCCATGGAGCACCAGGGTTTTTCTGTTTTTCGGTGTCTGGCTATGTCAGAACCAGGTACACAGTAGTGCCTGATAACTATCAAATTAACAATGACCTTGTGGTCTTGCCACCGGTGACCTCTTCTGTGAGCAATCACTGAGGCTCAGCAC
This sequence comes from Perognathus longimembris pacificus, assembly GCF_023159225.1. Taxonomy (NCBI): domain Eukaryota; kingdom Metazoa; phylum Chordata; class Mammalia; order Rodentia; family Heteromyidae; genus Perognathus; species Perognathus longimembris. The sequence continues at coordinate 8,537,334 of NC_063175.1, read as the reverse complement.
TGAGACAAGCATAGAAGGCCACACGCTCCTGGCTAAGAGGCCAATGGAAAGACCCCAAAACAAAAATTATGTATCCCAATGCCAGAGGCAACACATGCTGTGAACAATAACAGTACACTTGGGCTTGCAGAAGACTCCTGGAAGTAGCAAGGAGGCAAGCACTCCCGGTAAAGTGTTCTCAGCAGAGAGAACAGCAAGTGCAAAGGCCCAGAGGACATAAGCTTGAGTGTTTGACCATCTATGATTTATACGCAGTCTTAGTTTGCTCTTGAGCCTAATTTGGTTTTTACTTCCTCTATTTGTTTCATCTCATAGGAAATTCTACCTGGGGAGGGTAAGGACTTGCTGAGTTTATCAGATTATCCTGCACTGATGAAAGTGATGAAAGACAAAAGTGGGTCCCATGGGTCAGAAGAGCAAGGGTTTGCAGAGTGACCTGCATGGGGAGGACGCTATATTAGAATGAAACCGAGGGGAAGAATTACACATTGAGCAAATTCACCAACTCTGCATGGCTCCCCCTGGCAGCACACACTTATCTACCCCGTGGGTCTTCAGCATCTTACTTGTCATTTGGGAGCGAATCTACTTCACTCCCATCCCAAAGGCCCCCTGACACAAGTGTAATGACACACCAGGACACAAGAAGATACAGACAGACCTGGAAAATGACAGTGGTCTCCAAGACGAAGAAAAGAGCAGAGCCCAGGAGCAGGACAGCACGGGGGGTGGGGTGGAGGAGGGGGGGCGTTCTCTGCCCAGACAACAGCTAGTGCCAAGTCCCTGACTCAGGAGGCCTCGGGCTTGAAAGTCCACCATTTGCACCTGGAGTCATAGTTTTCTCTTAGGCCTATTCTTGGTTTTTACTCCCTAGTCTTTGTTTCACTTGAGCTAGGGAATTCCCTCTAGGTGGGGTAAAGGTCTACACTTTGGCTGGTTTGCCCGCAATGTTCAAAGAAACCCAATTGGAAACGTGATCTCTTGGGGTCACGAGAACAGGCTCGCTGGGCTCAGTGCTACGTGACAACGCAGTGGCTGTAAGTGGCCAGGGCAGATGGCCAAAGTCCACCCAGGCGGCCTGAGGCTTCTTCACCTGCAGGCCTCAGGCAGCCGTCTCTCTCTTGGGACTGCCGTCCAGGTGTGCTAACCACCTTGCCCTGCAATTTGCTTGGAAGGCTCATGGCTGTGTCCACCCTCCTGTACTGCATTGGGAGGGGACAGAACCACCTTTGCAAAGACCCAGGGATGTATGGACAAGGCATATAATGACATTGACACAGACTTGGGATAAAAAAGAGTGATCTCCAGAATATAGTACAAAAAGACCTCACTGAGAGGAAGAGCCCAGGAGTAGGACAGCATTGGGGGGAGGGAGGCAAGGCCCCGCGGGGCCCCCAGAACAGCTCCTGCAGCAGGCCCTTGGCAGCCTGTCCTGCTGTGGGGGGGGGGGGAGGGGAAACCTCGTCCTTGCTGAGACCTCTGGCTCCCCACACACTTATCCTGCATTTGGCTGCAGCTCAGCCCAAGACTGTGGCGAGGAGAGGATGCCCAGGAGAGAGCACTGATACTGGGAAGCACTTCTAGACACCAGCACCCCACACTCCTTTCCAGCCCTTGCCTGCTTCCTGAGAGATGGGCCCAGAGCAAGCATGAGAACCATAGGACAGACGCAGGGAGGCCAGAGGGAAGGCGATGGGGTGGATGACTGAGGGGAAGGACAGTCAGAGCGAGGCCAGTGTGGGACCCACGCAGGGCGGCCGGCACCAGAGGAGCCACAGGACTCCTTGCCTCCCTCGGGCTCCCGCGCCACAGGGATGCTCTCTTGGAGTCACTCAGCAGCTCCTCGTGCTTGGCGGTCCTGCCTGCAACCTCAGGAGGGAGCCATTGCAGGACAGGAAGGTGAAGAGCTGGGAGGGGAAGGGCAGGACAGTCCTTCCATGTATTCAAGCCAGGCCCCCATCCCACTGGCTCCCACCAGTTGGAAAATGACAAGCGTGAAGCAAGAGGAAGGAGGCAGCCAGAGCAGCAAGGCTGCCCTAAGCCCCCTCTGTGGCTGGTGCCCCTTCCCGGGGACACTGGCTTCTGAACTGGGGCGGGCGGGGCTCAGGCTTCCCGGGGCCTATTCCTAGAAGGCAGATGGCAGTCCACCCACCAAGCCCTGCTGTCCCCGCCTTCACCATGGCTGTGTTCCAGCATCAGCCACAGCAGGAGGTTTCTGGGTGGCCATGGCAGGCAGCCTAGGAAAGTCCCTGGGGCGCCCCCTCCCCCAGGCCCAGGGGTGCAGAGAGGACCCCCAGCCTTGCTGGGGTGGAGCTGTGGGCAGGCCTCCCGGCCAGGGCGGCTCTGCCAGCGCCCACTGCCCCCCTGCTGCTCCTCCTCAGGCAGCTGCTGCTCAGAGGAAGGAGGGCAGAGAAGAGGACAGAGGAGGGGCCCGCCTGGAGGTGGGAGGAGGGGCAGATGGAACTCTGGGCCCAACTGCCAAAGGCAGGGGTTTAACCTCCTCAGGGGGAGCCCAGCCTGGTGGGCAGAGCACTCGGGGGCCCGCAGAGCCATTGCTGACCAACACGTCCAGCTGCCTGGGACCCTGTAGGGAGCTGAGGCTGCCCAATCATGGGGTTCTAAGGGGGACAAGGGAGGCTCTGGGGCAGAGAAAGGCTAACTGGAAGGCATCCTGGGGACTTCCTCCCCGGCACAGAGACGCCCCTGGGCCGGCGGCCAGGGCCTCCCTGGCATGGAGGCCTGGGGTTGGAGGCCTGCATCTCCACGGCAGGGAAGGGGAGTCCTGCATGTCTCACAAGGACTCGGGGGCTGGGGCTCCCCCATGCTGCCTGCCTTGGATGGGAGCCACACCGCAGCCATGACACTGGCCAGACTCCGGGGTTCCTCTGCCATCCCCCGTCACCTCCTCCTAGAGCTGAGCACATCAAATGGCAGTGTGCTACTGAATGGCCCAAGTCGTGCCCAGCTCAGGTCCTGATGCTCAGACCAAAGTCACAGATATTGACGGGGGCACAGCGCGCAGCAGGGGCGTCAGCATGGAGGTCGGGGTACAGCTGCATCCGCGTGGCACCAACTGAAGTGACTGCGTGTGTCTCTGGCGGCCTCTGAGGCTCTGCCTGCCCCGGCTGACCTCTCTTCTACTGCAGGGCGGCCTCTGCCTGGAGCTCCATCCACCCCCCCCCCCCCGCGCTCAGCACCCCCCCAATGAAACCACTCCATGACTGTGGGGGACCTGCAGACATCACCGTGTCAACACACAAGGCGTCCACTGCAGGCCCGGTCCACACAGCTGCCCAAGTCAATAACGTGGCTGTTACCCACATTCCCATGAGCAAGGGTCAGGCCTAGGTTACCCATGCCAAAGAACCCTGCCCTACCATGCCATGTGTCTTCTACTGATCTAGAAGATTCCTGCTGGGAAGGCTTGCTTTGAGGCCAGACTCTGTGGTCACCTGCCTCCCCCTCTAACTACTACTCCCAACTAGCAATGCTAACTAAGGATGCTGACTACACCCCAGTCCTAATGAGTACACCTCTTGGATTCAGCTTGACTCCGCTGCAGCCACCTGAGTCCTGCAGACAATGACTGCGCAAGCGCCCTCAGCCGCTGGGCTCCCCGGGCTCCCAGCGAGGAGGAGGCATGGACAGCCTTGGAAGGGTGCGTGTGGCTGTATCTTTCACCGGGCAATGGCTCCAGGGTCGTGCCTGCCTCTGATACTGGTGCAAATAAAGAAGGCACCTTGCAACTAGGTTGGCGATGCTTAGAACCCCTAACAGTAACCATAGCCACCTTTGTGACTCCAGTTGAAGAGTAGCAGCAGGGTCGGTGGCAGCCGCACCCCTCTGCCGCCAGGCCCCAACAGCGCCGTCTCCATGCCAAGGTCAGGCTGTCTGTCTGCTTGCATTCTCGTGGCACTAGGGACGGCCACAGCCACCAGCAATCTTGGAGAACTTTCTAGAGATCAGGGAGACTTGAGAAAAGGGACAAGGGGAACAAAAGAGCTTTGAGGTCGCCCTGGTTGAGTGTTGAACTCTGTGTGATGAGGGCTGGCCCCCCCGGGCCTCCAGGGGAGCTCAAGGCGGGGACAGTGGGGGTCAAGTGCCCCGACCCCCTGGGGGAGGATGGGAGGTGAGAGGCCACCACGCTGGAGTGACGACAGTGACAGGCAGCTAAGTGGCCACAAGGACACCGAGTTGCCTGCAGAGCACAGGTGAACACATGAGGCACGCATGCAACAGACACCGCAGCCTAGGGGAGAAGGTGGGAATCCCAGGAGCTAAGTCATCACCCCGTCCCTCCTCAGGGGGAGGGAGGCATAACTAGCTGAGGAGGGAGAGAGTCATGGTTCTTGGGTGCATAGTTACGTCTAAATAAGTGGGGAAATGAAGTAAGGGACAGGCTGAGTGGGAGACACCTGGTCGCCTCCCAGAAGCCTTGCTCTCCCCCATGGTGGAGCGGCACGGGCTCCACAGCTCAGCCCAGCTCGGGCAGGCGCAGGAGGGCTCTCCACCGCCGGTCAGGTGAGCACGGGCTGCTGGGGAAAGGCAGCATCCTCCACAGCCTCTAATCACCTGCCCCACACGGCCATTGCTCTGGGGAGGAGAGTCTGGGCCACCCCACGGGAAGACATTGCTCTGTTGACTGAAGGAATAATGTGACCCCAGTGCAGTCCTTAGGGCACAGCACCAGGTGCATGAAATGGGACACCATCATCCCTCCACACCGGGACACCCGCCTGGCCAAATGAGGCCCCTGCTAGGGAAATGCCCTGGAAGGTCAGGTTGGTCTGCAGAAATGGGACATGTGACACAGAATGCATGACCAAATGACTGGTGGGCCAGAAATGCAGCTCCTCCGTGTGTCAGGACTGAAGAGGTCCCTATGGAGAATGGCAGGCGTGCTCCTCTCCCTTCTCAGCCTGATTGTCAGAGATGTTTAGGAGGTGAGCAAGAATCATGCCACCCTAGGAGACTCTACTCATAGCCAGACGAGAGTCACCTGACTGACAGGGGACCAGACAAGGCCAATGGGAAAAAGAGCAAAGGAGCCAGTGAAGAGAGCAGAGAGCAGGGAGCACTGACGGCTGTCCTGCTGGCCTTGTGTAAGGTACTTGAGCCAGAGCAGCCAACCCTCATTTCCCAGTGGGGGGCCGGGTCACGAGCTTTCTGCTGGGCCCCTGAGGTTGTGGCACAGGAATTGCCACTGTTCCCTGGGGTCAGGGCCGGACATTAGGGGAGGCCTGCCACAGCAATCGCTTGATGACTAGCGTGCACACAGTCACGGCCGTGTGTGAGTTGGGGCTTTCCTCACCTGCCTGGTCACAACAGAGCCACGTGGGATCAGGGGGAAAGCCTCTCAGCTGCAGGGACCACAGGCCAGCAGTCCTGGCTGCTCACCCCAATCAGCCATGGTAGCACAAGCCTCTCCTCCTGCTGGGGCTGCCCTTGCTGGCAGAGCTGAGGCTGCCTCTGGCCGCCTCACAGCTGGACTCTCAGCACGAGCTCCTCTTCCTGTCAGGGGAGACCATGCACTTCCCACGCTTGGCCTCAGCACTAGATCAACAGCCCACAGTGTACCACGTTCAGTGACTGCCATGGGTCTGTTACACACCCAACCCTCCTGTGGTGGTGCTGTGATACTATCATCTCATTTGTTGTCGTATTTGGGAATTCAGTGTGAGATGCAGTAGCACACAGTGCAGTCTGCCCTGGACCCAAGAGTGGACGGACGAGCAAAAGCTGTCTCCACTTCGGCCCTTGATGAAGTCTTAGAGATGCTGCATTTGGGGGGAAAACTGATGGCTTCCTCCTGAGCTCAATGCGAGCCCAGCAACGCCCGCGCAGGGAAGGGTGCCCAGGCTCGGGAAGGCACTTGGCACATAGGCAGGTTGTTATTTCTGGTGTTTCTCACTGCTTGTGCTCACTCTAGTGACTGATGAGGACAGAGCAAAAATGCCCTGGAATGTTCCCTGGGTGGAAGTGTTTCAAAACGGCAAAGGTGGTATTGTGGCTCTCTTTTGTGCCAAGCTCTGCGTGGCTTGCTGATGCACTAGGGGTGCGCTGGCTGGCAGAGAGCAGAAGTTGGGGTCTGTGGGAAGGACCGGAGGACCTCCTGCTGTCGTCACAGCTCTGAAGGGAATGGAGCCCCAATTCTCTCCTTAGAAGTCCTTTCAAGCTGCGGACAGTGCTGGACACAGCTGGGCCCTGAGGATTCCTCCCACGTCCCTGGATGCAGCGCCCCCACACAGAGGTGAGGGAGGCCGCCTCACCAGCCTCAACCTGCTGCCCTGTAGACTCTCCTGTGGCCACTAGGGAGTTGGTACTGATAGCAGTTAGCAAGGAATGCAGCCCGGTGCCCAGGAGGCCCGCGGGGACCCACCGAGCCCCTGCAGTGTGCAGAGCTCAACACAGGGTCACCCTTTTCCTTCAGTGTGCTTGGTGCACAGACAGGGCCTGCAGGGACACACCGCATCTGGCCAGCCTGTGTGGCACACTCTGCATGATAGCGTGTGCGCTCAGGCAGATGAGAGGCACAAAGGGCACTCACACACAGCGCCTTTGGCATGCAGGGAGCACAGCCCCTTAGCCAACTCTGGGGCAGCTCTGGAACCGGGTGTAGTATGCTGAGACCTGACATGTAGGGGGCCCCGTGTCCGGGGGGCTGCTCCGGTGCTTTCCCAGCATCAATGCAAACCACACTGCCCACTGAAGGCCTGCAGCAGTGACAGGCGGGTGACATGTGCCATTGGATCCACAGCCGTGGCCCCCACCCCACAGGCCAAGCTCTCCAACACTGGGTGGGGGGCCATTCTCTACATGTCACTGCCATTTCCAAACCCCCAGGCATGAGAGCATGAGCGGCTTTGTAACATCAGGTGCCTGTGCTTCTGGCAAGCTCTCCCTGGACAGAGAACTGGCCTCCTTTAAGAACATGGTACTCAGTGGAAACACCACAGGCCTGGCACACCTACCTGTGGGAGAATAACTTCTCTTGCCAGTGGGAAACTTAGCACAGAAGTTCTGATGCCTTGTTAGCAAACTAATAGGCGTATAGGGGGAAAAAAATCTCCATTCAGGGTCTCCTGTGTTTGGTGGCCTAAGGAAGCCACCTTTGTCATGAGACTCTTTCCCCTGTACAAAGCCTCCCTGGGGAGACTTGCTTGACCAGCTGCCTTTAGCTAAAGCTTTTCACTGTAGATAGGGAAGTCTTTTCATTGTAATTGGAGAAGTCATGGTCAAAGACAATAGTAGCTAAAGGAAATAGTAGCTAGGTGATAGAGTTTTGCCTTGAGTGGTTTAATCCTCTGTTTTGATATCAACAATCTTTGTAGTAGCTCAGCTCTTGGTAGTAGCTCAGCCCTTTGTATCCACTCTTTGTATTAGCCTCCCAGTAGAGACATCCTCAACTTTTGTATTGATATGGATATTTTTTCTGTATTAATCTTACTCTTGAAGTTGTGAATGGATCTCTAATGCCATATAAACCCTGGCCATCCTGAAATAAAGTGCGCATTGGTCCACTTGCCTTTGCGTCCCCCGTGTCCTGACTACAGTTGCAATTACCCTGTCCAACACCTACCCGTAGGAACACCTGTTTCTGGTGGAGGACTGTGGCCCAGGCTCTGAAGACCATTCGTGCCCAAGCTCAACCATCAGGTACTGAATTGCCCACCTCTATTCAAGAGAGTGCATGGAGTTGCTTGGAATGCTGACCCCAGGAAACACATGGAGGAGAACCTGAGTGTGCAGGAAAGGGCATGTTCCCACCCCAGGGTTGTTCCTTCTTTCTACAATGGTAGCAAACTCTGACTCTACTCACAGAGCCTCCTGACCACGTGTGATTCTGACGAGGTAGACAGAAGGACTCAGCTACGGGGGTGACAGTGGCCTCCCTGCCTCACGACTTCACCTTTGAGGGTTCACTCGGGACTCCATCCCTTGGTGGGTGTGGGGTCCCCTTTCCTGCACCAGCACCAGCACTGATTCCGTGCCGTCCATCATCAGTGCCCACCAGCCCAGTCCTGCTGGACGGTGCACCTTAGCCTGGACAAGTGGCTACTGATCATTTGTTTGTCACAGTCGACTTTGTCCACTGTTCTGTGTACGGTTTTCCCTGCACCTTAGCTGTTACCAAGGGAAAATGCTGTGTCTACTTTGCCTATGTCATACATTAAACACAAAGTAGGGCATGTGCATCCTATCTTCTCTGTGGCATCATGATTTTAGTGGTGTGGTTGGGCTTCTGGAAGAAAGGGCTGATTTTAACAAGCATTTGCATTGTCATTCTCTTTTTGTGTAGGAATTGCTAGAGCAGCCGTGGGCTCCTACCAAGCTGGAAAACTGGGAATACTCTCTAGAGCACCTGCATCCCTTGCAGGCTCAGGGCACACTGCACAAGAGGAGGACCTGTGAGACTGAAAGAACCAGAACCGAGGCGGTGAATGGCAGGAAGCAGCTTGTCGGGACTATAGCCATTTGGAGCTCCAGTGTTGACTGCCGGAAGCTGACCCTTGTTGGGTTTCCATGCTTGCCTGAATTCTCTAAGGAAAGCACAAAACCACCGCAATGCACTGTGGAACTCTGATATCGAGCCATGGTGCCAGGAAGTGGCTAGTTTTCTGATAACAGGTGAAGAAGTCCTGAAATGCCACAGCCACAAGAAAGCCTCTTTAGTCCTGCCCCTAAAACATCCCTCTTTTCTGATCTAAATTATCAGGTCTAACCAGTAGTGCTTCCACACAGGACAACACCTTATGTGTAAGTTCCTCCATTACACTCCTCTATGATCTCCTAGTTCTGCCTGTCCTCTGTCTCCTGCTCTCTTGGGTCAGGGCTCATGCACCAGGATGGGGTTGGTTGGATCATCACACACTACTAACTGTGAGGATACTGTTTACCATAGGTATCTATGCTAACTCAATAGCTACAGGAAAATATGAACTAAAATGATGTCAATGAAAGGCAGAGCCAAAGAGGAGATTCTCACTCCTCTGAAAAATGAGAGAAGGAAATACAAGCATGATAGAAATATTGAACACAGTATCATTTGGAAATCCCAAACTTCAATACCTAGCCCAACAAAAGTTACATGATTACACTACTAAAGTAAAACAAGAGAAAAACCTGATTAAGTGGTGTGACAGTTAAGGAACAAAGAAGTAGAAGGGAAAAGAAAACGTATCAAATGTGTGAGAAATATGAAAACATATAGAGAATACCATAAAAAATAGAGCCACCAAACAAGCACGCTGTATGGAAGGGCTATAAATTACCCATATCCATCTTCCTGCCTGTTGCATGTGGCCCAGCCCAGCCAGCTTACCAAAGCCAGGTGTATAAATCTCTAACAATGACCACCTGTGAAGGCACAGAAGGAAAAACATGGCAGGAGAGGATGGACAATATAATCCTCATTTGCACATCAGGAGTTTTTCCATGTGAATGTGTGTATGTGTGGGCACAATCGTGTGCATGTGTGTGGTTTGTGTGGGAACACCTATGCTTTTGTGTGTGTGTTTGTATGGGCACAATCGTGTGCATGTGTGTGGTTTGTGGGAACACCTATGCTTTTGTGTGTGTGTGTGTGTGTGTGTTTGTGTGTGAGTGACATCATAAGATCTTTGCTTCTTGAGGTTGTTCAAATTATGGATACCGCGTACATAATTTTATATGTGTAGGATGCATTAGTGTCCTTTCTACTCTGAAAAGCCGATAATCCCACTGGGCTGTAAGGCCTCATGATATGTAACCTCAAAGGGACCAGATATTTTTCTTTAAAATCCGAAGGATTGCCGTGGAACCCTGGAAGAGTCCTAGCACATGAATACCCTGGGCTGGATCTTCACCAAAGCCAGAAAAGAAACAAGAGAGATGTGAGGACAGCCCACCACTCCCATTGTATCAGGAGATATTTCCTTTCCAGACTGCTGTGGTTGGCATCTGAAATCTCCCCAAAGCCCCACGTGCTTGGGGCTTGGAGCCCAGGCCACGGTGCTATGGGAAATCTGCATGTCCTTCCATACTCCTCACACTGGGGATCTACAGGGACGAGAAATTCCCTTCACTCCTTTCTCCGCGTTACAACCTCAGTGTCTGCATGGCATGGAAGCCCCAACTCCAATGGACACTCTGAGAAGGTTAGACCATCACTGTGGAGCCCTGGTGGGCTGCCATGTGCCTGTAGGAAAGGGTTGAGGAGGTTCAGCCCTGCTGCAGTGTGAGCATCCAGCAGCCAACGCTGCAGGGGGCACAGTGACCTCTGCACACCCTGTGTCCCCCAGCTCCTCCATCCTGGCTGTGCTGCCACCTTCACCGTGAGGACCACATTGCTGCCCCATGGAACATCCTGATCTCCTGGCTCTGATTAGTTTTGAAAGCTTGAGACAAGGCAACTCCGTTTAGGATATGACATCATTCTCCTCTTACTCCACTCCATATCCCCGTTTCCTGTACTGGCTGAGTTCCAGGAGTCCAGGTGCTGGTTTCTGGGATGGCATGCCCCCATCGGCATTTACTTGGTTTGAACTCAGGGCCTGAGCACTGTCCCTGAGTACTTCTGCTCAAGGCTAGTGCTCTACCACTTGAGCCACAGTGCCAGTTTTAGCATTTCTCTAGTTCTCTTGAGCCAAGCTTCCAGTCTGGCTCTTTGGGAGTCCAGTCTGGTTGATTGGAAGATGGAGTTTTAGAGAGATTTTTCTGCCCGGGCTGGCTTCGAACTGCAATCCGAGGAGTTCTAGCCATAAAAGCCCTTTTTATATCCAATTAAAGCAACAAGGAGAGCAACAGGAATAGAGTTTCACCTGCAGCTTGTTGAGAATTGACCAACAACCACTTGTCATAGTTCTGTCATAACACTTAGAGAACAGCAGACTCAATGAGATCCATGTGCCATCAAATCATCATTTAACCTTACTGAAGGGTAGAAGAGAACACAAACGAATACCAATCGAGAGGGAAAAGGTTCAGGATAACGTAAAAGTCTCGGCCTTAGCAGTGTCTGTGTTCTCCATCCTGGATTAGCAGGCTTCATTAGCCACGTGTGATGGAGCCAGACAGGAGAGATCTGGGCAAGGCTGTAGGGGCGCCTCTCGGAATCCTCTGGATAGATTGTCACACCTCCTGCAAGATCCTACACAGACTGTTTAAAGACATTTGATATCCCCCAGTATTTCCTGATTGCTTATTCTGAGTACTCTCTGGCTTTTGTAGGCTGATGCCCTTCTGGTTCAAGCAGGGTAGAAAGATTTCCCTAGTCACAAAATCCACACTGCTAGCACACATGTTAACCTGTATTCTATGAAGCAAAATGTTAGCACTCTGGTTGTTCAAATTCTTTATCTAGAAATGTACTTTAAGCCTTTAAAGGTAGAGAGAGAGGCTTTTACACCTTTGCCTCAGGCTTATTTGCATCCGGAAAAACTCTGGAACCCAGGGGGCATCTAGCCTCCTGGCTGCCTGTTTTAAAAGAACCATTTTTTTTCTTTAGTCCCGGCTACTGTACGACCTTTGAACTCAAATGACAATTTTTCCTTAATGCAAGAATTACAATTACAAAATTAGAAACACTTTTTCATTCAGCTTTCCAATAAATTAGTGAGAAACATTAGCTTGCTTTGCCATTATTTTTCTACATACAGAGTTAATAAGATTTTACTGTTATCCCCATTAGTTTATTATACATACTTTAAAATACTTGCCTGATTATTGTGGGCTCTCTCTCTCGACTTCCCCTCGCTTGGGGGGGGGAGGGGCTTGTCCACCCCTTCCTGGGTGGCCCTTTATCGCTCTCACGTGGAGTGATGGCCACAGGTAGCCTCATCTCTCTCCCGATTTCCCCTCGCTTGGGGGGGGGAAGGGGCTTGTCCGCCCCTTCCCGGGTGGTCCATGATCGCTCACGCGGGAGCAATGGCCACGGGTAGCCTTGGTGGCGTGTGGTCGCAGGAGTGCCCCAAAGCCGCCAAGAATGACACGGACGCATAGGTCCCTGGAGAAAACCTCTAGGGCTTCTGTTTATTCAAATGAGGAGCCTCCCAGATATACTCCAAAGGCGGGCACAAGAGAGGGGCCCCCGATTGGTCCCAAGGGGCTGTCCCTCAAGTGATGTCAGACTTCCTTCTCTTCCTGTTAAAGACAGGAAGGGGAGGGGCAGGCTGAGGTCAGCTGTGGCCCCTTAAAGGTGCAGCTGACCCCAACAGATTATATGTAACAGGATAGTTAGGAGTCTTACTTATTACATCACAGTATACACATAGAATTCAGTACTTGAATCATTAGACTGATATCCAGAACAATTGCAACAAAGGTACTTTTAACAGTGTTCACCAGAATTATAAACACAAGAAATCCGGTGTCAGCATCTTGCCTTTTCAATATATCTAAATTGCAAAAATAGCATAGGAATCAAATCACACCAGATAAACTTCTTAACCATTAAGAAAAACTTTTCCAATTCTTAGTATCTCTCAAGGGGCAGTTTTAGAGATTCCAGTCAAATCACTCATTGCTGTATATTAGAATCTTTTGGAGTTTTTCTTAGGCACATTTTCTTGCCCCCCAAACAATCCATTTGGGTTAAAAACCTGGGGTTTTTCCTTGCTGTAACTCCACCTACGAGCTGCAAGGGAAAGTTTAACACAGAACTAAAGCAAATTAACTTAGTAGTCAAAGAGGTAGTAATTCTTAAACCATGAAGCTAGATTTTATATGCTTTTACCCTCAGACAAATGGACAGACAGACATACACAGACAAACGGCTGTGCACAGCACTCTTAAAATTGTTCTTTAATTGGCCATGTAAGTTTTCTGGAATTCCAGTGGCAAAATGATACTATTTTGCCCATAATTTTAGAACCATGTGATCAGTCAAAAGGCAAAAAACAAAAACAAAAACAAAAACCTTTCCTAGGAAACAAAAACTTTCACAGTTTATCTGGCAAGGAAATGAAGAGGCCACATTTTGAAAAAACCAGTTCAGCTCTTACAACCGGAGAAGGTCCAGGAGATGGGAGACAAGACATGAACAGGACAGACATGTGGCACGGCTTAACACAGCAAGACATCTTTAAGCCCCTGCCCAGCCTTGGGGGATTTGGCATGCCCATCACCTGGCTTGAGGGCGAGAGGAGGCCACCCCAAAACCTATCAAACATTAACAACCAAAATCTAAAACCCTTTTCTTTTTTCTTTTTTCTCTTTCAAAGCAGGTTAGCCAACAATAGGCTCCTGCCTCCGCCGCTGCCGCTTTCTGGGGCCGCCGGGCCAAAAACCGGCGTGAGGATCCAGCAACACCTGCTCCGCGCCGGCGGCCAGGGAGCGGCACTCTCCGCTGCCGCCGTCAGTGTGTCCTGCATGTCCCAGACCACCGTTCGCAACTCGAACCTGGAACCCCGGAGGGCGGGTGGTGGTCCTGGCCTGGACAGCAGCACCTGTTCCGTGCACCGCTGCCGCCACCTTGTGCACCACGCCAGCCCCAGGCACCTCAGGGGCCGGGGCCAAGGCCGCCGCCACCCCCAGTGCCTTTCTGCCTCTAGGGCCGCGGGATCTGCATCGCCTGCCCCGCTCGCCGTGAAGCCATAGTGGGACCAGCACACGAGCCCGTCCCCCCGGGCAGCAGAAAATCTGTTCCTCTCCCTAGCAGCTTGTTTAAAAAGGCCAGCAGCATGTTCTGAAATCCCTTGGTCCTTTGCCCGAGTGTCTCACAACTCCAATCCGGTATTTTGGAGCATGAATCTACTTTGGCTCTGAGACATCTTCCTGCCAATGGGGGGGACCCCACACCCAGAAAACCGTCTGCGAACCAAGGGCTTACCGGTAGCTCAGTCTACGTTCCCTGTGGGCTATTTCTGCCCCACGTTACGGCGCCATTATGTCGGGCCTTGTTACCTCCTGTGTAGTACCCTTTCACCCTCGAACTTAAGCCGCCCGTCCCACAGACAGCAAAGATGGAGTGAGGACTACGTGCAAGCCTTGGCATGTGTGGCCGCGAGACTCCCCCCACCCCCCTCACTTGCTAAGGCAGGACATGCGGGCTGCCTTGGGGTAAGCTTCGGGAACTTCCACCGGCTTTACTCAGGGGAGGGGTTTATATAACAGTAATGGCGGCAGGAAGGGGAGTGACCCGGAGTTGCGACAGGCTAATCTGAGCTGTCCATCACAGTGATGTCACAGAACTTCTTCTATGGGCGGAGATCACGGCCCACAGAACCGCCCTGTCGGTCTCAGCTCGGAGCCATTATGATATCACACGTGGCCGAGGCAGAAGGCAGGGCTGGTTTGCTATCTCTTCCAGTTCTGGACTCGGAAGGGGGTAGGAGTGACTAACAGCCAAGGAGCCCCAGGGAAGGAAAAGAGGCCTGCCTCTTAAAGATATAGCCAGAGCCCAACAGTATTCATCACATTGCACATGGGAGTAACATGCTAACCTTTTTCCTTCTTTTAGTTTTTCTTTTAACATTGTGAGCTATCTAGCCTAGGGCCTCAAGTGTTGCTAGGAATGGTATATTATTTCACAGCAATCTGAGTTTATACAAGAAAACCTGGTCATATGGGTCTAGATAGCATGGAGTCTTTAAAGCCAGAGCTATTACAGGTATTCCACCAGAAATGAACAATTCTACAGGCTCACATTTCTTAACGAGGACTTCTCTCCATAGCCCACAGAAGCCTAGAGCTTTTGGAGTCTTATGCTCTGCCTCCAATAGACACCATTTATTTTCTGGGCATAATCCTTGACAGACTAAAGTGAGAAAGCCCTTTTGTGTCATCCCTAGCCTAAAGTGGTCTATTTTCTGCTCTGCTTTCCCGGGAGGCCACTGTTGTGGGAAGAATCGACTTCAGGAGGTGGCAGCTTAGGCCGGGCTTTGATCTCCAGGCAGTCTGATGGGAGTGGACAGCACTTGCCGATGGGACTTAGGGAGAACGTTATTGTTGCTGTAATCCTATTTTTCTGGTCTTTTGCTCTATTTTTTTTTTTTTTTTTGGCCAGTCCTGGGCCTTGGACTCAGGGCCTGAGCACCATCCCTGGCTTCTTCCTGCTCAAGGCTAGCACTCTGCCACTTGAGCCACAGCCCCGCTTCTGGCCGTTTTCTGTATATGTGGTGCTGGGGAATCGAACCTAGGGCCTCGTGTATCCGAGGCAGGCACTCTTGCCACTAGGCTATATCCCCAGCCCCTTTTGCTCTATTTTTATCAAATTTATTTTCCAAACTTCCATGTTTCCTAATTATTTTATTAATTTCCCATTTCTTAGTCCTTCTGATATCCTCCTTTTGGCTCTTTATTTCTTTAGTGATAGTTTTCTTACACAGGTTATTCAAGGCTTCACACTTTTCAAGTATTACTATGCACTTTACTTTTTAAATTGTATTTTACTTTGTGCCAGTATAAAAAATTCATGTCACTTTCTTCCCATTGCTTCTAGTTTACATTGTTAGAAATATTTCCCAGTATTCTTACCGTAGATACTGAAGCTGGTGGAACAGAACAATTCATTCCCAGTGCACAAGGACAGGCCTCTGGGTGCCATGGGACCCAGCAAAGAGAGGCAGACAGAACTAGGGGAGCACAGAAGGGGATTTATTGGTGCAATTATAGAAAATTGCATTAGGATTGTGCATCTGAAGCACAACTTGGATCACCTCATGGAGTTCAGAAAAATGAGGTTGAGGGTCCTTTTAAAAAGAAAAGATTTCATCCTGGCTGCAGTGTATCTAGGCTTCTTCAGCTAGTTTTCAGCTCCTATAAAAAGCAGGCCACATCTCCATACTCGGGTCTGTCATCAGCGTCTACAATGCACGGTAGACACATCGTGTTGTCCTCTTCCTGGAGGCAGGCCTGGAATCCTCACGCGCACTGCTCTCCCCAGTCATGGCACAGGCCACAGGCTCCTCATGCTGTGTCCATCTCGGCTCCCCTCACCACGGGCCTCCCAGGCTCACACGGCCTCCTCTTCGGCACTGTGTCCTGAGACTTCAAAGGTGCTGGCCCTGTGGAGGTGCTAGGCCATGCCGTTATTGCCCAAGTGGTAAGCAGAGTCTCCAGCAGCTTTAGCTGAACCTACAGCGGGGGAGAGAGAAGGGGGAAATTACACAAAGAATGGTAACAATGCCCCCTCTCCAAAATAAGCTTAACAATCCCACCCACAAATCGCTTGGTGCCATGCAGAAGGGAGCACCGTCAAGGCATCAATTTGTGTCCGTCTCTAGACGGAGCCACCGGTGATTCCTAAAATGAAAGGCAAAATCTCCAGGCCAGGGGGCCACTGTCACCTCCTGAGGGGTTTCCCTCAGTCCACCCACCACACACTTTGTCACTTCAGGTCAGAGTGCCACAAGCTCAAGTGGGTCCCTTTGGGACAGCCAGCAACGTCCCACACTGGGGAAAGAAACAGGCAATCGTGGGTGGGAACAAGCCACCTGACTCACCATGAATTGGTTCCAACCTGCGTTCAGTCTTCCCGTGTTCAAATCAGACTCACATGCTCTCCTTGTACTGACTCAGGCTAGTCATGATTTGGTCTGGATGGTGCTTGTGGTGGGATCAGAGTCCTTGATAACTCCTCACCTACTTACAAAAGCCAGTCCCACGGCTAGTGCATTTACTGAGCCGTGTCAGGAGATCAGGCCATTTTCTAGAGTGGGTTTCTGTGATAAGTATTGTATCTTCTGCCTTGAACCTTTCTCCCTTTCCCTTCACTCTGTGTGTGGAAGTCATCTGACAGGTGCATCGCCATGGTGTACCATGCACCTAAGCGCCGTGCTAGGCAGCATGGCTTTTGAGTGGCTGGCCAGGCTCTGCCCAGGTGGACACTGTCCATACTTGCTGGACAAGACAGGGGCTGAACACCCCGATTGCTGCTACTGAGTCAAGCTGAATCCATGCAGTGTGCTCAATACAATTGTCATTTTCTTAGCAACTTGTTAGCATTGCTAGTTGGAGTTGGTAGTTAGAGGGGTGCAGAGGGCCCCCTGAGGTGTGAGCTCTCAGCCAGGCCATTGCATTGAGGTAAAAAAGCACAACCATGGACCATGATAGGAAGCAGAGGGCTGGCACCCAGGGCTGTTTCACCAAGCTGAAACGGGCCACATCTGTCCATCCTGGAAGCCAGGTTGCCAAAAAAGTCATTGACAAAGGAGGGCAGACCAGAGCCACACTCTACAATAAACATTGAGAAGCAGCCATGGTGAAGATGCATCAGCAAATATTATCAAACTGTGTGAGGTGTGGAAACGCCTGAACAGGTGTACTTAGTGATGGAACTTGTGAGGGGAGGAGATTTCCTGCCAGCCGAGGGAGAGGACAGCCCAATGCCGCAGGGAGAGTCACCCACGATGCTTTCCCAATTCTCCTCTGCCTGCCCATGTCCACTTGCAGGCCAGTACAGTCGCACACAGGGACCTGAAGGAGGCCCCTCCTGCCGGGTGCTGGGCTCAGGGGAATCTCGGCGACTTAGTACTGGGCGGGAGCAGGGTCATCTCCGGTTTGATATTGTAAGCTGGTAAGTTAAATGGAGGTGGTCTGACAGAGCAAACAAGGAGCTGTGGTTTCTCTCAGGGTTCCTGTCATGGGGCTGTCCTCTGTGAATGTAGGCAGTGAGGGTGAGCCCCAGCAGCAGCTCCTGGCGGAAACATTCTTTATTCGCTTCTACTGTCCATGAAGATGGAAAGCTCAACCAACCCAGACCCTCCATTTTAGTGGTTGTTCATTGCGTGGTCATGTGGGATGTCTATATTTCACCCAAGAGAGGAATATTCACTGAAACTATCATGATGCCTAAGTCCACAGGCAGGGAAGCCTCCTGACCTCCTGAGGGTCACCTGGGCGGAGCTGGGATAAGATCTGTGGACCCGGGTGTCCTGGCAGGGCTGAATTTCTTCAGTCTCCTGGCCACTTCCCTTTCTGCTATCCCAGACTTTGTAGACTTGTCTTTCTCATGGAGGTTAAACCCCTGGTTTTGTCAGTTGGCCCCTGCCCATCCCCCACAGTTCCTTCCACTTTCCCCTTCCCCCAAGAAGACAAACTGAGCTGCCTTTGCCTGTTCTTCCCTCAACGCTCTGAGCACTAGACGTGTGATGAGGACCAGGAGTCTGGGCGGCAGGGAAGGCGAAGAGCTCTTGTGGCTGCCAGTCCTCCTGCAGCACGCCACCCCCACTGTGTCCCCGTGGTCTCTTCCTTCAGTGGGGTGGGGAAGTAAGCCCCCCCCCCCAAGGGCCTTCCCCCAGTCATACTGCATGGCCACTGAGGAATTTTCCTGTGAAACCAAAACCTGAACCTGCTTGGGTGACTGGCATCTTTAGCCCATGAGCCATTCGCTTGATGGCCTACACCCCTTGGAGCTGGTCCTGGGGCTCTTGCTGAATGTTACCGACCTGCTGGCAGATGCCAGTCTTTCATTGACAAGCCCGGCTCGGGGCCATCTCCTGTGAAGGAGATGGTGGCTAGGGAACAGGAAGACGATCCCTGTAAGGGATGGTCTCTCCTGAGTCTATCTCCAGGTCATGGCCATGGGCTTGGCGGGATCGGGGTTGGAAGAGAGCTTGTGCAGGTGGCAATCCCCGCAGGGGAACACTAGGCCTCCTCAGGACCAGTAGAGGACACCCAGGGCCTGTGCTGGAGTCCTCACAGGGGACACCCCAGGGCCTGCCCCACTCTCTGGGGCCATCCTGCGGCCACTGGCTGCTCAGGAAGCCCTCTGTGTGGAGCCCTGGTGACCCCTCATGCTTCTGCTAAGTTTCTGTCTCTGTGACTCACTGTCCCCATGATCACTCATCACAGGGCCTTGTGGGAACCCAAGGCAGATTAGGCATGGGACGGTGACCTTAGTCCCAAAGGGATCGTGTAGGGCATGAATGTGTGGGCAACACTCATTCTCTTTTGTTGTGCAGTGGCCACTTGGCCTGCTCATTTCCCAGTCACTTCATTCTAACATAGCACCCAGTCCACAGAGGCTGCGCTGCAGTCCATGCTCCTCTGAGCCAATGCAACTGAGTTTCCACTTCTTTCTTTATTTTTTTGACCAGCACAGTTAAATCTCCTGAACTCAACATATCTCAGTCCCATAGCTCAGGTTGAATTAAAACAAAGAATAAGTTAAAGAACAGACTCAAGCTCAAAGTTAAGCTGGTACTCTAGGTGCCATAGGACACTGCCAAGCACTCAGGGCTCCTGGCCTCAGCGTCTTTGCACTTGCTGAGTTTTTGATTAAGAACACTTTGCAGTGTTTTCAGCTGTGCTGTTGGGTCCACGTGGTGACACACTGTGGAGCTTCTGTGTGTCAGGAGCACAGACACCTGCTGTCCACACACAGCCGAGATGCCTGTTGTTCCGGACAGTGGAGAGATGCAGCGAGCCCTCCTTGGCCTCCAGACGGCCCTGTCCCCTGTGCACTCCCTCGGGAGGAAGGCTTCTCTCGCGGGGCCCTTTGCCCACTTGAGCTGACCTTCTGCTCAATGTCTGCCCCATCCCCTGTGTTGAACTCCCCTAGAGCCCCTTCCTCTCTCCTCTTACCCTCCTCCGCAAGGACAGTCCACGCCTAAAATCTACCGAAGTCCTTCCACTCCCACCCTGCCCTGCCGCTCTGAGAGGAAGTTAGGGGCTGGGTTTGCTGACAGGCTCTGTCTCCTCACCTGGGCCTGCACATGCAGGAAGCGTAACTGAGTGCAGCCTAGAAGCTAGTGCCCTGTAACATCACTGACCACCTGTGACCACACCAGTGAGACCTGTGAACACATCACTGCCACGCGACTCTTTCCTGACAATACCACTGCCTGCTGCACGTACACCACTGGCCCTCAATGGTCCCGCCACTGATCCCTGTGAACACATCACTGGCCCTGTATGGTAGTAGCACTAACCACCCGAGACCATACCATTGACCTCCTGTGACCAACACCCCAATAACCAATGGTCAAACTACTGACCCTCTGTAACAATGCACCAACCCCCTACAACCATACCATCAACCTATGACCACACAACCTATGACCATACCGCTGCCCTGTTACCATGCCCGATACCACAGAACCCTGGGACATCTCTACTGACCTCTTTGATCCAACCACTGACTCTCCCCCATGACCATACCCCTGGTAACTGATGGCCACATCACTGATTTCCTGTGACAACACCACTGTCTTCCTGAGGTCACACCACTGACCACTTATGACCCAACCACTGATTCCCTGTGAAAACTACACTGACCCACTACGACCATGTCACGGATCCCATGTGGGTCATCGGTGGCTATACCACAAACTCATTGGCACCATACCACAAACTGCCTGGGACCATGCCATCATGACTCCTGGGTTCACCACACTGGCCACACCACTGGGCTCTGTGGACACGCCTCTGACCCCATCATGACCCCTGGGTTCACCACACTGGCCACACCGCTGGGTCCTGTGAACACGCCTCTGGCCCTCATCCAGGGTCATCAGAAACGACAACACTGACTATTGAATTCCTGTGGCCTCAGCACTGACCTCGGGTGACTACACACCAACTGTGGCCCCCCACTGAGCACCTGGATTGTCCATGTCTACAGATTCCTCTCATCTTCTGCCTCTTTTCTTCCTCTGTTCCTACCTGAAGCTCATGACTATACCCTTTGTCTCTCCCTGTGCCTTGCTCAGGCCGTGGAATGAGTTTCAATTCTCTCCCCTCACTTTCTTCCTGTCTCTACTTGATGCATGGGAGAGAGTGTTGGATCTGACTCGTGGAACCCTGGGAGTTGACCTTTGACCTGCGACGATAGGTGCACAGCCCTCTCCCTGGTTCCTTCTATAGAAGGCACTTCCTGAGGAAGGACCCTTGCTTGTGAGCGTGCTTTTCCCACGGGGGAGGGGGAGAGTGTACACAGTGGGAGGCCTCCCCACCTGTGCTCCCATCAAGGCAGTACTGAGGGGAGGACTCACTCGCGGCTCAGTAAAACCACATGAAATCCCTGGAGAGAATTCTCCACCTCACCTCTCACTGGGAGTCCCTGCGTCCTGGGTCAGATTTGACCTATGACTGCCTCCCTTTCCCACCTGCCCTTTCCTCCTGTGTCCTAGTGGGCTTCAGGTCCCCTCCCAGGCTGGTTCTGGTCTCGGCTTCCACCTTCCTCTCAGTGCACCCTGTGGGATTGGAAGTGCTCCCTTCTCACCCCATGGGACCCTCCAGTACTACCCTCCAGTACTAGACCTGGAGGACTAAACCCCAAGTCCATCTAGGGAGGAATAGAAGAGGCTACCACAGACCCAGCCAGCCAAGGCCTGAGTGCACAAGGGGGGGGTGGGGGGAGGACTCTCCTCAGCCAAGGGCCATCCAAACAGTGAAGTGGATGGATGAGTTTAGAAATCAGGGGAAGTGCACCTTAGGGCCCAACCTAGACATAGTAGGGTGACCACCACATGGCAGGCTCATTAGCATGCACGGTACACGTGACAGCAGTAGTCCTGGTTACCACCTGAAGTACTTAGGCTAGCACTACCACCACCACTGGGTGCACAGAGCACATGGGCACAGCCTTACTGCATGGCGTATCAGTATTTGTTCAGCTCAGAGCACACTGGGATTGCAGCCTGTGGGGCCAGCCCTGCCGTGTGGGGACTCACTACTCCTCTCTGGCTAGCCTTGGCCAAACCTTGGCAAGCCAATCATTTTCCAAGGGCTCTGATGCAGCCAGTTTGAAATGTGGTGTCCCCACTTATGGAAAATTCACTCCACGACCCAGTGAATGAATGATTCGCTGCTAGCATTAAATCTTAGGGTGCTAGCTTTGATGGTCAAGTCTAACAAGTAGGGAGAGTCCTGGGAAATTCACACAGCACGCATTGGGTGTGCTCTCCATCCATCAGTGATGATCTCTAAATTTGAATAGCTTCTTGGGAGGTGGCCAGGCTGCGAGAGATGGGGCCTCCTGGGAGGCTCGCCTGGTTTGCCTTTGCAGAGTGTGTCCTTCCTTTAGCCTTCAAGTGAGCAACTCTGGTCCTCCACAGCATTCTGCCATGGTCTTTACCCTTGCTGTGTCGCAGAAACACCCAACTCAGCTGATCACAGACTGAAGCCTCCAGAGTCATGAGCTACAATATTCTTCCTCTCTTCAGCTTGTGTCCCAGCTATGCTCACTGCAAAGAAACATCCAACACACTCTACAACATAGTCCCTTGGTTCCGTCTTTACTGAGCAGTTAGCACATTCTATGGCCATCACTCCTGCAGGGTGAGCTTTGACTGCAAAGCTTGTACTAGTTTCTACTTCCTCCTTAACAGTTGCATGGGCAAAAGATGCGTTCTTACTATAGCCTTGGTTATCTCAGCATATCATTTTCTCTTTCTTTTAAGTTGAAAACTTAGTTCTCTTCACTAAAAGAGAATGTTTGCTCTATCACTTTTCCTCAGGTTCTCCCAATTGCCAGCATCCCTATTCTTGGATCAGGTACAGGACTAACAAATGGGTAATGTATGCCTTAGACAAAGGGATGCTTCTGGTAGTTGGCAGGATAGAGCAGAATAGCACAAGATACTGAAACTCGCAAATTGCTATTTTTTTTAATGCCAGTTCTGGGGCTTGAACTTAGGTCCTGAGTATTCTCTCTGAGTTTTTTGCTCAAGGCTAGCACTCTCCCACTTGAGCAACAGCTCTGCTTTTTTGGGTGTGGTTAATTGGAAATAAGAGTGTCACAGACTTTTCTGCCCAGGCTGGCTTTGAACTGTAATCCTCAGATCTCAGCCTCCTGAATAGCTAGAATTGTAGACATGAGCCATTGGCACCTGGAGCAAATTGGTTTTTTCTCTGGGATTTTTCACTTAATATAGTCTGACTGCGGTTCATTATACATACTCGAGTTACAGAAAACAAAGCCCTGGATAAGAGCAGGGCGCTGTAAGGTCTCTGTGTTGTGTTCCAGGGGCCTGAGTTCTAGTCTTAGTACTAGAAGGACACTGGTAACTCTATGTGACCACCAGCACACACAGAAGGGTTCACACTGCCTTAGGAAGGCAACACAAGACTGGAGCTACAAGTGGTCTTCTGGACCCAGGGCATAGGAACGAGAGCACCAGCAGGTCCCTGCTCCTGAAGAGCCTCCAAAGCCATTCTTGGGGTTCTGAAGCACCAAGCCACCACAGATGGATGGCCACAGCAGACAATCTTCAGGACCAGGCAGAAAGACTTTTTGTTTCTTGAACAAAACTGTGA
Organism: Perognathus longimembris pacificus; assembly: GCF_023159225.1. Lineage (NCBI taxonomy): Eukaryota > Metazoa > Chordata > Mammalia > Rodentia > Heteromyidae > Perognathus > Perognathus longimembris. Next base: position 8,514,156 of record NC_063175.1, on the reverse strand, counting down.
GAGAAGAAGAGTCTATGTGAATGAGTTTTGGGGTGTGCATGCCCCCTGTGACTCACTTGGTCTTCTCCTTCTTGCTCTGTTTCTCCTCCCCCGGAGTCGCTGTCCCATGCTGTGACTAGCGCTTGAAGGACATTCATGTGTGGAAGACCTGGGCCTCAAATGTGAATTTTCCCAGTCCAGCGCTGACGCAGTGCAAGCCAAATCATCCCCCTCCACATACAGGGCCCTGGGGGCTGAGCCACCTAGTCCTGCAGCCCCTGCTCTTCTACCTGTGGAGACTGACATGCAGGCCTCCGTGTGTCTCTCTTTATCTGTGTCAGCACGGAGAAGTAGTGCCTTGGTCTTGGTGTGGCTCAACAGATGTGGGTGTCCTCAATCGGCTGGGCTCTAGGCTGATGCCTTAATATCTCCATGCCCTAAAGGAGGGATTTAAGTTGTTTGCTGAGATTGTAGCCTCAGCCTGAGCCAAGTTCAAGACATACTTGCAAACACTCTACAACATGATCCCCTTTAGGGCCCACCCTGGTATCACACCTCCCCTGGGATGGCACATGGTAGCTTTCTGGGGAATCAAAACCAGTCTGATCTCAGGACTGTCTCAGCCAGTAATTTGTGTGAACACCCCATTCTGATCACGGGATGTCTGGGGTTGCGGGCCTGGGCCGAGAGACACCCAGACAAGTCCACCTTAGCTATTTTCAATGGATGTGTCTGGGTCTCACTTGCCAACATAGGTACACAACTAGCTTGCAGCATCCCCCATACCAACCCTCTCTGAAACTCCAGTGTCTGGGCGGCCTTCACTCAGGCCCATGCGATGCTCTTTTATTCATACTGGAACAGACCATGAGGGGAGGGGACCTGTCCTGTTCAGGGCCATCTCATCAGGACTCACACCAGGCTGCTGGCCATATGGCTATGGCAGAACACAAGCAATGGTCAGGCCAGCACGCTGTTGAAAACCCTCGAGATGCCAGACCTGTGACAGCTGTGGCCTTTCTACACCCTGGATACCACACAAGGCTGGGAAATGGGGTGAGTGGGCCTGTGGACCTGTAGGGGAAAGACAGAGAAGATCCCCAAAGTCCACTGAGGAACAGGACTGACTCAGAGGGGACGCAGACAGCCATGGATATGAGAGGGAGCAGCAGAGCCGGCCAGCAAATATGGAAACACTAGAACTGGGGGAGAAGTAAGGAAGGGAAGCAGTAAGCCTCTCACTGTTTCTGAGCCCAGCACCTCCCAGCCTGGCTTTCTGTGGATGAAGGACAATCTGAACGACTGGTGGGAGCCCAGAAGTTCTGTCACCCTGATGATGAGTGGGTGGTGTGGTCACTGCACGTTGAACACACGGAACAGGGAAGACACGGAGGTCCAGGGTCTTCAGATCGCCAAGAGGGGCTTAGACTAAAAATTGGCATGTTGACAGGCTTTCTTTAAGCAGAAATCCACCTGCAGGGTTGTTATGGCCAGCTAGGAACCTGGGACAAAAAAACCAGGCACCTGCCTTGAAACCAGGCACCTTGCCATGAGACATCCTTTCGACCCCCAGGATGAGAGGAGCCATGCTCAGCGTCCAGCTTGACAACGGGAGCTGCATCAGGGCCTGGTCCTGAGTCAGGAATCCCAGAGGTGCCGGCAGCCACTGTGTTGAGAAGAGAAGCCAGAGTGTAAAGGCCAACTTTCTACAAAACACAAACACTCAGCAGCAGAGGCAGATCAAACGGTGCCTTGGACACCCAGGGACCACACCTGGCCATCTCTCTGACTCCCAACACAGGACTCCTTGCAATATGAGCAGGAGTACAACAATCCCATAACACCCAGGAAATGTCAGGGCTTTGGTCACACAGGGGCCGCATCTACCCTGTGCCCAGCTCAGAGCTGTCTGAGCCACTTCTATTCACCTGAGGCTGTAGAAGTAGACCTCAGTCATTCCCTGAAGTTATATTACAACTTTGTTTTCAGATCAACACCAGGGATGGCCCATGGTCAAATTGAAGTTTGCACAGCCCTGGTTCTCTGCTAGCTCAAGGACATAAAACAGTGAAACACCTGTGTCTGTGATCTTTCAGGACCATGTGCTCACTATAAAGTTTAGAAGCAGCAGAAACTTAGCAGGGGCCATCACTGTCCCCATTAGCAGGGAAGAGGAGCAAGAAGGGCAGGGAAGCCCGAGGGAGCACAGTCGGGCTCTGACCACATCTGCACTTTCTGACAAGCTTCCTTCACATCAGGGCAGCCCCAGAACATGCCACCATGTCCCCTGGGATCTGCACACAACGCCCAGGAGGCCAGACCTGTGCCCAGTGCCAGCACAGCTCAGGGTTCTGCCAGGGTCCAGCAAATAACACTGGACCGAGGCCTCTGAACCAGCAAGCTGGAGTCACAGCAGGAGGAACTTCCGGCCTGGCTCCACCTGCAGCTGGGGGAGTCCACGCCCAGCCAGCCCCAAACAATGCTAGGCTAGGAGGATCCACCTAAGTAGGAGGCCTTGGGTGCTATGATTCCCATGCAGGGAGACAGGGAAAGCGGACATTCCAGGAATCTTAACCACACAGGACATGATTCCGAACCATGCTGACCCTGCTGTGCACAGCTCTCCAAGCCCATTCGCCCTGCCCGACTGAAATGCCCTTCTTGCTCCCCACCTACCCTGCTCCCTCCCGCTCTCCACTCCCATCATGGCTGCTCCTGTCATGCTAGCTTCTAGGCCTAGGAGCTTCCTGGGATGGGTTCCAGTTGAGGAGATCGGCCTTTCTGAAATGATGGACATGTAAATTACATGTGTGCTTCATTCCGCGGTGTATCTATTCACAAACACTGTATTAGAGCCACTCAATCACACAGCTGTGTTTTGTGGATTGAAAACTGGCATTTCCCAATGAGAAGAGGAAGTACAGTGTGGGAAGGGCTTCCCTGCTTCCCCTGCCTGCTCTGTGCCTGAGCACACATCCACTTTCACGGGAGACCTGGATGATGTGACCTCAGGGCGTGAGGGAGGCCAGCCAGAGAAAATGATCACGAAATAAGAACACTGGCTGTCTCTGCTCTTGTCATGGGCTCCGGCTTAAGTCACACCAGGAATCCCTCAGTAGCCATGAACTGGGATCTGGGAAGTCCGTGGAGGGACTTGACCCACCAGCCCACTGATGGAGAGTGGTGGAAAGGCCACAGAGCAGCGCTGGGGGCTGGGCTGGGGATGGGGCTGGCATGCAACGGCAAGACTGGCAGCCACGATGGCTCTGATCCCGCCCTGCTGCCCAGACTCCTGGTCATCAGACAGTGGGTGCTTAGGAGATTGAGGGTGAAAGAGGCAAAGGCAGCAAAGGGCCCACTACGGTGGGGGGAGGGGGGTAAGGAGGAGGCAGATGGAACTGTGGGGGATGGGCAGGGACCAACTGCCAAAGGCAGGGGTTTAACCTCCATGGAAGAGACAAGTCTAGAAGGTCTGCATAACATCAGGTATGTGGCGATGATACTGTGAAGGAATTTGGCTGTGCCAGGAGCCCTGGATCCCGGGATCTCGTCACCTGCACGCAGCCCGGGTGAACCTCAGGAAGTCAAAGAGGTTTTCCCCTCTTATGGACAAAAATTTCACTTTATGTTTTCAGTGAACTTTGCTCACCCTGGCTGTACTGTGGCATCCCCACGTGGCCACGCAGGAGAAACAAAGCTGGAACGGGGAGAGTGAGCCAAGATTTTCATGTTTGTGGAACGGAATGACTCATACAGCAGCTCCCCTATCGCCCGACCACAGTGGGGTGACGTAAGGAAAAGGCCTTCCTAGTTTCCTCAGTGATTTCATTGCCACCTTCAACCTAGGAGCTTTGGATATCAAACCGGAGATGGCCCTGCCCTTGCCCAGTACTAAGTCGCCGAGATTCCCCTGAGCCCAGCACCCGGCAGGAGGGGCCTCCTTCAGGTCCCTGTGTGCGACTGTACTGGCCTGCAAGTGGACATGGGCAGGCAGAGGAGAATTGGGAAAGCATCGTGGGTGACTCTCCCTGTGGCATTGGGCTGTCCTCTCCCTCGGCTGGCAGGAAATCTCCTCCCCTCACAAGTTCCATCACTAAGTACACCTGTTCAGGCGTTTCCACACCTCACACAGTTTGATAATATTTGCTGATGCATCTTCACCATGGCTGCTTCTCAATGTTTATTGTAGAGTGTGGCTCTGGTCTGCCCTCCTTTGTCAATGACTTTTTTGGCAACCTGGCTTCCAGGATGGACGGATGTGGCCCGTTTCAGCTTGGTGAAACAGCCCTGGGTGCCAGCCCTCTGCTTCCTATCATGGTCCATGGTTGTGCTTTTTTACCTCAATGCAATGGCCTGGCTGAGAGCTCACACCTCAGGGGGCCCTCTGCACCCCTCTAACTACCAACTCCAACTAGCAATGCTAACAAGTTGCTAAGAAAATGACAATTGTATTGAGCACACTGCATGGATTCAGCTTGACTCAGTAGCAGCAATCGGGGTGTTCAGCCCCTGTCTTGTCCAGCAAGTATGGACAGTGTCCACCTGGGCAGAGCCTGGCCAGCCACTCAAAAGCCATGCTGCCTAGCACGGCGCTTAGGTGCATGGTACACCATGGCGATGCACCTGTCAGATGACTTCCACACACAGAGTGAAGTGAAAGGGAGAAAGGCTCAAGGCAGAAGATACAATACTTATCACAGAAACCCACTCTAGAAAATGGCCTGATCTCCTGACACGGCTCAGTAAATGCACTAGCCGTGGGACTGGCTTTTGTAAGTAGGTGAGGAGTTATCAAAGACTCTGATCCCACCACAAGCACCATCCAGACCAAATCATGACTAGCCTGAGTCAGTACAAGGAGAGCATGCAAGGCTGATTTGAACACGGGAAGACTGAACTCAGGTTGGAACCAATTCATGGTGAGTCAAGTGGCTTGTTCCCACCCACGATTGCCTGTTTCTTTCCCCAGTGCGGGACGTTGCTGGCTGTCCCAAAGGGACCCACTTGAGCTTGTGGCACTCTGACCTGAAGTGACAAAGTGTGTGGTGGGTGGACTGAGGGAAACCCCTCAGGAGGTGACAGTGGCCTCCTGGCCTGGAGATTTTGCCTTTCATTTTAGGAATCACCGGTGGCTCCGTCTAGAGACGGACACAAATTGATGCCTTGACGGTGCTCCCTTCTGCATGGCACCAAGCGATTTGTGGGTAGGATTGTTAAGCTTAGTTTGGAGAGGGTGCATTGTTATCATTCTTTGTGTAATTTCCCCCTTCTCTCTCCCCCGCTGTAGGTTCAGCTAAAGCGGCTGGAGACTCTGCTTACCACTTGGGCAATAAGGGCATGGCCTAGCACCTCCACAGGGCCAGCACCTTTGAAGTCTCAGGACACAGTGCCGAAGAGGAGGCCGTGTGAGCCCGGGAGGCCCTGGATGAGGGTACCTGGGATGGACACCGAGTGAGGAGCCTGGGGCTTCTTGATTGCGGTGCCATGACTGGGGAGAGCAGTGCGCGTGAGGATTCCAGGCCTGCCTCCAGGAAGAGGACAACACGACAATGTGTCTACCGTGCATTGTAGACGCTGACGACAGACCCGAGTATGGAGATGTGGCCTGCTTTTTATAGGAGCTGAAAACTAGCTGAAGAAGCCTAGATACACTGCAGCCAGGATGAAATCTTTTCTTTTTAAAAGGACCCTCAACCTCAGAAACATGGAGTTTCTGAACTCCATGAGGAGTTCAAGTTGTGCTTCAGATGCACAATCCTAATGCAATTTTCTATAATTGCACCAATAAATCCCCTTCTGTGCTCCCCTAGTTCTGTCTGCCTCTCTTTGCTGGGTCCCAAGGCGCCCAGAGGCCTGTCCTTGTGCACTGGGAATGAATTGCCCTTTTTCACCAGCTTCAGTATCTACGGTAAGAATACTGGGAAATATTTCTAACAATGTAAACTATAAGCAATACGAAGAAAGTCACATGATTTTTTTTATACTGGCACAAAGAAAAACACAATTTAAAAAGTAAAGTGCATAGTAATTACTTAAAATGTGTGAAGCCTGGAATAGTATAACCAGTATAAAGAGCCATCTATCACTAAAGAAATAAAGGGCCAAAAGTATATCAGAAGGACTAAGAAATGGGAAATTAATAAAATAATTAGGAAACAAGGACTAAAGCATGTAAGTTTGGGAAAAAATGGGACAAAAATAGAGCAAAAGACCAGAAAAATAGGATTACAGCAACAATAACATTCTCCCTAAGTCCCATCGGCAAGTGCTGTCCACTCCCATCAGCCTGCCTTGGAGGTCAAAGAGCAGCTCAAGCCGCCTCCACCTGAAGCCGATTCTTCCCACAACAGTGGCTTCCTGGGAACGCAGAGCAGAAAATAGACCACTTTAGGCTAGGGATGACACAAAAGGGCTTTCTCACTTTAGTCTGTCAAGGATTATGCCCAGAAAATAAATGGTGTCTATTGGAGGGCAGAGCATGGGACTCCAAAAGCTCTAGGCTTCTGTGGGCGATGGAGGGAGGTCCTCGTTAGGAAATGTGAGCCTGTAGAATTGTTCATTTCTGGTGGAATACCTGTAATAGCTCTGGCTTTAAAGACCGCATGCTATCTAGACCCATATGACCAGGTTTTCTTGTATAAACTCAAAGATTGCTGTGAAACAATGGACCATTCTTTTTTTTTTTTTTTGGCCAGTCCTAGGCCATGAACTCAGGGCCTGAGCACTGTCCCTGGATTCTTTTTTGCTCAAGGCTAGCACTCTGCCACTTGAGCCACGGCGCCCCTTCTGGCCATTTTCTGTATATGTGGTGCTGAGGAATTGAACCCAGGGCCTCATGTATACGAGGCAAGCACTCTTGCCACTAGGCCATATTCCCAGCCTGACAATGAACCATTCTTAGCAACACTTGAGGCCCTAGGCTAGATGGTTCACAATGCTGAAAGAAAAACTAAAAGAAGGAAAAAAGTTGTTAGCATGTTACTCCCATGTGCAATGTGATGAATACCATTCCCCAGAATAATATTCATGGCAGCTGTCATTTGCATCTGAAATCTTCCCCAATGGCCAAGTGGTAAATGCTTGCATGTGACCTATGTTGCTCTTGGACCTTGAAGGACTCTGTCAGTGGCAGTGCCAAGTGCAAGATGTCAATGGGAACATTGTCTTCTAGGGAGGAATGGACAGGGCCCCTCACTCCCGGTCTTCCCCTCAGGCGTGATGTGAACAGTCCTCAATCACCTATGTTCTCACCAGGACACTCCAGAGTCCCAGAGCTATACCACCAGGGGAAAAGCACTGGAGTTTGGGAACTGCAAGACAAAAGAAATACAATGGTTTTTATGCCAGTCATTGAGTTTGAACTTACCTGGTCACTGTCTGTGAGACTTTTGCTCAAGGCTTGCATTCTAGGACTTGAACCACATCTCTTCTTCTAGCGCTTTTGGTGGATTGTTGGAGGTAAGAGCCACATGAACTTTCTTTCCTGGACTGGCTTCAAACTGTGAACCTCAGATCTCTCCATCCTGATTCCCTGACATTACAGGCATGAGCCACCAGCATCCCCCTAACTTTTTCCATTTTTGAAGAGAATGTCTCAAGTCTTCTGTCACAGTGCTGGAATGCTGGCCAGCACATGCTCCACAGAGCAAGTGCTGCCATCTGTGGGGCTGAGAGCAGGGAGCATTCTTCTCAGTACCTCATCCAGCCATTGTGACAGTTCTCTCAGAAGCCTGGTAACCTGGATGGCATTGGGGGATGTATTCAAAGTGAGGCAGGAAACACTTGTCAGCCCAGGATTACAGAGCCAGAGACAATGTCCTGCAGGCAGGAGGAGAATTGGAGGTGTTCCCAACGTCCTGCTTCACTCCTGGTACTGAAGAAAACAAAATCCCCAAAGACCAGATGTTCCATGGGGCAGCAATGTGGTCCTCACGGTGAAGGTGGCAGCAAGGCCAGGATGGAGGAGCTGGGGGATGCAGAGGTCACTGTGCCCCCTGCAGCGTTGGCTGCTGGGTGCTCACACTGCAGCAGGGCTGAACTCCCTCAGCCCTTTCCTACAGGCACATGGCGGCCCACCAGGGCTCCACTGTCATGGTCTAACCTCAGAGTGTCCATTGGAGTTGGAGGGGGGGCTGGGAATATGATCTAGTGGTAAAGTGCTTGCCTTGTATACATGAAGCCCTGGGTTTGATTCCTCAGTACCACATATATAGAAAAAAGCTGGAAGTGGTGCTGTGGCTCAAGTGGCAGAGTGCTAACCTTGAACAAAAAGAAGTCAGGGACAGTGCTCAGGCCCTGAGTCCACGCCCCAGGACTGGCAACAAAAACAAAACAAACATTGGAGTTGGGGCTTCCATGCCATGCTGACATTGAGCTCATAACGTGGAGAAAGTAGTGAAGGGAATTTCTTGTCCCTGTAGATCCCCAGTGTGAGGAGTATGGAAGGACATGCAGATTCCCATAGCACTGTGACCTGGGCTCCAAGCCTCCAGCACATGGGGCTTTGGGGAGATTTCAGATGCCAACCACAGCAGTCTGGAAAGGAAATATCTCCTGACACAATGGGAGTGGTGGGCTGTCCTCACATCTCTCTCGTTTCTTTTCTGGCATTGGTGAAGATACATCCCAGGGTCTTCATGTGCTAGTCATCTTCCAGGGTTCCACAGCATTCTTTCAGGTTTTATTTTTCTTATTTATTGTCAAAGTGATGTACAGAGAGGTTACAGTTTCATACGTTAGGCCTTGGCTACATTTCTTGTACTGTTTGTTACCTCCTCCCTCATTGCCCCCTCCCCCTTCCCCCTTTCCTTCTCCCCCCATGAGTTGTTCAGTTGGTTTACACCAAATGGTTTTGCAAGTATTGCTTTTGGAGTCATTTGTCTTTTTATCCTTTGTCTCTCAATTTTGATATTCCCTTTCATTTCCCTAGTTCTAATACCAGTATATACAATACCCAGGGTACTCAGATGAGATATAGTGATAGTGTGGGTACAACCACAGGAAGGGGATACAAGAGGATCATCAACAATAGAAGCTACAGATTCACATGGCATGTTGAAAGTGATTACAACAGTGATGTAACAGTCATTTCCATAACATGGAGTTCATTTCACTTAGCATCATTTTTTTTTTTCAGAGTTTAGGAGACGTCTCTGGGACGTTCTACTTTATTCAAATGAGGAGCCCCCCAGATATACCCCAAGGGCGGGCACAGGGAAAGGGAGAACATATTGGGCACGAGAAGTGTCCGTCAAGTGATGTCAGGGGACCTCCCTTGGGGGTGGAGCCCCAGCCCCCCAAGGATGGGGTTTCTGGGGTGTTCTCCATTACATACGTGCTGCCCCAGGAGCAGAGCCTTCTCTTCCTGCCAAGGGCAGGGGCAGGCCAAGGTCAGCTGTGGCCCCTTAAAGGCACAGCTGACCCCAACATCTGCTACTCTATTTTAAAAAAAATTAGCAGGGGATGTTGTAACATGGCATATGTAGGTATAAGGCAAATGCTGACATAAGACATATATATATATATATATATATATGTAAATAAATATATAAGGGGTAGGTGAAGTGGCCATCCGTCTGGCTTTGTCCAGGGAAGTTAGAATCCTCAAGTGGTTTCTGCCAAGTGCAGGAAGGTGCAGACATCAGCCCTCTTTTGGTGGTGAGGTAGAAGTAAGCTGAAACTCTGGCATTCCTGGCAGTTCACAGTAGCTGATAACTCAAACATAAGTGATTAGTAAAACATTCTTTTTATATAAACATTGAAGGTGCTAAACCTTTGCGCTTACTTTTTTAAAAACATTAAGGTTGGGTGTCAAACCCTCAGCTCCTATTTACCTCTAATGGGACTCCCCTAAACCAAACGGTAGGGGGAGAGGAGTGGAAGAAACATGGTGCAAAATTTCTTTAATTTTTGTACAAAACTGCAAGCGACACTGCCACAGCTAAATATTGTGCTTCAAGAAGCACTTAGCATCATCTTATGCATTCATAGGGGCATAGCTATTAGGCTCTTGTGATCCTCTGCTGTGACTAGCCTAAACCTGTGCTAATTATTCCCTATGAGGGAGACCATAGAACCCATGGTTCTTTGGGTATGGCTCACTTCACTTAGTATAATTTTTTCCAAGTTCTTTCATTTCCTTACAAATGGGGCAATGTCATTCTTTTTGACAGAGGCATAAAATTCCATTGTGTATATGTACCACATTTTCCTGATCCATTCGTCTACTGAGGGGCATCTGGGTTGGTTCCATATTTTAGCTATGACAAATTGTGGTGTGATGAACATTGTTGTGCTGGTGGCTTTAGTGTGTTCTTTTTTGTGGTCTTTTGGTTTAAAATCTTTTAGGTTTTAAACAAGAAAATCTGGTCCCTTTGAGGTTACATACCATGAGGTCTTTATAGCCCAATGTGATTATCAGCTTTTCAGAGTAGAAAGGACACTAATGCATCCTATACATGTAAAATTATGTACACGGTATCCATAATTGGAACAACCTCCAGAAGTAAAGATCTCATGTCACTCACACACATGCACACACACACACACACACACACACACACACACAAGCAGAGGTGTTCCCACACAAACCACACAAATGCACAAGAGTGTGCCCACACAAACACACATACACACATTCACATGGTAAAACTTCTGACATGCAAATGAGGATCATACTGTCTATCCTCCCCTGCCATGGTTTTCCTTCTGTGCCTTCACCGGTGGTCATTGTTGGGGATTTAAACACCTGGCTTTAGTGCTGGCTGGGCCAGGCCTCATGCTATGGGCAGGAAGATGGATATGGGTAATATATAGCCCTTCCATGCAGCATGATTTTTGGATAGCTTTATTTTTTTATAGTATTCTCTATTTTTTTCATTTCTCATACATTTCATACTTTTTCTTTTCCCTTCTACTTCTTTGTTCCTTAACGGTCACACCACTTAATCAGGTTTTTCTCTTGTTTTACTTTAGTAGTGTAATCATGTAACTTTTGTTGGACTAAGTATTAAAGGTTGGGATTCCCACATGATAGTGTGTTCAATGGTTCTATCATACTTTGATTTCCTTCTCTCATTTTTCAGAGGAGGAGTGAGAATCTCCTTTCCTGCACCAGCACCAGCACTGATTCTGTGCCATCCATCATCAGCAGGACTGGGCTGGTGGGCACTGATGATGAATGGCACAGAATCAGTGCTGGTGCTGCAGGCCTTCAGTGGGCAGCGTGGTTTGGGTTGATGCTGGGAAAGCACTGGAGCAGCCCCCCGGCCACGGGGCCCCCCATATGTCAGGTCTCAGCACACTACACCCGGTTCCAGAGCTGCCCCAGAGTTTGGCTGAGAGGCTGCACTCCCTGTGTGCCAGAGGCGCTGTGTGTGAGTGCCCTTTGTGCCTCTCATCTGCCTGAGCACACACGCTATCACACAGACTGTGCCACACCGGCTGGCCAGATGCGGTGTGTCCCTGCAGGCCCTGTCTGTGCACCAAGCACGCTGAAGGAAAAGGGTGACTCTGTGTTGAGCTCTGCACACTGCAGGGCCTCGGTAGCTCCCCGCGGGCCTCCTGGGCACCGGGCTGCATTCCTTGCTAACTGCTATCAGTACCAACTCCCTAGTGGCCACAGGAGAGTCTACAGGGCAGCAGGTTGAGGCTGGTGAGGCGGCCTCCCTCACCTCTGTGTGGGGGCGCTGCATCCAGGGACGTGGGAGGAATCCTCAGGGCCCAGCTGTGTCCAGCACTGTCCGCAGCTTGAAAGGACTTCTAAGGAGAGAATTGGGGCTCCATTCCCTTCAGAGCTGTGACGACAGCAGGAGGTCCTCCGGTCCTTCCCACAGACCCCAACTTCTGCTCTCTGCCAGCCAGCGCACCCCTAGTGCATCAGCAAGCCACGCAGAGCTTGGCACAAAAGAGAGCCACAATACCACCTTTGCCGTTTTGAAACACTTCCACCCAGGGAACATTCCAGGGCATTTTTGCTCTGTCCTCATCAGTCACTAGAGTGAGCACAAGCAGTGAGAAACACCAGAAATAACAACCTGCCTATGTGCCAAGTGCCTTCCCGAGCCTGGGCACCCTTCCCTGCGCGGGCGTTGCTGGGCTCGCATTGAGCTCAGGAGGAAGCCATCAGTTTTCCCCCCAAATGCAGCATCTCTAAGACTTCATCAAGGGCCAAAGTGGAGACACCATTTGCTCGTCCGTCCACTCTTGGGTCCAGGGGAGACTGCACTGTGTGCTACTGCATCTCATACTGAATTCCCAAATACGACAACAAATGAGATGGCAGTATCACAGAAAAAGCTAATAGGGGGGAGGGGGGGCTGGAACAGACCCGTGGCAGTCACTGAGCAGGGTACAAGGTGGGCTGGTGATCAGGTGCAGAGGCCATGCGTGGGATTGTTGTATCCTGACGAGCAAGAAAATCCACCGAGCTCTGTGAAAGCTGGCAAAACTCACCAGAGCACTGTAAAAAGGTGACAAATGAGTTTTATTAGTTAGTTTGCCACTGCCTTGCCCCGGGCTACCCCAGAGCTAGGAGCAGTTGCAGCCCCCAGGGGGCAAGTTTCTTTCCTTTCTTCCTTTCCACAGGCCTCTGCAGGCCTCCTGTTCTCCAAAGGCCTCTGTTTTTCATGGGCCTCTCCCCTCTCTGAGGGACTCCACTTTCCACGTGGCTTTCCACGGGCGTCCGCTCTCCACGGGCCTCTAGCTCGCAGCAGGCCTTGGCTCTGGCCTCCATTCTCTGCAGGCCCGGGGACTCGGGCCTCCTCCATCCCCAGGCCCGGGATTCCTGCTCTCCTGTCCAGAGGCCCGGGCTCCCCTCAGGCCCGAGGGGAACCCGTTCTTGCCCCCCCCCAGGTTATTACATTCCCCAATGGTTTAATGAAATCATTGATTGGACTGATTCTTTGGGGAAAATCCTAAACTCCCATCTCCCCATCCAACAGGTTTAGAGTTCAGCAAATCCAGCAGATAATACCAGGCTGCCTGTACAAAGGTTTGGGCAAAGAATCTTTCCCCACCGTACATGTTAACAAGAACCATAAGAATCCTGTTGAACACAGTACCACTTGGTAAGTGTTATCTTTTGGGGATCTTCTGAGTGTCTCTGAACAGTCCATCTTGCAGCTGCCATCTGGATATTGTCCCAGTGATTGTTTCACTTGAGAGTGATGGATCCAATGCTGTTTCCCTGCAACTTTTCTAAATAAACTCGTTAAGGATACATCACATAGACTTGGAAGGCTGAGGCCCCACTGGTTTTCAAGGGAATTCTAGGCAGTGGCACAGCCCAATTTACCAGGACATTAAAACACTTATCTTATCCTGCCTCCTTTTCCAGAAGATTACTCTGGTCCCTTGATCTTAAAGGGGGTTGATGGGCAAAGATCATCTATCTTCTGTAACTTCTTCAAGCTGACTTAGGGGCACTGACCCTACTTAACCAGGAACCTATAACCTTATCCTAATTTACCAAAGGGTTGTCAGAATTAAATATCATTACTCCCCACTAGAAATTATATGCAACACTTAATTTTTAACATCAGCACAGACCTTTATGAACTACAGTGTAGCCTGTTTACAAAAACACAGATCCACATTTAAAATAGGTAAAAACAAAACAAGACAGCCACCGAAGGCTGAGTTGGGGGCCAAGTGGGCCCCCAGCTCATCCCTAGTAGGATTCTGAGTCTGCCAAGTGGGCCTGCTACTCTCAAAGCACGGTGTGCCACCTCTGGAGGTAGTGGATGGGTTACTGAGTGCGTCTACTCCCCATTATCTCCACTGTTCCAAACAGATCAAACCCCAAATGACAGAAAACATTCAGACAAAAGACAAGACAGAACCTTACTTCCAGAAAATTTGAGCACACAACACCAAAAATCAGATCCACAGGGGCTGGGGATATGGCCTAGTGGCAAGAGTGCTTGTCTCGTATACATGAGGCCCTGGGTTCAATTCCCCAGCACCACATATATAGAAAATGGCCAGAAGTGGCGCTGTGGCTCAAGTGGCAGAGTGCTAGCCTTGAGCAAAAAGAAGCCAGGGACAGTGCTCAGGCCCTGAGTCTAAGCCCCAGGACTGGCCAAAAAACAAAAACAAAAACAAAAAACGGATCCACAGACATGACTTTACACACATGACTTTTTGAGGAGGCCCAACATGGCCTCTTGAGGAAGTCCCAGATGGCTCCTCAAGGATGCCCTAGGAGGCACGGTCAATGTCTCGTCCTGGCCTCAGACTAGGGAAGTAGTCCTGTGTCCAGCCTTCCCATGAGTCCCACAGATGCAGACCTGCCCAGATCAGATGGCTTCACAAGGAAGCCCCACAAGACCTCCCAACGAGGTCCCAGATGACTTCTCAGGGAAGTCGCAAATGGCCTCCCAAAGAAGCCCCACAAGGCATGGGAAGTGTCTCATCCCAGCCTCAGACTCACCCCTGAATGGTTGTCAAATGACTCCTGACTCCTATCCATGTTGGTCCTTGGAAAACAGACACTGGAGGGAGGCTCTTTCTTACCTGAGGGCAGAGACACTTACCTACAAGGGGGTTTCCCAGAGGCCAAGGCTCAAACCATCTAGATGGAAAATCTCATTGGTCACAGCTCTGTGCTCAGTCTCTAGGCTCTTCTTGCCACTCTTGAGAGTGGAAACATCCGAAACTGTTCAACCCGATTCCTCTCTGTAGGCAACAATCACAGGTTGGCAGAAGGTATTTTCTTCCATCCACTCAGCCACCACCACAAACTTCAGCACCAGCTCCTTTGCCTGCGCATCCAAATTCACACAGAGTCCCCCTTCTTTAGGTTTGTTTTCAGCCTGGACTGCAACAATGCCATCTCACTGGGGCCTCCAAATGTTGTATCCTGGGGAGGGAGAAAATCCACCGAGCACTGTAAAAGGTGACAAATGAATTTTATTAGTTTGGACTGCCTTGCCCCTAGGTACCCCAAAGCTAGGAGCAGTTGCAGTCCCCAGAGGGTGAGTTTCTTTCCTTTCTTCCTTTCCACAGGCCTCTGCAGGCCTCCTGTTCTCCAAAGGCCTCTGATCTTCATGGGCAACTCCCCTCTCTGAGGGACTCCACTTTCCACGTGGCTCTCCGTGGGCGTATGTTCTCCATGGTCCTCTAGCTCTCAGCAGGCCTTGGCTCTGAAGACCTGGGCTCTCTCCTGGCCCAGAGCTAGGCCGCTCTGGCCTCCATTCTCTGCAGGCCCGGGAACTCAGGCCTCCTCCAACCTCAGGCCCGGGACTCTGGCTCTTTTGTCCACAGGCCCAGGCTACCCGCAGGCCTGCAGGGAACCCAGGCCCTGCTCAGCTTGACGAGGCACTTCCTGGCACCTTGCTTTCTCTGTGCCTCTTCTAACAGGGAGGAGGAGCTCCTGCTGGGAGTCCAGCTGTGAGGCGGCCAGAGGCAGCCTCAGCTCTGCCAGCAAGGGCAGCCCCAGCAGGAGGAGAGGCTTGTGCTACCATGGCTGATTGGGGTGAGCAGCCAGGACTGCTGGCCTGTGTCCCTGCAGCTGAGAGGCTTTCTCCCTGATCCCACGTGGCTCTGTTGTAACCAGGCAGGTGAGGAAAGCCCCCAACTCACACACGGCCGTGACTGTGTGCACGCTAGTCATCAAGCGATTGCTGTGGCAGGCCTCCCCTGACGTCCAGCCCTAACCCCAGGGAACAGTGGCAATCCCTGTGCCATAGCCTCAGGGGCCCAGAAGAAAGCTCGTGACCCGGCCCCTCACTGGGAAATGAGGGTCAGCTGCTCTAGTTCAAGTACCTTACATAAGGCCAGCAGGACAGCCGTCAGCGCTCCCTGCTCTCTGCTCTCTTCGCTGGCTCCTTTGCTCTTTTCTCCATTGGCCTTGTCTGGTCCCCTGTCAGTCAGGTGACTCTTACCTGGCTATGAGTAGAGTCTCCTAGGGTGGCAGTAGTCTTGCTCACCTCCTCTCCTAAACATCTCTGACAATCAGGCTGAGAAGGGAGAGGAGCACGCCTGCCATTCTCCATAGGGACCTCTTCAGTCCTGACACACGGAGGAGCTGCATTTCTGGCCCACCAGTCATTTGGTCATGCATTCCGTGTCACATGTCCCATTTCTGCAGACCAACCTGACCTTCCAGGGCATTTCCCTAGCAGGGGCCTCATTTGGCCAGGCGGGTGTCCCGGTGTGGAGGGATGACGGTGTCCCATTTCATGCACCTGGTGCTGTGCCCTAAGGACTGCACTGGGGTCACATTATTCCTTCAGTCAATAGAGCAATGTCTTCCTGTGGGGTGGCCCAGACTCTCCTCCCCAGAGCAATGGCCGTGTGGGGCAGGTGATTAGAAGGTGTGGAGGATGCTGCCTTTCCCCAGCAGCCCGTGCTCACCTGACCGGCGGTGGAGAGCCCTCCTGCGCCTGCCTGAGCTGGGCTGAGCTGTGGGGCCCGTGCCGCTCCACCATGGGGGAGAGCAAGGATTCTAGGAGGCGGCCAGGTGGGCTCCCACTCAGCCTGTCCCTTACTTCATTTCCCCACTTATTTAGATGTAATTATGCACCCAAGAACCATGACTCTCTCCCTCCTCAGCTAGTTATGCCTCCCTCCCCGAGGAGGGACGGGGTGATGACTTAGCTCCTGGGATTCCCACCTTCTCCCCTAGGCTGCGGTGTCTGTTGCATGCGTGCCTCATGTGTTCACCTGTGCTCTGCAGGCAGATGGATGTCCTTGTGGCCACTTAGCTGCCCGTCACTGTCGTCACTCCAGCATGGTGGCCTCTCACCTCCCATCCTCCCCCAGGGGGTCGGGGCACTTGACCCCCACTGTCCCCGCCTTGAGCTCCCCTGGAGGCCCGGGGGGGCCAGCCCTCATCACACAGAGTTCAACACTCAACCAGGGCGACCTCAAAGCTCTTTTGTTCCCCTTGTCCCTTTTCTCAAATCTCCCTGATCTCTAGAAAGTTCTCCAAGATTGCTGGTGGCTGTGGCCATCCCTAGTGCCACGAGAATGCTAGAAGACAGACAGCCTGACCTTGGCATGGAGACGGCGCCGTCGGGGCCTAGCGGCAGAGGGGTGCTAGCTGCCACCGACTCTGCTGCTAGTCTTCAACTGGAGTCACAAAGGTGGCTATGGTTACTGTTAGGGGTTCTAAGCATCGCCAACCTAGTTGCAAGGTGCCTTCTTTATTTGCACCAGTATCAGAGGCAGGCACGACCCTGGAGCCATTGCCCGATGAAAGATACAGCCACACACACCCTTCCAAGGCTGTCCATGCCTCCTCCTCGCTGGGAGCCCGGGGAGCCCAGCGGCTGAGGGCGCTTGCGCAGTCATTGTCTGCAGGACTCAGGTGGCTGCAGCGGAGTCAAGCTGAATCCAAGAGGTGTACTCATTAGGACTGGGGTGTAGTCAGCATCCTTAGTTAGCATTGCTAGTTGGGAGTAGTAGTTAGAGGGGGAGGCAGGTGACCACAGAGTCTGGCCTCAAAGCAAGCCTTCCCAGCAGGAATCTTCTAGATCAGTAGAAGACACATGGCATGGTAGGGCAGGGTTCTTTGGCATGGGTAACCTAGGCCTGACCCTTGCTCATGGGAATGTGGGTAACAGCCACGTTATTGACTTGGGCAGCTGAGTGGACCGGGCCTGCAGTGGACGCCTTGTGTGTTGACACGGTGATGTCTGCAGGTCCCCCACAGTCATGGAGTGGTTTCATTGGGGGGGTGCTGAGCGCGGGGGGGGGGGGGTGGATGGAGCTCCAGGCAGAGGCCGCCCTGCAGTAGAAGAGAGGTCAGCCGGGGCAGGCAGAGCCTCAGAGGCCGCCAGAGAGACACGCAGTCACTTCAGTTGGTGCCACGCGGATGCAGCTGTACCCCGACCTCCATGCTGACGCCCCTGCTGCGCGCTGTGCCCCCGTCAATATCTGTGACTTTGGTCTGAGCATCAGGACCTGAGCTGGGCTCGATTTGGGCCATTCAGTAGCACACTGCCATTTGATGTGCTCAGCTCTAGGAGGAGGTGACGGGGGATGGCAGAGGAACCCCGGAGTTTGACCAGCGTCATGGCTGCGGCGTGGCTCCCATCCAAGGCAGGCAGCACGGGGGAGCCCCAGCCCCCAAGTCCTTGTGAGACATGCAGGACTCCCCCTCCCTGCTGTGGAGATGCAGGCCTCCAACCCCAGGCCTCCATGCCAGGGAGGCCCTGGCCGCCGGCCCAGGGGCGTCTCTGTGCCGGGAGGAAGTCCCCAGGATGCCTTCCAGTTAGCCTTTCTCTGCCCCAGAGCCTCCCCTGCCCCCCTTAGGACCCCATGATTGGGCAGCCTCAGCTCCCTACAGGGTCCCAGGCAGCTGGACGTGTTGGTCAGCAATGGCTCTGCGGGCCCCCGAGTGCTCTGCCCACCAGGCTGGGCTCCCCCTGAGGAGGTTAAACCCCTGCCTTTGGCAGTTGGGCCCAGAGTTCCATCTGCCCCTCCTCCCACCTCCAGGCGGGCCCCTCCTCTGTCCTCTTCTCTGCCCTCCTTCCTCTGAGCAGCAGCTGCCTGATGAGGAGCAGCAGGGGGGCAGTGGGCGCTGGCAGAGCCGCCCTGGCCGGGAGGCCTGCCCACAGCTCCACCCCAGCACGGCTGGGGGTCCTCTCTGCACCCCTGGGCCTGGGGGAGGGGGCGCCCCAGGGACTTTCCTAGGCTGCCTGCCATGGCCACCCAGAAACCTCCTGCTGTGGCTGATGCTGGAACACAGCCATGGTGAAGGCGGGGACAGCAGGGCTTGGTGGGTGGACTGCCATCTGCCTTCTAGGAATAAGCCCCGGGAAGCCTGAGCCCCGCCCGCCCCAGTTCAGAAGCCAGTGTCCCCGGGAAGGGGCACCAGCCACAGAGGGGGCTTAGGGCAGCCTTGCTGCTCTGGCTGCCTCCTTCCTCTTGCTTCACGCTTGTCATTTTCCAACTGGTGGGAGCCAGTGGGATGGGTGCCTGGCTTGAATACATGGAAGGACTGTCCTGCCCTTCCCCTCCCAGCTCTTCACGTTCCTGTCCTGCAATGGCTCCCTCCTGAGGTTGCAGGCAGGACCGCCAAGCACACGGAGCTGCTGAGTGACTCCAAGAGAGCATCCCTGTGGCGCGGGAGCCCGAGGGAGGCAAGGAGGCCGCGGTCCTGTGGCTCCTCTGGTGCCGGCCGCCCTGCGTGGGTCCCACACTGGCCTTGCTCTGACTGTCCTTCCCCTCAGTCATCCACCCCATCGCCTTCCCTCTGGCCTCCCTGCGTCTGTCCTTTGGTTCTCATGCTTGCTCTGGGCCCATCTCTTAGGAAGGAGGCAAGGGCTGGAAAGGAGTGTGGGGTGCTGGTGTCTAGAAGTGCTTCCCAGTATCAGTGCTCTCTCCTGGGCATCCTCTCCTCGCCACAGTCTTGGGCTGAGCTGCACCCAATTGCAGGATAAGTGTGTGGGGAGCCAGAGGCCTCAGCAAGGGCGAGGTTTCCCCTCCCCCTCAACCCCCCCACAGCAGGACAGGCTGCCAAGGGCCAGCTGCAGAGGGCCCAGCGGGGTCCTCGCCCCCCACCCCCAGTGCTGTCCTGCTCCTGGGCACTGCCTCTCCCAGCGAGCTCTTTTTGTACTATATTCTGGAGATCACTCTTTTTTATCCCAAGTCTGTGTCAATGTCATTATATGCCTTGTCCATACATCCCCGGAGCTTTGCAAAGGTGGTTCTGTCCCCTCCCAATGCAGTACAGGAGGGTGGAGACAGCCATGAGCCTTCCAAGAGAATTGCAGGGCAAGGTGGTTAGCACACCTGGACGGCAGTCCCAAGAGAGAGACGGCTGCCTGCGGCCTGCAGGTGAAGAAGCCTCAGGCCTTCTGCGTGGACTTTGGCCATCTGCCCTGGCCACTTACAGCCACTGCATTGTCATGTAGCACTGAGCCCAGTGAGGCCATTCCCGTGACCCAAAGAGATGGCGTTTCCACTTGGATTTCTTTGAACATTGCGGGGAAACCAGTCAAAGTGTATACCTTTTCCCCACCTAGAGGGAATTCCCTAGTTGAAGTGAAACAAAGACTAGGGAGTAAAAACCAAGAATAGGCCTAAGAGAAAACTACGACTCCAGGTGCAAATGGTGGACTTTCAAGCCCGAGGCCTCCTGAGTCAGGGACTTGGCGCTCGCTGTTGTCTGGGCAGAGAATGCCGCATCATGAGTGCTCATCTTCTTCCCATCCCCTGGAGTGGTTTCGGGCTCAGCTGAATGCTCTTGTCGCAGCAGGTGCCACCACTGACCTGGGAACCTGTAACTTGTGGTTTGAAGGCGGCCCACCAGGCTGCCGGGGCTAATTGTGGGTCCTTTGCCTACTTTGCTGGCATTGTCAGCTCACGCAGCACAGGTGCTAACGCGCCACTGTGCAACCACTTTGTCTTGTTGTCAGAAGGCCTTCGCTTCCATCCTTTGCAAAACAAGTTAAAGAAAAGATTCAGTACTTGGTTCCTCCAAAACTCAGTAGAAATGCTTCCTCTGCCCCCGATGCTGCCTCACACTGGCAAAGCTGCACCAGCTTCTCACCAGCATTTTGGCCTGGATCATTTTCCTCTCTCTGAACTTGAACCACAAAGAAGATCGTTTCTCTATTCATGTCACATGGGTTTCCTTCCCCCAGACCCTTGCTCTGAGCTCTCACCACCTGCAGACCCACAGAAACATGCACTTTGTTTACCCTTCATCTGCAGGCAATGGTGCTGCCAGGTGATATTTTGGAATGTTCTGGAACACTGACTTTGGGTGTGACCTCTGGCCATGGTTTTCTTTTTCTTTCTTTTTTGTTTCTTTTGGCGGGGTTCTGATATGTATATCATACTTTCCTGAGTTCTTTGAGTTGCTCTGGAGAATTTTCAAGCTGCTCAGGGTCCTAGGAACCCCCAAGTGTGTGGTCAACTGGCCAGAAGTGAGTGTGGCCTTGGGGAATGGTTTTGTGGTACTGGGCATTGAATTCAAGGCCTCCCCTATGCGAAGCAAGCACTCTTCCATTTGACTGACCTAGCTATCCCTTTTGTTTGTGTTTTGTTCTTGAGACATCTCACTAACTTTGTCTGGGCTTTCTTTGAATTTGTAATCCACCTGTCTTTTTTTTTTTTTTGCCAGTTCTAGGGCTTGAACTCAGGGCCTGAGCACTGTCCCTGAGCTGCTTTTGCTCAAGGCTAGCACTCTACCACTTGAGCCACAGCACCACTTCTGGTTTTTTCTGTGTTATGTGGTGCTGAGGAATTGGACCCAGGGCTTCATGCGTGGGAGGCAAGCACTCTACCGCTAAGCCACCTTCCCAGGCTCTGTCTTCATTTCTTGAGTAGATGGGATTACAGGCATGCCCTACAGCAATTAACCAGCTGTGATGGTTAAGGCTGTAGCATTGCAACACCTAGGAGATTAGTAAAAAGCACATATGGGGGGGGGGTGTCGATGGTATTTCCAGAATCGGTTGACATGTGCAACAGTAATTGGGGTGAGTGGCCCCACCCACAGACTGGAGGGCCTGATGGGATGAACTTGGAAAAGGAGGCAGCCAGACAGTGTGTTCAGGCTATAGTATGCCTGCTGGCACTGGCTATGGATGTCAGAGCAGCTTTGCCAGCTTCGGGTCTCCTGAGGCTCCTCCCACCTTCCCCCGATGGTTGGCTTCAGAATGACACCACACTGTACCCATCCTCAAGGATGTTTATCTTCATGGAACTTGTGATCGCCTCAGTTACTCCACTCATCTTGCATCAAATCATATCTTACCATATCAGATCACATATGTCATATATACATAATATCATTTCTTTCTCCTCTCCATCTCCATCTTTGTCTCTGTCTCTCTCCCTCCTTTTTCTCTGGTGATACTGGGATTTCAAGTCAGGGCTCTGCACTTAATTGACAGGAATTCTCTTTGAGCTGTATCCTCTGGCCTTTTGAACAGTTATTTTTCAGGTAAGGTTTTGATTTCTGTTGGGGGCTAGCTTCAGACTGTGTTCACTCCTGTAGAGCTAGGTTGGGTCCTCCAAGCCCAGCAAACATCCTGCACTCCTAAAGCCCATTCTATGTTTCAGCTCCTCTTCTCTTGATCCCCATTGACAGGTCACCCTCAGAAGCTGGTTGCTGTGGTGTGTGTCTCTCGTTTCATTTAGCTTCTGGCTCACACTGAGCTCCGGTTGCCCCTTCCCCAGCTGTTCCCCGTGCTCTCTGATGATTTTTATCTCCCAAGATACTTTTCTGCACTCATTCAGTGTCCACATTATTAGTTTGTTCCTCTCCGTGAAAACTATTGAATAGCTCTTCCCAGCATCTTAAGTTTTTCATCAATTGCTCTGACTTATTCATTCATTTGCACTTATTTCTAGTTCGTCATGAAAACCCACCATTATCAGAAGTAGCTCACCTCTATCTGCTATTATCAGAACTAGCTCACCTTGATATTGCCAGAACCAGCTTACAAGTAATTTTCAAGAAACTATTGGGGGATAAAGTGAAATTCAAAACCACTCTGCTATAGCTGACGACAGGATTGTGCTGTCAGGCAGGGCTCAGTTTGGAATAAGAACTCCTCTGGGCTCGCCTGTGTCATAAACCTGGGTTCTTTCAAGTGTGGTGTTGTGCCAAGTTGCAAGACCACCCCCAAGAAGACCACCGAGATTCAGACACTCTGAAATGCAAAAGCAAGGCAAGGGTTTATTTAACGAGCTGCCAACTCGGGCCTCGTCCTACCCACCGACACAGCGGAGGTTAGGAGGAAGCCCCGAGCTGTGATTACACAGGGCTTATAAAGGCAAAGAACAAGGTTACAACAATCAGCTGTGCAAGCAAGATTAGAACACAGGTACAAATCTGATTGGCTCAGGGTTCGATTCTAAAATGGGGTTCACGTGGTGGGGCTTGACTTCAAAGTCTGGCACCTCAGTGGCTGTTGCTTTCCCATCATATCTCTGCAATAATCACATGCCTAGATTTTCTGGGTATTCTATAGATAAGAATGAAGAGTTTGTTTTTGTTTTTGTTTTGCCAGTCCTGGGGCTTGAAGTCAGGACACTAAGTATTGTCCCTGGCTTCTTTTTGTTCAAGGCTAGCACTCTACCACTTGAGCCACAGCACCACTATTGGCTTTTTCTGTTTATGTGGTGCTGAGGAATTGAACCCTGGGCTTCATGCATGCTGGCAAGCACTCTACCACTAGACCACATTCCCAGCTCTGAAGGAAGAGTTTTTTAAAAAAGACTCTCAGGATGACAAAAATGGCAAATGCCCCTCAGCTGCTGTGTGTTCATTCTCCTGAACCATTTCGGCGGGGGGGGGGGGGGGGGTGGTGGCGGTGTCTATGGATCTACCTTTCCTTTATGTACGAGTTAAGATTCTTTCTAGCACCCATGGAGTCTTCTTCTTTTTGTCTATTCTTGATATTGCCCTATCAACTCATTTACCTTGTTTCTAGCTTCAAATTCTGTCTTTGGCTCTGCTGCCTCTTCTATTTTTCTTGCTACATGTAAAACAATCCAGTCTTAGTTTTACAAGTAAGAACTCAACAGTCAAACATCTACGACCACATTAAGTATCATTAATCAGCAAACAAGCAATCTGATTTTTAACATGGTAGATTTTTATCAAACAAGCAATCTGTACTGACACAATCCCATACATTATAGGAGTGAGGAGATAACTTCATCCTTGTTGTATCTCCACAATGGAAGTGTGGCATTGTTCTCTTTATTTTATTTTATTTTATTTTTTATGTGTGTGTGCCCTAATGGGGGGCTTGAACTCAGGGCCTCGTAGTATTGCTTAGCTTTTTCCCCTCAAGGCTGGTGCACTTACCACTTGAGCCACACCTCCACTTCCATCATTGTCCTCTTTAGCAACATAAAACATGAATGTCTTTACAAATTTTATGTCCTCTTTGAAACAATGACTTCCAAATATGTCAAGGAAAGTTAAAGAATTACAGTTCAATGTTCACAAGTCAGTAATAAAACAACAAATGAAGATGTATACTCACACTTGGTACCAGTGGCTCACACCTCTAAGTCTACAGAAGAGGCTGTTATTTGAGGATTGTGGTTCAAAGCCAACCAGGGAAGGAAAATCCATGAGTCTCCTATTTTCAATTAACCACCAAAAAGCCAAACGTGGAGCTGTGGTTCAAATGGTAAAGGGAGAGCCTTGAGCAAAACAGCTAAGGGACAGTACCCAGGCTCTAGGTTCAAGCCTCAACACTGGCACAGAAACAAAAACAAAACAAAAACCAAATAAACAAGTCTGGCATTGGGGTTGTGCATTTGTAAGATCTGAATTGTTTTTGAGACATTTCCAACTTGTCAGTTATTAGCTCTTCCAGGGACTTGGCTTTGCTGATGTCTACTTGTGAAGATCTTCCTTCCTAATTGAACAGCAAAAGCCAATGATGTCTACCAAAGATTTCTGGTGACTTTATAACATATAAAGCAACGAATAAATATAGAAATTGTTGGCAATAAAATGACACATGAACCCACAGTACTTTTAGATTGCTAGATGGAAGGGGTGGAAGGTGAAAGCCTAACGTGATGGCTTACCTTGCAGATTATTAATAGATTTCCCTTGCTGTGGTTCATCTGCACTGTGCTAAGGAAATACACGACCATCTCACAAAGGATAAATGCCAGCCTTCCCTTCCCGAAAACCAAAGTGGAAATCCAGGGATGCTCCAAGAAAAGACAGAAACAGGCCAGCAGCTCTGGGTAAACTTTTGGGGAGGGAATTCATGAGAATTCCTGGAAAATTGTGGGTTTCTCAGTGTCTTTGCAGCAAGCACCTCACCGAGCTCTGCCTGTAATGGAGACCTCTGTGCCACACTGCCATCTGGTGGGCACCAAGTTACCTGCACCAGGGAGCTGAGCTCCGGGTAGTGAAGGAACTGGAGGCTAATACTGGAGATCCAGAAGTGCCTTAAGCTTTCAGCTTCCGTTTCCTCTAGCTATTGAAATGACTGCTTAGTGAAGTCAATCCAGCATTTCATCACCTTTGATCCACCCAGGAGAAAAATAATCAACATTTATAAGTAATAGCTATTCTTCCATTTAAGAATTAAAAATGCATGAACGGACAACATCCAGTAATTGTCTTTCCTACCTACCCCCCAAAATATTCCATGACATCTCTAAATATTCCTCTGCATAAATCAAGCCAAAACAACGGGCCCTGCCTTCAGGCTCCTTTGCCTCAGGAACAATGTATTTGTGGGTCCTGACATCAGTAAAATGGGTTGTGATAAGCACTGAAAAGGAAAAGCCTGCCGGGTGCCGGTGGCTCACGCCTGTAATCCTATCTACTCAGGATGCTGAGATCGGAGGACCGGGGTTTAAAGCCAGCCCAGGCAGGAAAGTCCATGAGCGCCTTATCTCCAATTGACCACCAGAAAACTGGATGTGGCACTGTGGCTCAAAGGGGTAGAGTGCTAGCCTTGAGTGAAAAAGCTCAGGGAACAGCGCCCAGGCCCTGAGTTCAAGCCCCAAGACTGACAAAACAAAGAGAAAAAGATAAAGCATACCTGTGCCTCATGCCTGTAATCCTAGCTACTCAGGAAGCTAAGATCTTGAGGACTGTAGTTCTAACCCAGCCTAGGTAGAAAACTCACACTGGGTTCCATCGCCCAAGTAACCCGCAAAAGATCGGGTTGTGGCATGGTTCAACTGTAGAATACTTAGCAGAGAAAACAAGCCAAATAAATACAGGGTCCTGAGTTCAAATCCCAGTACTACCCACAAGCATGTACACATGTGCACGTGTGTGTATGCCTGTGCATGCGTGTGCACCCACCCACCCACCCAACACCTAAAGCTAAGGTCTGCTGTGCTTCAAGTGAATTGGGCTTCCATCTCTGTAAGCATGCATCTACCCCAAGACAGCAAACAGAGTGATGTACACAAAGGACACAGACAGGAATTCTGCTTGCCTGGCCACCCTGTGCAAGCTCTCCAGGATCTAGGGCTAGCATCTGACTGGCATGCAAGCCCCCAGATGTGTAGCATGGCCTTTGGAGCAGGAACTCCAGTCCAGGAATTGGCAAACTACTGTGGTTTGAATGCCCCTCAAGGGCCAGGGTGAAACTAAATTGCCACTGTGTCAGCTAAGAGCTGGGACCTTGGAGAGGGGCTCATGTTGCTCCTCAGGCATGGGCAGAGAGGTCTGCCTCTAAATTCTCCCCATTCTGCCTCCTCTTTCTCTCTCTAGGTCCCTCATCCCTCCTTCCCCTTTTGCTATATTATGACACATTCAGATGCCCTTGATCTTGGGCTCTCCTGCCTCAAGACCTGTGACCTACTGATTTCTTTTCTGTATAATTTATCTAGCCTAGGAGGCTAAGTAAGAGCATTCTGACCTGAAATGCAGCTACCTACTTTTGCTGCATGGATTTGTTGTAAGACTCAAAGAGGTCATGTGCCTAACCCAGGTAGGTGCCTATTACAAGGACCTATTAGAAAGAGTGCACAGAACCATGTAAAAACAGTTCTAAAGCTGGGCACAGGTAGCTCGTGCCTATAATCCAAGACACTCAGGGGATTGAGATATGAGGATTGTGGTTCAAAGCCAGCCTGGGCAGAAAAGTATGTGAGACTCTTAGCTCCAATGAACCACCAAAAAGCCAGAAGTGGAGTTGTAGCTCAAGTGGTAGTCTTGAGCACAAAAGCTCAGGGACAGCACCTAGAACTGGAGTTCAAACCCCAGGACAGGCACCAAACAAAACAAAAACAAAAATAGTTCTAGTCTTCCCTGATTACCTAGAAGCCTGACTTTGAGTTGCAAATTCCCTCAGTAGCTCAGAGCCTACAGAAGAGCCTGAATCCCAATAAGACCTGTTTCTCTTTCTTCAGCCCTGATGGGCACAAGAGTCTTAACTCTTCCCCTCTTTCTGTTTCCAACTGGCTTGTTGATTGTCATTCTCAGTGGAATTGTTTTCCTTTTTCTGTACTAGCTTGTTTATTTTAGAAAACATGGCTTTGCTGGATCTCCCTCTCAGAAGAGCACTGCTATTCTGGGCAATTGAGACCCGAGCATGAGGACAGTGTTTTGTCTTCCTCCTTCCTTCCCCAACTTACTGCAGCTGAATCCTGGCGAAATGGTACTAACAACTGCTCTGTAAATATGTCACCCATCTTACCCTCTCAAGAGGAAGCCTGATGGGAAGATGCAAAACTGAATGCACTGGCTTTAAGAGCAAGGAGTGTTGCTCAGACAGCAGGGGTGGTTTATACTCACAGCACTGTCGGGAAAACAGTAACTCAGTGAGATGAGGTTCATCTGCCCCTGACCAGCCATGTGGCCTTGCGCAAGATGCCAAACCTTTGACAAGCCCCCTTAACACATCCGTAAGTTGGGGGGTGGGGGGCGATTCCTGTCATTAGCAGAGTTCTCACAAAACTCACAGGGCAAGAGCTGGGAATGTGGCTTAGTAGTAGAGTGCTTGCCTAGCAGGCATGAAGCCCTGGGTTTCATTCCTCAGCACCACATAAGCAGGAAAAGCTGGAAGTGGTGCTGTGGCTCAAGTGGCAGAGTGCTAGCCTTGAGCAAAGAGAAGCCAGGGACAGTGCTCAGGCTCTGCGTCCAAGCCCCAGGAATGGCAAAAAAAAAAAAAAAAAAAAAAAAAAGAACAGAAAAGAAAAGAAAGAAAGAAAAAAACCTCACAGTGCACATAGAGAACTGGAAATTGATCTGAGGCAGTCCATGGCCAGTAACTAACAAACAGTAATCATGGTGGATACAATTATTTCCCCCAATTCTGTGCCTTCAAAAACCCAGAAAGGGGCTGAAAATATAGCCTAGTGGCAAGAGTGTTTGCTTCATATACAAGAAGCCCTGGGTTCGATTCCCCAGCACCACATAGATAGAAAACAGCCAGAAGTGGCGCTGTGGCTCAAGTGGCAGAGTGCTAGCCTTGAGCAAAAAGAAGCCAGAGACAGTGCTCAGGCCCTGAGTCCAAGTCCCAGGACTGGCAAAAAAAACAACAACAAAAAAAAAAAAAAAAAAAAAACCAACCATAAAACAAAACAAAGCAAAAAACCCAGAAAGATGGTCCCCCAAATCGTCAGAGCTTCATGCCTTATAACACCTGTAAATTGTGGTAAAAGTAGAGGAGAATCAAGACATAGAAAGAGAAGCCTTCTCTAATCTCCACACCCTGCCAGCAGCGACCCCTGCTGGGCGTGAATTTCCATGTTTACCTGCAGTCTCCAGGGTGGTGAATGTAATGACTGGGTGCATGAATAGCATGTGGTTATGGGAGAGAAAAGTGATTGGCACCGACACTTAGGCTACTTACTTGACTTTAAATTCCCTGCCCAAACAACAACCTTTCCTCACTTTTTGAGTTGTAATTATAAAGGTGATGTACAGAGGGGTTACCGTTACATAAGTCAAGTAAGGAGTACATTTCTTTTTTAACAGTATCGCCTTTTCCCTGGCTCTCACCCTGTTTTCCCTCCCATCCCCACCCACAAGTTGTTTAGTTCATCTTCAACACAGTGTCTAGTGAGCATCACGGCTGCATTTGTTCACCGTTTGTCCTCCTTCCCCTCTTAAGGACAGATAAATGAACAAACAAGACAAAAGGAAAAGAAAACACAAACAACGAAAAACCTCTCGTTTCCAGTTCCTGGAGTTCATTCTGATTAATATTATTTTGTATGATCAGATGCAAATAGACATTGTGCCTTTGTCTTCCTCTCCTAAGACTGTCCTCCTCTGGGCTCTCTGTGTGTGAATGCCTAGAGTCCTGTATAATTTATCATGTTCCAGGGTATTTTAGATCTAGCTTCTGCATGTGAGAGAAAACATAAACTATTTGCGTCTCTGAGCTTGGCTTACCTCATTTAACATGATTTGTTCTAGTTCCATCCATTTCCCTGCAAATGACATAATATTTACTCTTTCTAATGGCTCTGTAAAATCCCATTTGTATAGCACCACATTTTTTTTGGATTCACTCATCTATTGTAGGGTATCTGGGCTATTTCCATAACTAAAACAACAATCCTTTAAAACCAGACAACCCTTCTACACACACACACACACACACACACACACACAGAGAGAGAGAGAGAGAGAGAGAGAGAGAGAGAGAGAGAGAGAGAGAGAGAGAAAGAGCTTTTAGGAATGTAATACGAAATGGAAAAGACAGAAGAGGGGGAAATAAGGGGGAAAGTGGATTCTATAGGCTCTATCTGATGATTTAAATGAGTCTATGACTCTTGATTAACACAAAGCCAAAAAGGGAGCAGAAAAGAGAGAAAGTACAATAGCCGCTCTCCTCATCCTGGTCTCGCATATACACACAAGCCCCACCCCCATCTCCTCATCCTGGTCTCGCATATACACACAAGCCCCACCCCCACCTCCGTGATGCCCACCCCTCACAGGGCCTATGCTACCTCTTTTTGTTGTAAGTGTATATTCATTGTACCAAGGAGTTTTTTCACATTAACAGGTGCCATACTATCGTTTAGTCATCAGTTGCTCTTCCCCATCCCCACCGCTGCTCAGCCATCTTTCAGTTATTTTCTTTCTGCCATCTTTACATGGAGATGCAATGTAGTCCCAGGTTATTCGCACTCCACAAAGCCCTTTTCCTCTCCCCTCTCCCCTTCACCCACCAGGGGACCCATTGATCATTTTTCCAATGCCTCCTGTAGCTTCTCTAGCCAAAATCTGTTCTTAGGGAATGAGGGAGAGTATTGGATTTGAAACCGTGTGCTTTAGACCCCAGGTCCAAAGTTTAGACCCTAGGAATACCAAGTTAAGTCTGTCCACATGCCCTCGTGTGCCAAATACAGAGCCACAGTGAAGGGCAGAGAATGGAGATTGGCCCAGGGCAGCCATGGGAAGACCTCTTCAGCTGTCTTCAGGGGTGCAGACATGGGCTTCCGGGGAAGTAGGAGAAGTGGGGGCAGGGCATGAGGGAGGGATGTACAGTTAAAAACACCCCAAGTCCCAGATTTGACCACTGGCTCAGCCTTTGTTCTTGGAGTTGTTCTGGAACGTGGTTATCACTTTGTTACCAGAACCGAGCAGGAGCAAGACAGTCTCCCGAGTGCTGGCTGCTTGCTTTAAGAAGAAGAAGGTATTGCTGGATTGAGGGGCAGTTTGCCTTCCTCACAAGAATAGGTCTCACGAAATCACTTTCCTCCTAGAAATGAGGAGATGGTACAGGAAGTGCAGCAGAGAACACCTCTGATCAAAGAGCGCAGATACAAGTTGGGACGCTTTTACTTCATTCGCAGAACCCAGGAAAAGCATCTTTCAGGTTGCTTCTAACAGAATGACACTGTAAGGCCTAGACAAAATATCAATACAATCTAAATAATTTAGGTAGCCAGAAGTCAGTGGAGCTAGGATACTTTGAGTCATTATTTAAAATGTACCCATGGCCTTGCCTGAATAATTGAGCTTGAATAAAACTGTTTTACTTTCCCCATAACTAAGGAGTTAAAATCAGTTCCTCTCAGCCACAGCCAATATTAACAATGTTATTCCCTAGCAGGTATTCTAAGAAAATGCCAAGGACTTAGACTCTAGGAAACATATCCCTAACCTCCTTTTTGCAGTAAACTCCCCAGCTTCAGCCAATCAGCAGGTGATGGAGGAGGCCTCAAGGTCCAGCTGCTTCTTTAGGCAGCAAGATAACAGCTGGACAGCCCTGCAGTATGGCACATATATCATGAGGGCACCGACCATCGAGCTTAAGTGACCGACCCCATGAGCCAGCCAACCACCTTTTCCAGACCTGCTCCCCCCACCAGCTTCACCAACCAGATTTTGAAATGGTTTTATTATTTTCCCATGGCACGATGTAATTTGCTGTATACTATGATGCATGAAATGCCCCTGACAACCCTATAAAAACCCTGCCTATCTGAGGGTCGGGGCTCTCAAACCAGATCCGCTGTGTTGGTGATGGTTGTGAGTCCAGGCTCGAGCTTGCAATAAAGACTCTTGTGTACTTATATCGGAATCGGCTCCTTAGTGGTCTTTGGGGACTCCTGAAATCTGGGCTTTTATCAATACACTAACAAATGATGCATAATCAGTTGGAGTTGATACAGAGACAGGCTGATCCCTGCACTCCTTGAAGACGTAGAAAGTCTGAAATCCAGGACTTGTGAATCTCTGAATTCCATTGCTGACCCAAACAGGAAAAGATAAGCAAATGTAAAGATGATACAAATATGAAGCTGCCAGGAAACACTTTAAAAGATCTGTACTTCTAGACATGTTGGTACTTTGATTTCACAGTGTGTTGCCTGAATTATTTTTTTAAGTTGCCTTCTCTGCATATGAAATAGTAGGTTTTGTTTTAATTTGTGAAATTTCCTATTATTCCTTCTACCTACTGTTCTGTGTTTCTATAAAAGGACAATCATGTTTATCTCAAACTGAAATCTACATCACTGTCTTCCAAATCTAATTATTTCCGTTCTCCTCAGCTCCCAAGTCATCCAACAAGAAACACACTAATTGCAAACAGTGTCTGAAACAGGCTCCGGAACTGAGGTCATGGAGTTAATGGGAGTTCCTACAGGGCGCAAAACAACGAGGAATGTCACCACACCTACTGATTGTTCCTCAGGCAGGGATTTTATGGGTAAGAGCTGTCTGCTTCAATCCAGAGGCAGAGACAGAAAGAATTACCTTCTCCCCTGGGGAATGGTCAGAGGAGGAAAGTAGGTTGGTTGGGTTTTGTTGCTGAGAAGCAGCAAGGGTTCGGAAATGCTCCTTGGCATGTGTTCCAGGGGACGGTCTGAGGAAGAAAGCATTTGTACCATGGGGAGTTGAGTTGAGAACCAAATTGGTTCCTGTGTTCCACACATTCCCCAGGTTCCATCTGGGTTGACCCAACAGGCCTGTTTTTCAGAGTGCCAAAACATGGCAAGATATCGGGGCCTAGCCACTCAGGAGGCTGAGAGCTGAGGATTTGGTCTCAAAGCCATCTCAGAAAAATCCATGAGATTCTTTTATTTTCAGTCAGCCCCCCAAAAGCTAGGATGGATCTGTGGCTGAAATGGTAGGGCAACAGCCTTGAGCAAAATAAATAAATATCCAAGCTTTAAAAGTACAAGGATCTGAGTTCAAGCTCCAGTATTCACACACACACACACACACACACACACACACACACACACACACTATAGCAGAGCCTCAGCTACCCATCAGAAGAGTTTTGTCTACTACCAGACACAGAATCTTCTGACACCAACCATGAGTAGCTACTCAACTCTCAAAATGATTTGAGATGTGAAATATTTGTAATTCCCCTTAACCGTGGCTTCACTTTTCTTGCAGTTACCCATGACCAAATGCTGCCCCAAAACATGTGTAAGTTTCCATGGTGCTGTTCCGAGTAACTAATGAAATTTCATGCCGTTTGGCTCCTTCCCAGGATGTGAATCCCACCTTTACCCAGAGTACCCATTCTGCATGTGTCACCTGCTCCTTAGTGCCTTGTAGCTGCCCCTGTCTTGAAGGCAATGGCTGCAGCTCCCCCATGACGCTGTTCAAGTCACCCCCATGCAGGAAAGTGGTGTTTCACTCTCCACATCACCCCCCTCTTCATCTCATGGAGGACTTGTATCAGCTCACATGATCACGAGGAGCAGTGTAAGGTATTGAGAAGCCAGGCTAGGCGACACGAGCCTGCAATCCCAGCACTTGGGAGGGAAAGGCAAGAGGATCATGAGTCCAAGGCCTGTTTCTTTCAGCATGTAGCTACTAGAACTCTTAAAGTAGAATGTATTTTCATTGGAAAGTGCTAGAGATTTAGAATAATGGTATGTCAGAGAGAAGGATAACAGGAAAAAAAAAAACATGTGTTAACCTTTTTTCCTACTTAGATTCTGAGGAATTTGAGATGGAAAAAAGGTCTTATTCTAAGAATTATAGAGCTATCAAGGTCATTAGAAATGATTAAACTTGATGTCTGTGTGTATGTGTTACTGAGATATGAACTCAAGGCCTTTGGCTAATTTGACAGTCACTGTACTACTGAGCCATGCTTCTAGTCCTTTTTTGGCACTGGTTATTTTTGAGCTGGATCTTCTCTTCTCTGTGGGCATTCACTAGGACTTTAATCCTCCTGTAGCTGCATGGCAGGCGTACACAACCAGGCCCGGCTTTTTCCATTGAGATGGGAGTCGCATCTCTCTTTCTGGACTGGCCCGAAACTGCAGTCCTCAGCCTCCCGCAGGACTTGGGTGCCATGCATGTGGCACTGCATGCCAATCCTGGTTGAGAAGGAGTCTTCCAAACGTTTCTGACCAAACTGGCCTCACTCCATTGCAATGGCAATCTGCTCAATACACCTGCACCTGGCTAACACCATCATTAGATAAATCAAAGAACCGGCTTTTGAAACTAATTCCTAGATGTCCCCTCTCATCCCAGACTGGGGCACAGTGTGGCCTCTGACAGGCTTCTGTGTAGACTGAGAACCCAAGGCCCAGACACAACCGTGGCTGAAAAGCTCCAGGTAGGTAACAGTGACATCCAGTCCACTGTCTGTGGGAATGTTCTTTTTAACAGGAAGAGAGAAACAGTGCCTCAAAACGTATGTAGAAAACTAATCCTATTCAAACCAATGCCAGTTGTTTTCATTTCTTTTGCTAAACTTCTGTGGCATTTCTGTAATCCCTTATTCTAAATAAATATCTCTAAGATCTTCCTTTGCTCTGCTGAGCCAGCCAGCAGCGAAAAGGGAATCCTGAATGAGGGGGGTGAGGATTAAAGAAAAGGAAAAATACAAGACAAGAGAAAAAAGACAAGAGGCAAAGATGGGTACGGGAGGTCTGCACCTTGAGATTGTAACTCAAGACTGCAGCCAAGTTTATTCTTAACTCCCAGCTTATATGCAGTTTTGGAACCTGGGAATAGCATAGGGTTGTTAAAATTCAAGAACACAAAGAGGCTTTGAAGTTTGCAATATTTGATTACAGTAAACACAGGATAAGGTTGATTAACATAGGAATCTACTCCAGTGGACATAGCACCTAGACATAGCAAGGTGTGGACATAGCAAAGCAATTCCGGATAGTGGCTGTGAACAAATGTCCTTGCATCTAGCATATCCTGGCGACATCGGCACAGCCAGAGGTCAAGATAAGCTTAGCTGCTAGCTCGGCTCCCGACATTTTCCCCGTCTTTATTTAAAGAAGCGAACCCACCTGTCTTAGGTGGAGTGGGTCGCCCAGCCTGCCTTACCCGTCCTAGGGAACAACTTCAGGGCTGAAAGCCCATGTCTTAGGTCAGTCAAGCTGGCCCCACCCTCAACCCCGTCTCTGGCTGCAGTTCCTCTCAGGGGAAAATTCATTCACTTGGAGCTTGATCTTAAGCAGCTGACTGGCTAAACTCATGGAAGAGTTTTGCAATATGCGTACAATGCAAGGAAGGCATAGGAAAGCCATCAGCAAAAGTATCCCTGGGCCGAGCAATGTCATTAGCAGCCCCTTAACATTAGTCAAGGAAGGGATATACTGTTGAAGTTGCTCAAACAGTTCTTTTGCTGTTTCTGCAACTTTAGAGTCCAGAGGCAGAGCTTGCTCTAGTCCAGCTATTTGCCTATGGAGTTGAAAGAGATCGAAGGACAAATTATTATGGTGCCAAATACCATTTAGATGTGCTACAACTTGTTGCCAAGGATAGCTCGACCCATTATACTTATGGAGGGTCACACAAATAAAGTCAAACCCAACATGACAGCGCACCCGTTGCAAAGTTTGCAAAGAACGAATTTGTTCTCCCAGTGACAACACAGATTCATACAATGCTTCTAATTTTTGTTCTACCTTATCATCAATCCTGCCTTGAAAGTGCAGGGCTTGCGTGGTATTATGAGCAAGCTGATTAACATAGTAAGCTGTCTGCACACTTTGTGTTAAAGCCACAGTAGCCGCTGCAGCAGAGGCAGCTAAGGGAATAAAGGCTACAATGCCTGCTATTAATAGCCCTACAAATCATCTAGGGTGCATAAGCTCTTTTAAATTTTTTTTTTTTTTTTTTTGGCCAGTCCTGGGCCTTGGACTCAGGGCCTGAGCACTGTCCCTGGCTTCTTCCCGCTCAAGGCTAGCACTCTGCCACTTGAGCCACAGCGCCGCTTCTGGCCGTTTTTCTGTATATGTGGTGCTGAGGAATCGAACCTAGGGCCTCGTGTATCCGAGGCAGGCACTCTTGCCACTAGGCTATATCCCCAGCCCCTCTTTTAAATGTTTTAACACTTGAATACCTGTTTCTTCATACCAAGCTTCAGATATGTTTACAGGAAGCATAACAAATGGTGGCTGCTTAATAACAATTACAGAATCAGTAAGACCACTATATAAGCAATTTGTAAAAGAACAGTTAGTACAAGTAACATTGAAATACATGGCTCCTATAGAAATGTTAAAAGGTCCATACATAAGGGCATAAGGGGGTGTTACACAACTCATAATATTTCTTAAGAAGAAGTGGGCCAGGAGATATTATTTAGGGCAGCCACTAACATCCAGACATGACATTGAGGGTGTCCATTCATCCAGCACAGACCTGGGTTGTTCTTGTTGGTGAGATTGGCTCCAGACCAGTCCATCAGCTGAGAATTAGTTCCTGAAATATTGGTTATAAAAGGATGATCATGTCTACACTTTATGGGGTGCAGTTCTCCTGTGGATTCTACAATTTGAGAAGAGTTGATGCAGCGAGGTATCATGAAGGACGAGGTAGAATTGGCATGTACAGGAAACCCAGTAGGCAATGAAGTCATTCGTATATTATATACTTGACTATTATCAAGAATCCAAATTCTGTGATTTATGGATTGCATTACAGTACAGCCTGGAATATAACTGTTGGAGTCAGTTGTAAAGCATAAAGGGGTTCCAATGCCAGAAGCTGCAAAGTCTCCAATTTTAACGTATTGGACAAAAGGGTCTGGAGCTGTACCGTATGCTGATCTGTTGACATGGACGAACACCTCAGCTCCTTCCCAAGTCGCAGGGTGCACAATCGGTGGATCTGGCACGTGATCCCAGTGGGTCAGCGCTTGTACCATTCTGATGAGTTTCCACAATCTGAACTCAAAGCTCAGGTAGCCAGTGGGCATCATTTTTATCCTGTGAAAAAACACAGACATGTCCTCTACCCCATGTCAATACCAGATTGGGCCCGTGCCAAGCACTTGTTAAAGGATCTTTCCACTTAGCTTCAGCAAAGGCTCTTTGCTCTCTCTTTTCCCAGAATCGCTGTGCTGCGGAGTGGCCATTGCAGTCCAAATTTAAAAAATTTAGTACGAATAAAGCACGAGAAAGAATATTAACAGGAGAGAAGGGGTATAATTCTCCCCCTTTTAATTTAGAAATTTGGTGTTTTAACAAACCGTTGGCCTGTTCAACAATTCCTTGACCTTGAGGATTATAGGGAATTCCTGTAGAGTGAACAATTTGGTAAGATTTGCAAAAAGTTTGAAAAGCTCGTCCAACATATCCTGGACTGTCGGGATCTGGACGATCCCTTTCTCCCCAATTTCCCAGGGAGAAATGGTTGAACTCCAAAAACTATGAGAGAGTACTCGGCCTTATTTCCCCGCCCGCGGGAAATGAAGGCGTACCCTCGTGGACTTGCGCTAAGTTGAGGAAAGGTTGCTGAAGCCTCCCCCCCCCCCCGTCCCCTCACATTTTACCAGGAGTGGGGGGGAAGAAGGCATCAGGGAAACGCCGCGATGGTGGAATGCGTCTCAGCCCCTAGAGGGCGGGCCAGAGAAATTTATTACGATGACAAAGGCGGAAGGGGAAGGACTTGGGGTGACTGACTGATTGGCTGACTGGGCTGCCCCTCAAGTGATGTCATGGGACTTCCTTTGTGGGCTGGACAACCCTATCATGGTGGCATGCATGTGTTCGCCTCCCGAGGGGTGGGGGGCTTCTTTTCTGGTTGAGGCCGGAAGGTGGGAGGAGCTCCCTTCCACACTGTCCCAGGGCTGGGGGAAGGGCAGCGTCTTGCTCTTGGCACCCTTCCTCCACCAAGACCAAAACAGTCCCCAACACTGGACCATTATCAGTTTTAATTTGTTTAGGAAGTCCCATAGTAGCAAAGCAGTGTAAGGCATGGGAGATACAATGTTTGCCAGCTTCCCCGCTAAGAGGAGTAGCCATAATAAAATTAGAGTAAGTGTCTATGGTAACATGGACAAAGCGGAGCCATCCAAAAGAGGGAATGTGGGTAACATCCATTTGCCAAACATGGTTGGCCACTAAGCCTCGAGGGTTAATGCCATTGGAGGGCACAGGTAGGAAGGTAGTACAGTTGGGGCAAGTTTTTACAATTTGACGAGCCGCCTCATGTGTGATATGAAATTGCTGACATAAGGCACGACTGTTTTGATGGTGGGCAGCATGTGATTGCTTTGCTAAGTCAATTTGAGCAAGAAAAATTTGAGTAGCCTCATCCGTAATAGCATTGCCCTCACTTAATGGTAAGAAGAGGCAAAGTGAAGTAATTTGTTGGAGGGACAATGATGTGAAATTATGCCCATAAAATTGTCCCAAGCAATGGCCCAGGAATCACAATGAATATAAAGCCATTCTTGCTGTTGTAAAGTATAGGGTATGTAAATAACCTGTGGGTCTCATCCAAGATACTTTTACAAGATTCCACACGGCACATATGGAACTAAGGTGGCTACCAATTTATAATAGGGAGTTAATACTTTTGAAGGAGTAGCAGGCAAGGAAAGCCATAAAAGGGGGGTCCCTTCTGCCAGAGGACTGCTGTTGGAGAATGAGGTGTAGTTAAAATATATGCTTCCCAAGGGGCTGAGTAATCAATATAATTTACATGTTGGGAAGAAATGGCAGAATTTACTATGCTTAAGGCTTCGGCTGCTTCAGTTGTCATTTCTCTGGGAGATATAGGGTCAGGGACCCCCTTTAATAGATCAAATAAGGGTTTTAATTCAGCTGTGGATAATTTAAGATAAGGCCGAAGCCAATTAATATCTCCCAGAAATTTTTGAAAACCATGCAAAGTACGCAAATGAGAAGTTCTAATCTATAATTTCTGACTAGTAAAATAATGACCTCAAATATGACCAAGAAGGATTTTTATTTTTCTTTGCCTGGGCTGGCTTTGAACTGTAATCCAGGGAGTCTTAGCCATAAAAGCCCTTTTTATTTCCAATTAAAGCAACAGGAGAACAAAAGGAGTAGAGTTTACCTGTAAGTTGTTAAGAATTAACCAACAAATAGTTGTCAGAGTTTTGCTGTAACACTTAAAGAACAGCAGACTGAATGTGATCTAGGTGCCCTTAAATCAAATCATATTATTTAACCTTACCTTACTGGCACGTGAAAGAGGAAATAAATGAATAACAATAAAAGTCTCAGCTTCAGTGGATTTGAAGTGGCTGTGTCTTCCATCCCAAATTAGCAGGCCAGCAGGAGAGATGGCTTGCATCTGGATAAGGCTGTAGTAGCATCTCAGAGTTCCCTGGATAGGCTGTCACACTTCCTGCTTGTTGCCTGTAAATTTCTACACAGACTGGTTAAGGGCATTTTTAAACAGATTTTAGAAGGCTTGGGTCTTTAACCATCTTCCTAGTCACAAAATCCACATAGATCGAAGGCCAACCAAGTCTGCTCTCTGTAGCAGCCACGACAGTTTGTGAGTCATGGAGGGAGAAGACACCAATGCTACCCCAATGCAACCCTGTGGTTGCCAAACACAACTCTGATGCTTTTAACCTTGGAATAAGTCTTGGTTGCAACTCTGTCATGATGGGCCTACTATAAACCCAACTCTAATCTTGGGGCAGGCAGAGCCAGGGTAGTAGCCTTTGACAGTCTGGGCCTGTCAAAATCCTCACAGGACTCCTAGATGCCTGAGCAAACCAGGCAGTTTGGGAGCTGACGGTGGAGGCAGCTTTCTGTAGCCACAGACTGCCATGGTCCACTCAGCTAGCACACATGTCAACCTGTATCCTATAAAGCAAAATGTTAATTTTGGGTCAGGAAAATTTAGGTTAATAGTCACATTTGTGCAGTTGTTCCAAAATGACTGGTCCCTTGATCTTAAAGAGTTTATGAGAGCACAGCGAAAAAAGAAAAAAAATGGAGAAGCAAAATCTTAGTCTATATCAAAGAATTGTCAGGATTAGATGTACGCTTGACTCTTAGCATAGATAGACATAAAGAATAACACACTGGTTTTACATCATTGTACTTATATCACGTGCTGTATATTAGAACCTTTTGGAGTTTTTCTTAGACACATTTGTTTGCTTCTAAACATGATCAGTTTGGGTTTAAAACCTGTTTTTTGTTCTGTTTTTAAGTTTTACCAACAGACAGACATAGACAGACATACATACACATACAGACAATGTGCACAAGCTTTGGGGCGCGCTTAGAATTGTTCTTTAATTGGCCATGTAAGTTTTCTGGAATTCCAGTAGCAAATGATATTATTTTGCTTATATTCTAAAACCAAGTGGTTAGATAGTAAACAAAAAACCTTTTCAGCAAACCAAAACTTTCAGATCATCCAAGAAGCCACATTTTGAGAAACCAGTTTAGCTCCCAAAGGGAGCTTATGGGAGACAGGACATGAACACAGACAGTGAGCTCACAGTAAGACACCTTCATCTTCCAGCATTTGAATTGCAAGGCACCTTTGAAATGCAAGGCCATAGTCACAGAGTTTAGAGTGGGGGCAGGGTTACTGGGAGCTGGAGACTCTAGTCCCTGCCCAACCTCTGGAATATGGCATGCCCTTTATCTGAGGGATGGGCAGGCTTCCACTCCAACCAATCCTATTGTCGACTATGTGTTCAATGCTAGGGAAAACTTATGATTTAGCCAAACAAGCAGAATTTAACTGAGTCTCCAAACTTAACATCAATAACAAGAATAGAAAATCTTTCTTCGAGTCTTTCAAAGCAGATGTTAAACAAATATCCATACCCATCCTATGTCACAGGCAGGCAGGCAGAGTTTAGAGGGAGGCAGAAAAAGGGACAGAGAGAACTTCATCTGCCTGAGCGCTCATAGAAGTTAGGTAAGTCCTGCAAAATACTCCAAATATGTAAGATTGGGCTCAAACTTGAGCAGCTTTCCTGAAGCATTTTAGACTGTCCCCCACTTGATGAGTGACCAGCGGAGCTGAACTAGAGATCAGTTGACTCCAAACACCCACAATTGCTGATCTCCTTGACCTAGCCCAATGGCTTTATGGAAAATGTAAGCTCCAGGCTAATGGTCACTCACCCTGGTGAGTGGCATTTCCCTAGCCTCAGGTTCCTCCCCTCTGTGAGCAACCTACACCTAAGAAGTCTGCCAGGACTGTCGGTGGGGGCTCACCAGTATCTCCCTTTAAAGGAGTTTGTTGTTCTGGATGAAGTTGTGACAATAGGGCTATAACTGGTTTAAACATATTCTCAACATGGGTCAATCTATCTTTAGTAGGCTTATTGCATAATTTCTCCTTGGTGTCTGAGCCATCTGAGACTTCCTTAATATCTAGCCCATTGGGTTCAGATCTTATTAATTTTCTCAGCTCTTCCCGGGCAGCAGCATACGCTTCCGGGGCTGGGCAACACTCATCAGGTCCCTGTTCAGTTTCTTCAATTGCCT
The DNA here is from genome assembly GCF_023159225.1 of Perognathus longimembris pacificus. NCBI lineage: Eukaryota > Metazoa > Chordata > Mammalia > Rodentia > Heteromyidae > Perognathus > Perognathus longimembris. The sequence goes on along the minus strand of NC_063175.1, from coordinate 8,473,593 downwards.
GATCGAATTTAATCTGTTCATGTCTAGGATCTAAGCAATCTCGGACCAGATACCAAAGAATAATAGCATCCACTGGGGTTTTCTCAGGGCCATTTGCATCATAATGTTCCTGAATCTCTCCTTCTCTCTCTCTCTCTCTTTTTTTTTTTTTTTTTTTGCCAAGTTTCTAAGTTATTGGTTCCTTCCTCCAGGAACTGGGGGCATGCATCCTCAATAAAGTAAAAGAAATGTTCTAAGTGACTTTGGCCAACTTTCACTGCCCGGGCATTAAGCATGCCTTTGGGGGCCTGCATGTATAGCATGCAGCCTATACTTTATCCCATAATTTCTTACTCCCGACAATACTCTCTCTCTCCTGCTCTCCTTCCCAAGTGATCGGACATCCTTACCTGAGCAGGGGTCCTCTGCCATCGTCCCAGGTGTTCAGGTCCTTGTTCCGAGCGCCACATCTGCCAAGCCAGCCGGCAGCGAAAAGGGAATCCTGAATGAGGGGGGCAAGGATTAAAGAAAAAGAAAAAATACAAGACAAGAGAAAAAAGACAAGAGGCAAAGATGGGGTACGGGAGGTCTGCACCTTGAGATTGTAATTCAAGACTGCAGCCAAGTTTATTCTTAACTCTCAGCTTATATGCAGTTTTGGAACCAGGGAATAGCATAGGGTTGTTAAAATTCAAGAACACAAAGAGGCTTTGAAGTTTGCAATATTTGATTACAGTAAACACAGGATAAGGCTGATTAACATAGGAATCTACTCCAGTGGACATAGCACCTGGACATAGCAAGGTGCGGACATAGCAAAGCAATTCCGGATAGTGGCTGTGAACAAATGTCCTTGCATCTAGCATATCCTGGCGACATTGGCACAGCCAGAGGTCAGGATAAGCTTAGCTGCTAGCTCGGCTCCCGACACTTTGCGTCTTATATTCCATTTTCTGATGCCCCACTAAGCTTTTAAAAGAAATATTTTGAGGTTGGGCAGTTCAGTGGTAGAGATCCTGTCCAGTGTACAGGCTTTGGGTTTGATCTCCATCACTACAAACAACAGCAAGACTTCTTAGTTCATTCCCTGCTTCTGGTTATCAAAAAGACATCTAGATTCTTACCTGTTTTAAACAGATGTTTTGAATTAAAAAAAAAAAACATTCTTAGCAGGGTGCAGTGGCTCATGCCCATAATCCCAGCTACTTGATAGGCAGAGATAGGAGGGTCATGGCTGTGGGCCAGCCTAGGCAAATCGGTAACAAGAGCCCATCTCAACCAATAAGGCGGACTTGGTGGCACAGGCCTGTTTTCTCTGCTATGTGAGAGGCACAGATGGAGGATCACAGTCCAAGGACAGCCCAGGCAAAAATGCGGAATTGTATTTTTTTAAATGACTAAAACACCAAGGGTAGAAGATTTTCTTCAGATGAGAGAGTTTCTATTTAGCAACTTTTGAGTTCAAACCCCAATGAAATCTATCTTTTTGCTATTGGAATGGTAGCAGACAGAGCCTGTTTGTGTTCTAGCTCTCCTAACTCCTCACCGGCTCTGTTAGGGCTGACCTGAAAACTGGAGTAACTAAATATAAGTTTTAGTGTTAAAATGATAACAGCTTCTAAACCCTGGTGATGACTCCACGCTAGAGGGCTGCACCCCCACCTGTGAGACTAGTTTCTTGTAGTTTGACATTTAAAAATGTAGGGAGCCCTTGCTCCCCTCTGTATCTGGGTAGCAACCATGGTAATGGACAGTAAAAATGATCATAGCCATAGACTATACAAATAGCCATAATAGTGGTAGAACTGCCATGGTAGCTATTGGGTTGGCTTACTTATGATTGAGTACTGGACTGTTTTAGCCCACTCAAGCTTGCTTAGTGGTAATGGGAAAACATAGTTGCAATTGTTAAAATAAAGTTGGTACTAGGTCAGCCTGACCGCAATATTCTGCTTTTGTAAATGGCTTGCTTAACCCATTTGTGACTTGCTCTTCCCCCCGCATTAACCCCCTGCATCAGTGCTACGAGACCACCTGCTGTAAGTTCCTGATATCGAGGCAAGTTCCCATTATCAAAGACAAAATAGATAACTGAAAGAGTAGATAGCCAATAGAATTAGGACAAAACTTGCTTGCTAAATGCCATCCAATCAATTATCTGCCAAGTTGGAAATACCCTGCCCCTGTTGTGTTCACAATAAAAACCCTGCCTATCTGAGGGTCAGGGATCTCAATCCAGATCCACTGTGTCGGTGACGGTTGGGAGTCCAGGCTCGAGCCTGCAATAAAGACTCTTGTGCGTTTGCATCGGAATCAGCTCCTTGGTGGTCTTTGGGGACCAGAAATCTAGGCATAACAGCTTCAACCCAGGCTTCCAACAATTCCACCCTGGGTTTTTGCCTGGTGAATTTGAAGAATGAAATCTATGAAAAATAGAAAGAGAACTTGAAAGTACAGAATTTATTCAAGTGAAAAGAAATAAAGTGGGAGGAGTCCTGAGAAATGGCTACAAACGACGTGACTGCATCTAAGGGTCTTTATCTGGGTAGCTTTGGAGTTGTTTAACTTTTATGATAATTAGGTGTTTGGAAAGTGACTCACTCATTGGTCAGGTCGTCAACCTTTTGACTGGATATTTGTGCTCTGAAATTGACCTCCAGTCTTCATTCAAGTCACTCTGCCTTCCCCTTTTTCTCCTCTCTAGGTCAAAGGGAAATCAGCAGGGTAGGCTGTGGCTGGAATGTTCTGGAATGTTCCTACTGAGCAGTCATTATTTTTCCACTTTCTTGAGGAGTCTTTGGGGTCCATTCCTGTTGGGGTCCAGCTTTATGGGCTTGATGGGGGACTTGACGCCCCTCCCCCAGCCCTAGGGGAATGCGGAAGCAGGCTACGGTTCTATCGGTCCAGAACCAGAAGGACCGGCTTTGCACCCAGCCCCCAACTCTCTCGCCAGCCCAGGCGCCTCCCAGTCTCGCCCTGGCTCGGCGCTTTCAAGTGACGTTAGCTCGAGGAGATCATGTGATAGCTACCAGCCTATCAGTGTCCTGGCCGATCGCCTTCTCTGGCTATCAATTCCCTTTACACCCGCCTTAATAAATCAGATTGCTCTGGAAGCTTCTCCGAGACTCGCGTACGCCTGACTTTATTTACGGGTAAGGCGGTGGGCATACGTTCTCATTAGGCCGTGCACACGTGAGGTCGGTTCTGACCCCTCCATCCCATCCTGGCTATCTGCCCGCTGGGTGTCCAGGAGAGAGGACGAGAAAAGGGGGAGGCGAGAAACCTAATTCCCTTAATTGTCTGCCTGTGGCTGACTGTCCAACTAGCCTACCTATTCACCAATGCCATCAACAAAATAATTTGTACTTAATTTCCTCTTCAGAATCTATATTTACATTACAAGTGTCATGTACCCAGTATCTATGGCCTCCTATAGTTAACTTAGCCGTCTAGGAGTCTACTCTTTGTTTTTCTTCACCACGTTTCTGAAAGTAGAATGTTCTCAGAGGGCACCAGTAGCTCAAGACTACAATCCTAGCTACTCAGGAAGCTGAGATCTGATGATAGAGGTTCAAAGCCAGCTCAGGCAGTCAAATCCGAAAGCTTCACGGCGAGGTATTGCTTAAGTAGGAAAGCACCAGCTTTGAGCAAAAAAAGCTAAGCAAGAGCCCAAGGCCCTGAGTTCAAGAACCAGTACTAGCCTCTTCCCACACATATACACACACAAACAGAATGTTCTTGAACGTTCCTGTTCCATTCCCAGACTTCCTGAAGGGCTGTATCATCCTTCCACTATTTTTCTTGGTGTAGATGAAGCGCTGGAGTGATCTCAGCCTCAGCCAACTGTTTCCTTGGCCTAAGGGCATGTCTGTCTTGCCCTTGGGGCAATGGGTAAGTTGATTTTTATAGGTGTGTGTGTGTGTGTGTGTGTGTACGCACACACACATACCACAAGCATACCAGTAATGATACTCAGCCTAGACCCTGTACCTTAGCTTTTTTCCTCAAGGTTAGTGCTCTACCACTTGAAACACAGCTTCACACTCTACTTTTTTTTTCCTGATTAATTGGACATAAGTATCTCATGGACTTTCCTTCTTGGGCTGGCTTTGAGCTGCAATCCTCAGACCTTAGCCTCCTAGGTAGCTAGGATTACAAACATAAGTCACCAGCACCAGGCTAGGATACTGGTTTTTATGACTAAAGAAAAAGATGTTCCATTCCTCCTCTTTGTCTATTAGATACAAACATGAAAACTGTTGGCTGTCTGTAAGGTAATCTACTTCAGCCACCAGCACTCCCCTGTTCGTTCTGTTATTGACAGGAAACTGTGGCTTTGGAATTCTTGTGATTATTTTTTGGACGAAAGATTTTGCAATGAGATTGCCTGAAGAACTGCCTGAAGTAAGTCAATGGCCCTCTGCTCACTTGGGGATGGCCATCTGTTAAGTATGATTTTAAGTTATTACATGGTATTACCAGTAGATGGCAGTACACTCTTTCCCGGTTTAGGACAGAACCAGAAAAGTTACCTTGTTCTTACTGCATTTTTCCTTTACTTGCCAATTGAAGTAATGAGCAAAGATGGCTATGCACATAAAATATATCCGGAGTCTCTTTAGGACATCACTAATAATTTGATACAGACATACCTGTAGCAAAAGAAAACAAGACTTCCCCCCACCACCACCTTGGGTTACTTTTCTAATCACGAATAGTTGCTTCTCTTTCTGAACATTTGAAGCAGTAACACCAACCACTCCCATGCCATTCCTCACATGAGGGAGAAGAGGCGAGTTTCACTGACTGACCGCAAGTTCAGGCCTACATGTGCCACAAGCAAATTGCACAAAGTTTAGTATTCAGCAATAGTTGTAGTTTGTTTCTTGGGCATTACATTTCTCAAAATTGTTATTCCACTCACCCACATCCTCTTGTTTTCCAGACAGCTAACTAAATGTATCTTTCAATTTCTAGTTATATTTTTCCCTTTCTAATTTTCTCCTCTTGTAAGATCAGCTACTTCCTGATTAAAACATGAATTCAATTACTAAAGTATATTACTCTTGAGCCAGTGCTCTAAATGTACAGTAAGTGATTTGGTGCTTATGGTAATATGGAGGTCAGACCTGGCCAGGCGCCATATTGGCCACATGGCAAGCTTGACCATGTGGTATTTCTAGCATCTTGTCTTGATGGGCGTGCCTGGATTCCTACAGGAAGGGAAGCCCCATCCCCAGGTAATGGGAGTTGCTGAATCCCAAGAGACAGGGGTGGGCACATGGCCTATAGGTCACTGAACTTGTCAAGTGCTTGGGACTGGGAGCTTCCTGTGACCCAGCCCTTGACCCTGACCCTAATTAGGGGCAGGCCAGTTCAGGCGCCATTACACCATGCTACATGTCTCCATGTTTGTGTCCTGTGTCTCTCATCCCCATGACGTCCCAATTCAGCTCTCTATTGGAGCTGACTTGGTTTGTTCGTAAGGGCATGTAATCTTCCAGACGTAAGTCTCTGTGTCACTGTCCTGTTTTGTGTTATATGTTTTTCTGAAACCTGGGACCGGTCCATCTGGAACTTCCCCAATAAATCCATCTTTTTAGTTGAGACTATCTCTGAGTGGTGGACTCTTGGAGGGATGGGGGGATCCCCCCCCAACCCCATTACACTTACTAGCTCTTGTCTTTAAAGAAATTACGATTTTTAATTCATTCTCCTTCAGGTTACTATATGAAGTCAAAACAGACTTTGAGACACTGTGGTTGAAATGTTGCATTGTAATCTGATGGGCCTGAATTTACACACCAACTGTGCACTGTGCTTAAAGTGATACACTATAGTATGGTATTGCTCACCTTAATAAAAATCAAAGGCAGATATGGTGATACATGCCTGTAATCCCAGAATTTGGGAGGCAGAGGCAGAGGTAGGGGAATTGTGAGATTAAGGATACCCTGGGCTAACATAGTGAATTTAATGCCAACTTCAAAACCTTGCCACAAAAATACAAAGGTAAGGGCTGTAGTTCAGTGATAGAAGGTTTGCTTAACCCGTGCCAGGCACTGTGTTTGATCTCCAGCCCAGGAAAAAAATACCAAAATTCAAAGCTGATTGTGAAAACAAAGTGACATGGTAACTCCACTGTAACAACGCAAGCTGTCTTCCTTCCCATTAAGGACACAGATACAGCTGGGCACCAGTGGCTCACACCTATAATCCTAGCTACTAGAGGCTGAGATCTGAGAATCACAGTTTGAATCCAGTTCAGGCACAACTCCACTTCCAGCTTTGCATTGGTTAATGGGAGACAAGAGTCTCTTGGGTTTGTCTGCCTTGGGTGGCTTCAAACCAGGGTCCTCAGATTTCAGGGTCCTGAATAGCTAGGATTACAGGTGTGAGCCACCAATGCTTGCCCCAGGATTTTTAAAGGCATTTGAAAAAGGATTAAACTTATATTATTAAATCTGAATAGTGGGAATGAGACTACAAGGAAATTTTAGGACAATAGCTTAGCATTGTCTGGCCAAAAATTTTAAAAGCTTATATTTTAGAAATCAGCAATCACTTTACAGAATCTTCTAGAAATACCAGGATGGATGGATGTGCTGTACACAATTAACCTGAAAATCAGCCTTTATGTGATAGATAGTATTCCAGTTCTTTCTCTCTCTCTCTCTCTCTATATATATATATATATAGAGAGAGAGAGAGAGAGAGAAAACCTTAGAAGATAGAGCAGAAGGTACATTTGTTTGTTTTCAAATATAAGGATGCTGTGTCTTATACTGAAGCCAAGATCAGTATGTTTGCTGCATTCCAGGGTTGCTTGGCTGTGATGCAAACCCACACTACATGGGATCCCTTGGGAGGCTCCCACGTGGCTCTGTGGAATGTGGTGGACAAGGGAAGTGACCTCAAACCTGAAGAGCGCCCTGCCCTGCCCCTCCTGCTGCTAATGCTCTCCATCCTAGCCCAGGAGTCTTCGGCCACAGGCCATGCGGTGGCCACAGGCCATGCGGTAGCCACAGGTGTCAGCCTACAGTCAGAATGAACTCTCAGGCCACCTTGACGGCTTGACGGCTTCAGGGCTGCAGGTACGTGGACTTGGTGTCACGACGGCGTCTGAGAGAGGAACAAACCAGATCCCGTGAACCGGCTTGAGTGACGGGAGAGGTCTCCCTGGGATTCCGCTCTGCTCCAAGCAGTGGGTGTGAGGAGTTTTTGTGATAGTTTGGATGTAAAATATCTCCGAGATAGGTGTTCAGGGCTCGGCCCTCAGATCATGGCGCTCCCGGGAGGTGGAGCTGTGTGAAGTAAGTCGAGTCACTGGCCTCTCCTTTCCTCTGCCATGTGCTCCCACCATGACATGCTGGGCGGCCACAGGCCCAGAGCAAACCAACCAAATGTAGATGGAAACTTCCAGAACTGGGAGCCAAGCCAAGCCTTTCCTCCTCTTAAATTGATTATGCTAGGTGTTTGGGGGAATCTAACATAAGCACCCAAAGGCTGAGGGGCAAGGGGCACCTGCTTCAGGACGCAGGAAGGGACGTTATGCCCTCAATCCTATTCAAAAAGCAGTGGTTTTATGTCACTTGCAGGGAAATGGAGGTACCTGGAAAAAGTGATCTTAAGTAAGTCAAGCTCTGAGAGACAAAGGACACCTATTTTGTCTCATATGTGGGAGTTAGATCTAGATGATACGTATGTGTGTGTCTGTGTAAACATATACACAGTCATGTGCATATATACACAAATGTAGTAACTAAGTATGGTATATGGTATAATTCCTTTGAACAAAGAAACTAGAACTGGTGTTGTCAGGGGGAGGGATGAGACCAAGGAGAGGGGCAGACTAAGGGGGGGGGGGGAATGGGAAAAGGGTGCGAGGAGGCCATCATAATATTCAATGTGTATATGTAAGAATGGAACTAGGAAAAGTGGGATGGATGGGGTTGGAAGTGATTGGGGAGAATGAGGAAAGGGGTGACACTGATCTGATCAAGATGAATTGAAATCCCTTTATACAACCAAAGATAATACCATTTAAAAAAAAAAGACAATGTAGGGCTGGGAATGTGGTAGAGTGATTGCCTAGCATGCATGAAGTCCTGGGTTCGATTCCTCAGCACCACATACACAGAAAAAGCCAGAAGTGACACTGTGACTCAAGAGGTAGAGTGCTAGCCTTGAGCAAAAAGAAGCCAGGGACAGTGCTCAGGCCCTGAGTTCAAGCCCCAGGACTGGCAAAAAGAAGAAGAAGAAGAAGGTAGCAATATAGCTGTGGGTTCTGGGTCCCCAATACCCATTAAATGATGGCTGCATGAGCAAAGAGAGTTTGGGATGCGCCAAGCACAAAAGGTGGGTGATTGTAAGAGATCGTGGCGTGAAACAGTGCAAATGGACCCTGCTTCAAGCACAGACCAGCTTGTGCCCTCTAATCCCCACTGCTTCCTCTCCTCTGCCTTCATTCTATTTAAGGAAAAAGGACTATTAGAGACAGGTAGAGACAGGCTTCCTTGGTCCTCAAGGGAGGGAGAGATGCTACATACCCCTGTCTAAGTATACTAGGAAACCTGATTGGCCAGTACAAGGGTAGGCACATCTTTGCAGTTCCATGAACTACTGGCAGTGGAGGAGCCGTCCTATGTAGGTCTGTGGGAAGCCAGCACAAGGGGGGCGCTAGTGGGGTTCAGATAAGGCTTCTCATTCGGAAAAGGAAGCTGGCTGCGGGAATTGGTGGAAGGGCCCTTGACCAGGCCAGTGTCCTCTGGTAGCACCCTGTTTGCTGTAGGACTGCGTTTGAATGCTCGAGCATGCTCAGAACTGTGTGTCCAGCCACCAAATCGGGGGCCTTGTTTGGGTCCTACAATCCTAATGACCTCTGAGCTACGAGGCCGTGACTGCTTGGCTTTGACAATCCCTGTGACTGGCCAAGAGAAGCAGAGAGACGAGGACATGGAAGGATAAGAGGAGCGCCACAGGGCCCCAGGCCTCTACCGCCAGGAAGGGCAGTCGGCTTCTCCTCCCTCGGCTTCTTCTCCCCATCTTCTGACGCGCTGCCTCCCATCTGCTCCCCCCTAAACCATCTCTGCCTCAGAGTCCTTTCCCAGCGAGGAAGCCGGTGGGAGGTTGGGAAGTTGAGGCGATGAGAGTCCAGGTTAGGTCTCAGAACTTGACTTTGGTACCCTGCAGGCAAACCTCTGTACTGCCCAGGTTTTGAATCAATATTCTTTACTATTTCTGTTGTCCACACCTTAGTTTTCCTCACTGAGGACTAATGTCTCAAAATTAAAATTTAAATGAGTTTCTGACCACGATTTCCTATACACAAATATTGCAAAACTGGGCTCTGAGATTGGGGCTGTGTGCATTCTAAACATCACTTTACCACTTGAGCCATGCCTCCAGTCCTTTTGGCCTCCTGCCTTGGCTGGGCCAGCCTCAAACCACAATCCTCCTACTTCTACCTCCTGAGCATTGGGAGCCATTAGACGTGTGCCACCATAGTAAACTTGTCTTTTTGTGACATGGTCTTGCTTTGGGGGGGGGGGGGGAAGGAGGTGGGCAGGCCTTGAACCTTCCAATCTCTGTCTCCCTGGGGGATTATATTTGAAGACGAAGTGGCATTCAGTGGTTCCTGACTTGATTATCTTCTACATAGGCAGAATGAGGAGGGGAAGAGAGAGAGAGAGACTGAATTTTAAATTTAGCTGAGTAAGGAGTTGGTTAAGGAGAGTGGAACAAGAGAGAAGGCCATAGCTGAGGTGTCATGAAATTGAAATCAATGACCTAGAGACCTAAGGGCATCAATTCAATGAGGCAGATGCAAATGAAGGCAGCGGCAGCTGGTGGGAAAGGATGCTTTCCTGGGTCTGGTTTCCATGGCAGCAGTACCCGCCCTTTGCTGCACTCTAGGGAAGCATGCCGAAGGCTGCCCTTTCACTGCCTTTGTGTTTTTGTTTTTGCTTTAGTGTTGTGAAAAAAGCTTTCACAGTAAAACATGCAGGTCTGCTAGCCATCTGCTAATATGTGATAAAGCAGAGCCCTTCTTCTCTTATAAGACAATATTTTAATAGTTCACATAAAAAAGAATGCTTTATGTGGTTTAATTAGGCAAACATTATTGTATCATGGATACTGAAATTCTCTTTGTATGATCATTGTAAACTTGGGTTGCTTTTTGCACAATAACCAAACGGCATTAATTTATTAACATATGATTTAGCATATTTCTTCATCTTTAACAAGTTTCAATAAATAACATTCTTTTTCAGGACTGGGCATGAAACTCAGAGCTTCACATAGGAGCTTTGCCACTTAAGACATGCCTCCAGCCTTTTTATATATTAATTATTGTAGAGTATGTGTGTGTGTGTGTGTGTGTGTGTGTGTGTGTGTGTGTGTGTGTGTGAACTCAGGGCTTGGGGGCTGCCCCTTAGCATTTGCACTGAAGGCTGGTACTCTACCACTTGAGCTACAGCTCCACTTCCAGTATTTTTGTGGTTAATTGGGGATAAAAGCCTCTCTGACTTTCCTGCCTATCTTGGCATCAAGCCTCAATCCTCAGATTCAGACTCCTGAGTAGCTAGGATTACAGATGTGAGCTACCAGTGCCTGAACCGCTTAGCTTCTCACTTAAGGCTGGTATTCTGCCACATCTTCACTTCTATTAACTATTTTGCTTACATAATGTGCTTTAAATCAGAAAGTAAAAGAAATTGAAATGAGTATATCCATCCGTAGATTTGGCTAATCTGAGCAAGTAGGAGGAATTGTGTCCTCTGGGTCTTTTGTGTCTGGCTTCTTTCGTTGACTGACTGAAGTAGCTCCATGCTTCTTCCATGTTGTGGACACTTTATTCCTCATTAGGTCTGTAACATAGGAACACAAACCATTTCTGCTTTCCCACTTGTCTGTTGTTCCAACCATGTAGCTGTAACAAATAGTTCTATTGTTTGTCTACACAGTTCTCATACAGATAGACATTTTCATTCCTCTTGAGTACACAGCTAGTATAGACCTTCTGGTTTATAGTATAACTTCATCATCTTTCATTTTTTGAGGACCTGTCAAACTGTTTTCCACAGGACTGCTCTGTTTTTTTCTCCACAGCAGTGTGTGAGGGTCCTGAGTTCCCTCTACCCTTGGTGATGTTCCTCAAGATTAGTGATTTTAATCCAGTCACATCCTACGGTTTGAAGGGACCCGTCCTTGAGGGTCTGAGGGCTACCTTCCTAGCGGCTAGTGTTGCCGAGCATTTTCAAGGCCTTATTTTTTATCTGCACGCTTTCCTTGGAGAAACATTTATCTTTGTAGTCAGACTTTTTATTTGTTCTTTTTACTGAGAACACAGATGCTGCTTCTTCTTCTCCTTTTTCTTCTTCTCCTTCTCCTCTTCTTCCTTCTTCTTTCTTCCTCTTCCCTCCTCCTCCTCCTCCTCCTCCTCCTCTTCCTTTCTCTGTCTCTCGATTCTCTCTCTTTCCCTTGATCCTCCTCTTCCTTTCTCTGTCTCTCAATTCTCTCTCTTTCCCCTGTATTTCAGTCCTGTGTCTAATTTCATGGCCAATATCTCTCACTAAGATTTTGCTGATTTAAAAATTTTGAGATTATCCCCAGGTGAGACTTTAAGGCACCTCATAGGACACCATATTCCGTAAAACGATCTAACATCTTACATAATGGCTAGAAATGGTGAACTTGAGCCAGGTAGAGTGACACACTCCCACATTCCCAGCTTCTCTAGAGGCTGAAACAGAGGGCTCACTTGAGCCTAGGAGTTTGAGGCCAGACTGTGAGATAGAGTGAGACTCTGTCTCTCAGAATAAATAATTAGCAAAGGTTTAGAAATGAGGTGGTGGTTTTGAAGGGAAAGAGCTGAGCTCCACTCTGATTAAGGTGTCTAAGATGGACAGGGAGTACGAGAGCTCAGTGGAGTAGGAAAGGGAAAAGTACAAAGGGCGGAGGTTCCCAGCTGGGCCGTGTGGGCTGGGCGTCTCAGGATTCTGCCCTCCTTGGAATACTGGAGGTGAAAGCAGTTTTCGAGTGCAGCACTCACTCGGCAATGGCTCTGGCCCTTGAGTGTTGCCTCTGCCTTGTAAGCGACCCTGTTTACCTTTGAAGCTCTTTGCTTATGGCCTGGGGGGGGGGGGGGGGCCAGGGGCTTGTGCCCCGAGCCAGGGGGATGTCTCATCATCACCGAGTCGGCTTTGTGTGCCTGCAAGCCAGCCTTCCACCAAGCATTCAGGCCACCAAAGTGGTTTTTTTCCACAACAATGGGGCACAGGTCACACCTGTACTCCCGGCTACTCCTGAGGATGACAGCTGAGGATCTTAGTTCAAAGCCAGCATAAGCAGGAATATCCATAAGACTTCTGGTTCCAGTGCGTTACCAAAAAGGCTGGAAGTGGAGCTGTGGCACGGCCCAAGTGGTAGAGCACCAGCCTCAGTAAAAGAGCTCAGGGACAGTGCCCAGGCCCTGAGTTCAAGCCCCAGGACTGGCACCAAAATCAAAAGCCATCTTGTGAGTGGCGCATAACAATCTGTAAAGTAGACACAATCGGCATGCTGCTGGAGCTCCTCTCCCCTACCCCTCCCCCCAGCCCAAGGCCCTCCCACCCCACAGTGAGGCTTCAGGCCACGTGGCTGGGGCCCAGCAGGGGGCGGAGTGGCTGCCTCTCCCCATGCCCTACCTGGGCCCTCACAGTGCAGGTGTGACCACTTGCTGTGGAACCTGAAAGTTGCCCGAAGTCCCCACTGCTGAAAACTTGGTCCACTCAGCCTGGGACTGGTCTTTTGGACACTTCTAAAGCTGTTCCAGACTTCGAAGGGATGTTTGCAAGCAGATTCACAAAAGATGACACAGGGTACCAGGAGTACTTGAGACGCCCTCCTGAATTCCCCCAACACACACACACACACACACACACACACACACACACACACACGAGAGTAGAATAGCAGAGCTGGTGGGGAACTGGAGAAACAGAGGCAATCGGTTGCAAGATAATAGACAATTTAGAGGTAGGGACAGCAGGCAGGGATGGCTGAGCAACATCCAAACTGGCACTGAGCATCCTGGGGCACCAACTACCCGCCACACTGACCAGAGCCTCAGGGGCTGGGAATGTGGCCTAGTGGCAGAGCACTTGCCTCACATACATGAAGCCCTTGGTTTGATTCCTCAGCACCACATATATAGAAAGGACAGACAGGAACCTTACTACCCCCAACAGCATGGACAGTAGGGTTACAGCCAGCAGCCTCCCTATGCTACTGCTAAACCCGCACACGCTTGAACAAGCTATTGGCTTTGTCAGCATGAGTCCGTGAGTTGTCTGTTGGCTGTTTTCCATTCTATTTCAGGGAGTGAATTGGTAATATTTTGTTTTTTTTGTTTTTGTTGCCAGTCCTGGAGCTTGAACTCAGGGCCTGAGCACTGTCCCTGGCTTCTTTTTGCTCAAGGCTAGCACTCTACCACTTGAGCCACAGCACCACTTCTGGCTTTTCCTATATATGTGGTGCTGAGGAATTGAACCCAGGGCTTCATGTATAGGAGGCGAGGACTTTACCACTAGGCCATATTCCCAGCCACTGAATTGGTAATATTTTGGACCTTAAAAAAAAAAATCTTCCTAGAAAGAGGTTATAAGAATCCTATACAAAACCTTGCAGGTTACACTGTTGGGCTTCTCACAACGATTCGTTAGTCTCGCGGCCTCCCAGTGCATTGCGTTTGCTATGTTTTCCTTATTTGATTTCCAGAGGTTCTGCGGTCAGCAGAGAAAGGAAAGCTTTAAAAGAACAGAATACGCTTGTTTTCAGTTTGTAAAGGAATGACCACATGCCTAGGTGAGTTTATTTCTGACCTCCGGCGCTGTGTCGTGAGTGTGTGAAGCACACACTGACTGCCTTCGCACCCACCTCCATGGGATGCTCTGAACAGAGGAACAGTGCTCAGGATATTTGAAGGCGGGGATTTTAGAGTGTTTTCAATGTATGGTGCTAAGTCTCTGATGTGTGTGTGTGTGTGTGTGTGTGTGTGAGAGAGAGTGTGAGTGTACCATTCCCCTCATGTAGTTTGTTTGTACACTTAAATAGATTTCCCTGTTTAGCAGTTTCCTCATAAACAATAAAAAAAAAATCCTTCAAAGATGTAATAAAACATAAAGCTTGGTCCCCAGGCTTGCACCATTGGAGAGGGTATGGCCTTGAGAGGTGGGTCTGCTGAGAAGCCTTGGGGTCTTGGGCGTGCATCCTCAAGGGGGATTGTGGGAGCCTGGTCCTGTCCTCCTGCTCTTTTCCATCCTGGCTCCGGAGTGAAGGGTTTCGCTCCACCACAAACTACCCCCACCATGCATGGCCTCAGCCAGGCCCAAGTGAGCGCGGGCTGAAACCTTCAAACCAGAGTCCATACCAGCCCTTTCTTCTTTACATGCTGATTGCCTTGCATAATGTGCTATAATGATGGAAAACTGACTGATGGTTCTCGCAAATACAAGCTGAGGGCTGCGTTAACATGGTGTCTTTCTGGCATGTTCTGTGGCTCAAGTGGTAGAATACTGGCCTTCTGAAAAAAATGTCAAGAGACAGCATCCAAGCTGAATTCAAGCCCAAGTACCAGCACGAAGGGGCCGGGGCGGGGGGGGGGGGCACAAGGCCTGCAGTTTGCAGTTTCCTAGCACAAGGGGCAAACTATCTTCACACCTTCAGTTCCTTCACATCTCAATGACTGTAATACTTGGACTGAAGTCTTCACTAATGCAGCAGGATTTTAAAAGCCTGGGGGCATCTAGGTACAGTGGTCCAAGCCTGTAAACCTAGCTAGGTGGGAGGACGAGATGGGGGATTGTGGTTCAAAACTAGTCCCCAACAAAAATAACTACAATGTTTCAACCAACTAGTGGGCGGCTTTAGGGAAGCTCAGTGGCTAGGTGGTCCATGCCTAGCCTTCTCAAGAACTCGAGAAGACACAAGCAGAAGGATCAAAGCCCAGGCGGGCCCAGACAGAAAATGAGATACTGCCTTGGAAGGAAGCAATGTGGCTCAGGAGGTAGAGGACCCACCTTGCGGTAGGAGATGCTGGGCGCCGGAGCACATAAGCAGGTGGGAATGGAGAATGGCTATGGTCACATTGAGCTTTGCTGGGTATATGTCATCTGCTATTTCTCAGGGTAGACTTGAATTCTTTGTCTTTTCTTCCAAGCTACATTTTGTATTCGTCTTAATACAAAAGTAAAGCATTTTAATTCATATAATGAGTTAAGCTGCATATTTCTTAGTAGCAATATAAAAAGCAGAGATCAGCAGGAAAGTTTGTTTCTCCTAAAAATAAAATTACTGTATAAAATAAAGTTGAATGTCTGGCTTGGTAGCACAGATTTGTAACCCTAGCACTTAGTAGCCCGAGACAGCAGGGTTGACAATTAAAGACCTGCCCAGGCTGCATAAGACTTCATCTCAAATTTAAAAGAAAACAAAACCAGGTAGCCTATGAATTGTATTTCTTCTCTTCCTGAGTATTAACAGTCTTTGATTTAAAAAAAAATTCTTCAGTCTATTTGAAGAGATAATTAGGCCTGCATTGTTTTCTTTTTTCCACTTGGTACCTGAGGGAATTCAAAAGATCTGGGAGAGGTGCTGGGCTCTGTTAATGAGTCTCGATATTTAGAATCATTGTGAAACAAATATCTGAAAACAAACCCTCGCACAATGAAAATGTTACCAAATGCTGAAAAGTGGGGACTCAAAAACACCATTTAGTTGTCAATTAATAGAAAAACAATGAGGAAATATTTAGGAATTATATTATTAAGACTACTATTACTAATTGTCATTTAACTCATGAATACCTATAAATCTCTCTCTCTTTCTCTCTTCTCTCTCTCTCTCTCTCTCTCTCTCTCTCTCTCTCTCTCTCTCTCTCTCTCTCTCTATCTATCTAGAAGGGGTGGGGTTTGAACTTAGGGCCTGGGCACTGTCCCTGAGCTCTTATTGCATAAGGCTAGTACCCTACCACTTGAGCACAGCTCCACTTCTGGCTTTTTTAGTAGTTTATCGGGGATGAGTCCGTGGACTTTTCTGCCCAGCTGGCTTCGAACTGAGATACTCAGATCTCAGTCCCTGAGTAGCTAGGATTACAGGTGTGAGCCACTGGCATCTAGTACATTCATGTATTTTATTTTGAGTGTTTCCCTAATGAAAAATTAAGTAGATTAAGAGATTTTTTTAAATGTAATTTGGGCATACAAAGTCAAGAACATTTTCTGTTGGTTTCTTTGGTCCAAGGACTTGAAATCAGAGTCTCAAGTGGGTTAGACGGGTGCTCTACTACTTGAGTCACACCTCTCAGATGTTTTTACTTTCATTGTTTTTCAGAAAGGCATTTCAGTTTTTGCTCAAGCAGGCCTGGCCTGGGATCTCCTATTTATACTTCTCACATTGTCAGACTGACAGGTGCATACTACTATGCCCCCCTTTTTTTGGCTTTTTTTTTTTTACTTGTTTATTGTCAAAGTGATGTACAGAGGGGTTGCAGCTTCATACGTTAGGCCATGGGTACATTTATTGTACTATTTGTTACCCTCTCCCTTAATAGATTGAAATAGGCTCTCCTGAATTATTTTCCCCTGGCTGCCTCAAACCTTGATCCTCCTGATCACCCCATCTTGAGCACCCCAAAGCTTGAGCTAGCTTTGATTTATTTTGGAGGGGAGGGGTGATGATTTTTCTCATTGTTATTATAAAGGTGATGTACAGAGCAGTTACAGTTACGGAAGTCAGGCAACGAGTACATTTCTTTTTGGACAAAGTCGCTCTTTCCCTCGCTCTCTCCCACTTTCTTCCCTCCCATCACCACCCACAGGCTGTAGAGTTCATTTTCAACATAGTGTCCAGTGAGGACCACTGCTGCATTTGTTCACCCTTTGTCCCACCATTTCTGTGTTCCCGTGCCCTCCCAAAGATAGATAAATGAACAAACAAGACAAAAAGAAAACAAAACAGCAACAAAGAAAAATATCCTCTTGTTTCTATTGCCTGGAATTGATTTCCATAAATATTATTTTATGTGATTAGAGGCACATAGACATCACACCTTTGTGTTCTTCCCCTAAGAGTATCTTCCTTTGATCTCACCTGTGCCTAGGGTCCTGTATAATTTATCGTGTTCCGGTGTACTTTAGATCTAGCTTCCAGATATGAGAGAAAACATGCGTTGTTAGTCTCTCTGAGCTTGGCTTACCTCACATAATATGATTTGTTCTAGGTTCATCCATTTTCCCCGCAGTGACGTATTATTCTTTCTAATGGCTCTGTAAAATCCTATCATGTATAGGTACCACATTTTTTTTATCTACTCATCTACTTTTTAAATAATTTTATTGGCAGTTCTAAGAATTAAACCCGGGGCCTCATACCTGGTATCATTTTTAACTTTTTACTCTTTATTTTCAATGTTATTGTGGAAGGAATGCCTGATCTGAAGTATGTCCTCTTCAGAGATTTGTAAGTGTACCCTATGCAGTGTACACAGAATTCTAGAGCTAACTCACTTGTATAATTTACACATCATGCCCTGTGAATTAGCCACTTTCCTCTTACCTCTTAGTTCCTGACATTCACGCATTCTGTTCAGTTTGACTCTTTTAGGTACTTTCAGTGCTTGACCCTGTGGCTGGTTTATTACATTACATTTACCATAAGGAGGTCCTTGAGGCCCAGCTGTGTTGTTGCCAATGGTAACTTCTTATTACTAAATGATATTCCACCATGCACTGATGTACACACCACATTTAAAAGTCTATTCAGCTGGGCACTGGTGGCTCAGGCCTGTAATCCTAGCTACTCAGAGGCTGAGATCTGAGGATCATGTCGAGGCCACCTGGGGCAAGAAAGTCTATGAGACTCCTATTTCCAATAAACTACTCAAAAAAGCGGGAAGCAACACTGTGGCTCGGACAGCACGTGGGCCCAGAAAAAAGAAGCTATACAGCCACCAGTGGACATTTAGGTTCTTTCCACATCTTATTGTGGATAGTACTACAGTGCACATGGGAGTGGCAATACTTCTTTGAGGTTCAGGTTTCGATTCGTGTGTGTGTGCGTGTGTGTGTGTGTGTATGTGTGTGTGTTTGTGTACATCATGCTGGTATTTGGAACTAAGCCAGGACCTTGTACATGCTACTAACCATGTACTCTATCACTGAACTGATTTCAATTCTTCTGGATAAATACCCAGAAATCAGAACATTGGATGATATGATAATTCTGGTTTTAGCTTTTTGAAGAACCTCCATAGTATTTTGCATAAAGACTGCACCATATTGCATCCTACCAAAAGGGGCAGGTTTCCAACATATCCATATTCTCTTCAATATGTGTCTGGGCTTGTTGTCTTCCTCCCTCCTTCCCTCCCTCCCTCCCTCCCTTCCTTCCTTCCTTCCTTCCTTCCTTCCTTCCTTCCTTCCTTCCTTCCTTCCTTCCTTCCTTCCTTCCTTCCTTCTTTCCTTCCTTCCTTCCTATTTTTCTTTCTTTCTCATACTTTCCTCTTACTATGTTTTTCCATTTGTTAATTGGATTACTTAATTAAATTGCTCAGTGACCTAATTAATAAAGAATAACAAATGACTGATTAATTAATTTATTGTTTTCTGTTTTGATACTGAATCATAGGAGTTCCTCATATCTTTTGGAAATTAACTCTATAAAGACTTTTTTTTTTCCATTCCGAAATCTGTCCTCTCCCTCTGTTGCTGGATTCTTTTCCTATGCAGGGACCCATTAATTTGGTGTGGTCCAATTTGTCTAGTTTCTCTTGTGTCACTTGTACTTTTAGTGTCACACGTATGATCAGCAAAATTATTCCCAGTATCAGTGTTGTGAAGCATTCTCTTATATCTTTTTTTTCAAATTTTTATTATCAAACTGATGGACAGAGAGGTTACAGTTTCATACGTTAGGCATTGGATACATTTCTTGTACTGTTTTTTACCTTGTCCCTCATACCCCCCTCCCCCCTCCCCCTTACTCTTTCCCCCCCTGAGGTGTCACTTACACCAAACAGTTTTGCAAGTATTGCTTTTGTAGTTGTTTGTCTTTTGTTACCCTGTGTCTCTCAATTTTGGTATTCCCTTTCAATTTCCTAGTTCCAATACCAGTATACACAGTTTCCAATATACTCAGATAAGATTACAGAGATAGTGTAGGTACAACCACAGGAAGGTGATACAAGAACATCATCAATAGTAGAAGCTACAGATACACATGGGACATTGAAAGTAGTTACAACTGTGATATAACAATTTTCTCCATAACATGAAGTTCATTTCACTTAGCATCATCTTATGTGTTCATAAGGGTATAGCTATTGGGCCTTGTGATGCTCTGCTATGACTTGCCTAAACCTGTACTAATTATTCCCAATAAGGGAGACCATAGAGTCCATGTTTCTTTGGGTCTGGCTCACTTCACTTAGTATAATTTTTTTCCAAGTCCTTCCATTTTCTTACAAATGGGACAATGTCATTCCTTCTGATAGAGGCATAAAATTCCATTGTGTATATGTACCGCATTTTCCTGATCCATTCGTCTACTGAGGGGCATCTGGGTTGGTTCCAGATTCTCGCTATGACAAATTGTGCTGCTATGAACATCGTTGTGCTGGTGGCATTACTGTGATTTTGTTTGTGGTCTTTTGGATAGATACCCAAAAGTGGGGCTGCTGGGTCATAGGGGAGTTCTATATTTAGCCTTCTGAGGAATCTCCATACTGCTTGCCAGAGTGGCTGAACCAGTTTACATTCCCACCAACAATGAAGTAGGGTTCCCTTTTGGCCACATCCCCTCCAACAATTATTATTGTTAGTTTTCTTGATATATGACATTCTTACTGGGGTGAGATGGAATCTCAATGTTGTTTTGATTTGCATTTCTTTTATGGCCAGTGATGTAGAGCATTTTTTCATATGTCTCCTGGCCATTCTCATTTCCTCATCAGAGAAGTCTCTTTGTAAGTCTTTAGCCCACTTTATGAGGGGGCTATTGGTTCCCTGCGGTTTTGTTTTGGAAGAGGGTAACTTTTTTAGTTCTGCATATATTTTAGATATGAGGCCTTTGTCCGTTGAATGGCCGGTAAAGATCTTCTCCCAGCCTGTGGGCTTTCTGTTTATCTTGCAAGCAATGTCCTTTGCCGTGCAGAAGCTCTGCAGTTTGATGCAGTCCCATTTGTCCAACCTTTCTTTGATTTGTAGCCTTTCTGGGTCTTTGTTAAGGAAGTTCCGTCCTGTGCCAAGGAGCCCAAGTGTTTCTCCTACTCCTTCCTTTAGTGTTTACAGGGTGTCTGTTTTGATTTCGAGGTCTTTAATCCATTTGGAATTGATTTTGGTGCAGGGTGATATGTAAGGATCTAGTTTTAGTTTGTTGCATGTGTTGAGCCAGTTTTGCCAGCACCATTTGTAAAAGAGGCTATCTTTCTTCCATACTATTGTTTTAGCTCCTTTATCAAAGACTAAGTAGGCGTAGTTCTGTGGGTTCATTTCTGGGTCTTCAATTCTGTTCCATTGGTCTTCAGGCCTGTTCCGGTGCCAATACCAAGCTGTTTTTATTACTATAGCTTTATAATACAGCTTGAAGTTGGGTATTGTAATTCCTCCAGCACTGTTCTTTCTGCTTAGGATTGTTTTTGCTATTCTAGGTCTTTTATTGTTCCATATGAATTTCTGGATTGCGTCCTCTATTTCATTAAAAAATGGTGTTGGGATATTAATGGGAATTGCATTGAATTTTTAGATAGCCTTTGGCAATATTGCCATTTTGATTATATTAATCCTCCCAATCCAGGAGCATGGGAGGTTTTTCCATTTCCTTAGTTCTGACTTAATTTCGTTTTTCAAGCTTTTAAAGTTCTCATCAAAGAGGTCTTTCACTTCTTTGGTTAACGTTATTCCTAGGTATTTTATGTTTTGGGGGGCTATTGCAAAAGGAGTTGCTTTCCTGATTTCAGCCTCGGTCTTCAGGTTGTTAGCATAGAGAAAGGCCGTTGATTTTTGAAGGTTTATTTTATATCCTGCAACTTTGCCAAAGTTTTGGATCAGCTCTAGTAGCTTGGGGGTAGAGTCTATGGGATTCTTTAGGTATAGGATCATGTTATCTGCGAAGAGAGAAAGTTTAACTTCATCTTTTCCTATTTGGATCCCCTTTATATTTTCTTCTTGCCTAATTGCTCTGGCTAGGAATTCTAGTACTATGTTGAAGAGCAGGGGAGAGAGTGGACATCCCTGCCTTGTTCCTGATTTTAAAGGGAATGGCTTTAGTTTTTCCCCATTTAGAGTTATGCTTGCTGTGGCTCAAAGTGGTAGAGTGCTAGCCTTGAGCAAAAAGAAGCAAGGGACAGTGCTCAGGCCCTGAGTTCAAGCCCCAGGACTGGCAAAAAAAAAAAAAAAGAAAAAAGATAGAGTTATGCTTGCTGTTGGTTTGTCATAAACTGCCTTGATTATTATCCAGAATGTTCCCTGGAATCCCAGTTTTTCTAGGGCTTTAAGCATAAATGGGTGCTGGATTTTATCGAACACTTTTTCCGCATCCAGAGATAAAACCATGTGGTTCTTTACCTTGCTCTGGTTGATGTGGTGGATTACATTAATTGACTTGCGTATATTAAACCAACTTTGCATCCCTGGAATGAATCCAGTTTGATCGGGGTGTATGATTTTTATGATAACCTGTTGAATTCGATTGGCCAGAATTTTGTTGAGAATTTTTGAGTCTATGTTCATCAGGGAAATCGGTCTGTAATCCTCTTTCCGTGATGAGTCCCTGCCTGGTTTTGGGATGAGGGTTATACTGGCTTCATAGAACGAGTCTGATAGTGAACGTTCTCTTTCAATTTCATTGAAGAGTTTGAGAAATATTGGTGTGAGTTCTGTCTTGAAGTCCTTGTAGAATTCTGCAGTGAATCCGTCTGGACCTGGGCTTTTCTTGGATGGGAGATCATTTATTGCCGTTTCTATTTCAATACTGGATATGGGTCTGTTTAGAAGGTTTAAATCTTCATGTTTGAGTTTGGGGATATGAATTTTTTCTAGGAAATCATCCATTTCTTCCAAGTTCTCAAATTTGTTGGCATAAAGGTTTGCAAAATAGTCCCTTATTATTTTCTGAATTTCGGTTATTTCTGTGGTGATGTTACCTGTTTCATCTCT
Source organism: Perognathus longimembris pacificus (assembly GCF_023159225.1). Lineage (NCBI taxonomy): Eukaryota > Metazoa > Chordata > Mammalia > Rodentia > Heteromyidae > Perognathus > Perognathus longimembris. The sequence goes on along the minus strand of NC_063175.1, from coordinate 8,451,418 downwards.
TGTTTATTTGAGTGTGCTGCCTTTGTTTCTTGGTCAGGTTTGCCAGGGGTCTATCTTGTTGATTTTTTCAAAGAACCAACTCTTTGTTTTGTTGATTCTTTCGATGGTTTTTTTCGTCTCTAATTGACTTAATTCTGATTTGATTTTAATTATTTGCTTCCGTCTATTGACTTGGGGTTTGGCTTGTTCTCTTTCTAGGAGATTAAGGTGTTTCCTTAAATTATTGAGTTGCTATTTCTCCAATTTGTTGTTGTATGCGCTCAGAGATATAAATTTTCCTCTGAGTACTGCCTTTGCTGTGTCCCAAAGGAGCTGGAACTTTGTGTCCTCAACTTGGTTGAATTCCATAAACATTTGAATTTCCGTTTTAATTTCTTCAATGACCCTCTGATGGTTCAGCAGTGTGTTGTTTAGTCTCCATGAATTGTATTTTCTGTGGTGGCTGATTGAGTTGAGCTCTAACTTTATTCTATTGTGGTCTGAGAGAATGCAGGGAATGGTTTTGATACTTCTGAATTTGTACAGATTTTCTTTGTGCCCTAAGATGTGATCTATTTTGGAGAATGTTCCATGTACTGCCAAAAAGAATGTGTATTCTGTTGTTGCTGGGTGGAATATTCTGCAGATGTCGGTTAATTCTAGTTGTCTATGCAATTATTTAGTTCTGTGGTTTCTTTGTTCAGTTTTTGGTGTGTTGATCTGTCCAGAGGTGATAGTGGAGTGTTAAAGTCCCCAACTATCAATGTGTTTGGGTCTATGAGTGTTTTTAGTGTCAGTAGTGTTTGTTTGATGAAGTTGGGTGCTCCTGCATTTGGTGTGTAGATATTTAGAATGGTTATTTCTTCCTGTAGGAGAGATCCCTTTACTAGTATGTAGTAACCTTCTTTGTCTCTTCTTACCTTTTTTAATTTGAAGTCAATTTTGTCTGATACTAGGATTGCAACTCCAGCCTGCTTATGGGGGCCATTTGCTGGATAGATTTGATTCCAGCCTTTCACTTTTAGAAGATGTTTACTTTTGCTGGATAGATGTGTCTCTTTTTTTTTTTTTTTTTTTTTTTTGGCCAGTCCTGGGCCTTGGACTCAGGGCCTAAGCACTGTCCCTGGCTTCTTCCCGCTCAAGGCTAGCACTCGGCCACTTGAGCCACAGTGCCGCTTCTGGCCGTTTTCTTTTTTTTATATGTGGTGCTGGGGAATCGAACCTAGGGCCTCGTGTATCCGAGGCAGGCACTCTTGCCACTAGGCTATATCCCCAGCCCCTAGATGTGTCTCTTGGAGGAAGCAGAAAGATGGATCTTGATTTTTGATCCAACTTATGAGTCTATGTCGTTTTTTTAAAGTTTAAAAAATGTTGAAAAGAGAAAAAAAATGGAGTCCTCCCTGTTTGGGTGGTCTTTCCCCAGTCTCTGGTTTCCTTGTGATGGTCTGCAGTCTATATTCCTGATTGGCTGGCTTTGGCTTGATTTCAGTTTGCTCCTCTGTCTGCTGCGGGGCCGTGGCCTTTAACAGCAGGGTAGGGCGCCTCTGGCCTGTTTTACCCGGCTGAGACTTGCTTGCCTGGGTGAGGCTTCTCCCTCCTGGGCAGGGCGGCCTCCTTGGCAGAGGTGGGTATGGAAAGCAGCTCTGTTTTGGGCTGGGAATTTGGCTTCCTCTGTGACGGGACAGTTTAACTGTCTCAGGAACTATTCGTTCCTCCGTCTGGTGTTTCTGTGCCGCCGGGAGCTGCTCGCTGCTTTGGCTTTAAATTTAGAAGTTCCGGCGGGCAGGGTGGGGCACCTCTGGCTAAGTCATGGCCCAGGACAAGCCTCCCGCCTGGGCAGGGGGTGTTCTCCTGGGCAGAGCTGGCTCTCACTGTTTGGTCCCTCTTGCCCTTTTCAAAGATGGCTACTTTGACCTCGCTTTCCCCAGGCCCGCTTTAGTTCCAATCTGGTCTGACACTATGCCAGTGGCAAAGATGGCACTTTGCTCTGGTGGTGGGGGAAGGGCTGCCTTCCAGAAGCTGCTCTGTGGGCGCGAGTGAGAATATCTTTCGTGGGGTACTCACGCTTTCTCTGCGATTTCAGGTCATCTGTGCTCAGCCGCCGTCTGGAGTATTTCTCCCTGGTCTCCACAGTGTGCTTTAGCTGCGTGGATTGCGGTTGCTGTGCCAGGTGCTGTGCCGGCGCCAGCACTGGCGTGGCGGTGGGATGCTGCCCAGAGCTCGAATCTGTGTTTTCAGATGAGCAAAGTCGATTTTTCCTTCCTGGCCAGAATCCCTGTACTGTTACAACTTACTCTGGTTGTCTTTCTAGTAGTAAAAGTTTCTATGGGGTGAGAAAACTGCGATGTCGGAAGGAGTTAAGCTAGTGTACTGCAGCTCCTCCGCTGTCTTCCCGCGCTGACCCCTCTCTTATATCTTATAAGGGCTTTACATGGAAGTATTTAATTTGTTTTGAGTTGACTGTTATCCAGTAAGTGTAAAGTCAGTCTATGATGTTAGCATTTTATGTGCATTCATCTGGTTTTCCCAGTACTATTTCTGAGAAGACTTATCCTCTGTCTGTTGGTCTAGATGTGTTTCTCTGACCATTTGCATTAAAGTGTTTTTGTTGCTATCACAGGCTGGGATTAGTTCAGTGGCACATCAGCCCAGTGTGTGTGAGCCCTGAGTTCAATCCTTACCCTGGAAAAAAAGCAAGGGTAACTTTTACTTTGCTGTAGCTTTGTAATATATTTTGAAAAGAAGAGGAATGATACTTCCAGCTTTGTTCCTTTCAAGATTTGTTTGACTGCTTAGGGTCTTCTGTTGCTTTATAGGAATTTTAGAATCGTTCTTTTCCTATTTCTGCAAAAAATGACATTGGGATTTTGAGAGGGGCCGAATTGCATTTACAGATCACTTTGGATAATATGGACTTTCTAACAAAATTTAAATACGTGAACATGAGATGTGTTTCTATTTGTGTATTCTTTAACCTTCCATCAGAATTTTACAGTTTCCACTTCTATGATTAAACATATTCAAGCATCTTATTCTTTTTTATGTTGTAGTAAATGGGCTATTTTCCTAATTTCCTTCCAGACAGAGTTTAAAAGCACAGTTTTATATGTTTGTATAATTTTGTTATCATTTTTTAATCCTGCAGCTTTATCAAATTTGTTGATTAGATCTAACAACGTCTCGATGGCCTTTTAGAGATTTCCAAACAAAAAATTGTGTTATCTGCTGACAGGGACAATTTTACTCCTTCCTTCCCTTTCTACTGCCTTTTGGCTTTTTCTCTGGCCTAACTGGTCTGGTTGGGATGCCCAGTTCTATGCTGAATAGACGAAGCACCCTTGCCTTGTTCCTACTGTTGTTTGTTCATTTGTTTTTGTAGTACTAGATATTGAATCTACAACATTGCACGTGCTAGACAAGCAATCTACCACTGAGCTATCCCATAGCCCTGTTCCTGTTCTTAATGGAATAACATTCAGTTTTCACTTCCAGTCATGATGTTAGCTGTAGACTTTTCATAAGTGACCTTTATTATTTGAGATAATTTTCATCTTTCCCTAATTTGTTGAGAGTTTCTATCATGGAAGCATTCTTAGTTTTACCAATCACTTTCTTCTCTGTCTACTGAGGTCATCATTTTCCTCTGTCATTTGGGTTGTGTGATACACCGTCATGGATTTTTGTACACGAGCTACTCTTTCATGCCAAGGATAAATCCTGCTTGACCATGGTGTGTTATCTTCTTAATAGCTATTAGACTTGACTTGTTAGCATTTTATTAAGGATTTTTACATCTATGTTCATCAGAGAAATTCATCTATTCTTTTTTTGTTTTTTAAGTGTGATGGGTCATTTCTTTTATTATCTTTAGTAGTTGTACAAAGGAGGTTGCATTTAACAAAGTTGCCCATTCTTTTTATTTTCTTGTGATATCTTTATCTGGCTTTGGGAATAATGATGTTTGTTTTATAAAATTAATTGGGAAGTGTTCTTTACTATCTGTAAGATTGTATGGTTAATCTTTTAATTTGGTATAAGTGAAAACAAAAATATAAAACTGTTACTGCTCCTCTAAGACACCAAATAAGACCTCAAGTTGTGCCTTGGTTGTGTTGCCATGGAGACAGACTATATGGTTGAGAAAGAAAGCTCAAAATACTAGAAAGACAAGTAAATTGCTCTTCAGTAATTTTGTGATTAATACATCTTAGCTTGTGCATTAGGTTGCTATCTTTGAATTTTTAAAGGGCAAAAAAGAAGAAGAAAACCCACCACAACAACAAAACAAAACCCAGTAGCAATATCAAAGAACATCACCAAATTCAGAAATCAAATAGCTTTAGTCCAGATGGCCTTGAACTTTTGTGTGTCCTTTGTTCGTAATAATTAGCAAGATTTTTCTATAAAGTGGTAAGCCTGGGTGGGACCCTGAGACACAGGGCATCTGACATGGCTGCCAAGAAAATTCCTGCCCTGCCCTGCACCTCCAGCTGCTACTTCTGGAGGAGAGATGGGATTTCCTGACACTTACTCAAGAACAGATGGAGAGGACTGCATCTTGGTAAGCCCCTTGAACAGGAAATGATATGAGTGGTAAATGCTTTGAATATATGACATCTATAGCACCTTGGGGTTTAGCCACACATGCACATGTGCAGTGGGCAGTGGTAGTTTCCTGGGATTGCTGGGCTGGCTGGGATCTATCTGTGACAAAGAGTATTGCTAGACCAGGAATTGATCAAAATTCCAAGAACAATTTCTACTGAATGCATATGGGTTTCACTGCAGTGTAAGCTGGAGCAACGGCAAGTACAAGCCCACCTAGAAAACTCTTCAAAGATTTAGTGTACTAGGCTGCAGTGGAGACAAGAAACATATACACTTACCAGGCACATTCATGTATTACCCTTGCAATTCTTCTCCCATATATTCTGTTTCTGCTGTTCTGTAACTACTCAGTAGTGAGGCTCTGTCAGACCTGGGTCTATCAACATGACTGGGTGGTAATCATGATGTTGCCGCTGTTATTGGGCAACATATTTAGTAGTCACTGTAAATACCTACCTAAATACCCCCACCTGCCAAGAAGGAGGAATCCTTGGGGAAAGCAGGCTGTCTTCTGTGTTGTTGCTTGGTAAGACTGGTGAATTGGAAGGAGGTGAGGACTGGCAAGACAATTTACATCTGGAAGGAATAAATGAACCTTTTCTCGAAAAAGTGTAAGGGGAGGAAGGAAGAAAAGCGAAAGCTAAAGTTAAAGAAAGTTGGTTTGGGGAGAGGGACAAAAAAGGGATGAAAGAATTGCTTTAAATGTACTCACGGGTCCTTCGCAGACACCAAAAACACCCGTTATATCTTATGTCATGAGTTTTTGACAATTATATGCAATCACCATATCAAGATTTAGAACATTCTCATCACGCTAAAACAGTCCTTCTGCCCCATCTGCTTCCTGTCACTAGAGACTAGATTTGCCTTTATTTTCAACTCGAGTTTGAATAGACCCATACATCATACGCTCTCCTCTGGCTTCTTTTGCTCAGAGTGGTGTCTTTGAGATTCATCCATGCCCTACTAATTTGGTCCTCCTTACTAAGGATACTCATTACACAGTCATACACAATCTCTTTTCAACTCATCTCTCTGTCTCTCTCTCTGTCTCTCTGTCTCTCTCTCTCTGTGTCATACTGGATTTTGAACTCAGAGCTGCTAGAAAGGCACACTACCTCTGCCTCCAACCCTTTCCGTGCTCATTTTGGAGCTAGGATCACACTTCCCACCTAAGCTCAGTTTGTTATTACAGGTTTTCTGTCCCTAGCTGGGATTCCAGGCATGCTAGCACCATATCCAGCTTCTTTCTGTTGAGAACCTCCCAATATCAGTCTCCTACATAACTTAAGATGACAGGCGGATTCCACTGCACCTAGCTTTCAGTTGAAAATGGGACTGATGAACTATTCTACCCAGGCTGGCCTTGAACTACAATCTTCCTTGCCTCGTTAGCTAGGATTATGGGTGTGAGGCACCAGCATATGTCTGTTTAAGCCCTTGATGGATGTTTGAATTATTTTCATTAGCAATCTTATGGCTAAAGCTACTCTGAACATTAGTGTTCATGTATTTGGCACTGACTTTAAGTTCTCTTGGAGAAAAATATTTGAAAGGAGAACAGCTGATCAGATGGTTAAGTCTATGTTTGACTTTATAAAAAAATTGCTATGCTGTTTTCCAAAATGGTCATACTGTTTTACATATTCCCCAGCAATGTGGGAATTTGGATTTGCTTTACACCTCCTCCAGCGTGGTGCTTCCAGGCTTCTGATTTGAGAAGCTCAGGGGATGTGCAGAGCACAACTGCAGGCTTCACTTGCCTTCTCCAAGGACCAATGTCACTGAGGGCCACTTCCCAGGCTCCTTTGACCTTGGTATATCTTCTAGGATAAAGGGTTCATCTACACCTTTTACTGATTTTAGTTAGTTTTTAAGTTAATGAGAACAGAAAAAAAGAAAGCCTGACTAGGCAATCAGAGTAAAGATGCCCTCCCACCGAGGCTCTCAGCCCTGACCGTGGCCTTGAGCAGACCCATGCAGGCCCCTGAATATCACATCACTTCACATCACATCAGGACTCATCACACTAGAAGACTTGCACATGAGCAATGGTCTGACTGGACTCTAGAAATGTATGCCAGGCGGGGCATGCAGTCAGAGGGGCTAAATGATACCTGGCGAGCTCCTGCAAGCTGTGTGGAGCCTCTGACAACATCTAGGGACTGATAGGCCCACAGGCTGTCTGTCTAGTGATCCTGAGAGTCACGTTGCTGTCTCCTAGAGATACCGTATTAAATCCGGTGCAACACACCCCAGGTGGGACCCTCCCTTGAGACTCCTGTCTAACAGGATCTCTGCTGCATGCGTACGAGTATGTGTGCACATGCACTTGTATGTGCACATGTACATGCTGGTCCTAGGGCTTGAACTCGAGGTCTGGGCACTGTTCTGAGCACTTGTGCTCAAGGCTGGTGCTACGGCTTCGTTTCTGGCTTTGTGTGTATGTGCTTAGGTGGAGAGGAGAATCTCACAGGCATCTGCCCTTGCTGGCTTTAAACTTTGACCTTTCATGTCTCAGCTTCCAGAATAGATAGGATGATAGGTGTACACCACAAGCACCTGGCTCTGCTTGTCTCTTTCCTCAAAAAATGTTGCCTGTTTCACTTCTCCTTCTCTGTCTGTAGACTCATTCTTCAAGACCATAGAGACAAAAGACCTGATCTAGATGTGGTAGGTTTTTGGTATCATTAACAGATAAAGTTGTATGTATACATTGCATCACTTTCATGATGAGAACTTTCTATTGCATTCTCTCAACATTTTTCTAGAGAATAAAATACATTATTAACTAGAGTTACCATGTTGTCCAGCTCCTACTTAACTGAAATTTTGTATTCTTTGGTCAACATCCTCCTTCGTAACTGAACTCAATATTCAATTCGACTTCTTCGAGATTAACTATTTTTTTAAGATTCTACATATGAGTGAGGCCCGATTGTCATTGTGTGCCTGCTTTCTTTCACTAATACAGTGTCCTCTGCATCCATCCTTGTTGTCAAAAATCACAGGATTTTCTTTTTTATGGATGACTAATGTTCCATTGTATATAGTATCACAGTGTGTTTAGGTTTATTTCATATCTCAGCCATTGTGACTAATACAGCAGTAAACATGGGGGTGAAAGTATCTCTTTGCCATAGTGGTTTTATTTCCTACAGGTATATACCCGGTAGTAGGATTGCTGAATCATGATAGTTCTATTAGTAGCCTTTCTAGGAATTCTTTTCCATAATGGCTATACTAATTTATATTACCTTTTTGTCAACAATGCTTTTTTGCCTGCACTAGAGTTTGAGATCAGGACTTCACAGTTGCTTGGCTTGCTTCCTTAGCTGGCATTCTAGCACCTGAGCCACATTGCCCGTCAGTCTTTTTGCTGGCTAATTGGAAATGGAGTCCCATGGACTTTTCTGCCCTGGATGGTTTAAAACCAAGATCCTGCAGAGCTCAGCTTCCAGAGTAGCTAGGATTACAGATGTGAGCCGTCAGCACTTGGCTGATAAGCACTTTTTTTTTTATCTTTCATCTTTTTAGTAACAGTCATTCCTATAGGAGTTAGATGATGTCACACTGTAGGTTTGTTTTGTTGTTGTTGTTATTTTTGCTGGTCCGGATGCTTGAACTCAGGGCCTTGGCACTAAGGATTTTTTGGCTCAAGGCTAGCACTCCAGCACTTGAACCACAGCTCCACTTACAGCTGTTTGGTGATTCATTGGAAATAAGAGCCCCAGACGTCTGCCCAAGCTGGCTTCAAACCACTACCTTCAGATCTCAGCCTCCTGAGTAGCTAGGATTAAGGTTCTCATTGTGGTTTTGGTTACCATTTCCTTGCTGATTCATGATTTTTTAAATCATTTTTCCATATAGCTATTGGCCATTAATAAGTCTTCTTTTAAGAAATGTCTATTCAGGCCCTTTGCCCATTTGTTAATTGAGCTATTTGTTTTCTTCCTTTGAGTTGTTTCCATTCCTTGTGTATTTTGGACTTAACTCCTTATCAGGTGTGTGATTTCTGAGTATTTTTCTCTCATTATTCAGATTGATTGGTTCCTCTGCTGGGCAGCAGATTCTTAGTCTAACTCCATTTGTCTTTGTGCTTCTGTTGTCCTGTTCTTTAGGGATCTTATACAAAACACTCATCACCATCACTGCCTTTGTTGACATTGTACAGTGTTAACCCTTTGTGCTCCTAGTATTTCATTATGTCAGGTCTGACCTTCAGATCTTTGACCTGTTTTGGTGAAGGATGAAGGTCCACATTCTTCTGTACCTGGATATCAGTCCCCTAGCACCACTTAGTGAAGAGGCTGTCCTTTCTCCCATGCAATGCTCAGGAGTTCTGGGAACTGGGGATTGCTGGCATTCTTTGCAAGCATAATTTTAGGGCTGCAGTGGGAACATGAGTCATCTCACAGGGGTGAACATGAGGGAGGGTGTGGGGGTGGTGAAGAAAGGGTGTTGGAAAATCTGGATATAAATACCAAGAGATGTGACAATGATGTATACAGAACAGAACAGAACAAGAGATCTGCTGGTAGGACAGTTGGTTTATACACTGAAGGGGAAAGTTAGTGGTCAAGGAGACTGGTTGTGTTAGTCTGTGGTACGTCACTATTACACATTCCTGAGACAATCACCTTGTAAAGAAGAAAGGTTGAGTTGGGCTCACAGTATAGGAAGTTTCAGTCATTGGTCAGTTGTTTGGAGACTATGGCAAGACACAAGACAGCACAGTATGGCAGAGAGTTTATATGAGTCAGGGCAAAGCCATTCTCTTCAGGGCTGGGATGTGGGGGGAGTAGGAGGGGAGGGGAGAGAGAGAAAGAGAGAGAGAGAGAGAGAAAAGTGAAAAGTGTTGGGCTCCCAACACTCCCCTTTGAAGGTGCTCCTCCTCCATCTCCCAGTCAGCCCCATTTCTAGAAGTTTCTACCACCTCCTAGTAATACCGAGCTAGGGACTAAACTTATCACACAGGAGCTTTGGGGACACATTTAAGATCCAAAGCACAGCAGTGATAGGTAGCAAAGGGCTAACCTTCCAGGTTTGGAAAGGAGGGGTGGGGCATAAGTGTAGGTGATTGCCTTATTGAGGAAGGACAGCTGATCCTCTGAGATGGGTGAGGAGCTGAAGTACAGATGAATATGTCGCGCGTATGTTTGTGCAGGAGAGCTGGCCCTATGTGTGAATTATGGGCGGATATGCCATGTGTATATTTGTGCAGGAGACCTGGCACTATGTATCTGGAAATTCTGTCTCTGAAAAATCACCAACTGCAGATGAAATACTCAGGGAAAAAAATTGCCTTTGCCAGATACAGACTTATTTTCCTTATTCTTATTCCCTCAGGAGTATAATATAACAACGATTTATACAGCATGTGCATATTAGGTATTATGAGTCATCTGGAAATGGTTTAAAGTATGAGAGGTTTTGTGTACATTCTGCACAAATATATGCTACTTTATAGAAGGCTTCAGGATTTGAATATCTGCAAGAAGCCCTGAAATCAACCCCAGTAAATACTGAGTGGTGGCTGGGCACTGGTGGCTCCCACCCATAATCCTAGCTACTCAAGAGGCTAAGATCTGAGGATCACGGTTCAAAGCCAGCCTGGACAGGAAAGTCCAATTAACCATCAAAAAAACAGAAGTGGCCCCTGTGCCTCAAAGTGGAAGAGTGCTAGACTTGAGTAAAAGAGCTTAGGGACAGTGCCCAGGCTCTGAATTGAAGCTCCACTGTGCTCTCTCTCTCTCTCTCTCTCTCTCTCTCTCTCTCTCTCTCTCTCTCTCACACACACACACACACACACACACACACACACACACACATTTGAGAGATGGTTCAATTTTATCTCTGGAGAGGAGGGGGTACATTATTTCTCTTTTTGTTTTCTGTCCTCTAAATGGTTTCTATGTTGCCTACTGTTTCACTGCCTACTGTTTCACTAAATTTTTCTTAGTGTAATTATAACTGATATCATCCCATAGGAGAATTTTCTTTTCTCTGCTGCCTAGTAATAATTTGAGAATGCCTTTCTGCTGCTACTTCTAATAATTTGAGAATGTCTATGACATTTTTATTTTCCTTTGTTCCAGGTGATACATCCATCAGGGAGGAAAGGAGTCGAGCTCTCTGTCATGGCCTCATTTTCTCTTGGTGGCTGGAAGGCTGGGTAAAGGTGTAATGCTTTGGGGGAATATCTGGAATAGCTGATGTGGAGATGAAAAGGAAAGCTGATTGCAGAGTAACCACAAAGGGATGAGTCCAAATTGCAGCTACACAAATCGACAGGCCTGTGTACCTTGTCTTAGACATTTTGGTGCAGAAATCTATGTTGTTGGCATTGTTTTTGTTAGGAAAGATGTTACCTTACAAAAATGTAAAGCAAAAGTGTCCAAATATAACTTTCATTATAGACAAAACTGAAATTGAAGCCAGGCACTGGTGGCTCACAACTGTAATTCTAGCTACTCGGGAGGCTAAGGCCTAAGGATCTTGGTTTAAAGCCAGCTTGGACAGAAAAGTCCATTGGTTCTTATCTCCCATTAACCAGCAAAAAGCTGGAACTCTGGCTCCAGTGGTAGAGGGCCAGCCTTGAGCAAAAGAAAGCTAGGAAAGAACATAAGGCCCTGAGTTCAAGCCCCAGTACCACACACACACACACACACACACACACACACACACACACACACACACACACACACACACACACACACTGGAGAACGTGGCTTATGCAGTCACCAGGTGGGCTTGCAAATACTGATCTCCAGAACACCAGCTACAGGGACTACTGGACACCTCAGCTGCTCCCCCGGGAGGAGGGCAGAGGCCACATCCATCCAAGAAGATTCTCAAGAGCACACGTCTTCTTTTTTTCACAAGGGTGGAACGGAATGACTGGGGAAGTCACTGGTCTTTTGTTCACAGCACAAATAAATATCCCTTCCCTGTTTCAGAAGTGCTTGCCATTAAGTACCCAGTTCCTCTCAAACAGATGAAAAAGTCAATTGCACCCTTTAAACTAATATATACATCCCATGAGGGATGCCCAGGAAATGTGAGTGACACGTGTGCTCCAGGTTCCTGTCCCATTCACCAAGGTTTGGCCCACCGGCTCCGGAGCAACACCCCGCAGTCCCATCTTGAAGCCCTCCTTCCACTCCTCATTGGGATGCCTTCTGGTCCTCAAAAATGTTCAGGCACACCCCATTCACACACACACACCCAGTGCTGCTCAACCCAGAGTAGATGCCTGGGAATATGAGGACTTGGGAGCCAAAAACACCAAGGAATTTTACCACCGACCCCAGTGCTAAGGAACTGCAGTGCAGTCTTCTGTGTGAAAGCATAAAGCCCTGGCAGTGAATGCTAACCCGGGCAGCCCCATAGTCTGCACAGGAACTCCTTGGTTAATCTGCCAGAGAAAATCTAATTACCATGAGCAGTCAGCTGGAGAAAAAGACCATCAAGAAAAGACTCCAGGGAAAAGCTGTTTCTGCTTAAATATAGGAATATCAACATTAAATCACCTCCACTGGGAAAAGCAGATCAAGTTTTCAAGAAGAAGTACCCCACCATGGAAAATGGAGATCAGCCTCAACTTCAGCAAAATATTTTCCTTTCCTGCTTTTTTTGTTTAGTTTAGTTTTGTTTTGTTTTGTGATTCTCCTGCCTAAGCCTCCCCAATAGCTGGGGCTACAGGTATGTACTACTGCACCTAGAACTTTCATTACTGGGGGGCTGGAGGAGAGGAATGGAGAGATGCCGAGGTTTGAACTCAGGGCCTTGTATGTTCTAGACAAGTGCTGTACCAGTTGATCCATGACCCAGCCCTTTTTGCTTTAGTTATTTCTCAGATAGTACGGAGACCTCAAGCACATGCCACCATACCTACCTTCTTTTTTTTTTGGCCTGGGGCTTGGACTCAGGGCCTGAGCACCGTCCCTGGCTTCTTTTTGCTCAAGGCTAGCACTCTGCCACTTGAGCCACAGCGCCACTTCTGGCCATTTTCTGTATATGTGGTGCTGGGGAATTGAACCCAGGGCCTCATGTATACGAGGCAAGCACTCTTGCCACTAGGCCATATCCCCAGCCCCATACCTACCTTCTTGTTGAGATGGAGTCTTGCTAACATTTCACCAGGCTGGCCTTGAACCATGATCCTCTCAATCTCCAACTCCCAAGTAGCTGGAATTACAGGTGTGAACTCCCAAACTCATCTCAACTTTTTAAAAACTACATTCCAAACTATACTTATCATCATGATTCAGTCACACACACAACCTACCTGAACTGGAACTCGCCTAGAACAGTACTTACACTCTGACATTTTCTATTCTATTCTAGTTTCTAATATATTCATGTGTCACTTAACAAGGGCATATTCTTTGAAAATGTATTATTAGATGATGTCATCATTATAAGAGCATCCCTGCAATACTCATACAAACTAGGCGAACTACAACACCAGGAGGTGATAAAATCATAGGGGACCAAACATACATGTCAGCCATTGTTTATTGGTTGGTTGATTGCTAGTACTGGGCTTAAGCTCAGGGCCTGGGCATTGTCCCTTGGCATTTTTGCTCAAGACTGGTGCTCTAACACTTGAGTCACAGCTCTACATCTTCTGACATTCTGGTGATTAGAGATAAGAGCCTTGTGGATTTTCCTGCCCTGGCTGGCTTCAAACCCAAATCTCAGATCTCAGTCTCCTAAATAGCTATGATTATAGGTGTGAGCCACCAGCCCCTGGCTTTTCATTGCCTCCTAAAACTTCATTCTCTGGTGCATGGTTGTAATCAATTCTTTCTTTCTTTTGAAGTGTACATAGCAAACTTCTAGAACAGCACTTGATTGTAAGCACAGAACTTTTTGGCTCTACACAAGGTAAATATATCTATATTTTATCCTGGATGATTGCATTTTATTGCTTTTTGCTGTGGTAAACTATAACATAAAATGTATAATTTTAACAACTTTTCAATGTACACTTCTTATACATAAAAAATATTCACAGCTTTGTTTAAATATCACAAGTACTCATCTGTGGAACATTTTTTTTAATCTCCCCAAATTGAAGCTCTGCACCAAATAAGATAAAATAGAATTTCTTATCACCCTTCCCTTCCCACTTGTCCCTTCTCTCTGCTCCTCCATAGCCAACATTCTATTTCCTACCTGTCTGACAGAAAGCCACTCTCTGGGATCCCTTATGAGGGGGCTCTGCACTCCCTTCGTGCCTCATTTGTTTTCCTTATTTCAAGATTCTCTGGGTTGTAGAATGTATCAGAATTTCCTTCCTTTTGGAGCTGAATAAATTCTATTGTGTGTGCATGCTACTACGTGTGTGTGTGTGTCTGTCTGTCTGTCTGTCTGTGCAGGCCTGCACCAGTAAAGAAGATTGAACTCAGGACCTCCCCCTCTCACTTGGTATTTTTTTGCTCAAGGCTGCTGCTCTACCACTTGAGCCACCCCTTCACTTCTGGCTTTTTGCTTGTTAATTGGAGATAAGTGTCTCATAGACTATCCTACTTGGGCTGGTTTTGAACCTCCGTCTTCAGATCTCAGCCCCCAGAATAGCTAGGATTACAACTTTGAGTCACCAGTACCCAGTTTACAGAGTTATTCATTTATGTCTAGTGTAAACAATGAGCTTCTGTCTTTTGGTATTGTGAGTAGGGATATTATGAGCACATTAAATTGATTTTAGTTCATTATTTTCATTTTTCATTAGAGAGAGGGTTTTGGTATGTATACCAGGCTGGCCTTAACTTGCTTCAGTCTCCCTAGTGCTGGAATTATAGGTGTGTGCCATCATGCCCACCTAACTTTATTTTCTTAATCTTGAAACACAGTAGGGTGCTAGTTCAAAAACTGAATTCAAATGTATTCTCTCCTCTGGGCCTGATTAAAGCAACTAGAACTCTCTAGGCTCTTCATTTCTCTGATTTTCTGAACTGAGAAAGCTGGTGTGTGTCAGAAGAGATGATGTCAGAGTGAATTGTGTGTGAATGTGTGTGTGTATGTGCACGTGTGTGCATGCCAGAAGTAGGGCTTGAACTCAGGGCCTCACACTCTTACTTAGCTTTTTTACTCAAGATGGCCTTTTAACACTTGAGTAACACCACTTACAGGTTTTTTCTGGTTATTTAGAGATAAGAGTCCCACGGACTTCTCTGCCTAGGCTGGCTTCAAACAAGCATCTTCAGATCTCAGCCTCTGAGTAGCAAGAATTTCAGGTGGAAGCCACCTGCCAGAAGTGGAATTTCTGCCTTTGAGATAATAGCAACTGGCTGAAATCGAAATGTAATGCCCAGGAAGATTCCTCTCACCCTGCCACCCTTAGCCTTCTATTTTCTCTTTAGAAAAGATAAAATGTGATGAGCTGGCCAGTTTTTTTCCTGAATGTTCAGGGTTGAGGGCATGAATCAATAACTACCAACAACTCCTACCACTAAACAAAGGAACTAGTGGAATTGCACTCGCTCAGAAAACTTCTGCAGCCCACACATTATCTGCATGCTGGTGATTGGCTTGCTGTGGCTAACACATACTGTACGTCTTTTGGACATACATCTTCTTAAGAGAAACAGCATTTCTGAGCTGCCAGTTGTCTGTGGTTGAGCAATACAACATTTCAAAACAGAGTAGCTTTGAACACCAGCATCTGTGGCTGATGACTGGTCTCAACTGTGTGTGAGCTCTTGGGGCTGGGAGACAGAGGGGCCGCAAGGTCTTTCAAGGCTGGACACGGAAGTCCAGCAACCACCTCACAAGCAACCAATGCCAGGAGAAAGGAAGTAAACTCACCTGCCTAGTCAATGAGAGGTCACATGGTAAAGAGGGCTCACAGGAATAGGAGGAGTTAGTGCAGCCATCTTTACTAGTAGATGGCTACCACACCCTGCCCTACCCCAATCCACCTATGTTTAATGATGCCTTCTTATCCTTCCTTCTTATCCTTCCTTCGTTCCTTCCTTCATTCCTTCGTTCCTTCCTTCTTTCCTACTTTCCTTCCTCCCTTCCTTCCTTCCTCCTCTTATGCTCTCTCTCTCTCTCTCTCTCTCTCTCTGATACTTGGTCTCTCACTAGACAACCCCAGCTGGCATTTCAAGCCAGCCCCAAACTTGCAATTCTCCTACCTTAGCTTCTCTGCTGCCTGGATTACAGAAGTGACACTCCTCCCCCCAACCCCCAACTCCTGGTTTAAAAAATTCTTAATGAATATCATTTTGGATGCATTTTATAGTTGTATATAAGAATGTATTGTGTATTAAAATAATAATTACTTCAGAACTTGGGACTTTACAGAGACAATATAGTTTTTCTAATTGATTGGGTCAACTCGATAGAAGTAGAATAAAGAGTTTACTTAGCTACAATGAGCTATAAATTTTAGTCATTACTTCAATGAAAAACCTAAGGAAAATTTGTTCATAGACCCTCCATAGATCCCCAAATCCACATTGCTCAAATGTCTCATCTAAAACGGTGGAGTGTTTGCATAGAACTCATACAGTCCTCCTGTATATTTCAATTTATCTCTAGAAGACTCAGGATTCCTAATATAGTATAAATGCAGCAGAAATAGCTCTTGCTCTGTATTGCTTATGGGAATAATGACAATAAAGAAAGGTGTGCATGTTTGGTACAGTGCAATGCTTTTCCTGCTGTAACTTCCCACAGTGATAGCTCAGGTGACCTTTCCTAGAAGGTCCAATGCCTGTTTCCACATAGCCCTGCTCCAGGGCTGTGTTTATTGGTTTGTGTAGAAGACACAGCCTCAGAGGTCAGACAAGCTCAGCCCGTTGTCTCCATGTGGACCATGTAGGGGTTGGGGAGAGAGCTGGGGAGGTGAACTGGCAACTCTCCTTTTCCAACTCTCCTTCTTCTATGTCTTGGTTTAGAACTCAAGACAAAAACCATGGAGGCAACTCCTCAGATCCAGTAGAGGAGGAACCGATATAAAAACACCATCGTGAGAGAATCTCACTGGTAGGTCCAGGACTTTTGGAACCACATTGTAAAAAAAACAATTGAATAAACTCCCTAAGAGTAAGCTGTTTCAACTCAACCATGTGAGCATTAACTGTCATGTCGTGAGCATCTGGGTCATTCATGGAGCAATAATTGTTTCTAGGTTCAGAAGAAAATAAATGAGAAGCTGAGCCAGGGTGATGTAGGGCTCCCTGTCCCACCAGCCCACACAAATCACAGCAACGAAGACAGGAGAGACTTAGATAACCTGAGACACTAGAGTACCTTCATTTTTAATGTATAATTCTTAGGCTATACTCTGTAAAAGCATGCAATTACTATGCAGCCACGAAAATGCTTCAAGATTAAAATTAAAAAAATTATTTGTGTTATCATTATATTTTGAAAAAGACTTACAATGATCTATTGAGATACAAGGACTCTAGCCTAATATTGAAGCAGAAAAGAAAGAGAAAACAAGGAAAGGACTCAGATCCTGGGGCTGACACAGAAATATGCACTTGTTAGCCATAAACTTGACTCTTAGCTTTTCTTCAGCTGCTAGAAAAGAGAATCCAAATAAATGTGCCCTGAGTGCAATGAAAGGAGCTCTGCCCTGTGCTTGCATAAGAGGGAACATGAGCACAGAGGAAAGGTGGAGGGGTGGGGTTGGCAACAACAGATGACAGAACTCAGGTTCCTGTGCCTGTGGAAAGTTCCAGAAGGAGACTACTAGCAGGTACAATTAGGCCAGTCCTTACAAGCCTCATTGGTGGTGGGGGTTGACTTATTAAATCTGAGAGAGAAGATAAAAAGATGTCAAAATGGTCTTTCCTGACCTCAATGTTAACTTACATATTTCATTTTGCCTTTTGCTGTCTAGAATGTTCTACTTGTCCTCTTCTTACTTGATTTTTCATATTCAGTAACCATCATTTCAAAATATTCTCATATCTAGATTTTGGAGGTTGGGGAAAGTGTTGATGGGAGAATTGGGCAGCCTTTTTAGGAATATATATTATTTTTAATAAACTTTGTGAATTTACCAAAGACTATAATAGATACTTTACAGCAGAGAAAGAGACAACAGCAATGGGGAACACAGGAAAGCTGGCCAGAACTATGGTTTTCTCAGTTTTATTTTTGGTGACAATGGTAGAACTATGTTTTAACACTTTTAAGTTTAACACAATTTATGGGCTGGGGATATAGCCTAGTGGCAAGAGTGCCTGCCTCGGATACACGAGGCCCTAGGTTCGATTCCCCAGCAACACATATACAGAAAACGGCCAGAAGCTGCGCTGTGGCTCAAGTAGCAGAGTGCTAGCCTTGAGCGGGAAGAAGCCAGGGACAGTGCTCAGGCCCTGAGTCCAAGGCCCAGGACTGGCCAAAAAAAAAAAAAAAAGTTTAACACAATTTAAAGGCCTGCTGAGGCCAACATAATCATTCTAGCTTGTCAACTCTTTGAAGGAAGTTTAAAAAAGTATCTCCCTGTCTCCACACACACATTGTTTGAGCTGGTAAAGGGCCATCTAGGAACTAAGAAAGAAGCTTGCTTAACTGTTTAGTAAAGCAAGAATCTTCTTTTCAATGGGAACTCCCAGACTGCAGCCTTGTGCTTGCTGTTAGAAGTGATAACAGAGGAAGATGGTGCTGCCACAGTAGGGAGACACCCCAACTCGCTCCAACTGAATAGCGAGTTGGGAACTCCAACACCCAACACCCCATCAAGAACCCAGCAAAACCAGCAGCCAGAAGCAACAGAAAAACACAGGAAATGAAAAAATAAAATAAAATAAGAAGAGCCTATAACCTGCACGTAGCCGGAAAATCTCCGGGGTACCCTCCCCCCACCCACCGACCCTGGCCCCGGGCTGGGAAAGGGGACCCAGCGCTGGCAAACTGACTGCTGAAAAGTCATGCCAGGAGCACAGAGTCCAGACAGCAGGAGTTCCACGTACCCCAGGGGGAGCACGGATTGATGGAGACAGACAGCGGCGACAGGAGGCACAGGACCGCACAGCCGGGATCGGACGTGAGCGGCGGGGGAACCAGGCAGTGCAGAAGTGGAGAGCAGGGGCCGCCACCACCAAACAACTGAGCACCACACCCCAGCACCACAGCCCCGAAGGGCCAACAACAGCGCAGGACACACACACAATTCAGGACCGGTAAGTTCCCCATTGCCCCCTCCCCCAACGGTAGACCAGCTATCAGAGACTCAAACCCTACAAAGAAGCTAGAGCTCCCTCCCTCCCCCTCCCCACCCCAAGGGAACAAAGAACCCCCAAATCAGGCGGCAAAAGATCCCTTCAGACTGTGGGAGGACACAGGAGCTAGCAGAGGAGGGGCAGAGCAGTGCCAAGGCAGCAGAGGAGCCTGAACCGGCCGCACCAGCCCCGCCCCTTTCCCAACAGGGGCCTGGGGACCAGTAGACATTGGAAGCTCCACCTGAGGCACCTGGGCCTCGCAGACTTTTTGAACAAAAGTCAGAGGCCTGCTGGTGGGCAATACCAGCCCAGGAGGGACACCTGGGCCCGATCACACGCCCCCCTCGCAGCGGAGGTGCAGTCTGTGGGCGGTAACCTGCGCCCGGGCACTTGATCCCACTGGGGCCCACACATACTGCCCCCCACAGCAAACTTGCAGGAGGGCACAAGAACACCCCAACAACCCAGGGCTCACTCTGGTAGGCGTACCCCGCACAGGTGGGCAGGGCCCCCCAGTGGCAGCACCCACTCAGATTGGCAAATTTCACACAAGTGGGTGGGCCGCCCCTCAACAACACTGGCCCCAGAGCAATCCACACAGGAGGGCGAACCGCCTGAGGGGAAAAAAGAACCAAAGAAGAGAAAATCCTCCACACCACGCTGAATCAGCGACCAGCAAGCCCCCACCAGGGGCACGCTAGGGTCAGCACAACACAGCGGCAGGACACTGTCCCGCAGAGAAAGACACAGAACCTACCCACTCCCAAGTGCAGTGAGGGTGACCACCTCGGCAACAACCGAGACAGTCACGCTCACCCATTGGGCAGTAAGGTTCAACAGCCAAACTCAAACCCAGAGCCAGGACACAAACAAGTCTCCCACTGACGAACCAGTGGGAACCAGCACAAAGACAAACCAGGGAAGCCACCCACAGATCTCCAAATGCGCAAATCACAAAGAAATATAACAAATTTCATCAAAGGGCAAGCCAACTCGCCAGCTCCAAAAAGCAGCACGACTGAAGAGGAGATGGAGAATAAAAAAACAACTGAGGCTTTGTTAGCAGAAATGATGGAAAGCCTCAGAAACAAAATCAGAAAACAATTCCAGGAGTTCAGAGTAGAAGTCTCAAAGGACATCCAGGAAGCCAAGAAAGAAATGGAAGCAAAAATGGATACAATGCAAACCTCCATCAAAGAAGACCTTAACATCTGGGAAGTAAAATGCATGAAAAAATAGATTTAAAATACAACTCTTTAAAGGAAGAAATTTCCATGATCAGAGCTAATCTGGCAATCATAAATAGCTCTCTGACATCCATAAACTCTGCACTTGAATCCACAGCACAAAGAATTGACCATATGGAAGCCAGAATCTCTCTCTCGGACGATTGCAGCTGATAAGAACCAGAAAATTACCACACTCCAAGAAACCGTAAAGCTCCAGGGCAGACTAATCCAGGAACTAGTGGACAAAGACAAGAGATAATCTGCGCATAATTGGAAGGAGCCGAATACCAGAGCAGAGGGCTTCAAAATATCCTCAATAATGTGCTTGCAGAAAACTTCCCCAGTCTCACAAGGAACCCCATCCAGGTAACTGAAGCCTATAGGACACCTGGCAGACCAGATCCTAAAAAAGCCACACCAAGGCACAATATTCAAGACTTCAGATCTCAAGAATAAAGAGCAAATTTTGAATGCAGCCAAAGTGAAGAAAGAAATTTATTACAATGGGAAGAGGATCCGAATAACAGCAGACCTCTCCACACAAACCTACCACGCACGAAGAGAATGGAAGAACACCATCCAAGTCCTACAAGCCAACAATTGCCAACCTAAAATAAAATATCCAGCGAAGCTGGAGTTCATATTCGAGGGGAAAACCAGATCTTTCCATAGCAAAGAGAATCTAAAGGAGTATGTGGATAAAAAAAAACAGCCCTACAGCGAATTCTAAGAGGGGCCTCCCACCCATCAGAAACTGTACAGGACACACAGACAGAAACAGAAAGAAACTACAATAGCCAGAGCCCAACAGAAAGAGCAGCTCACTAAAGACAAGAAAAAAAAAAAAAAGAGGAAAAACAGCCCAACAAGAAAATGGAAGGAGAAAAAACACTCTTATCTTGATCTCTTTGAATATAAACGATATAAACTCTCCAATAAAGAGGAGCAGACTGGCAGAATGGATCCGCAAACAAAAAGTTGTCATCTGTTGTCTACAAGAGACCCACCTTACAGCAAGGGATAAAAACAGGCTCCAAATGAAAGGATGGAGCAAGACCTTCCAAGCAAACACACCTACCAAAATGGCAGGAATAGCCATTCTGATCTCAGACAAGCTGGACTTCTCATTAAAATCAACTCAAAAACACAAAGAAAGGCACTACATTTTAATACAAGGAAAAATCCAGAATCAAGACATCACGGTGATAAATGTATACTCACTGAACAAAAGAGGCCCTACACATGTCAAGCAAATTCTCACAGAACTACAGAACAAGATAGACCCAAACACAATCATAGTGGGTGACTTTAATACCCCACTCTCTCCAAGAGACAGATCCAACACCCAGAGGATTAGCAAGGGAGGTGAGGACCTAAGTAACACCATATCCCAAATGGATATGACAGATCTATACAGAATCTTCCACCCTACAGAGACCCAATACACCTTCTTCTCAGCAGCCCATGGATCATACTCCAAAATAGACCATGTCATAGCCCACACAAAGAACCTCAGCAAATACAAAAGTATTGACGTCATCCCATGTATTATATCTGACCATAGTGGATTAAAGTAATCCTCAATAATAACGGTTACCACAGAGGCTACACATTCTTAGAGGCTAAACCCCACACTGTTATCCAACACTTGGGCCACAGACCAAATTAAAGATGAAATTACGAATTCATAAGCCACAATGACAATGACAATGAAAATACATCACAAAGAAACCTATGGGACACAGCTAAGGCAGTACTGAGGGGCAAGATCATCGCCCTCAGCACTCACATTAAAAGAATGGAAACAGAGCAGGTGAATAACCTCACGATGAAACTAAAACAACTGGAGAAACAAGAAATGATTGAATTTAAAATGACTAGGAGGAGAGAGATCACAAAGATGAAAGAAGAGACAAATCTGATTGAAAATAGAAAGACCATTCAACAAATAAATAAGACTAAAAGCTGGTTCTTTGAGAAAATAAACAAAATTGACAGACCCCTCACAAGACTTACAAAAAAAAAGAAGAGAAGAGACTCATATACATAAAATCAGGGACTCCACCGGAAAAATAACAACAAGTACACACGATATTCAAACAATCATAAGGAACTATTTCCAGAACCTCTACTCACTAAAAAACAATAATTTTACAGAAATGAATCAATTCTTAGAGAAGTATAAACTGAACCAAGAAGAAATAAATCAACTAAATAAACCAATAACTTACAACGAGATACAGGGGGTAATCAAGAACCTCCCAACAAAGAAAAGCCCAGGCCCAGATGGATTCACCAATGAATTCTATAAAACCTTTAGTGAGGACTAATACCAATACTCCTCAAACTCTTCCGTGAAATAGAAACAGAGGGAGAAATCCCAAACTCATTCTATGAAGCTAATATCATACTCATTCCCAAACCAGGCAAAGACCCAACAAAAAAAGAGAACTACAGACCAATATCACTAATGAACACAGATACAAAGCTCCTCAATAAAATATTAGCTAACAGGATCCAGAAACTGATCAAGTAAATTATACATCATGACCAAGTAGGCTTCATCCCACAGTCACAAGGATGGTTCAACATCCGTAAATCAATCAATGTAATTCACCACATCAACAGAACTAAAATCAAGAATCACATTGTTATCTCAGTCGATGCCCAAAAAGCCTTTGACAAAATACAACATCCATACTTATTAAAAGCTCTGGAGAGAACAGGGATAGATGGAACATTCCTCAAAACAATAAAAGCCATATACAACAGACCAACTGCTAACATCATATTAAATGGAGGAAAACTTAAATCATTCCTCCTAAACTCAGGAACAAGACAAGGATGGCCACTCTCCCCACTTCTTTTCAACATAGTGCTGGAATCCCTAGCCATAGCAATAAGGCAAGAGGAGGACATCAAAGGGATCCACATCGGCAAGGAAGAAATCAAGCTATCCCTATTCTCAGACGACATGATCTTATATCTGAAAGACCCCAAAAATTCAGTTCCCGGGCTGGGAATATGGCCTAGTGGCAAGAGTGCTTGCCTCCTATACATGAAACTCTCAGTTCGATTCCCCAGCACCACATATATGGAAAACGGCCAGAAGTGGCGCTGTGGCTCAGGTGGCAGAGTGCTAGCCTTGAGCGGGAAGAAGCCAGGGACAGTGCTCAGGCCCTGAGTCCAAGGCCCAGGACTGGCCAAAAAAAAACAAAACAAAACAAAACAACAACAAAAAAACTCAGTTCCCAAACTCAGGCAAAGTAGCAGGATACAAAATCAATCCACAAAAGTCAGCAGCTTTTCTGTACACCAGCAATGTACAAGCAGAAAAGGAAATTATGGAAACAATTCCATTTACAGTAGCCAAAAAAATAAATAAATAAAGCACCTAGGGATCAACCTAACCAAGGATGTGACGGACCTATTTAATGAGAACTATAAAAATCTAATAAGGGAAATCAAAGAAGACACAAGGAGATGGAAAGACCTCCCATGCTCATGGGTAGGCAGAATCAATATAGTGAAAATGGCCATATTGCCCAAATTGTTATACAAATTCAATGCAATCCCTATCAAAATTCCAGTCACATTCTTCACTGAAATAGAGAAAGTAATCCATAAATTCATATGGAACAGCAAAAGACCTAGAATAGCCAAATCAATTCTAGGCAAAAAAAGCAGTGCAGGAGGCATTATAATACCAGACTTCAAGCTTTACTACAGGGCCATCATAACAAAAACAGCCTGGTATTGGTATAAAAACAGACCGGAAGACCAATGGATCAGAATTGAAGACCCAGGAATAAAACCACACTCTTACAGTCAGCTGATATTTGACAAAGGTGCTAAAGACATACAATGGAATAAACATAGCCTCTTCAACTACTGGTGCTGGGAGAACTGGGCAGCCATATGCAGAAAACTCAAAGTAGACCCAAGCCTATCACCATGCACCAAGATCAACTCAAAATGGATCAAGGACCTCAATATCAGACCTGAATCCTTGAAACTACTGAAGGACAGAGTAGGAAAGACGCTAGAACTTATAGGCACAGGAAGGAACTTCCTGAATATAGTCCCAGGGGCACAACAAATAGGGGAGAGACTCGACAAATGGGACTACTACAAATTAAAAAGTTTCTGCACAGCTAAGGACATAGCCACCAAAATAGAAAGACAGCCAACGATATGGGAAAGGATATTTACCAGCACAGCAACAGACAAAGGCCTGATATCTGTCATCTACAGAGAACTCAAAAAACTAAGCCCCTCCAAGCCCAGTAAACCAATTAGGAAATGGGCAAAGGAGCTAAAGAGAGACTTCACAAGAGAAGAAATAAAAATGGCAAAGAAACACATGAGGAAATGTTCAACATCCCTGGTAGTAAAGGAAATGCAAATAAAAACAACCCTGAGATACCACCTCACCCCAGTTAGAATGGCCTATACTCTGAACTCAGGCAACAACAAATGCTGGAGGGGGTGCGGGGAAAGAGGAACCCTCCTCCATTGTTGGTGGGAGTGCAAATTAGTACAACCACTTTGGAGAACAGTATGGAGGTTTCTCAAAAAGCTCAATATAGACTTACCCTAGGACCCAGCCATACCACTCCTAGGCATCTATCCTGAACAGCAGGTCCCAAGATATCAAAAAGACATTTGCACTTTCATGTTTATCACTGCACAATTCACAATAGCCAAAATATGGAATCAACCCAGATGCCCCTCCACAGATGAATGGATCCAAAAAATATGGTACCTACACACAATGGAATACTACATAGCGATTAGAAATGGTGAAATACTGTTATTCGCAGGGAAATGGTCAGAACTTGAACAAATAATGTTGAGCGAGACAAGCCTAGAACACAGAAAACAAAGGGGCATGATCTCCCTGTTATATGACTGTTAAGATGGGGTAACAGAAGACAGTAGAGACCAGTTCTGTGAAACCAAAAACTGCTTGTCAAATGGTATTTCCCACAGGATTGGGTCAGCGATCCAACACTATGTAACTAAAACCAAACAACTACTCAACATATAAAGGTCAACAATTGACCTCTCAGAGGAATACAATAGCTCAAAACCTATGTATGTACGCTCATATAAGACTCCTGTCGACATATTGTCTAATGTCGACATTACATTTAAAGCCCTAGGCAAATTTTCTTTGGTGTAGGCCACTTGGCTACTGTGTATGTTCTTGGTACATTGTGTATTGTATATATGTCTACCTGACCTAGGGAAGGGAAAGAAAAACATGGTGTAAGATATCACAAGAAATGTACACACTGCCTTACTATGTAACTGTACCCTTTTTGCACAACACCTTGTCAAAAAAATTTTTGTTTAATTAATAAATAAATTACAAAAAAAAGAAGTGATAATAGTCCTGCAGGTGAATTTTATTATTAACACCAATGAGGCTTTTAGCACCGTGTGTGTCTTTGGTGTATGTTCTTTGTTTTGGTTTTGTTGTTGCAGCTGTTTTTGTTTTCATTTTGTTTTGGAGTATATGCCCGAGGTGGGGCTTGAACTTAGGGCCTTGAGCACTCTTGCTTGGCATTTATTTTTGCTCAAGGCTGGTGCCCTACCACTTGAGCCACATCTCCACTTCTGGCCTTTTTTTCTTAAGATAAGAATCTCACAGGTTTTTCTCCCTGGGCTGGATTCAAACTTTGATTCTCATATCTCAGCCTCCAGAGTAGCTAGGTCTAGTTGTGTTCTCAGGTCAGCAAGACAGGATGACTGCTCTGCTGTACTGAATCTCTGCATCAACAAGGGCTGTTCTGCCACTGTGTCCAGAAACAGCAAACTAGTTAATGACTGCTTTTGACAACCAGGATTGATGGTAAATGTCCTAGCCCTGTCTCAGGACTCCTGGGTCACCTTTATTTACATTCTCTAAGGCTTATTTGCTTGTTTCTAAGTAGCCTGATAAAAATTACCCCAATTCAATCATTACCAATTTAGACAGCTATTCAAATGCTACAGTTGTACTGTATAAATGTCACATAACCACTACACATCAACTAAAATATACAGTTCAAGAAGACGTCTAGGAAATAGAGGTATAGTTCAAGTGGTAGAACACCAGCCATGAGTGCAAAAGCAAAAGAACAACACCCAGGCTCTGAGTTCAAGCCCAAAACACATATGCATGCCATGCACAGACAGACAGACAGACAGACAGACACACACACACACACACACACACACACAGAGGCTAAAAAAGTGTGACAAAAATATGAGCCAATCCCATCTCAATTCCATCTCCAGACAGCAGAGGAAGGCTGCCTCTGCTGTGGTCCACAGGCGCCCAGCATCAGCAGGGGCATCAGTCCCCCATGTAGATTCATAGCTGGGAGATTTAGGGAACTGGGTACCAATCTAGAAGCCTAGAAGCTCCAGTGCAACTAAAAGATAATGCACATCTCATGCTTACAAGATGCCCAGACAGAGAAACATCTGGAGAATGAGGGCCTCTAGCCATCTGTAACCATCTCTAACCATCCTGTTGCCCTTCCTCACCTGAGCACAGCCTAAAACCCCGCAGCCCTGCAGCTGCAGCCTAAAACATAAAGAGTGGGGCTGCAGGAGAGAAGAGAGGAAGGGAAAATAGCTCTGAAGATGGGTTATGCTGCGTATACTGTGCATATTTTTGGTAACTTGTGTATGAGGCAAGCTTCTTTTTCCTAAGGAGGGAACCCAGATGTGCTGAGTCTGGAAATGTTTTATCTGCTTCTGGCCAGAAGTCTCATTTTCATTTATCCATCTGTCTGTTCAGACAATATTTAATGAACATTTATTATGTGTTAGGTTCATTCCATGTGCTGTGAGTCAGGTAGACATATAAAAGATGTTAATAAAATGCTATGAAGAGAAATAAAACAAGATAAAAAAGACAGTAAGTATCAAAGGATATATCCCAGAGTAGAGGATGGCTTATGTTTGGAGGAACAGCACATAGATAATGGATTTGTATAATAACTATTATGGAAATCCTGGGTTTTATTTATGGCACTTGAGTTTTGTATTGTGTACTTGTGTGTGTGAGTGTGTGTGTGCTTGTGTGTATGTGTACATATCATTTTAAGGGTAATTTATAGAAGAATATATGCATCATGTTAATCATTAATTAAAAGTTCACAAGTTGAATAAGACAAGTTTTAGAAATAATGCTGGGTGGGAGTTTGGGGGTGCAAGGTATTTATTAGGGATCAACTCCTGTGGAAATGAGGTGATAGAAGCAGTGTTTCTTTAGGGGAGAGGACAGACTACAAGGCAGACAAGTAATGCTAACCCAGCAGAGAGCTCTGGAATGAAAACGGCCTGCCTGAGGAGTCCCTTGTTGATCATCAAAGGCTAGACCTTGCCTGGCACTGGTGGCTCAAAGGTGAGATCTGAGAATCAAGGTTCAAAAAGCCAGCTGTGAGCAGGAAAGTCAGTGAGACCTCTATCTCCAATTAACCCGTTGAAAAGTTGAAAGTGGGAGCCTTGGCTCCAGTGGTAGAGCACCAGCCTTGAGCCCTGCGTTCCAGACCCAGTACTGGCACCCAGAGGAAGTCTGGTGCACTTTTACCATACTCGGAGCATGCCTTTGGACAACGCGGCTCTGCAGTGGGGACAAGACAGAGCTGGAGGTCTTGTCCACAGATGCCGGGCACAAGCCCTTTGGAAGGGTTGCACACTGCGCGTCTCCATGTCCACCACACAAAGATGTCTATGAACGCAGGAGAGAACCAGGAGGAATATTTGCAGCACATAACAAAGCATTAGGATATTTAATAACCAGACCAGGCAAGGTGAATCATCTCAGCTACTTGGGAGGCAAAGATAGGAGAATCAGCATCAAAGACTAACCCCAGCAAAAAGCATGATACACTACCATGTGGAAAACACTTTCATCTGGAAAACAACTAGTGTTAAAAAACACACACACACGCACACACACACACACACCATATTTGGGGGATCAAGAGGAGAGGAGTAGAAGAATAAATGGGGGAAATTAGTAGAAGTCAGGCAAGAACACTTTGTATATGCCACAAAAAAAATGAGAAAAATAAGGGTAGGGGTATGAAGATGTTGAAGGGATGACATAGATCAAGAGTCATTATATGGCTGGGAATGTGGCTTAGCAGTAGAGTGCTTGCCTAGCATGCATGAAGCCCTGGGTTCAATTCCTTAGTATCATACAAACAGTAAAAGTTGGAAGTGGTGTTGTGGCTCAAGTGGTAGAGTGCTAACCTTGAGCAGAAGAAGCTCAGGGAAGTGCCCAGGCCCTGAGTGCTAGTCTCAGGACTGGCAAAAAAACAAAACAAGGATGCATTGCATTCATAAATTGCTTTGTTAAGTGGCAAAACAATTCAATACATAACCTAAAAATTGAAAAAAGTGAGGGAAGGGGTGGGTGAGAATCAGTACATTGAGACTCACTTATTAATAAACTGCCCTGTTGAATGGCAACTCCTTTGTACAACTACCTAAAGAAAATAGAAATGTATTTTTAAAAGGAATATTTCAGAGACCCCTTAACTAACATGTTGAACTAAAACCTCTTTGTACAACTACTTAAATATAATTTTTTAAATAATTAATTAATTTAAAAAAGCAAATCTTGAGGCATCAAATGGCAGAGCATTTGTCTTAGTGAGAATGAAACCCCATATTCAAACTCAGTTCAGCAAAAAGAGACTCAAGAGCCAAACAATTTTGGAATCAGTGAAACCAAAGTTAGTAACATGGTCTCTCTCTCTCTCTCTCTCTCTCTCTCTCTCACACACACACACACACACACACACACACACACACACACACACACATCAGAGGCATACCTGGTCAAGAAACTCACTAAAAGGCAGTAAATATATGAAAAAAAGAAAATTACACTCTCACTTGAAATAATTTAATCAAAGTAATAAAACAATGATATATCATTTTCTGTTGTAATCAAAAAGAAAAATAGGTTCAGTGTTGGCTCATGACTCTAATCTCAACTACTCAGGAGGCTGAGCTATGAGGATTGTAGTTGAAAGCCACTCCAGGCAGAAAAACCCAGAAGACAATCTCCAATTAACAACAACAACAAATGCTGGACTACAGGCATGGCTCAAGTGGTAGAGCACCTCATAAGGGAAAACAATTAAGCAAGAGTTCTTGAGTTCAGCCCTGGTACTGGCACAAAACGACAAGAGAAAGAGCCTTGAGTGGGAATAGCTGAATCACTATGTCTGCTACACTGCAGAGGTGAGGCTGAGACACCATAGAGGAGATTGTCAAAGAAACTGAACAGGGAGGGGAAAAAACTGGGGGGGAGGGGGACGAAGGAAGGGGTGACAGTGTCCACAAAGAAATGCACTCGTTACCTGACTTATGTAACTATAACTGCTCTGTGCATCACCTTTATGATAACAATTTAAAAATTAAAGACACTAGACAACGATCAAAACTATGTCGCTCTGCTCCCTCTCCATAAGTTATATCTCATCTCACATGCAAAATACACTGCCCAGGGCCTTCCAGAAATCTCTAGTCCGCGGTGCATAGCACCTCCTCGATGGTGAAGGGGTCAGTGCTCAAGCGCGTTGCAATTGCTCTCAAGATGTGTGGGAACAGAGGCCCTCTACCTCTGCCACCATGTTCTGTCAATAACTTTTCACTATCAAAAAGTAAGACCAGGACCTTCACACCACTGGAAAATAGCACATGTCAATTCTTCCTTCATTAATGAAGGAGTCACTGAACTGGAAAAGCTGGTTCAAAGGCATTCTGAGAACTGAATTTCTAATAACTTAAAACCATTTTCTAATAACTATTGCTCAAATGCAATAATTAGGTTAAATACAAAACTGGGGCTTGGAAATGGCCCTGTGGCTCAAAGTAGTAGAGCTCTAGCCTTGAGAAACAGAGTTCAGGGACAGTGCGGAGGGCCCAAGTCCAAGCCCTACAATGAACCAACAGTTAATAGAAGAACTGTATTCACTAACTTATGTATGTTACTGTAACCCCTCTGTACCTCACCCTGACAATAAAATTAAATTTGGTCTTATCTCTCAGAGCAATAGGATCGCAGCCTTTTCATCATCATGTTTTTCTATTGAACAAAGATGGATAGGGCAACATGCAAGTGCAATGTCTGGATTTACATTCATATGGTAATTATCAAGAAGTTAATAGTCCTCCTGGGCTTTTTGGTGCCCCGGTGGGTGATTGAAAGGACGTGAACACGCTATTGATTGCCTTTAGCTTTAAGGAAACTATGTTGATGTGGATGGATTTCCCATCAGAGGATAGATAAGGGGCTTCCCTCAGTTTCACAGTTTCCACATAAAATCTCACTCCTCGAGATCCACTGGTGGAAAGAATTTCAGGGTGTCTCAAAAAAAATTTAAGAAGAGGAGAGGCTCACAAAGGGAAAATTTCAGCAAGGATTTATGTTACTATAACAAGCTAAAGTAGGGAGAAATAGTGAGGAAATAAAAGTATTTCCCACTCCCCATGCAGAAAATAGACTTAAATGGTGATTCTAATCAGGAGTCCTTATGCTTTCTGAGCTGGGTAAATGAATGCTTGTGATCATATCATCCCACGACTTGTAAACGTGGTTCTGGGTGGGTGAGATGGGTATTATTTATTATTCTAAAGCATGGAGCTATGTTTTGATCTGCCTAAAACACAGGACCAGTAGGCGAACTTTTAGAGGCTTCCTTTTCTCCACCTAGGTATATTATTCTCTGCCAATTTCTGGAGCCCAACCTTTCACCATTTTAATGGAGAGGACAGATTTAGACAGCCCCCTTGTGTCTTCTATTCTCCTAATTTAGCTTTAGCAACTAAAAAGGGGCATGGTAGGAGGGAGTTTAACTGCTTGTTTTTAGTTTACTTGGTTTCAATTTTGTGTATGTATGGGGGGGGTGGTCCTGGGCCTTGAACTCAGAACCTGGGCTCTGTCCCTGAGCTTTTGTGCTCAAGGCTAGAGCTCTGCCATTTGAGCCACAGCTCCACCTTTGGCTTTTTTTGGTGCTTGATTGGAGATAAGAATCTCACAGACTTTCTTGCCTAGGCTAGCTTCTAACCTCAATCCTCAGATCTCAGCCTCCTGTGTGGCTTGGATTACAGACCCCAGAACCAGTTAGGTTCCACTCCTAGTGTTGTCGTACTGGTGCATTTATGGGGGCTGCACAGTGGCATGCCTCCACCCCTCTGCATCATACACGGGAGTTTTGTTTTATCCTCTGTGCTCCACTGTTTGTCCCTCGGCCTCTCAGTCCTGAGCAACCCCGGGTCCTCCTAATTGTTGCTCCTCAGCTCTGCTTTTTCCCTCTAGACTTCAGAAGAAGAATGGGATCCTAGCTTGTCCTGCTAGTCTAA
The DNA here is from genome assembly GCF_023159225.1 of Perognathus longimembris pacificus. NCBI lineage: Eukaryota > Metazoa > Chordata > Mammalia > Rodentia > Heteromyidae > Perognathus > Perognathus longimembris. The sequence continues at coordinate 8,420,031 of NC_063175.1, read as the reverse complement.
ACAGCTCCCCCAGGGGTAAAATGCAGGATTTGGGACTTTTATTCCTTTTACTGATCATGAAAAGGTTGTTTGCTGAACTTTAAAAGCCATTTCTGGACTACATCGGAAAGATTCAACACTGTTCTTTTCCAGACTTTTTATTCTAAATAGGGCAGATTTGCAAAGATGGAAAGAAGAGGAAATACTAAAAATAGTTTTCCCCAATTAGTGGTAGCCAAACACATATGGGAAGATGGAAATAGTGGTAGATGGCTCCAAGTAATGCTGTGGTGCAAAAAGAACTCTAAAGCAAAGGAGATAATTGGAAACAGCCTCAAGTTTCCCTGGAACAAATGCTGAACACGGTGTCCAGGGCCTCTGGAGGGCCTTAGCAGGCTCGGCCACTCTGGAAATGGGAGAACTCGAGGAGAGGTTTGAAAACATTCATCTCCACTTTCTTTTCCACAGATAGGGATGCTGGATTTCTTCTTGGAGAGTCAAACGTTCCGGATCCCATCACTGAACCTCCAAGGAGGCTAGTGCAACCGCTATGGAGGGCAGCTTGAAGATCCCTAAAACACTTAACAAAACCACTTAATCAACCAGTGATACCACTCCTAGGCATTTATCCACAAGATCACAAGTCAGGACATAGTAAGGACACTCATACACCCATGTTCATTGCTGCACTATTCACCATAACCAAGTTATGGAATTTCACTCATCTATCAGGAAGAATAATAGGTCATATGCAGGAAAATGGATGGATCCAGGAAAAATTATGTTAAGTGAAGAAAATCAGACTCAGTGAAACAAATGGCACGTGTGTTCTCATCTATATAGATGTTATATCTTAATTATAAACATATGAAAACACGTATCAGAACATATGCATACAAACACAAACAAACGAAGTCAAGTATGGAATGTGCAGGAGATAATTCCAATAGTGTGAGTCCTTTACAACGAACTTACAGTTTAGTAAAATGAATACTAGGAAATGGAAACGTGTTTTGTCAGGTGGGGATGAGATTGGGGGGCAGGGGCAGACAAGGGGGGGGTGAGTGAGGTGAGAATATTCAGTGTGCCGTGTGCATGCGAGAACGGTCCCCGGGAACTTGAGGAGATGGTGGGTGGGGAGAGCTGGTGGTAGATGATGGAAGCAGTGTCCCTAATCAAGATTCAGTGTTCTCAGAAACAAACACAGTCAGCAGAGCCTATCTGAAACACGGGCTTGGGAAGCTAATAAGAATAATGGAAACTCCAGAGAGAAGAGGACAGATGCCAAATGCACAGTCAGGAAAGCTGCCAGGGGCTTTGTTTGTTTCTCCAGCACGAGAGGGAACCACCTGTGTGCTGAGGGCCTGAGGAGCATGTAGGGAAGATGGCCAAGACCAGGCTGCAAGTCTCGTCGCCCTGGGCTCTGGCCCAGCAAACCAGCTGGGCACCCTCCTGGGATGTTTGGGCTGCTCCCTGGCCAGCCGGACAGGTGCTTGGTGCCAGCGTCGCTGTGCCCAGCAGGAGAGTCACAGTGTTGAGTACCTGTGACATCAGACCCGTCCCGACCCACTGTGACCTAAGGGCCGCTCCCCAGAGCTGGGCCAGCTTTCTTTTGCCACAGTCTGGCTTCCACAGCCATCTATGATATCAGCTATCCAAGTCTCTCCTTCCCCGCTCCTATGCCCGAGAAGACAATCAGCCAATGCGTCTGCTGAGAGCTAGGCTCGTCAAGGTCCAGAGCCAGGGCCGCAGCCCTGCCTAACCATTTAGGCCTCTGTCTGATGGACGTGTCTGTCTGTATGACTGTTCAATATTGTGACCTTCCGGCCACACCTGGGATGTCTGCATAGCCACACCCTACCCAGAATGCCATTTATGCCACCTTCACCTCACATCGCCTGGGGCAGCATTGCTCCCTGCCCTGTGTGGCCCAATTGTCACACATGCTGTCCTCCTTGTTGAGAGATGGGGATGAAAGCCCTCCCTCCCCACCCAGCCTGCTGCTCACACCACGGCACGATTCCCAGGGGAAGCCAGCAACATTGTCCTCCTGGGTGCCTCTCCTCGGGCTGCCCAGAGACAAGCACAGTGACCTCTCTGCTCCCTCCTAGCGAATCAGTCTAACATAAACGTAAACCAGGACACCGGGTCCTACTTCCAGGCCTGTGCAGCTCACTCTTTTCTCTCTTTCCTAAGTAGGAATCCAGCTGGCCTGGGCCCATGCAACTTGCCTGGGAGAGCACATTTGCGTGCAAAGAACGAACCTTCTCTGGGTTGTTCTCCAGCCTGGGGTCCTTCCACCCCCGCGCTTTGGGAAACACTGACTGGAACTGCCAGTCTTTGGGGTTCTACAACAGTTTCCACTTTGCCAGGTGAATGAATGAAGTCCCCTCGCGTATCCCCTGCACAGATGGAAGCAAGGGCCGTTGACCCTCATGGGGTTTGAGTTTCTGCTTTAGAGTAAGAGCTAAAACACAGAATTACCAGACAGAAGAAAAATCTCTAGCGAGTAAAGATGCCCCTGTGGTTGGGGGAATGAACGGCCGTTTGATGGGCAGAGGTCTAGGCCTGCATGGGGTGAGCACCCTGGCTCTGCTGAAGACAGGCTTTGCTGCTCACTTGGCTCAGCCTCCTTAACCAGCAGATGGAGCAAATCATATCGGCCTTGAAGAAGCACCTGAGACAATGCGCACAGAGCCCTGCACTGGGGAAAATGCGGAATAAACTAAGCTACACTTTTGCCAATTTCGTGGAGTCTTGGAAAATTTGACCTGGGGCCTAAAGCCAGCTATCTCTCTCTCTCTCTCTGTCTCTCTGTCTCTGTCTCTGTCTCTGTCTCTCTGTCTCTGTCTCTGTCTCTCTGTCTCTGTCTCTCTGTCTCTCTCTCTGTCTCTGTCTCTGTCTCTCTGTCTCTGTCTCTCTGTCTCTCTCTCTGTCTCTCTCTCTGTCTCTGTCTCTGTCTCTCTCTCTCTCTGAGGTTAAGAAGGTACCAATCAGGGCTGGGGATATGGCCTAGTGGCAAGAGTGCTTGCCTCGTATACATGAGGCCCTGGGTTCAATTCCCCAGCACCACATATACAGAAAATGGCCAGAAGTGGCGCTGTGGCTCAAGTGGCAGAGTGCTAGCCTTGAGCAGGAAGAAGCCAGGGACAGTGCTCAGGCCCTGAGTCCACGCCCCAGGATTGGCCAAAAAAAAAAAAAAAAAAGAAGGTACCAATCTATCATTTTTACCAAAAGTAATAGATGACCTTCTTTGAGGGCTAAGATTAATGTGTCAACCCTAAGCAATGCCAATTTTTAAGACTTTAACTTCTTTTTATTATGAAGTAGTTGTACAAAGATGTTACAATCCTGTAAGTCAGGTTATGAGCACAATGCATCTTGATCAGCGTCACCCCTTCCATTGTCTCCCTCCCACCCTTACCCTCAAGCTTCGTAGGGCTTCTCTTTAAGTGTAATAGGCTTTGGAAACTACGCAGAAAGCTGCCAAGGAAGAAAGACAGAGCACGAAGACCGGCATTGGGGGAAGAAGTGCACCTGTACTGGGTAGGCCAATGCGTCAATGAGGAAAACAGGCTTGCCGGTGGAGAGACAGTTCTCCCTGAGACCACTAGATGGCGAAAGACATACGCTAAGTGACCCTGTCCACCGTTCTTCCTGGCTCCAGGCTGCTATTGTGCTGTTTGCAGTGGGGCTTTCTCACCCAGCATGGGCGTGGGGTCAGACCTGCCAGCCTACATACTCAAGAGGCTGAGACAGAGGATATGGGTTGAAGCCAGCAGCCTGGACAGGAAAGTCAGTGAGACTCCATCTCCAAGTAACCAGCAAAAAGCCAGATAGGCTCAAGTGGTACAGTACCAACCATGAGCAAGTGAATCAAGCCAGAGCCCTGGAACTGACTGAAAAAGAAAGGAAAAGGGAAGGAAGGGAGGGAGGGAGGGAGGGAGGGAGGGAGGGAGGGAGGGAGGGAGGGAGGGAGGGAGGGAGGGAGGGAGGGAGGGAGAGGGGAGGGGGAGGGAAAGAAAGAATGAAAGGCAGGAGGGAGGAAGAGGGGGAGGGAGGGAGGCTGAAACCAAGCAAGCATGCAAGCAAGCAAGAAAACTAAAGTATCTGGTATCTTCCAGGTAGGAAACTACTGAAAAATAAATCACATTTATTCTCCTAAAAGAGAGTAAGATAATTATGAGAATATATTTATCTTTTCTGAACCTTGAAATAATGTGTGTGCTACTATCTGGCGTCTAACAGTAAACAGTAAGTAAAAGCAAAGATAATGTTGGGGGGTGGTGGTGATGGGGGGTGGTAGGGATCTTTCATCCTGGTGAAATGTAGGCATATATCTCCATGGATCCCAATCTACTCCCCCTCCCCAATCCACTTAGAAGAAGATTCATTGGTGAAAAGGTGATGTACAGAGGGGCTACAGTTACGTAAGTCAGGTAATGAGTACATTTGTATGTTGACAGTGTCACCCCTTCCCTCGTTCTCTCCCATCCCCACACACAAGTTGTAGAGTTCATTTTCAACAGTGTCTGGCGAGGACCACTGTTGCATTTGTTTACTCTTTGTCCTCCAGAACTGTGCCCTACCTTACCCTCCCACACAAGCAAGACAAAAAGAAAATGAAACAACAACAAAGAAATAAACTCTTGTTTCCATTCCCTGAAGTTCATTTTGCTAAGTATTATTTTATGTTATATGATCAGAGCCAAGTAGCTTTTGTACAGACGCCGCCCAAAGCCAAACCTAGGCCATCCTTGTCTGAGACACAGCATCTGGCCAGTGGCTTCAGTTTTCTGGTGAAAAGCTGAGTCTGGGGCTGGGGATATAGCCTAGTGGCAAGAGTGCCTGCCTTGGATACACAAGGCCCTAGGTTCGATTCCCCAGCACCACATATACAGAAAACGGCCAGAAGCGGCGCTGTGGCTCAAGTGGCAGAGTGCTAGCCTTGAGCGGGAAGAAGCCAGGGACAGTGCTCAGGCCCTGAGTCCAAGGCCCAGGACTGGCAAAAAAAAAAAAAAAGAAAGAAAGAAAAGCTGAGTCTGAAGAAGGCTTGTTCAATGCCTCATCTCAAATTAAGAGCAGATTTGTTAGAATAATTTTGATATGGTAAAACCAAGCCCACTGCTGTGGAGTTGTGTGTTTATTTCTCCTCTACCCTGTGTCTCTCCGTTCACAGAACAGTCCCTTACCATGCACACAGGAGGAACATTTTTCAAACTGTTTCTCCTGAAGGATCCGTCACTAATGGTGACCCACCCAGTGAGTGTTTATTGAGATGCTGCTTGGTGCTACATTGGAATCGATGTTAAGCCAGGGCCCCACGTCATTCTAAAATGGAGTCTGGAGGAAACTGATGCCTGTTTGCCACGTGGACCCTCTAAAGCTCGTGTGGTGCTGGCCGCCATTGACACCTAGAAATGTAGAGATGTGCAGGGCTCAGGGCTTGCCTGCCCCCGCAGCCAGAGAGCCAGGGAGCTGCATTTGAAAGGGGAGATGGCAGGCTGCTGCCTCGAACTGCTTCCCTCTTCAGATGACACTGCTACCCAAGAGCTTGTTAGGCCAGAGATGTACAACCAAAGCAGAAAGGGCCCAGAGTACACTCCTAATCCCAGCTATTCAGGAGACTGAGATCCCAGGGCCAGGATTCCAAGCCAGCCAAGGCAAAAGAAAGCCCAATGAATGAGCAAAACCACACGTGGAGGTGTGATACAAGTGGTAGAGCTCTAACCTTGAGGGGGGAAAGCCAAAAGAGAGGGAAAGGCCCCAGGTGTCTCTCTCTCTCTGTCTCTGTCTCTCTCTCTGTCTCTCTGTCTCTCTCTGTCTCTCTCTCTCCAGCACACCAGCTTAGGGCATCCGAGAAGCAGGGAGGAACCGGATTTCCTGAGGCCCGACCCTCTTGTTGGGAGCCTTCTCTACCTCTCCCCACACTCGTGCCACTTGAGGGAAGCTCGCCCCTCTCCTCTCCCCCAGCTCCGGTGAAGGGTGTGGGCGCCCTCTCTCTACAGCCTGAGGCTTTCCTGGAGCTCCTAGGGTTTTCTTTGCCTTCGTGGGCATCTCAGAAGCTAGACACCGTGGTGGACTGGATCTCTGCGATGGTCTCCCCTGTCATCAAGATGGGTCCTGCGCCTCTGGGGGTCCCCTCGGGAGCTGCCTCGGAACAGGGAGGCCTGGGACAGGTAACAGCCTAGCTTCATGCAGGTGTAGCTCATTATGTCAGGGACTGAGCTTTTCCTGGGGTTCAGTGATTGGTAGTGAGAAACAAGTCCCCCGAGAAATGCCCAAAGGACAATGGTCCAGGCAGCAGGAAGCCTGCGGCCAGCGGAGGTTTGTTCATTTGTTTTGATTCTGTGCCTGCACTGGGGCTTGAAATCAGGGCCTCCCACTGGAGGCCTGTGGCCTCCCCAGCGCCCTCTGCTGCTCCCCATAGAGCCCGTGAGGGTCCTCAGGCCCTGACCCTCACTGAGCTGCCCTCCGCTCGGTCCTGCTCCCTGAGGTCTATTCCAGGACTTGGCTGGTGAGGTGTTTGGTTCAAACACAGAGGGTAGAGCCTTGGGCCTTCATCTTCCCATCCCCCTTGGCTAGGCCTCCTGCTCTTGCCTGGGGGCGTCTGTGCCCTTTCTCCCCCATCCAGCTCTGCCCTCCACCAAGGCCAGCAGCTAGGAGCAAAAGACCTGCAAGTGAAATCTCTTTCTTCTTGCCTAAGGGCATTGACTGTGAAAGCCCGGTCTATGGCCTCCACTGCCAAGGAGTGAAATGTCCTTTGCTCCCTGTGGAAGTAGGTTTATGCTCAGCAGTGCAGGAGGAAGAGCTTGGAAAGCCTGTGTGCTGGGGGGCGGGGAGGGGGAGGGGAGGGAGGAGGGGGAGCCCTGGTGGAGGCCCAGCAGCCCAAGTCCAGGTGAGCAACTTTGTAGGCATTGGTCAGCACCTGCTACTGTGCTGAGTGCCTGGGTAGCACCCCACGCCCCCATTCCACAATGTGGGAAGCACCCCCCCATTCCATGATGTCATAGACCCTATGTCTATTTTAAAGAAAAAGAAGAGTTTTGTGAGGCAGCTCCATTGTTGGAAAGTGCACGCCAACCTCCTTTGTCACCTCATTCCCTCTGTGCTTTTCTGTGAGGGGTATCGGGAAGCTCTTCCCCTTTCTTTCCCCATTTTATATCGATTAGGTTAAGATTTGTTTGCTTGCTTGAAGGTTTTTGCTCAGGGCTGGAGCTCTACCACCCGAGCCACAGCTCTACTTCTGGCTTTTTGGTGGTCAATTGGAGATAAGCGTCTCACAGACTTTCCTGCCTAGCCTGGCTTCCAACCACAATCCTCAGTTCTTAGCCTGTTGAGTACTTAGGATTTCAGGCATAAGCCGCCAGCACCCAGCCTGAGTCCTTTCTAATGTAACCACGTGAGTTTGCAGCAGAACTGAGACCAGAGCTCTGCTCTTAGGGGCCCACACTCTGGCCCATCCTACTCCTGCTAGGCCACCCCAGCTCCTGAAGGCCTGTCTCCCTTTGGCTAGGTTTCAATGGCTGCAGCAGGCACAATTAGACACTTAATCCACTCTTTGTTCAGCTCCTGTTTCCTGGAGCTGAAGTAATGGTCCATGTAAACAGCGTAAAAACAATCAAGCCAAGGGAATAAAAACACGACCCAAGGCTCTCAGAGAGGCTCAGGGTATCACGTGAGACCTGAGAAATGAACAGAAAATGGATCAGTGGAGAGAAGAGAAACTCCCAGCACAAAAGGCTAGGAGCTAAGTGGGAAAAGAAAGGAGGGAAAGGAGGGGGGTGGGAGGGAGAAAGGTAGGAAGGAAGGAGGAGAGGAAGGAAGGAAGGAAGGAAGGAAGGAAGGAAGGAAGGAAGGAAGGAAGGAAGGAAGGAAGGAAGGAAGGAAGGAAAGAAGGAAGGAAACAGAGTGAGGGAAGAGGAAGGGACAGAGGGAGGGAGGAAGAAAGGAAGGAAAGAAAGAAGAGAGAAAAGAAGGAGGGAAGGAAGGAAGGAAGGAAGAGAGACAGGAAGGAATGAAGGAAAGAAAAGAGGAAAGGAGGAAGGAAGGAGAATCTTTACATTAGGATTCTTTTTTACTTTCAAACAATTTTTTTTCTTTATTCTTCAGTCTATACTTGGGAGAAGTTGGGAAAGGCCTCAAGAAATGGATGATATCTTTTATTCCCTCTTTCAACTCCACTTAGTAAGTCATTAGTAGAGCCAGATTTGAAGCAGCTGCTCCTAAGCAGCTGTCTCCTAAGACTGATTCTTCCACTCCCATCCTGGTGCTTGAGAGAAGCCAGGGCCTCCTGCAGGCTACATTGAGCTCAATTCCTTCTGTTCTCTTCAAGAGAGCTAAGAAAGCTTATATCAAGATTATTCTTGGGGGGCTGGGGGTGTAGCCTAGTGGCAAGAGTGCCTGCCTCGGATACACGAGGCCCTAGGTTCGATTCCCCAGCACCACATATACAGAAAATGGCCAGAAGCGGCACTGTGGCTCAAGTGGCAGAGTGCTAGCCTTGAGCGGGAAGAAGCCAGGGACAGTGCTTAGGCCCTGAGTCCAAGGCCCAGGACTGGCCAAAAAAAAAAAAAAAAAAAAAAAGATTATTCTTGGATCTCTTTCTCTGTCTCTCTCTCTGTCTCTCTCTGTATGTCTCTCTCTGTCTCTCTCTGTGTGTGTGTCTCTGTCTGTCTGTCTCTCTCCACACTCCCCCCCCTCTGTTTTGGTCAGTTGTGAGGCTTAAACTCGGGGCCTGGGTGCTGTTCCTGAGTTCTTTTGCTCAAGGCTAGTGCTCTACCACTTTGAGCCACAGTACCACGTTTGGTTTTTGAGTGGTTCATTGGAGATAAGAGTCTCACAGGGACGTTTTCTGCCCGGGCTGGCTTCGAACCTTGATCCTAAGCCTCCTGAGTAGCTAGGATTACAGGCATGAGCCATTGGCACCTGGTGGTTTCTCCATTTTAAGAGGTAGCCTTGCAGGTCTCAAAAATGAGTTCAAGTCCTTGCTCTGTCACCAGTTATGTGAGTTCAAGCAAGCTACTTCCTCTCTCAGTGCCTCGGCTTGCCACCTGTGAAAGGACAACATAGATTTTTCTGAAGGTCAAATGAGGTGTATGCCCAGTGCTCAGTAGAGTTTAGGATGCCCTCAATGTTAATTGTCATGATATTATATTTAAAAAAAAAAATTTGTGTGTTCTCCTCCTCCCTGCCTGCCTCCTGCTAGCAGTTTCCTGTAGCAGGCCTTCTACGCTCTAGAAATGCTCTGAGTGATGGCACCATCTGGGCTATTCTTGGTGGGTCCTTGAACCACACCTGAGTTTATCCTAATTAGGTGGCAGTCAGTGGAAAAGGCAGCCCGGTGACCACGGGGTTGGTGCTTTGATCACCTCCTAACAGCCCAACCACCCAGCTAATGGAGAGGCATGTTGGAGATCGCACAATCATATTCAATCCTGTAGTCACTATCTGATGAGCCACACATACATAATGCAACCTCAGTAATCACCAGATGGAGAACACATCAGCGGTCCAAGAGAGTGATGACGTTCGAGTCCACAGGGAAGGACACAAAGGTGTGAGGTTGTCCCCTCCCAGACCTTGTCCTAGGAGGCTCATTTGGGGGGGGGGGGGAGGGCAGGAGTCCTGATTTATATCCTTTATCATAAAACTATAATCCTAATTACAGTATTCTGAGTAATTCTAATAAATTATTGAAACAAAGTATCATAGGAAGCCTGAATTTGTAGCAAGTCAACAAAAAAGGAGGGTGATCTGAAGACCCCCAAACTTGTCCCCAGGCTGTTCAATGAGGGCAGCTTATAAGAACTGTGTCCTGGCCTATGAGAATGCCAAGTGGCTAGTGTCAGGCTTGAACTCCTGTACTGCATGCTTTTATCATGGAATGGCATGTGGCCAGCAAGAGAAGGTAGACTATCACAGAAAAAAAAGAAAAAAAAATGCCCTCCTGAGACCCAGATTCTAGGTGATGGGAAAAAAGGGGATAGGCCATGAGCCAACCAGTAGCTCAGATTTCATAGCTTCGGGCCTTTGTCTTTGGGCTAAGAAAGGGCTGTCTTCTTAGACTTTTCCATGGGAAAATAGATAGAGAAAAGGTAAAGAACAAAGTGTACCACTCTATCTTGATTTAATTTTCCATTTTGGTTTGGATGTAATGTAATAGTCTGAGGCTATATCATTTTTTTCTGGAATTAATAACATTAACCATGATAAAACACATTCTGTAACTGGAGTTCAAGGCCAGAGGCCTGCCAGTAGCTCCATATGTACCGGGTCTGCCCAGTCATCTCAGTGCACCAACCGCAGACACAGGTGGTGGTGAAGGGCAGAGAGAGGAAATGTGTAATGTGGCCTGAGCCACTTAATACAGGAAGACATAAAAAGGCACTTCAGCCCATCTTCAAGTACTGACTTGAGCTATAGGTTTAAATAGACAAAGAACTAGGGTAAATGTGTGTATGTGTGTGTTGGGGGTGGAGGTAAACCTAAGTTGAAACTGGCAAATGTAATGGCCAGAGTTGTGGTCTCCTCACTCACTAGCTCAGGCCTGGTCAGGCTGGGCTTTGTACAGATAAAGCCTCCGATGGCTCAGGGGAGCTGTGGCTCCTGTCACAGGCTGTTTGCCCGCGTCCTTCTGCATCTCGAGGTGATTGCAGAGAGAAGACCACAGCACGGAGGGGAGGGAGGTCGCGTTTTTCCTCTGCCTTCACAGAACTTCTGGACACTCACATGCCCAAGCCAAGAGTCTCTGCTGTTTGCAAAAGGGATTTCTAGGTTTTATAATGTCATGTTACGTTCTCTAATCATGGCTCTTTTTGGTGTCCTTTGCCTTTTCTAATCTTTCCGCAGAACCTGGGGTCTGCTCTCAGCAGCCGGCCATGCCCCATACAACACTCCCACCCTGCCCCTGCTTGCTGCCTCTGTGCCAATGCGTCTGTCTTTCTCAGAACTCTTGCTTGTCTTTTCCGTAGACGTCAGTGGACATTTTTCTCTCCAGAGTGCTCCCATGATTTGGAGCAACTGAGCAGCTTCCTCCAGATTTTTCTTGGAGGAGAAGCTGTTGCAGGAGACTTTGTGGTAGACACAGAAAGCATGCCAAGCAGTGACACTCATGCCCGTCTAATAACCATGACGCTTTCCCTGGTGACCACGATGTTGTTAAAAATGAACAGAATGTGCATTTTTTTTTCTTTTTTCTTTTCGTGCCAGGCCTGGGACTTGAACTCAGGGGCCTGGGCTCTGTCCTTGAGTTTTTTTCAGTGCTCTACCACTTGAATCATTGCTCCACTTCTGGATTCTTGGTGGTTAATTGGAGATAAACATCTTATGGACTTTCCTGTCTAGGCTGGCTTTGAACCATGACCCTCAGGTTTCAGCCTGCGGAGTAGCTAGGGTTACAGGCATGAGCCATCTATGTTTAACTGGCTTGTGCATTCTAAAGCCAGTCTAAGTTCCCTGACACCTTAGTCATAAGGGGCTGGGGTGGGAGGCTGATGAGAAATTCATTGGCATTGAGCAAAAAGATCAGACTCCAGGATGCTCCATTTCCAGTCTTGAAGACAGTTGCCTCTGTTCTGCTACAGAGAACGACTCCAGGACAGGGGTATGGCTCAGTGGGAAAGCACACTGTTTCCCACTCACAAGGCCCTGGGTTTGAGCCCCAACACTACACAACACACACACTCCTAAGGTGCATCCAAACTTGCCTGCTGCATTACCTGAGTTACTCAGTCATAATTATGAATCCTACTTGGACTTGTTTAATAAGAGCATTTTTGAGGAAAAAACTAGAATGATGGTGAATGCAAAGGAGAATTTACAGTTGTCACTTCAAACAACCACACGATACCCTTGAGCAACTCATCTTTTTATTTATGTATTTAGTGCCAGTACTGGGGCTTGAACTCAGAGCTTTATGCTCTCACTTAGCTTTTCCACTCAAGGCTAGCACCCTACCACTTGAGCCACAGCTCCACATCTGACTTTTTACTGGTTAACTGGAGATAAGAGTCTCATGGACTTTCCTGCCTAGGCTGGGTTTGAACTGTGATCCTCAGATTTCAGTCTTCTGAGTAGCTGGGATTACAGGCGTGAGCCAACAGCACCTTGAAGAATCCCACTTTATTAAATAAAGCAAAGCCTCTCCTTTTCCATCTGTGTCCATATCCAGAAACACCTAGACATTCTTTGGGTGAGTGTCACAGTCCCCCCCGCCCCCCGCATCTACCAGGCACCAGCCTAGGCTTTGTTTTACCAGGTCGGGTTGTCTGTTGTTAGCTGCCAAGTGACCTCCCAGAGAATCAGTCCTCTCAAGTGGAGATAGCAATAGTATTTTCCTTACAAAATTATTTGAGGATGAAATCAGAATCTACATATGCATTAGCAGTTTTAAATGTGAGGGAACAGAAATAGCTATTAAATAGGTAGAAATCCTCAGAGTGGCTATCTGGTTTCTACACCTTGCTAGCCTGACCCCTGGAAAGGGCACAATACTCAATACTGTGCTGTGTCCTTTGATTCTCTCAGGATCAGTGGGAAATCCAGAGTGTGATTTACTACCATCATCTGACAACCAACCAAGTGATAGTGAGACCTCGCAGATATAGCTAGCCAGTCACAGGAAGCCTCCGGACCAAGGTTGTCACCTTTAGGAATGAGGAACCTTCTTTTAGCCAAGGGCCATTTGGATATTTATGACACCACTGGTAGGCCATACAAAATTATCAACACAGGCAGATGGCCATGGCAGCCAACTAGAAACATACAAGAAGTATCTGTGTCTGTCTGGATGATTTTGCAGGCTTTAGACAACCCCTAGTTTGAACATTACTCACCCCCGCCAAGTGAGACCATGAAATGAACCCCCAAACTTTGTATAGGAAACTAAAAAACCCAGGAACCAAAATGAGCAGTGAGGCGTTGCCTCGGCAGGCTTTGGTTATCCAAACTTTCCCCCTCTCAAAGAAGGGTTTGGCTTTCCAGGTGCGTGGGAGAGAACCTCTGACGTGCAATAGCCTGCCTGACAAGGGGGATGCTGTCAAGCTAGAGCCTTGAGGCATGGTCGTCTATGCAAAGTAAGGTGGCCAGGGTGGGCCATACTTGGTCAGATAGATGGCTAGAAAGACTGAAATGCAAGTTGTCAAGGTCATCACAAGGACACCCGTGCCTGTGTGGCTGGCCCCCGTGGCATCTCTGGCACACGTGATCTTCCCTGGTGGCTGTGGCCAGTGTCCTTCCAGGGGACACACACTTCCTGGAAGAATTCGCCACCTTGGCTAGGGTTCCACAATGCCCAGGGTACCACAGGAAGCTAATGCCTGGGTCTCTCCTGAGCTCTGCCCTAGTTATTTTAACAGTTGGTGTTTTTTTGTCTGTATCCTTTCAATGTACTTAGTTATAAACTTAGTGCATCTGCTTCGCTGAGTTCTGGGACATCTTTTAGTGAATCATGAAACCTGAAGTTGGTCTTGTGGACGCCTGGAAGCTGTCCATCATAGGGAGGAAAGAGGTAAACCTAGACACCGCCCTTCTGTTTGGATCCATCTGCCATCTCCTCCAGCAAGATGAGAAACAGTAAGTCTGAAAGGCCTGGCTGTAGGGTGGCTTTCCCCAGCAGGGTCGTTTTTCACAAGGTGGCGTGTGGTGCCCGCAAGGCAAGAAGCCTGCCTGCTTTCCAGTATATTTGATTTCCCTTCCGGGAGTGGACTCAATCGAATCTGGAGGACAAATTCTATTTTGTCTATTGAGTGAAACACTGGCCTGCTCTCATATTTCTTCCCTGGCTCTTTGCTGGAGAAGCCTGGCTCTAACTGCACGGGAGTAAAGAGAGCTCCAACCATGGCCGCCATTTTGACAACTCATAAGGGATGATGGAAGAATGAACCTGCAACCCTGGGCTGTGGAATTTTTATCCAAACCAGTGGGGTGTGAGATAAACTGAAGGGGGGGAATGAAGAGTTAAAGTAAACCCCATTTTCAGGCAGCCCCCCTTTTGTTGTCTGTTTAAACTATGAGCAAACCCAGGGCAAGCTTATTGGGGCCCAGCCGGTCAAGAACTCTAACCGCCTGGGAATGCTTAACTCTAACTGCCCCCAGAATGCCTCGGGCCCTGAGCCAATCAGATTTGTACCCGTGTCCTAACTTTGCTTGCTTGAACACCTGATGGCTGTAACTTTGTTTTTTGTCTTGCTCGAACACCTGATTGCTGTAACTTTGTTGTTTTGCCTTTATAAGCCCTGTGCAATTGCAGCTCAGGGCTCCCTCCTAACCTCCGCTGTGTCGATGAGTAGGACGAGGCCCGGGCCGCGGCCCGCTTGAATAAAGCCTTGCCTTGCTATTGCATTTCAGAACGTCTGAGTCTCGGTAGCCTTCTTGGTGGTGGTTTTGCGACTTGGCACAACAAAACAAGCTAAGCTATCTGTGGTTTGAGAGCACACTCAGTCATTCCCTTGACCACAAGGAAATGGGGAGTGAGGACTGAGAAGGAATTGTTACAGGGACTCATTTGAAATTGTCCCTTGTACCCTCCACAATCCTATTTGCTGGGGGTGAAACCTTCTCCAGGTTCTGGATGACCAAGTCCAGAAGAGCAAAGCCCACTGTGTGGTTCCTAGCAGAGAGAAGAGGCTTCACCTCTGGATAACAAAGACCAGCATGGGGACTTTCTTCTCATAGAGTCATTGTTACTTCTGTGTCTCTATTAAGGCCCTGTGCACCCCCTGCTCCCCTCAAAGATGGAAGTTTGGAGACATACAAGTCTTGTTTTCTACAAGGCCAGCCTGGAGCAAATCAATTTCTTTGCACTATTACTTTTTTAACTCCTCCAATACTGGGGCTTGAACTCAGGACCCCATGCTCTCTCTTAGCTTTTTTCATTCAAAGCTGGTGCTCTACCACTTGAACCCTACTTTCAGCTTTTAACTGGTTAATGGGAGATAAGTCTCGCCGTCTCTCAGGTTGTCTTTGAATGATGATTCTCAGATCTCAGCCTCCGGAGTAATTTATACCCCACTGGGTTTATAAAACCAGTCACGAGATTAAGATTACAGCCTCCAGAGTAGCTAGGATTATAGGTGTGAGCCACCAGCCTCTGGCTCTACTTACTGGTTTTTTTGTTTGTTTGTTTTTAGCCAGTCCTGGGCCTTGGACTCAGGGCCTGAGCACTGTCCCTGGCTTCTTCCCGCTCAAGGCTAGCACTCCGCCACTTGAGCCACAGCGCCGCTTCTGGCCGTTTTCTGTATATGTGGTGCTGGGGAATCGAACCTAGGGCCTCGTGTATCCGAGGCAGGCACTCTTGCCACTAGGCTATATCCCCAGCCCCTACTTACTGGTTTTTGATCAGTGCAAATGTTAGATTCCAGTAATAGAGATGGAAAGGAAGGAAGACAGAAGGGAAGAAAGAGGGAGGAAGCTGTGAACCCTTGGGCAAGTTCAGAAACTAGCTTCTCTACAAGCTTTCTGATTTTAGTTCACAGACACTATTCTATTCCTGTTTCTGTACAAGTTCCTGCTTTGGGGACACTTCTTCCTCCTCTTTCAGTTTTATTTTTCTTTTAAAAATACAAGGCCTAACTGAGTGCTTGTAGCTCATGCCTATAATGCTAGCTATTCAGGCAGCTGATATCTGAGAATCATGGTTCAAAGCCAGATCAGGCAAGAAAGCCCTTGAGAACATTTATCCCTAATTAACCACACAAATCTGTAATTGAAGCTGTGACTCAAGTGGTAAAGAACTAGCCTTGAGCATAAAAGCTTAGAGTCAAGGCCCAGGCCCTGAGTTCAAGCCCCAGTACTGCCCCCACTCCCCCACCTCCCCAAAAGCTTTCCCAGTGTATACTATTTAATACCATTCTGGGGGGATTCCGGTTGCTGGTTTCTGCCCATCTTGGGGATGTCACCTCAGTTGTCACTTCCTCCTGAGGTAGCTTGACTCTCGAGCCCAGATGAAGTCACCATCTGTGTGGCTTTCAAATCTGTCAGGGAGCTAGGGATGTAGCTCAGAGGTGTCTACCTAAAATGAGTCATGGTGAGTAGGGCCATGTCTTCCGGTTCTCTCTCAGCTCATTGGCAGGCACCAAGAGCCATATCTGAGGTTCTGGCTGGAGGTGCGGTGGTGGAGATGGAGTGGCAGCCTGGCTGGGGCTGACTTTCTACTCACCTGTGGCTTCACCTAGAATCCTCCCGGAGCCTCTCCAGGGCCGGGTGTGTGCTCAGACCATGACAAGGGAGCTACTTGGGCTTGAACTGCACCAAGGACAGAGATAGGAAGACAAAAAAGGGTGTTGGCCCGTCCCTGTGGGCTCCAGTTGGCATAACAGGTTCTAGCTGGTTCTTTTCCTCCTTCTTTCACCATCATCTTTCTTCCCTAGCTTCTTTAAGACTTTAGCTGCAGCCTTACAGAAACTGCGTGATCAGCTCCAGCAATTATGTAAGGCCAGTCCCTGTAGCAAAACTACTTAAATCTGCATGCTCCTTCCTTCCTCCTTTCCCTCTTCCTCCCTTCCCTTTTTCTTTCCTCCCTCCTCCTTCTTTCCCTCTCTTCTTCCCTTTCTCCCTTCTTTCCTCTTTCCTTCTTTCCTTCATTCCTCCCTCCTTTTCTTCCTTCTTTTCCATTTTCCTTCCTTCTCCCCCTTCCCTTCCTTCTTCCTTTCCTTTCTTTCTCCCTTCCTCCCTCTCTCCTTCCCTCTATTCCATTCCTTCCCTCCCTTTTCTCTCTCCCTCTTTCTATCCTCTCACTTCCTCTTTCCATACTTTCTCCCTTCTTCCATTCCGTCCTCCTTCCATTCCTTCCTTCCTGTTTTTTACCTCTCTCCTTTTCATTATCTCATTTACTTCCTTCATCCTTCCTTTCTTTCTTCCACCCACCTTTCTACCCATTTTCACACACACACACACACACACACACACACACACACACACACACACACACACACACCATATCCTACCTATCTACCAACTCACCTGTCTCCAGTGGTTCTCCTCTGTCCAAATCCTGATCTGCCCTCCTAATTGTTTTCTTGGCTCTCCAAAGAGCATTTCCAGCACCGACTGCAATTCCCCAATGAGCCCCTTGCTTTCAGCTTTCTCTTCGTGGGAGATCCTGTGTACCTGTCTGAGGTCACCAGCTCCTGAAGTCAGGAGTGATGCTTAGCTTCTTCTCAGTTACAGTCTCTGAGCTAACGTAGCCCCTGGCATATGACACGTGCTGAATAAATATTTGATGCAAGAAAGAATACGTTTCATTTTTCCTTGTTCAGCAGGAACTGGTTTTGACTGTCAGGAACCACAAAATAAGTTCCATTCTTGAGAATGCACAGGATGAAAGATTAAGACACAGCGAAAAGAAGAAGTAAGCATTTTGGTTGGGGCAAAATGAAAGAGTTGAAAATTTTCTTATGGTAGAATCTCATGCATACATCGCAATGACACTCTTGACTCTGTCAGTGATTATGAGACTCTGGCACCTACCTTGTTCTCTCTTTTGCATCCTAGCCATGAGGTGAAAGATTTTGCTCCTCCACAGATTCCTGCCGTGCTGTGTAGCCTTACCACAGGCCCAGGGTATGGGACCCACCAGTCATGTGCTGGAAACCCCCAAACTGTGAGCCAAGCCAAACCTTTTGTCTTTTGCTCTTTCTTTCCTTCCAGGCTTTTCTCCTCCCTCCCAGTAGCACCTGACAGGAACAGAGGCTTCCGGGAGTCACCCCCTTCTCTAGGAGGAAGACTCGGACCCACTCAGTGGCCCTGAGCAGCTGCCACAGTCACAAGACTGCTGGCATTCCTAGCAGTGAGGCAGGCTCTGAGGGCTGACAGAGGCTCTGCAATGGCTCTCATAGTTCAACAGTCCTGTGGCAGAGAGCCAACCCCGAGCTTCAGAGGACTTGGGGTGAACATTCATGTACGACCGTCCTTCTACACTAGGAAAGTGGTCTTCAGCGGACAGTGGTGTTCCAGCCTCTACAGGTCTTCCTGTGGAGAAAACCCATCTGGTAGAGGCCATAGCTTTAGCCTGCACGGGTGAACGTTTGAGCATTTTTCTCTTCTTTTCTTTTTTTGGTGGGGAGGCTTGAACACAGAGCCTGGGCATTGTCCCTGAGCTCCTTTTTGTTCAAGGCTAGCTGGCTTCAAACCTCCATCCTCAGATCTCAGCCTCCTGAGTAGCTAGGATTATAGGCGTGAGACGCCAGCACCCAGCTGCATTTTCCTTTTCTGAGCTCAGTGCTTCCCTGTATCAGTCCATTTTCTGTTGCTATAACAAGTACTTAAGCACTAGTACTATATAAAGGAAAGGAAGTTATTTAGGTCAAAATCAGGAGGGTCCCATCTGTTCAGCCTCTGGTGAAGGAGCCCCAGGCTGTGTCGTAACAGGAAGGGAAGTGTCAGGCACAGAAGGGGTGGCCCTGCTTTGTCGCCACATGCGCTCTTAAGAGCTAGCTCGCTGTGAGAGACTAGCTTCAGCTCTTCCTAAGGGGCTTACCCCTAATAACCTGTTTCTCAGTAGACTCCAACCCTTTAAATGTTTCATTACTTCTTAATACTCATACTCCAAGAACCAAGCTTTTAACGTGGGAATCCTTAGGAGGTGGGGCATAATGCTCCCTACATAGTGCTCAGAGAACTTGCAAATGAGCACGTGTCCAGCTGCTGGATTGGGTACACCCTCTGGAAGATAGGACCTCTCCCTGGGACAAGAATGGGGTACAGGGCACAGAGCAATTGCTGAACATGCTCAACCAATGAGCAGAAACTGAGGGGCAACACTCATTTCTACCTGAAGCACTCAGAGACCAAGCGACATCTCCACACTTGAAATGTGCATCTCAAAAAAACTCCTGAAAGATGCTAATGAACAGTAACGTAAGCCAAACCTTTCTGCTAAAGGATGGGTGACAATTCCAGGTGCCCTGGTGAGCTCCTGTTCTGAAATGGACACGGCACCAAAGCGACTGTCTGTCCTGCTGGCCAGCAGTCCCTTCTGTGGAAATAAACATCTTTTGTTTCAACCAATAATGGATGCATGGGCTATTGATTGAATTTTTGAACCACTCCCTTGGGTGAATTCTTGTCCCATTCATGGATTCTTTGTGCTAAAATATGAGTGTTTCTGGGGATAGTTTGTATGTCACAGAGCAAGGGAAATATGAAGAAGCAGAAGTGCCATGGCATATGCTACCCGCTCTCCCTCTTGTCCCTGCCAAGGCGGGAACCCAAACCAACTAGGGCTTTGGAAGAGATGGCTTCGAAGGCACTGCCAAGAGCTGGACTCCTCCTGCCCCTGCCACCCTTCCTGCCTGCAGTCTCCTGCCAAGCACTCTGGAGCAGAAGAGAGGCGCCTCGCACAGGCGCTGGAGGAGGTGGCGCCATGCAGAGGAACCGAGCAGGCCCCGCCGGGCAGACGTGACAGCGGACATATGGCCCTCACTCCTGCAAATGTCACTCCACCTTGGGAAACCCAGCAATCCACTGAAGTGCGTCTGAAACATGTATGCCCCCATCAAGGGAGAAGTGATGTCAGTGCCCCCTGCATCCTCCCTCGCAGCCTTGTTCTAACCCATCAGCCTTGCTGAGACAAACATGCTCACTATGCTCCTCAGGCTAGTCTCAACCCCCTGGGCCCAGGCAAGCCTCCCGCCTCAGCCTCCCGAGGAGCTAAGACCTCAGGCATGCCCCACCATTCCAAATTCAGGTGGCTTTTCTTTTTCTGTTATTTGTGTGCCAGTGCTGGGACTTGAACTCAGGGCAGCACACTCTCACTTAACTTTTTTGCTCAAGGGTGGGAGCTCTAACACTTGAGCCACTCCTCTACTTCCAGCTTTTAGCTGGTTAATTCAAGATAAGAGTCTCATAGACTTTTCTGCTTAGACTGGCTTTGAACCACGATCCTTAGCCTCTTCAGTAGCTAGAATTACAGGCATGAGCCACCACTGCCCAACTTCAAGTCGTTTTTAAGCTTAAGAATCTATCTAATACAAATACACAATAACCAACATTTGAATAAGAAAATATCTTCAAGAGCATTGAAGGATGAAGTGGCCATAGGCTATATTAGTTAGCACAGGCTAGGTTATGCTGCAGAAAAGAGACCCTGAAATTCATCAACAAGGTGCATTCCTCACTGACCGTACAAATCAATATATGTCAGGAAGCTATGGGAAAAAGCTGCTCCGTGAAGTCGCTGAAGAGCCCAGGCTAACTGAGGCCTGCTATCTCCAGAGCGGCTGGGGCCTGGGACAGAGAAGATCCTCCAGAGAGGGCTCTGAGCTATGGGTCCGCCCAGAAGTGCCACACACCATTTCTGACTCCTTTGGACAAGATGAATCACATGACCCCACCAACAGAGGAGGTTTGGCGCGTAGGGTTTCATGTGCCTGCAGAAGAGAATTAACGGTGAGAACTAGTAATGACGATCGGGTTGGGTTTTTTTGTTAACATTTTATCCATGTATTCTTTCATTAATTTACACAATGAGTCTGTACTAAATGCACTTCTAGGGTTGTGGTAAATATAGGCACATCCAAAACGCATTCTTTGCCTTCAGAGTCAGAAGATGTCCTATCTCAGCACAGCACTGGTGGTTCTCACCTGCAATCCTAGCTACTCAGGAGGATGAGATCTGAGGCTCATGATTCAAAAGCCAGCTAAGGCAGGAAAGTCCATGAGACTCTTCCCTCCAATGAATTGGCATGGTCAGCTTTGAGTGAAAAAGCTAAGGGACAGAGCCCAGACTCGGAGTTCAAGCTCTGGAACTGGCACAAGAAGTAATTAAACAAATAATAACTCGCAGCTGAACTTGGGACTTGGATGGCTATCAAGGCCAAGAGTTTAGAAGCACTAGCTAGGGGATGCTGGTTCAGTGGAGGCCTGGGACAAGAGCACAGGAATTGAGAGAAAGTGACTGTTCATGACGTTATCTAGCGTTATTGGTTCAGGAAGCTGAGAAACGGCTCGTTGAGCACCTACAACGTGCCAGGCCCGCCGCCAGGAGCTGTGGGTGAATCCCTGCCATCTCCATTTATGAGAGACTCAGTGAAGACTCTGAGATGGTGCGACTCGTTCTGGAGCCCGGAGCCTTGTCTCAGATTCTGCTGCTAATACACCATCATAGCAAGACATCACCGTCTGGCTACTTCAATGATGCACATTTATGTCTCACAGGTCTGGAGGTTGGCAAATCCAAGGTCACGGTGCCCGCAGCTCTGCTGTCTGCTGTCCTCCCATGACCTTGAGGAGTGTCTGGACTGCAGCCATAGCAGCGTGTGAACGCTTTCACCCTCCCTCATCTCGTGCTCCCCCCTCAGCATCTCTCCCCCAATTTGCCCTCCTTTCCTTCTTTAAAAAAATAGGTTCATATTCCATGGGTGAGAGAACATGCAGTATTTGCCTTTCTCAGTCTGCCTTACTTCATTTAATGTGATGATTCCCAGTTCCAGCACATATAATTGTGTTCTTCTTTAGGACTGATCCTCATCCTCTCTCTGCTCCTCCTCCTTGTCCTCCTCCTGATCCTCTTCTTTCTCCTCCTCCTTTTGTTAAATTGATGGCCTTGCATTCTCACTTGTGTTTTTCACTCAAGGCTGATATTCTACCACTTGAGCCACACCTCTAGCCTGGCATTTTGCAGTCTCATTGAAGATTAGTGTCTCATGGACTTTTCCACCTGGGCTGGCTTTGAACTGCAATCTCAGCTCTCAGCCTCCTGAGTAGCTAGGATTACAGGCCTGAGCCACCTGTGCCTGGTTAAATCGTAGCATTTGAGTAGCTCGGATGATAGGTGGTCATCGGCAACCACGTGATTGTGTTTCTTCTTATGGAGTATTGTGTTAGGCTTCAGAAACTGCAACAAATAAGGCTTGATCAACTTCCAGAGAGCAAAGGTTTGTTCAGACTCTGAATTCTGGAGACTGCAGCCCATAATCAGTTGGCCCCATTGCTGGGCCTGAAGCAGTATGTGGTAGGGACAGCACGTGGCAGAGCCTGACGTGGCACTCGGTGGGGACAGCGTGTGGCAGGGAAAAGCCACTCTTACCTGACGGCCAGGAAGTGAAAGAAACAGCAGAGCCCACAGTCCCTTCAAGGACACCCCCGCCCCGATGATCAGAAGGTCTCCCACACGTTCTCTGCTATTAAACTTGCTCCAAATCGCTCGGCTTGCTCAGTCACAGATAGCGCTCTCCTACTTGCACCAAAACATTCCCAGCTGTTTTCTGGTTACATTGGAAATAGAGTCTTATGGACTTTTCTGCCCAAGCTGGCCTTAGATTGCAATCCTCCAGGTCTCAGCTTCCTGGGTAGCTAGAATTAGAGGCATGAGCCACCAGTGCCCAGCTAAGATCCTATCTCTTTGTTTTTAAAAGGAAAATCTCTTTTTTAATAACACCAAGCTGCGATCCAAGCAAACCTTAAACCCCTGCATCTTGGGAAGAACATTATTCCAGATGCAAAGTGTAGCAGGCATCTTATGGCTGAGGGTTCCGCCTTCATGACAGAATTATCCCCCAAAGCCCATCTCCTAAGACCTCCAGATTGGAGATTATGGTTTCAACATCTGAATTTGGGAAGACACAGGCACTTGAGTTTATAACCTGTATGTCGTGGTTAGAGGTGGAACCTTCAAAGGCTGCCTTCTCTTTCCTGGATGTCGTCTTTGTTTGCTGACCTCCTGGATCCTGCAGTGGTGGTCTCGCGTGTCTAGAAAGGACTCAGGGCAGTGGTGGTCTCGTGTGTTTAGAAAGAACTCAGAACTGTAACCACCAGAGTGGTCTCACCTTGTAGTTCAGGGCTGGATGGGCCAGCTCAGGGTCTCCATGCTATAGCTGACAGCTTTTCTCTTTTCTTTTCCTTTCCCTTTCCTTTCCTTCTCTCCCATCTCCTCCCCTCTCCTCTGTTCCTCTCCTTTCTTGCCTCTTCCTCCTCTTCTTCTTTCTACTTTTTGTCTTCCTTTTCCTTCTTTCATTCTCCTTTCTTTACTTCCTTTCTGTCTTTGTTAGACATGGTCTCACTATGTAGCCTAAGCTGGCTTCAAACATGCAATCCTTCTGCTTCAGCCTACCAAGTGCTGGGATTATAGACATATTCCAATATACCTAGCCATTTGATGATGAAAGGTAAAGTGAAGTAGCACTCTTACAGATGTCTTTGGAGATCAGTGGGTGAATGGATCAAGAAAATGTGGTATATACACACAATGGAATTCTACTCATCCATCAGAAGGAATGGTGTTGTACCATTTGTAAGGAAATGGAACATAGGTTGCATGGTTTCCCTCATTTGTGGTAGCTAGAATATGTCTATAAATCTATAAGTAAACACACCGGATGCTTAAAAAATATACTGGTCTTTAGGCATTCACACAGTGAGGCCAAAGGAGGACATTCTTAGGAGAGGAACACAAAATACAACACCTATGCGCATCTAGTCATATAAAATAATATTTATCAAAATGAACCCCAGGAAATGGAAACAAGAGGTTTTTTTTTCTTTGTTGCTATCTTTGTTTTCTTTGCCTTTTGTCTTGTTTATCTGCCTTTGGGAGGGTAAAGGTGGGGCACAGAAATGGAACCAACCCAGATGCCCCTCAGTAGACCAATGGATCAGGAAAATGTGGTACATATACACAATGGAATTTTATGCCTCTATCAGAAAGAATTACATTGCCCCATTTGTAAGGAAATGGAAGGACCTGGAAAAAATTATACTATGTGAAGTGAGCCAGACCCAAAGAAACATGGACTCTATAGCCTCCTTCATAGGGAATAATTAGCACAGGTTTAGGCTAGTCATAGCAGAGGATCACAAGCTATGCCCTTATGAACACATAAGATAATGCTAAGTGAAATGAACTCCATGTTATGGAAATAACTGTTATATCTGCTGGGGACTGTTTTGGTCTTGGTGGAAGAAGGGAGCCAAGAGTGAGATGCTGCCCTTCCCCCAGCCCTGGGACAATGGGAGGGAGCCCCTCCCACCTTCCGGCCTCAACCGGAAAAGCCCCCCCACCCCACGCCCCTTGGGAGGCAAGCATGTGCGTGCCACCATGATGGTTGCCTGGCCCAGAAAGGAGGTTCCAGGATCACTTGAGTGACAGCACAGTCAGCCAATCAGTCAGTCACCCCAAGTCCTTCCCCTTCCACCTTTGTCATCGTAATAAATTTGTCTGTCCCGCCCTCTGGGGGCTGAGACGCATTCCACCATCACAGTGTGTCCCTGATGCCTTCTTTCCGCCCCCTCTCCTGGTAACATGTGAGGGGACTGGGGGAAGGGGAGGCTTCAGCAACCTTTCCTCAACTTAGTGCAAGTCCATGAGAGTACGCCTTTGGCCTTCTGCCGGCAGAAGGCAAGGCCAAGTGCTCTTTCATAGATTTTAGGGTTCAAGCATTCTCCCCGGGAGATCGGGGAGAAAGGGGTTGTTCAGATCCCGACAATATCACTGTTGTAACTACTTTCAACATGCCATGTGAAACCGTAGCTTCTATTGTTGATGATCCTCTTGTATCCACTTCCTGTGGTTGTACCTGAACTATCACTGTATCTTATCTGAGTACACTGGATACTGTATATACTGGTATTAGAACTAGGAAAGTGAAAGGGAATACTAAAATCGAGAGACACAGGGTAAAAAGACAAATGACTACAAAAGAAATACTTGCAAAACTGGTGTAAACCAACTGAACAACTCATGGGGGAAGAGGGAAAGAGGGAGGGGGAGGGGGGAATGAGGGAGGAGGTAGCAAACAGTGCAAGAAATGTATCCAATGCCTAACGTATGAAACTGTAACCTCTCTGTACATCACTTTGACAATAAATAAGAAAAAAGAAAGAAAGGAATGGTGGGACAAAGGGTGAAATATGCAGCAGTAGTACTTACTAGGCACTATGCTGAAAACGAACTATACAACTTACGGGTGGGAACAGAAGGGAAATACTTGAAGAGAATGAGGAAAGGGATGACATTGTTCAAAAAGAAATGTACTGGAGCTGGGGATATGGCCTAGTGGCAAGAGTGCTTGCCTTGTATACATGAGGCCCTGGGTTCAATTCCCCAGCACCACATATACAGAAAACAGCCAGAAGTGGCGCTGTGGCTCAAGTGGCAGAGTGCTAGCCTTGAGCAAAAAGAAGCCAGGGACAGTGCTCAGGCCCTGAGTCCAAGCCCAGGACTGGCCAAAAAAAAAAAGAAATGTACTCCTTTTCTGACATATAACTGTCACACCTCTGCACATCACCTACATAATAACAATGAAAATGAAATTAAAAAGTCTTTGGGCCCTGGGAATGTGGCTTAGCAGTAGAGTGCTTGCCTAGCATGCATAGAGCTCTGGGTTCGATTCCTCAGCACCACATGAACAGAAAAAGCCGAAGTGGCGCTGTGGCTCAAGTGGCAGAGTGCTAGCCTTGAGCAAATAGGAAGCCAGGGACAGTGGTCAGGCCCTGAGTTCAAGCCCCAGCACTGGCAAAAATAAAATAAAATAAAGGTCTTTGGGGAAAGAGCCACCAGATTATGGGAGCCTACTCGATGGTTGGCAAAGGTATAATTTTAATAACCAATTACATGATGCATGACTATAAAAAGAGTGACAATTCTCAACCAACCTCTTGAGGGTAAAAATTTGGAATCTAATGAGTTCAAATCCTTTCCTTTCCCAAGTTTGACAAAGACCATGTATTTTTTTTTCTGCAATATGTTTTACTGGTTTACATCTTCTCAGTATTATCAGTTGAACCTGACGGGAGAGGAACATAGTCTCTTAAGGGAGCTATCTCCCACTAGGCTCTGTGGTAACAGAGGAGTGGAAGGAACAGAGTAGGCTGGGCCATTCTTCTCTTGCTGTGTTTGCAGATGGAGCACCAGAGTTCCTCAGCTTCCATCGGAGCTGCATCAGCCGTGAGTCAGTGTGCATGAAGGAGGACATCACTTAACCTGTCGGTAGTTTACAATTCCCAATCTCAGTGTGAAAAACGAACGCAGTGAACTTCAGAATCCCACCATTTGCTCAGCACTCTCGGATCCTGGGATGTAGAAACAGTAAAAAATCAAGCCAGTTCTGGATTCGCGTGAGTTGGGAGATGTCATCTTCTGGCTGACCTCCTCAGATGGACATCTGGCGCCTTCTATTCTGCTTGGCACCTGCTCTGGTGTATGATCTAGACAAAATAATTTTTCAGAGCAGCAGGAGGCCTGCCTTTGGTTCTGTTGGAAGGTAATAGAAACAGGTGCAGAAAACAAATAAACCATTTAAAGTCAACATGGCCAGTTCCTTGAGAGGAAATGAGCATCATTGTGCGGCTTACTAAAGCATTATTCAAGGGCAAAGGAGACACTGGAGGTCACCTATTAGTGACTTTACACAAAGCAACTGGAAGTCCAAGTGAGTGATGACCTTCTTTAGGGCTATGATGAGGGTAAAAAGCATTGCTGCTGACAGTTACATATAATATTTCATATATAATGTATGTTGTATATGTATAATTTTAAGTAGTTGTGCAAAGGAGTTTCAGTTCCACCAGTCAGATTATGAGCACAATAGCACAAGGCATCTAGCTCAGTGTCATCCCTTTGATCATTCTCCCCATCTTTCCCTCCCTCCAGCTGCTGACATTTCTATAGGGCACTGCATTGCTCTTGCCTTGACATCCTGGAAACTTCCTTGTTCAAACATAAAGCCTCATGTGTTATCTGAAATTCTTTTGCTTTCTCTCTGATAAGATTCAAGTTTTTTTTTCATTTCTTTATTATAAAAGTGAAGTACAGAGGGATTACAGTTTCATACCTAAGGCAGGCAGTGAGTACATTTCTTATCCAACTTGTTGCCTCCTCCCTCTTCCCCACTCACCTTCCCCCTCTCTATTTCCCTGCCCCACTCCCAAATTGTACAGTTGGTTTATACCATAGAGTTTTGTAAGTATTGCTATTACATTGGTTTGTCTTTTTATCCTTTGTCTCTCCATTTTGGTATTCCCTTCCCCTTCTCTAGTTCTAATACAATATCCAGGGTACTAAAATCAGTTACATGATATCAGGGGTAAAACCATGGGAAAGAAAGACAAAAGAAAAAAAGGGCACAATTTCACATGGTATGTTGAAAATAACAACAATAATGATAAACCACTTGTTTCTATAACTTGGAGTTCATTTCAGTTAGCTTTATCTTATGCGTTCATCTGGACATAGCTATTGAGCTATTTTAATCTTCTGCTAGGACTATCCTAGACATGTACTAATCAGGCTCTTTTATAATACTCAAAGCATTGCTTGCTTAAGTCAATTCAAAACTTAAAAATAAAAACTGTTATGTTAATTATTTGGTACTACATAGAAAAAACAATCTACTGCACGAGTTCTAGACCACTTCTGTCACTTCCTGGATAAAATAGGCCCAGGCTGTGTGCTGGAGGCTCACGCCTGTAATCCTAGCTACTCAACAGGCTGATCGGAGGATTGTGGTTCAAATCTAGCCTGGGCAGGAAAGTCCAGGACACTCTTATCTCCAACTATAAAAAAAATCCAGAATTGGAGCTGTGGTTCAAGTGGTAGAGCACTTGCTAGAGCAAAACAGTTCAAGGTCTGTGCTCAAGCCCTGAGTTCAAGCCCGAGGACTGGCTCATGCCTGTTATCCTAGCTAAGATCTGGGGATTGTGCTTCTAAGCCAGCCCAGGAAGGAAAGTCCATGGCACTCTTACCTCTAATTATTAGAAGTAGAGCACACAGACACACACACACAGACACAGACACAGACAGACAGACAGACAGACAGACACACACACACACACACACACACACACACCATATACTCATGACCCCATTCCATCTGAAGACCAGGATCCAGACTCTACCCTGTCCTCTCATTCTTAGTTGTTTCCTACTAAACATTACACCTGAGTGAGCCTCTTAGGGCAGGGAGGATGGGGCGGAAACACTGAAAGAGATGAACAAAGCCTGAGAGTGGGAAAGAAGGATTGAGTGGGGGAGAGGATTGACTATCTCGGTCTGATTGGAGTTCCTGGGTTCCAGAAAACAATAGAGATACATAGTAATCTGACTTTTGAAAACCAAATATTTTAGTTACACACTTTGGACTTTTATCAGCAGTCAATAGAAGGCAGTGATTAAGAGAGTATTGCTGTCAACAGCTGGGCGCCAATGGCTCATGCCTGTAATCCTAGTTACTTTGAGTCTGAGATCTGAAGATCATGGTTTGAAGCCAACCTGGGCATAAAAGTCTGTGCGTCTCTATGTCAAAGTGACCACCAAAAATACAAATGTGGAAGAAGTGACAGATCACCAGACTTGAGCACAAAAGCTCAGAGACAGTGCCCAGGACCTGAGTTCAAGCCCCAGGACTGACACAAAGAGAGAGAGAGAGAGAGAGAGAGAGAGAGAGAGAGAGAGAGAGAATTATAGTCAACATAATGCTCTAAGGACAGAAACATACTGAGCAAATTCAAACATTTATTTATAGATGGAATACTTGGCAGAAAGTCTTTGGTCTGGAAAAGGACAATAGTGAGTTAGAAACTGCTACTTGTACATTGTACTAACTCATTTGGCACTGATTTGTTTATTCTCTTAAATTATAATTACCATCACATGTGTACAAAGAACTATGACCAAATAACTAGATTACAAACTCTCTGGCATGGAGTCACTAGGATTGAGTCATAGGATGATGAACACCAAAAACACATGCATTTCTTATTAGAAATGATGACAAGATTGGAGACTGTATTACTGTTTTTATTGCTATAAAAATACCTGAGGCCGAATAGTGTATAAAGAGAAGAGATTTACTGTCTAACATGGTTATCTTGTGCCTGTAATTCCAGCTACTTGGAAGGTGGGCATAGGCAGGATCAGAGTTTGAGGATAACCATGAACAAAAGCTTAAGTTCACAACACTCAATCTCAACATGTCACGTGGGCATGGTGAGAGGTGGGTCCAGCTTCAAGGAAACCATACAGGAGGATCACGATCTGAAGCCAGGCCTGGACAAAAACAGGTGCCTCTGCCTAAAGAAGAACTAAAGCGAAAGTATGCAGCCTGTCTAGCAAAGGCAAGACCTTCAAATGTTAGCATAGAAAGAAAGGAAAGAGGAAAGAAGGAAGGAAGGAGGGAAGGAGGGAAGGAGGGAGGAAGGAAGGAAAGGGGAAAGGGAGGGAGAGAGGGAAGGGTGAGGAAAAGGAGGGAGAGAGGGAGGGGTAAGAGGAGGGAGGGAAGGGTGAGAGGAGGGAAGGAGGGGTGAGGGGAGGGGCCTCATCTGTGCAGATGAACAACTTTATGTTCAGTCTCATTCACCCTCTTTGCTAGCCCCCCCTTCTCCCCTGGGTACCCATCCTCCCCCAGCAGAACCAAATGCACTTTTGAAAAGGTCTGATCATGAGTAACTCCAAAGACATATAAATCTTCCCATGCATTTGTCTCTTTCATTTCCAGAGTAATTATGATTCTCAAGTGATCAACTTAATGCAGATTCTTACTAAGGAGACCAAACTCTGCATCCTTACAGGGGCATTTCTGTCAAATCTCGTCTTTGCTCTAAGTGCTCAAATAGCCGCTCTACTAGATTATTGCTCTTGGAACTTCTAAACACACATTCAGATTTGGCAATGTTTTCAGAACCTGGAAATACCAGGCTGTAAGAGGTTCTACAAAGAAAAGGCGGCAGGCACCCTATGGCTTGTGTGGCCACCGTCTTGGTTTGTTTCTGAGCTCAATTTATAAACAGAAATTTATTTCTCACAATTCTGAAGGGTTGCATGCCAAGATTAAAGCCCAGGCAGGTTTTGCACCCTGTGGGGCTTCCTGTCTTGCTTTAAGATGGCACCTTGGCACTGGTTCTCATGTTATGGAAAGGCAAAAATGGAAGAACAGGTCTCTTCAACCTCTTTCATAAGAACATTAACCCATTCCTGTGCCCCTCATGACCAGATCACTTCCAAAAGACCTCACCGCTTCATAGTCTCTCACTGGGTGCTGAGCTCCAATATGTCCATTTTGGAGAGATTCAAAGCAGATACATTCGAATCAGAAGATCTCTTTTGGGGCTGGGGATATAGCCTAGTGGCAAGAGTGCCTGCCTCGGATACACGAGGCCCTAGGTTCGATTCCCCAGCACCACATATACAGAAAACGGCCAGAAGCGGCGCTGTGGCTCAAGTGGCAGAGTGCTAGCCTTGAGCGGGAAGAAGCCAGGGACGGTGCTCGGGCCCTGAGTCCAAGGCCCAGGACTGGCAAAAACAAAAACAAAAACAGAAGATCTCTTTTCATGTACTCTGTGCACAAAGAAAAATAGATGCTATTATCCTTAGGTTTACATGGAATATTCATTTTTCATACTGGATCACATATTACCACAAATTTAGTGGCTTAAAACACAGTTATTACAGGGCTGGGAATATGGCCTAGTGGCAAGAGTGCTTGCCTCATATACATGAAGCCCTGAGCTCGATTCCTGAGCACCACACATATAGAAAAGGCCAGAAGTGGCACTGTGGCTCAAGTAATAGAGCGTAGCCTTGAGTACAAAGAGGCTCATGGACAGTGCTCAGGCCCTGAGTCCAAGCCCCAAAACTGGCAAAAAAAAAAAAAAAACAAAAAAACACAGTTCTGACTTCAGTTACTGTGAGTCAGGTGTCCACATACAGCCTTGTTGGATCTTCTCCTCAACAGAATGGCCCTCAGGTTCACCAGGGCTGAGGTCTTATCGGGAGGCTTGTATGGTGAAGGGGCTACTTCCAACTCCATCAGAGCGGAGGAAGAATGTGTTTCCTGATGGCTATTGGACTCATGGTAACTGCATGCTTCAAACTTTCAAGAGAGCAAGATTAGTTGAAGCCAATAAGAGCAGCTCTTATTCATAAGATATCACTGTCATGAGGGTGCCCTACCATTGTCCCTGTCCTATCCTGTTGGTTAGAGTAAATCACAGAGTTCATGAGATCACTTTGAAGCTCTGTGCCATGAATATGTAAAAACTCAAGTTCAACCTGACTGGACAATATTCTAACTAGCAAGAGTCAGTATCCTAACTCATTCTCATAGAGCCCCAAAGCTGCATTCTTAGCACTAGACACCATTTATTTCTTCACTATGGCTAGACAGTATGAAGATGTGGACCTTCCCTGATGTTCAGAAAGCTTCAGTTCCGAGGCTCCTCACCTGCACATCCCCATCCAAAGCCTTGGGAGGGACTCGTGGGTCTATCCATGTCTCGAAATGTAAAGATTGTCAGGGCCCCTCCCAGGGCCTGCAAGTGAAGCTCAGTTTTTGTGGTTTCACAGCAAAACTGGCTCCTGCTAACACCTCTTTACTAGTATTGTCCACCCACTGAAGTGATTTATCTTTGAGTCCATCACAGGATCTGGTAAATGACAATTATTCCAAGAGAATCCAAGTCAGCAGAAGTACTCTGCACACCACTTTCCCCTTCCTTGTTATCACTCGCCATGCCCCAGCACGTGGGCTAAGACCCCACTGCTTCCTGAAGCAATGACCCCGGCTTCTCCTCACCACCTCTCAAGACAGATAGCGTGCCACAGAATACACTTCCTAGCTTCTTTTTCCTTTCATGCTTCCAATTTGGCAAAACCTCAATAATCAATAAGACCAGAAAAAAATACACTGACACGCAGTAGACGTATAACACACACATATTCTTCTCTCTGTTCAAGATCCAGTGCCCATGGATTCTACCGTGTTCTCGTATTCTCGTTGCATCAAACTCCACTTCCTGCTCACTGGTGCCTCCCTGCCCAGCTAGCCCGTTCCCTCCCAGGTGAGCATTGCAAACATCTCCTCTCCTTGGCCTCAGACCCCCACCACTCCACCTCCCGTTCAGCAGATGACTGAGCTTCCCGCTTTGCAGAGAACATAGAAGCCACCAGTGAGATGGATACTGGCCTTTCTCCTTCCCATCTGAGAGCCATCACCTTCCCTAGCTAACCTCCTCTCAGGAGGACCTGCCCAACCCCCCACTGGCTTCTCAGAAACTTCACACTAGGAGCTCACTTTTGTTCCTGTGAACTATCTTCTGTATTCAACTCATTCCTCCTCTCAAAGGAATTTTTCTTTAAAAAAAAAAAATCTGGACACTAAACCAAGTCAAAAGAAAAGAAGGGGAAAGGATTCTCAACTGTCCTAGTAAATCTCTCCCACGCCCTCGCAAATGCCATCGCTTCCCATCTCGTTGGAGCCAAATTTCTCAAAATGCATCGCCTTTACCCACCACAAGGCCAAACCTCTCAGTCATCTTCAGAGTCTACCCCCAGTCTCTTTTTTGTTGCATCCTCTAATTTTTAGATATTTAACTCCTAAACTTTACACTTCTTTGTTGACTTCCTCCCACTTGAACAAGTTACCCACCTCTTACTAGGTTTTCTGACTTATAATAAGTAGCATATTTTATTGTCACCACACCCTATTTGTAATGCCTCCAGAAGTGTACCAACATAGTTAATCCTCATTAATGTGGCTCTTATATTGTGATGGATGGTTGTAGATAGAGATAAAATGACTTCGCATCACCCATGAGACCCTGTGTGTGCTCCTGTGGCATGCTACTTTCTCAGACTCCCCCCAACAGTACCACCTTGCCCTGGGGGTACCCTGTGCGCTTCCCTTCCTCCAGGCCCCCGTGTTCTCTGCACTCTCTCGCTCATGACCTTGGCCATGATATTACCCCTGCTTCCCTCCCTCATCTTGTCACTTCTCCCCTTCTTCCCATCTCAGTGTGGGCGCTACTTCTTCATAAAAAATTGTCTCTGGCTCCTTGACTAAGCCAACTATTTAGATCCTCCTTGTGAGAGTCGGGATTTCTTATCTGCTTGTGCATTGATTTAATTATGGCATTCTCCCTGCCTAGACTGGAAACACTCAGCAAATATTTCCTATCCAGTACAGTGGCATTAATTATCTGCTCATTAAATATTTGTAGAACAAATATACACTACTGCAGAATTCAACCACATCATCAGGACCTCGACTGATCATCTATTCTAGCCTTTCTCATGTAGAAATAAATGAAGACCACCCAAATGAGAACAAGCAAAGGTATTTGGTAAGAGCTTACCAGGGAGCCAATCACCATCACTTGCCTCTTGGCAGACTCAGTGGGAGGCAGAGAGGGAGACAAGTCATCTAGTGGGAAGAAAAAGCTGACTGGAACGTATCTCCACAGATCAAGTAAAGGTAGGCTAACCAGGAGCAGGCCTCCTGTATGATTAGGGAGGGGGTGGGAGAAAACATACTTGGTGGCTTCTGATTGGATCTAAGTTGGAAGTATGAACAAAAGTCTTCAAAGCTGTAGGTTATAATCAGAGCCCTAGAGCTGTGGGTGGACTGGTACAGAGGTTATTGCTTGCATCCTGGATTGTTTGCTGGAGATAGTAGCTGGACTTCATATAAAGTCTGACTCATTGAGAGTATATTTGGCTTCCTGGGCTGGTTGCTGTAGATAATGAGTTGATTTCTTAGACTTGTTGCTGCAGAGCCTGGGTGGGAGTTTTGTTTTTAAATATTATCTGGCTGTTGTTCAATGGTTCATTGAGTGTCTCTCCTGCATCTATCAGACTTGTCAATGGAGCATAACTTGTTAAAGGCTAAGCTGGGGTGTCTATTTGGTAACTAGATTGTACCCTACCTCCCTCTCACTCACCTGGAAAGCAGACCATGCCTTCAAGCAAGGACGTGGTCAAGTTCTGTTCTGTCGTTTAGGAACCACAGGCTGAGAATATTCTATAAGAGAAGCTGTAAGATAAGCTTCAACTTGAAGTGGATCCCACAGCCCCACAGTGATTAGAGTCGTGTGTGTGTGCATGTGTGCCAGGCCTGAGACTTGAACTCCGGCCTGGGCACTGTCCCTGAGGTCCTTTGCTCAAGGTAAGAGCTCTACCACTTGAGCCACAGCTTCACTTCTGGCTTACTTGATGATTAGCGATTGGAGGCTCCTGAACTTTCCTGCCCAGGCTGGCTTTGAACTGTGATCCTTAGATCACAGCCTCCTGAGTAGCGGATTATAGGCATGAGCCACTGGCACCAGGAAAGAGTCTTTTATACGAGAGGGCATAAGGAAAGAACTTTAAGACTGCCTGATCGCACAGTCCACTGCTGTGCTTTCTCTGGTGTGAAGGAGGTCACCTGACTGGAGTGCTCCCCTTCCTTTAAGACTGGAGTTGGCTGGGGCAGCTTGCACAGAAGGGAACCGTGTTAGATGTAGCATCTGCAAACTGTATTTTGTGGGCCTAGAAAATAATCCATATTAGCATCTGGGAAGCTCTTTTCTGGAGTCAAGTTGCCTGAAAGGAGAGGCCCCGTGGAACAGAACCCTCTGTGGGCCACAACACCGGGCACTTCCTTAGGTTGGACTGTGGGGCACAGTGAGGAACAGTAAACTGTCCAGGGAAGAGCCTTTCCCCACCCAGACCTGCATGTGTCTGGATGAGGGCGCAGAAGAAAGAACCCTTCACACACTGTTGGTGGGAATGTAACCTAGTGCAACCACCATGGAAATCAGTATGGAGGTTCCTCAAAAGACTGAAAATAGACCTACTTTACCATGCCACTATTGCACACAAATCTGAAGAAGAGTAGATCAAAATATCAGAAAGATACTTGCATATCTGTGTTCACATAGAAGAGAAAGCAAGAATTGGGATGTGACAAAATCATTTGTTATTGAATGGTAAAACACGTTTAGAGTCTGTTTAAAATCTCTCACTGGTTATTATCAAAGCTACCAGACTGTTTGCATACCAATAGACAGACTGTAAACAGGAAATTCTTGTTAGAGAAGGATGGATTGACTGTAATTTGGTCTTTGGCAAAATTCACTGTAGGTTATTAATACTTGGATTTTTATTTTGCATTCTTAAGTCTGATTCTCTTGAAAATTCCATGTTTCTACTCCCTCAAGCTAAAATTCAACCCTGGTTACTTTAGGGAACACCTCTGTGTTTCTATTCATAATGGAGTGGTGCATATTTCCATGTATGTCATAGGCAGAGGCTTCAGCTTCATTACATTATACAAGATAGGAGCCAGGGGTGTTCTATGGTCTCTGTTTTCCACATTGAAGTTGGGGTTAATGACAGCACAGCGAGGCCAGGCGACACAAAGCAAGACCAGCCCAGGTGCCTTATCTCATGGGGCACCTTGTGTTTCCCATCAGGCTGCTGTCATCAAACCTGGCTGCATGGAAGCGTGGCATGCTCTGTGGCAAGTCCTGCTTCCGGGCAACTCCACCCCGGCCAGGGCTCACTCCTTCAGCCTGCTGCTGGCGGATACTACTAAACTGGAGGGGAAAAAAATCACCTAGCTACTCAGCCACTGCAGAGATGGGTTCAACGTTGGCTCAGTTCTTTCCTTTCTTTCTTTCTTTCTTCCTTCCTTCCTTCCTTCCTTCCTTCCTTCCTTCCTTCCTTCCTTCCTTCTTTCCTTCCTTCCTTCCTTCCTTCCTCCCTCCCTCCCTCTCTCCCTCCCTCCCTTCCTTCCTTCTTTTCCTTTTTCTTTTTTTGTGGTGGTGGTACTGAGGTTTGAACTAAGGACCTCATTCTTTCTCATATGCCTCCACACCAGCTTTTTGCTGGATATTTTGAGGATGGGAATCTGGTTGATTTTTCTGCATGGGTTCACTTTGAAGCTTTGAAGCTTGATCCTCTGTATCTTAGACTCCTCAGCTGCCAGATTTATGGGTGTGAATCACCAGAGCCCAAGTATGGAAATATATTTTATTTTTGTCAGTTGTAGGGCTTAAACTCTGGGCCTGGGCATTGAACTCTGAGTCTGGGCACTGTCTCTGAGCTATTTAGCTCAAGGCTAGCACTCTACCACTTTGCCACAGCACCACTTCTGGTTTTCTGGTGGTTATTTGGTGATAAGAGCCTCACAGACTTTCCTTCCTGGGCTGGCTTTGAATCATGATCCTCAGATCTCAGCCTCCTGAGTAACTAGGATTACAGGTGTGGGCTACCAGCCTGGCTAACCTACCCTTTTAACAAACAATGTAGCCACAGTCAACTGTTTAAACCGCCTAGAAGTGGCCAACTGTTCAAACCATATTCAAGTAAGACAGACAAGAGCTATGACCAATCACAGTGCTTCTCTACCTCATTTCTGGGTTGTCATTTCCTTTGTTCTGGCTATAAATACATGGCCAACTGGTAGAAAAAAATGTTCTGAACCATTCTGAGTCCAGACTGTTCCTCTGTTTTAAAATAGCAAATAAAACCATTCAGGGGCAGTAGATTTCTTATTTTCTGTCCTTTAGCCCAGGGTTGGAGCCAGTTTCCTCCCTGCCTTCTGGAGGCAGCTTCTGGGTTGTGGAAGTTGCCAGAAGGGGAGAGGAAGCAGCATCTAAAAGGAAAATCTGTGCCCTGTATTTAAGGCTACTTCTATGTCTGCTTCTTCTCAGTGGTCTTGGTTCAAAGTAATCCATGTATGAAGATGGCAACCTTGGCAGTATATGCTAGCACCTTTTAATGTCTCGTTTTCTTAGCACTGCTTTTTATCGTGCATCAGCTGACCTTGCAGGTATAGTTTTATTTCTGGGCTCTCTATCCTATCCCATTGGTCTGTATATATATCCATATGCCGGAGCATACTCTTTTGATTATTTTGATTATTGCAACTTCATAGTAAAGTTTGAAATAAGAAAAAAAAATAGGGTTGATGGCTCAACCCTATAACCTTAGCTACTCAGGAGGCTAACATTTAGAAGATCAAGGTTTGAGGCCAGTCCAGGAAGAAAAGTTTACTAAAGTCCATTGCCAAAATAACCAGCAAAAACCTAGGCTGGAGGCATGGCTCAAGTGGTAGAGAGCCAACCCAACAACCAAGCTGTACAAGCCCGAGTTCAATCCCTGGTGTCTGGTGGATCTTCCCGGGAAAAATGACCCCTTCCTCTTTGCTTTCTCTCCATGTGCACGTGGCCCTCCCTAGGTGTCCCCATCCAGCACTTGCAAGCCAGCTGACTGGTGCACCTGGGGGCAGTGGGAGGTCCCCCAGGCTCAGAAGTCATCGCTGCAGCCACACCTCCTCTCTGCCCCCCTCCATATAATCAATCGCCATCATAAGTGCTCCCCCGCCCCCGCATACCCCGATGTGGTGCAGCCTCTGCCCACAACAGCTGACAGGGGCTACAAGTTTGCCTCTCCCTGATAGACTCTTGCACCTGACCAACCACATGGCCCTTGAGAATGAGACATAGGCTGGTCCCAGGGACCCCCTCCAGGTTCCCTCTTGAAGGTTAGCCATCCTGGGCTTGAACTCTCTTAGCTGAAACTGTCTGTCTCTCTTTCTCTCCTCCAGAGCACCCACACTCTGCTAGAGTGTGCCCCTGCCTTTCTGTTTGTCTGCTTCCTTGTGTGCTTACTAAATAAAACTCTACCAAGTTCTTACCATCATGACTTGTCCTGAAATTCACCATTTTGGCCCATGTAGTGGGTTTTCCATGCAACCCCCACCCTCTAGCAAGTGTTTAAAGGTTAACGAGTATGGTAATGTGGCTTTGACCAAAATTGTTGTAAAGGTTTTCTGGTAAACAAGACTTAACTGGTGGTGGGGGCAGGGATTGGGGGGGGGGTGCGGCAAGGGAAAATGGGAGAAAAATGAGGGAGGGGTAACAAGTTTGACAAGAAATGTACTCACTACCTATGTATGCAACTGTAACCCCTCTGCACATCACCTTGACAATAAAACTAAATTAAATAAAAAGACTCAACTAGCTCTGCATGCCAAAAGGAAAATTGGCAGTTTTAAACTCAAGGCATGTAAGCCACCTTGGATACAGAGCTGACAATAATTTTGATCTTAATTAGTATCCTAAAGTGCTATAATCAGTAATTTTAACAATCCAGTTAATTTTAAACTAGATTGTTTAATCACTTGCTGTTTCTAAACTCTCATCATGTCTTCCATTGAGCTTTGTCATTATAAATTTAACCTCTGCAGCATTTACTCAGACCCACAGAGGGATAAATAACTGGTACAAGTATTTATTGGTCAAACAGCTTTTATTTTTAACAACTTCCAGGTAAGCCCTGCTTAAAAGCTATTTCTGTTGATCTCCTTGTTGCTTCAATTGGAAATTTTAAAAAGGGCCTCATGGTAAGAATTCATTTAATCTTTCAGTTACTTTCCCCTCCAATGTGTGATATACCATCAGCCACCTGGGACGTGACATCGCAGTGATGAGCACCGAGACCCCTGGGACAAACCTATTCCTGGTGATGAGGTACCACGGAGAGGAGTAAGAGGAGACGGTGTCAGATCCACAATGGAGTCACTTTGTGCTTTCCCTTTCAAAACTAACCAGAGCTGGGAGGCCAAAAAATATAGTTAATAAGCATTCATACCTGTCTACATTCTAACTAGACAGGAACTTGTGTCTATTACCTGCGATTTCTATTTATAGTGGGTCTCCTATCCATATTATCAGATCCAGACATCTAGAGTCCAGTTACAGGAAAAGTTCAAGGCCTCCCACTGGCCCTTAACCACTCCGATGGAGCCTCAGCTTCTAGCCAGCCCACCATGCTGTCCCCTCTCCAGTCACCAGATGTTAACCAGTCAGGAGCAGTCAGGGACATGATCCACCAAATCCAGGACTGCCTGCAATGCAGGAGACAGGCACTAGCCAGTCATCCAATTTTTCTTTTTTTTTTTTTTTGCCAGTCCTGGGCCTTGGACTCAGGGCCTGAGCACTGTCCCTGGCTTCTTTTTGCTCAAGGCTAGCACTCTGCCACTTGAGCCACAGCGCCACTTCTGGCCATTTTCTATATATGTGGTGCTGGGGAGTCGAACCCACGGCTTTATATATGCGAGGCGAGCACTCTTGCCACTGGGCCATATTCCCAGCCCCTCATCCAATTTTTCTTTTCTACCCTGAATGGATGACTTCCCTTCTTCTGCCTTTGTGTGCCCTCTAATGTTTTTCTTTTCTTGCTGTTCACCCCTGCCTTATAAGATTTCTTCCAGACTTCACCCAAGGATGCATACATGTGTTCACCACCAAGGAATCATTACTGCTGCCTTCTCCTGGACCAAATGACATCTCTGCCTTCTACTCCTAAGGTCAATGCCCCTTGCCAGCAGGAAGTAGCTAGAAGGACTCCATGCCCCTTTATAACCATCAGCAGGCTGGAATGTCAGATCCACCCAGGAAATATGGCCCCTTCCCTTGTTCTCCCTCTGTGCACACATGGCCTCTTCCCTAGAAGTCCCTCCTGAGCATCTGCAACCTAGATAACTGGCACGCCTGGGCTCTGAGGTCACTTCCTCTTCCTCTGAGGTCATGTCTTCATCTGCTCCATTCACACCTCCTTCAGACCTTGAGAGGTTCCCAGGCCCTGAGGTCACATCCACATCTGCTGTGCCACACCTTCCCTCCCCCCTGCCCGCTCCCTATATAATCAGTCTCCATCATTAGTTGCCCCCTACATACCTCCATCCCATCTGCCACCCCGCTCTGCACCACTCCATCTTGTGCAGGCCAGCAGTTTGCTTCTCCCTAGTAAACTCTCTGCCTGAACCACGTGGATGTCTCCTTTCTCCAAACCTTACAGAAACACACACACACACACACACACACACACACACACACACACACAGATGGAGATCTTCAACTTCATTTGCTTTGGCTGCTTGGGATCCCTTGAGATTTGGTATGATTCTTGCGATGGGTGTCACTGCTGGCTCTAATGGCACAGTCCTAGGGTAGCTTCTAATATTCAAATGTTTAGCTTCAGGATGATGCTTTGCTTTGTCTTGACTAACTCAACAGCATGCCTCAGAAAAGTCCACACCAAGCACTCTGCACTGAAGAAGAAGAATGGGAAGGACTCAGGTGTTGGATGGCCTTCCCTGACTTCCTGTGTGATGGCAGGCCACAAAGGAATCCTCTGGCTACTTTTCCTGACAGTAGATGAGGTTGTTTTGCAGCAGCTGTCCTGCTCTATACGAGAAGGAGCAGAATGATGTCACAGGGATGCCAAGAAAAATTCAAACAGATAGATCCTGCTGTGTTCTTCAAATTTATTACCATTTCAGATCAGATACCTTTTTGTCTGTTCATGTTTCTACATGAATATCCAGTCCTTGGTAACTCTGAAAGTGTGCGTAAAAATACACAGTTTAAACTGATGAGGGTGGGGTTTTTTTGGGGGGGGCAGAAATAGTGACAGAGGAGGTGAAATTGTTTAGAATACAGTATGAACACATTTGGGAATGAAAAAATGGAAGTCTCCTCTGTTTAACTAATATAATAAGCTAATTTTAAAAACAAGGCAGTTGAAGAACTGACTTCAGCAAAGAAACATTGAGGAAATTTATTATCTGTAGACCTGCTTTGCTAGAAACATTAAAATTTTATTTTGAAAGAAAAAATATTTTTCAGAAGTCAGCCCTATACACAGAGAGAGAGAACATATCTATATCTATCTCTATCTCTCTCTATATATATACAGCTTAGCTAGAAGAAAGGACTTTCAATATTTTACAATAGGTAAATAATAAATGTTTGAGGATATTTGATGTTTAATCTGACTTAAACACAATAGATGCATTTATTAAAATTGCACAACATATGCACTTATTAAAATGTCACATGGCAATATTTATGGTTTATGTATCAGTTTTAAAAAGAAATTAGAAAATTTTCCTTTTAATCTTTAGGTTTCATGCCTTAAGTTACCCCAGTTAAAAAAAACTGTAAATAAATTTGCTGTGGTTTTATTGTTAATCTTTTTTTGTTATAAGCATATAATAACTCTTGACAGGCAAGGAAAAAGCATTATTTTTCTCCCTTATATCATTCTATAACAGTCTACTCCATTGCTTTTGACTGTTCGCCCCATTGAGTAAATAGAAATCTCACATGAGCCTATTAAAGTGAATTTTGGCCTAGCAGTAAGTTTGAAGTTTGGCCTAAAGGCTTTCTGAACACAGTAGACTGCAATGTAACTTGATGTGTAAAAAGACTATAACTTACTATACTATTCCATCAAGGACTTGAATGGTAACCAATCAGAAATGGCCAAGTCATGTTCAAAATAGGACAGACAGGAGCTGCAGTCAATCCGGCTGTCTTTTCTCACGTCTAGTTCTATACATCACTTCCTTTTCTCTGGCTGTAAATGATAATCCAGGGATGGGCAGGCGTACTAAACTCTCTGGGTGTAGGCTTATATTCAGGTCTACAATTTTAAAAATAGCCAGTTAATATCTGTAGAACTAGGCTTGTTATAATTTTGTTTATTAATATTTGGGAAATTATATTGCGTTCTCCCAATTGAAAATTGTTATCTTCTATATATCTCCAGAGCCTAGAAGGAATTTGTGTACTTTTTTTCTCATCTTGAAATTTTTTTTCTGATTAAAAAAAGTTATGGAATGGGGTGACATTGTCCAAAAAGAAATGTACTCATTGCCTGACTTATATAACTATAACCCCTGTGTATATTACATTTATAATAACAATAAAAATAAATTATGAAAGTGGAATTGTAGCTTACTTGGTAGAGAACTAGCCTTGAGCAAAAGAAGCTCATGAGCAATGCTCAGGCCCTGAGTTCAAGCCCCAGGACCTTAAAAAAAGAAAGAATCCTTGGAACACTGGGGAGCTGTATGGTAAGTTTATCCCCATCATAATTATTTTTCTCCTTACCTGTTGCATTCCAAACATAACTCAAAAATTATCCTTATATAC
Source organism: Perognathus longimembris pacificus (assembly GCF_023159225.1). Taxonomy (NCBI): domain Eukaryota; kingdom Metazoa; phylum Chordata; class Mammalia; order Rodentia; family Heteromyidae; genus Perognathus; species Perognathus longimembris. Next base: position 8,378,358 of record NC_063175.1, on the reverse strand, counting down.
TATATAGTTTTTGGTAAGCTCTCTTAAATCTTTAGGAACACAGTTAAATAGATTGTACCAATTAAGATAAATAGGAGCTTGGAAATAGATTGTGTAGCAGGAGAGATAGATGAAGAAGCAAGGAAATTATATGATTTTTAATAAAACACTTAGAAGTTGGATACAGGAAGTAACTAACAAAGCGGTTAAGCTTCCCTCCATTTAAAGCAGGCAGGAGTGGAACTAGCTATCTAAAACTGTCTTCTCCTTTGAAATGGTAAGAGCTTGGCTACTCTCTTTTTCATTTTTGCCAGTCCTGAGCCTTGAACTCAGGACCTGGGCACTGTCCCTGAGCTTCCTTTGCTCAAGGCTAGCACTCTGCCACTTGAGCCACAGCACCACTTGCAGCTTTTTCTGTTTATGTGGTACTGAGGAATCGAACCCAGGGCTTCGGGCATGCTAGGCAAACACTTTGCCACTAAGAAAACGTGGCCACTGTCTATGGATGGGTTAAGAAACATATCTGTGAGATGGAAGCCCCGAAGTTTACCTATAGTCCCTACATTTTGGATAGGCCCAGAAACATCTTGATATTTTAAAATAATAAGTAACAACCATCTTGGCTCCCCCAAACCACAGGCTCTAAGAGTTAGAGGTTGCTACACCTGACCACATGCAGTCCCCAGATCAGAAAAAATAAAGGTATTGGATCACAACTACCAATTTTAATCTTTAACTCTCATTTTCTGCGTGAGGAACAGGAAATGTTTCTCAGGCTCTTTCTCCTGCCTTTAGCCCGTGACACTAAAATAAATAAACCTTCTTAACACATTCTCCTTGCAAGACTGTCCTTTACAGGAGACGCTCTGAAACGTGTTTCACGGGCGGATCCCAAAGCCCTGTATGGAAGCGGAGAGAACTGTTCCTCCACTCTCTAGTCACAAGTAAAGCGTCTTGCTCAGGGAAACCCGAGCAACCCGGAAAGCATGAGTTCGTTCGCAAGCTGCTTACACGCCCAGTGACATTCTTAAGGTATAAAAGAGGAAGCAAGTCAGTGCCACTGGCTGACTCCTGTCATCTAGCATCCCGGGAGGCTGAGATCTGAGGCTCATAGGTTCAAAAGCCAGCCCAGGCAGGAAGGTGTAGTAGACTCTTATCTCTAATTACCCACCAGAAAGCTGAAAATGGAGATATGGCTTGAGTAGTATATTGTCAGCCTTGAGTGAGAAAGCTAAAGGACAGTCCCCAAGCCATGAATTCAAGCCCCAGTACCAGCACTAAATAACTCAACAAATACGTAGATAAATAAACAATAGGGGAAGCTTAAATGTACATAGATCTACATGTCAGAGAGATCCAGAGAAGGCCGCACCAAGTGTTATTCTAGCAAATCCCTGGATGGCCTTTCTGCCAGTGTGTGCATGTTTATTCACTAAATTAGTTAATACTACTGGGCTGGCCCTTTATTTCCCCAAATAATGTTTGTTTGGAGAGGATCTAGTGACATCTGAGCTCTTCCGATGAAATGTAAAATAAAACAATCTTAACCTTGTCAATGTTTTTAGAAAAAGAACAAAACAACCAAACACAACTGTGATCTTTGGCTAAACTTTCTAGAGAAGAACACAAGCCATCTGCCAGTAACAGGCCGCCTTGGGGCCGGCTGATCCGAGGCCCAATGAAACATTCATCCTAATTAGTAGCAGCAGGGAAATAGAACCTTCAGCAGCGCTTTTCCTGTTGCTATGGTGACACTCCCCCCCCATCCCCTCCCCTGCCAAAGGCACTTTCTGTGGCCTCCCATCTGGTGTGTGCTCTCGCTGAGTGCAGTGAAATTAAATTGACTGCTCACTTGTCACCCAGAGTTGGGTGTGTGCTGGGGTACAAGGAGGAGGACTTGGGTTGGGAGGGGTATGGACTGTGGAAAGCTGTCCCCTGTGCTCGTCAAGAAAGACAAGAGAGCAGCTGGCACGTCAGTCCAGATCATCAGGCAGATGCCATAAGGGCCGCTCATGAATAGAGCCGGTCCTGTGATGCGAAGACCCTTAGCCTACAGAAGGAAAAGCTCTTCCCTGGCTCTTCATGTACCCAGACACCCCCAACAGCCGCCCTTGGCCACCGGGCTATTGAGGAATTCTTATGGGATCTTTAAAAGTCACTAAATGTCAAAATTGCTATTGCACTGATGCAATTCTAAGACTTGAGCAAGAATATCTGATTTGCTTCCACCTCAAAGACTGAAGACATAGACATGGGGATGCTTATTTTTCTTAGGATCCTGGTTGTTTACGGGGCAGAGGGGAGACAAATGGAAAGAGGAAAGGTGGGAAAACACAGCCATAATGTTCAATGCACATTATGTGAAAATGGAATCAGATAACGGGATGGGACAGATGGGAGGGAGAAGGGATGACATTCATCAAGATGCATTGTACTTACACACTGACGTGTTCACTTGAAGTCATTTTGTGCTATATATTATACTAATGTATACATATATGTACATATGCATGTATACGGATGTATGTCCATTTATACACACACAGTTGACTTGGGCACAAGTGCATGTGCTAAAGTACATTGTTAACACGACCGCCTTTCCAGGACACCAGGGCCTGAGCAACCTGGGCAGACCTGTGCAGACCTGTGCAGACCTGCGCAGACCTGCGCAGACCTGCCTCTCCATCCCAGCACCAGGAGAACTGGAATGGCTCGTGGAAATACTTTAAAAGAAATGTGTTCTAAGGCATACTGTCACAGTTTGAGGGGTTGTCTTGCTCCCTTTGTGCAGCATCCCTGGGTTGCTGAGCGTTGGACTAGAGGATGTGTGATGCATGGAGTGTGGACTGCTGAGTGAAGTGTTTCCCTGAGAGCTCTGGGTGGGAGCTGAGCCAGTAGCCTGACACTTGCTACCCCTTGAACTATGTCCTGAGTCCTGGTTTTGCTTTAGTTATTATTCAGAAGCATTCATGCTCGACCTGCTAGTTGAGATGTGGTCTCGTTCTCTTTTTGCTTGGGCTGGCCTCCAGGTGCGATCCTCCTCGTATCTACCTCCTGAGTGACTGTGATTGTGGACAGGAGCCACTGTGCCAAGGCATATCCACAGATGATGGAAGTGATACTTTTTCATCAGATTCAGTCAGTCCTGGACCCTGGAACAATGTGAGGGAGCAATTCACTGAATCTTGGAAGCTTCTAGAAAGGCAGGAAAGCAAACTGAATCCAGGAGCTGCCGCTTTGCAGGAGAGCTGGGCCTGAGTTGAATAGGCCTCCCTCTCAAGCTGACTGGAGACGCTGGCATATCTATCGTGCATGTGAGGGGAGGGGCACAAAGAGGCACGATCCCCTCCAGTCTAGTCAGAAAGCTGAGACCAGGGATGGTGGCCCATGGGAGCCCCTGGGGCTGCTGGGAAGCAGACGCATAGCTGGCAACCCCTCCTCTGGGGGTCAGGGGTGCTGGGAGCCATCCTAACCCCAGAGTTCTTGGGTTGCAAAGCCAGAGCAACAAGGTTATACACACGAATGCTCCATAGCCAAGTGGGAGGCTCCGGGGAATGAGGTTTTGGTTTTAGAGTCTGGCTTGTGCAGTGTGTTTCAACAAAGCAGGACATTTTTTAAAAATTATTAATTTACTTTATTGTAATCCTGGAGGTGATATACAGAGGTATTACCATTCCATGAGTCAGGTAAGGAGACGTTTCCTTTCATACGGTGTCTACTGCCCCCGCATTCTCTGGCAGTCCCTCCTGCCATCTCCACTCACGAGTTGTGTAGTTCACTTTCCGCGTCCTGTGAGCTCCACCGCTTCCCTTTTCACACTTTCCCCCTCGAGTTCTGCACCCTCCCCCCACCCACCTAAGATATACACGTGACTACACCACATGCAAGGTAAAGAAGACAGAACCATCAAGAACTAAGAAGAAGAGTTTTCTTGTTCCATATCTTGGAGTTTACTTCAGTATGTATATCATTTTTGTTTTGTTTTGTTTTTTGGCCAGTCCTGGGGCTTGAACTCAGAGCCTGAGCACTGTCCCTGGCTTCTTTTTGCTCAGGGCTAGCACTCTACCACTTGAGCCACAGCACTATTTCCGGCTTTCTCTATATATGTGGTACTGAGGAATCGAACCCAGGGCTTCACGTATACCAGGTGAGCACTTTACCACTAGGCCATATTCCCAGCCCTCATTTTATATAAATATGAAAAGTCACTTAGGCATTGCGCCTTTGTAATTTTCTCCTAGAATATCCTCTTCTAGTCCCACTGTATGTGAGTACCTAGAATCCTGAATAATTTATCATATCTCAGTATATTTTAGATCTAATTTTTGCATATCAGAGAGAACATATGCTGTTTATCTCTCTGATCTTGGCTTACCTCACTTAACCTACTTTGTTCTAGTTCCATCCATTTCCATGCAAATGAAATTATTTTAGTCTTTCTAATGGCTATCTATGTAAGATTTCATGGTGTATATGTACACATTTTCTGGATGCACTTATCTATTGTGGGAAAGCAAGCCACTTTTAGAGACGTGACAGGGCACAAGAAAAGGATTTGGAGTCTATACAAGTTCTCACCTGGCTGGCTTTGAACTGCCATACTCAGATCTCAGTCTCATGAATAGCTAGGCCACCAGCACCCAGCCATGCAGTCAGAACGAAACAGAGGAGTAAATATTCTCACTGCGAATCTAATCCAGTGCTGCGCTGAGGGTGGGCAGGGCCAGGCCAGGGTAGTCTCACTGGCTAATTTAAAGATGGTCTGATTTCCTGGGAACTGGCAATGTGCCTCTATACAAGTAGCACACAAACAGCCTTTTGGTCAGGCGCTGGCAGCTCATGCCTGTAATTGTAGTTACTTAGGAGGCTAAGCTCTGAGGATTGTTGAAACCAGGGTAGGCAAAAGTCTGTAAGAATTCTTATCTACAATCCAGCAGCAAAACACTGATATGGAGGGTTGGTAATTTGGCTTAGTGGTAGAGTGATTTCCTAGCATGCATGGAGCCCTGGGTTCTAGTCCTCAGTACCACATAAACAGAAAAGGCCAGAAGTGGTGCTGTGGCTCAAGTGGTAGAGTGTCAGCCTTGAGTGACAAAGCTAAGAGAGATTCCAAGCTGAGTATCTTCCCTCACATGTTTTTGTCATGATGCTGTGAAGATTTTTTATTGTTGTTAGGAAAATAGTTATGATGAGTCACGTTTGTAATCCCAGCTACTCAGGAGATGGAGATTATCAGAAACGTGGTTCAAGTTCAGCCCAGGCAAAAAATTAGCCTGATCCCATTGTAAAGGCAACTTAATAGATGCCTTTGCTGGGTCTGTGAATTAACTAAAAGTCCTCCAACTTTGTATCTGTGCCTTTTTAAAAAATTTTTATTATCAAACTGATGTACAGAGAGGTTACAGTTTCATACGTTAGGCATTGGATACATTTCTTGTACTGTTTGTTACCTTGTCCCTCATACCCCCCTCCCGTATCTGTGCCTTTTGATCTGAGCTATTGTCTACTGTAGCCACTATATGACCTCCTTGCTTTCAGAAGGAAAGAAAAGATTCAGTAATAAGAACCTTGTGGGCTGGGAATGTGGTTTGGTGGTAGAGTGCTTGCTTAGCATGTATGAAGCCCTGGGTTCAATTTCTCAGTGCTATATAAACAGAAAAGGCTGGAAGTGGCACTGTGGCTCAAGTGGTAGAGTGCTAGCCTTGAGCAAAAGAAGCCCTGGGACAGTGCCCAGGCCCTGAGTTCAAGCCCCAGGGCTAGCAAAAACAAACAAACAAAAAACCTTGTATAGAAGGCAAACTGCCCCTCAAACAAGCAATGTCATCCTTTTATAACTCAAAGCAAACAGCTAGCACTCAGGAGACCACCTTGTTCCTACTTTGTTCTAGTAACAAAGCGACAACAGTTTTCTAGAACTCCCCCAAGTACAAAGCCTGGGCTAATGGTCAACTAGGCCATGCCTGGGACTTGGGACTGTTTTAACTCTGCATACTTTTTCCCTCCCTGCCCCTAGTTCTCCCTACTTCCCCTGACGCCCATCCACTCTGAAGACAGCTGGAGGCTCTGCAGTGCTCTCTTCCCATGGCCGCTATGTCGTACATCTCCTTTCTCAGCCCTTCACCGCAGCTCCTTACTTACCATGTGGGGGCAGGTGGCTAGACCTAACTTGGGATTCCTGGACTTTGGGGACTGGGGTCTAAAGATCCAGTTTCGCAATTTCAATAAGCCAAGCGTGCTGGCTCATGCCTGTAATCCCACCTATGAGAGAGGCCTAGATAGGAGGATCATAATCCAAGGCTATACTAAAGAAAAAAAGTAAAGACTTTATCTGCAAAATTGCAAAAACAAAAAGGGTCAGGGTTATGGCTCAAGTGGTAGAGTCCCTGCCTAGCAAGCACAAGGACCTGAGTTCAAACCCCAGTCAGTACTGAAAAAATAAGGTGTTAATAGGACCAACATTCCCACCAGTATGTATTATTTTGTTTACATTGCTTCAGAGACTGTGTGGAAGAATTTGAGAAAGCTAAGCAAGAAGATGAGGTCTTGAGTAGAGGTCCCCACTACATGCACATACACAAAACATTTTTAATGTTCATCTGTACATTTACAGACATTTTTCTTGCCATTACTCCCTAGACGACACAGATCAAAGACTGTAATCTAGTGCTCACACCATGTAAGTCATCCAGAGATGAAGTTAAGTAACCAGAAGGATGTGTGTACACACGTGCGTGTACACACACACACACACACACACACACACCATCTTACATAAAAAACTTGAGCACCAGGGGACTTTGGCATCTGTGGGAGCTCCTGAGACCCATCCTTCATGGAACCCAAGAGACAATGTCATACACATATGTGTGTATATGTATATACATATATATATATATGTTTGCATACATAATGAAACTATGATGGTGAAGTGATGTCAGATTTGCTTCCACAGCTTCTGGGGTGGGGTGGAGTGAATGGGATAGTGAATGAGATAGTGACTGTTCTAGCATGAGAACATGGAGTAGATTCACTATGTTCATTATGACAAATGCATTCCCTTTCCTCTGCATATTTAAACACGGAGCCCCTTTTTGATGCCTTTCTGGTCTTTGATGATAGTACTGCTGGCCTGAACCCCCCCCCCCCCACACACACACACAGACACCACAGAGAGCCAGGCTGCTCTGTGGCTCCTCTGCCTGGCTGGCACTGTTCGTGGAATGGGAGGCCTTTCTTTCCCTCAGCTCCCTCTCTTCCTTCCTCAAGATTTTTTAGTAAAAATTCCCCTTGTTCTTCTTTCGTATCATCTTTCTTTTCTATTTCTCAATTCCATTTGGAGCTCTTTCTAATTACTCTCCAGAAAGAAGAAACTTGAAATTCACACATGTTGCAGCTGACAAGCTTGTAGCTTGCTGTAGGCCAAGAGGGAAGCAACTGGGGCTGGCGGTGTGGGGAGGGGGGAAATGAGGGGGGGATTCCTGCCTTATTTTTCTTTAAGGCAAAGCTATTAAAGGAAGCATGGTAAGAAACACTTTGTTTTCCTGTTAATGGCACTTGAACTAGGAAATATAAGTCAAAACAGCATTTTCTAAAAAGACAAAGAAGCCTCGTGCAGGTATAACTTGAATTTGTTTAGACCTCATTAGATTAGGGCAGAAGAAGACATTCATTATGCGATTTCTGTCCAGGTGATTAACTGTGAACTAGCCAGGACTCCACAGGGGAACTGAATGCTGGGAACAGTTAGCAAGGAAGGGTTACAATGACATCACAAGAAAACAAACAAGTATGTTTAATACTTGGATATTAATATAATGGAAAACTACTGAAAACAATAACAATAGGTTTTCATCTCAGTAAGAGCAAAGCCAAATGGCACAACCAGGAAATAACAAAATAGAGAAACATCTCTGTCTTGAAGAAAGGAGAGTCCCGGGTTATCACAAGCCGGGTGCAGATTTTATGAGATTACCTATTCATGTGGAAAGCCCGTAAGTCAGGACTGGCATGTTCCTGAGCACATTCAGTCTGCCGTGTGTAGTTCTGAGAATGCATACGTTCAGAAAGGAAAATAGACTTGGGAGGCAGAGACAGGAGGATCATACTCAGAGGCCAGTCTGTAGAAAAAAACTTTTCCAGCTTTTACTGAAAAACAAAGTATAAAAACAAGAGGACTAGAGGGTGTGGCTCTCACGGCCTAATTCAAGTCCAGAACCTCATTCCCCAGAAGGAATATAGAGGGCACACGTCCAGCGATGCGCAGCTTAGTGTTTTAATGAGTCGAGTTCTCTCACCCTGAAAGAATGAGTGAGCCAGAGAGTCACTCTGCAGCCCCGGCGGCTCCTCCTACATTTCTCCAATATGTTTTAACTAAAGAAAAACAAAAGATAGAACAACTTTGAAGGTGCACCAGCCATCTTCTGTGGGGGACAGTAGCTTCCCCCTCCCTTTGTAAGCATGCAAATGATTCCTCGGGGTGTCTGCTGCACTTGCAGAAACTGTAAGTAAATTGGACCTCCAAATTTGAAACTTGATAACGTAAATGACATCATCAAAAAGTAAAACTGGGTCAGGTGTGGTGGTTCATACCTGTAATCTCAGCTATTCTGGAGGCGGAGACCAGAAGGATCACAGTTTGAGACCAGTTTGGACAAAAGTTAGTAGGACCCTCACCTCAACAAGTAAGCCAAGTGTGATGGTCCACATGACCCCAGCTACATGAGAGCTGTAGGTAGGTAGAGCATGTGTCAGGCCAGACCCTACCTGAAAAGTAAAACGAAAGCCTAAAGGCTGGGGACATAGCTCAAGTGGTAGAGTGCTTACCTAAGCAAAGCTCAAGGCCCTGAGTTCAAAACCCACATACCAACACAAATGTTTAAGAACAGCCACAGAATTTTCTCACAGAATGAGAGCAAATCGTTTATCTTATAAGGGATTGATATCTAGGATATATATTTAAATGTCTACAATTTAATAATAAAACAACATGTGACTCAGTTAAAGATTGGAGCAAAGAGCTGGACACGAGTGGCTCATTCTTGTACTCCTAGCTACTGGGGAGGCTGAGATCTGAGGATCCTGTTTCGAAGCCAGCCCAGGCAGAAAGTCCATGGACTCTTATCTCCTATTAACCACTAGAAAACCAGAAGTGGTGCTGTGGCTCAAAGTGGTAGGGCACTAGCCTTGAGTGAAAAAAGCTCAGGAACAGCACCCAGTCCCTGAGTTCAAGCTCCACGACCAACCAAAAACAAAAACAAAAAAAACATTAAGCAAAGAGCTGAGTGCCAGTGGCTCATGCCTATAATCCTAACTGCTCAGGAGGCTGAGATCTGAAGATCCTGGTTCAAAGCCAGCCAAGGCAGGAAAGTCTATGTGAGTCTTAATTTCTAATTAGCCACCAAAAATCTGGACGTGGAGCTATGGCTCAAGTGGCAGAGCACTCACCTTGAGGGGGTGAGGGAACCCAAAAACCTGAGCAAAGGGTCTGAATAAACATTCTCTAAAGGAAATATGCAGTGATCAATAAACATGCCCAAAGATGCTTAGCCTCATTAGCCAACAGGGAAATTGAAATCAAAGCCACAATGAAATACCCATCCATTCACACACCTGCTTGCACGCACACATGCACACACACACACACACACACACACACACAAACACAGAGGATGAAAGCTATACTCACAAAGACAAATACGAAGTGTTGCTAGGGTAGGAAGGATGGAATCCTCGTCCATCACTCGTGGGAAGGTAACAGAGCAGCCGTGGTGAGACAGCTGGCAGATCCTGAAGAGTTGGCGGACCTCAGGCGGCCTGCACAGCTGCAATAGAAATGGCTGATATTCCATTACCGTCAAATATACAGTTACTACATGACCCAGCAAATCACTGCTAGGCACGGACACAGCGGAAATGAAACAGGTCTGCCTCAAACCATTCATTTACATGAATGTCCAGTGATGCAGTAGTCCTAGTAGTATGGAGGCTAGGTGACAGATTCTGGTGGTCATGTTGGTGCTGGCTTAGTGGCTAGAAGCTTGGCTGTTAGCCATACAATTTGGGTCTTCTCTCTACTGGCCTCTTCATGAACCACTGGGCTTCCTCACAGTGTGGAGACTGAGATCTGAGAAAGAAAACCCCTCAATAAAATCACTCACGTTGCATTGTCTGAGTCAAGTGGTCCCAGAGCCCATGTTCAAGGGAGGAGAGTTAAAATTTGATGATAGCTTTTATAACCGTCATGTCCCATAATGATTGTCAAAGCTGAGATTGGATCCAGCTGTGTCTGATCCTAGTTGCCCAAGTCTGAAGAACTTTGCTTTGCATTTCAAGGAGGCAGGACAAGAGACCCTGGAATGAAATGATGGGAAAGCTATTCCAAATGTACTTAGTGAGGGGTCTGAGGCTGTGGCTTCGTGGTAGAGTGCTTGCCTAGGATGCACAGAACTCTGAGTTCCATCTTAACTAAGCATAGCTAGTTAGAAGGGGTAGTGATTATTTGCTCTGTCTGTAATATAGTTCATTTTGTGGGAAGGAAGTGCCTTATCTATGGCAAGTTCAATGCTATAACCTGAATGCTGAGGTTTCTGGAGGAATGCTGGAGAGAAAGCTATTAAAAGACAGGACTTATTGCCCTGTTCACAGCAGATCCGTGGATAGAAGTCCTGTGAGCTTGGTTGAGGGAGAGAACAGCAGTCTCCTCATAGTGAGCATGCCCAGACTCAACACCAATCATTCCGCTGGGCTTTAAACCCGGAGCTACATCAAACCACTCAAAGATCCATTATTACACCTGGCAGATGGGGTGTGTGCCAGCAGGATCCAAGCCAAAATGGAAAGCAAGGCCTCTTTTCAGTTCTGGTTTCAAGATGCAAATAGATTCCTCTTTTCCCTTTTATTTTGTCATTGTTCCCCAAAGTTTCCACCCATAAGGTGAGAAAACTCCAGCCATTGACCACATTTGGGATCTTAGATTCTGACATCATTAGAGATAGAAAATTGTATAAATTACAGCTGTTTTAAAAAAAAAGTCCTTCGGGCCTGGTGTTGGTGGCTCACATTTGTAATCCTAGCTATTATTCAAGAGACTGAAATCTGAGGATCATGGTTCCAAGCCAGCCCAGGTAGAAAAGTCTGTGAGACTCTTAGCTCCGATTAACTACAAGAAAAGCTGAAAGTGGAGCTTGGGATCAAGTGGAAGAGCTCTTGCCTTGAGCAAAAAGATCTCAGGGGCAGTGCCCAAGCTCTGAGTTCAAACCCTAGGACTGGTACACACACACACACACACACACACACACACACACACACACACACACACACACAGAGTCCTTCAGTGAGTACTGACATAGTAAATAGTACTGGTGGTGGTGGTGCTTTTTCCCAATGCTAATAATCAAATCCACGACGGCATGCAAGCTAGGCAAGTTCTCTGTCACAGATTTGCACCTCCCATCCTCAGCTGTCTCAATGGAATTAGGACCTCGCTACTCAGCATGGTGTTAGGTACCTCTGTGTGAAACTGCTGAAGACCCAGAGTCTTATTATGGAAATGACCCACTGCTGAGTCCAGCTGTGCATGATCTCCCGATGGAAGCCATGATCAAGGAGAAAAGTTCTCTTTGGTACTCATGCAGCTTATTATCCAGATTAAGGCAGGAGCAGGAAGTCCGGACCACACTGGGAGGGGGGCGCCCACTATGGCCCAGCACAGCCCCGAAGTCTCACCCATGCACTCAGGTTCTTGTCTTCAGAGTGACCCAGCAAAAGGTGTCTGTGTGTTTCATTCAGAATGGTCTACAGTCTTTGCAAGAAAGACAACTGTCTTCACGGACAGTTCTATTATAGAGAAAACCAACCAAGTGGCTTCACCGGGTGACTCTGTGAGGGAAGACAAGGACTCAGGCCCAGGGCAGAGCCATCTGACAGGAACTGTGACAAAGTTTCTTTTCACAGTGCCCAGAATCTTTGCCTGGCAGGGCAGATGAGCAATTTACTGCTGACGTGCAAAGGCTGGAATCCTTCCATCTCTAATGGACCAGAAGCTATTAGTACCATCGATCTCTGGCCAGGATGCAGACTGAACCCCTTCTGGGGTGATTTAGGAGAAGGATGCTGACGCAGGACTCAGGCTGTCAGGGTGTGGCCAGGCTGCAGCTGGAATCCTTTCTTCAGAGACAGAGACCTCAGAATTGAAAGGAGAAACAGCAAGATAAGAAATTGAGGTAGACAATTAGGCAGCAGTGGGTGATCTGAGAAAGCCTACATGAGAAATCAGCCTAGAAGCTTAGGAGAGCAAGGCCAGTGGGATGGGAGCCTTTGGAAGGGCATCCTTTCAGTTAGACAGCTCATCCCTGGAGAAGCCAATATGGAAACCAAGAGCTTCCAGCCTCCCTGGGGTTTCTACTTCCTCTACCTGGAGAGGTCCTGCCTTGGGCCTCACTGGGCACCAATGTGAGCAGAAGACACTCTGTATTACTGGATAGGTCCCGTCCAGGACTTCCTGCTTTTCTTCCAATCTGCCTTGTTACATTTCTTGCCAGAAATCAGATTTCTGTTGCTATAACAAAATTTCAAGAGCCTATATTCATCCTTTAAGGCCTCTGCATCCTACCTCACCGGGAGCTTGTGACCTGCCACCTCCCATCCCTCATTCTTCCCCAGGTGTCTGCCCTCTCTGTACATCCCTGGGTGACTAGAGATGGAAAGTGCTGATTGCTATCTCTTCTGATTTCCTGCTTTGATCACCACATCAAATTTGGAGCTGTCAGGTAAATTAGACCTTTGGACAATCGTCTATATCACCAGAGTCCTCCCTTTACACTGTGTTGGCACTTCTGCCTCTGGCTGCTCTACCACTCTCTGTGAGATCTGGTTTTGCCATAGGCTCCTTTCTCCAGACTGTCTCACCAATGGCCCTGGTGACCAAGGCATCTACGTGCTCTAAACTCTAGGCTACCCTAAACTCAGTAGAATGCAGTCCGAATTGTCCTTCTAACAAAGACTCTTGGCTAACTAGCACTGAAGAAAGGACAAGATGAGGTCTTGAAGCTTAGGTCAGAGGCCAGCTACTTCTCCATCCGGGTATTTTTCAGCACAGCTGGGGCCATAGCTCAGCTATGGCTGCAGCCATAGCTCAGCCATAGCTGCAGCCATAGCTCAGATCTGCACACCAGGCAGATCTCAAGCTCTGGGGATTCCCGGCTGGCCCTACCTTGTAGGATTCAAGTAGGCCACTACCTCCTTCTCATCCCCCATCCCTTTCCTTGGACCTTTGCTAGGGTGTTGGCTGGTTAAGCTCAAAGCCTGGCCTGACAGCTGGCATACTGATCCATCTCTCAAACTGTTCTATTCCAAGCTCTGGGCCTGCTGGTGACAAATATTTTTGATGCTGCTCATCTGCCTGCCTCTGAGTGCACCTGCCCCTGGAGTTCTCATCTCCCAGTTACCCGTCTGCAGCAGGCAGAGTCCTCAAGTTCCTGTCTCTGGATCGTCCCCTCCTAGGAGGGTGGTAAAACCTGTGACTATGATGGGTGTTATGAGCATGATTAGCTTACGTGGAATGATTAAAAACAACAGCATGGGCAAAAATAATCAAGGTACCTGTGTTAGTCAGCTTCCCATGGCTCTGACATAGTACCTGAGACAGTCTATTTAAAAGAAGAAAAGAGGGCTGGGGATACAGCCTAGTGGCAAGAGTGCCTGCCTCGGATACACGAGGCCCTAGGTTCGATTCCCCAGCACCACATATACAGAAAACAGCCAGAAGCGGCGCTGTGGCTCAAGTGGCAGAGTGCTAGCCTTGAGCGGGAAGAAGCCAGGGACAGTGCTCAGGCCCTGAGTTCAAGGCTCAGGACTGGCCAAAAAAAAAAAAAAAAAAAGAAGAAGAAGAAAAGATTAATCTTGGATCATGGTTTCAGAATCTAAGTTCATGCTTGCTTGGCTCTGATGTTGTGGGTGCATCATGACTCAAATGAGAGCAGGGAAAGGCATACTGACTTCGTGACAGCCATGAAGCAAAGAGGAGAACGGAAGAGGCCTTGGTCCCAATATCCCCTTCAATGGTTTGCCCTCAGTTCCCTCACTTCCTCCCACTGGGCATGGCCTTCTAAAACTCCCACCACCTCCCAGCAGTACCATGAGCTGGGGACTAAACTAAGCCTTTCACAAATAGGTATGGGGGGGGGGGGTGCATTTTAGATGCGAACTACAACAGTACCAAAGCAATTCACTGAGTTTAGTGAAATGAAGATCATCCTGAATAGATCTGACCTAGTCCAAGGATCCCTTAGCAATAGGCCTCAGGCGTCAGAGTTGGAGTTGAAGAGACTGAAAGCAGCAGCAGACACTCACTCTTTGTGCTTGAAGAAGTAACTGCCATGCTGCACTTTGGGAAGGGGCAGGGTAGGAAGTAACAGCCATTGAGAGCTGAGGGCCTCAAAGAACTTATTGCTGAATTCTGCCAAAAACCACTGAGTTAGCAGAAGACATGGGGACTCCAGTTAAAGATACCAGGGCCTGGCTAGCAGCTGGATCACAGCCTGGGAGTCCTGACCAAGGACCCAGCGAAGCCCTGGAATCCTGACCCATGGCAGCCCTGAGCTAATAAGAAAAAGGCAATTTGATGGTATCTTGTTATCCTGCCATAGAAAATGAACCCACCACCAGGCTCTGGTGACTCATGACTGTAAATCCTAGCTACTTATGAGGCTGAGATCTTATGATCACAATTCAAAGCCAGCCCAGGCAGAAAGGTCTATGAATTAACCAGATAAAGCCAGAAGTGGAGGTATGGCTCAAGTGGTAGAGCATTTACTTTGAGGGAAAAAGCCAAGTGAGAATGTGAGACCCTAAACTCAAGCCCTAGTACTGTCACACACCCAACCAAAATACTAACCTACAATGTCTAACCTCTCTGCTCTCTTTCTAGCTTGACTGTCATTTGGGTCCATCTGGTCTCCTGCACCTGCAGGGAGGGTAGACGAGGAGCCTGCTACCCAGGCTGCCTCACAATCTGTTTAGCAGAGGTGCGTCCTGGGGCATAACAATTTTCTCTAAGGAGTGTACCCATACATACATTCACACCCTAAGGTGATACTTAGCTCTCAAGCCTGCCCCCGTTTTATTTTCTCTGGAAACAAATCCTAAAGAAAGGAGACAGCACATAGAGACCAACATAACACCTTTCAATGAAGACGTAACAGTGCAGAATGAATGGTAACTATTGGGAACAGGGACTCCACACTGTGGCTTGACAGTTTGAATGATTCCTAAAGTGAGATTGTTTTAGAAGTGGACCTTTAGGGGGTAGAGCCTTGGTGGGAGGTCTTTAGGTCATTGGGAGGGGCCCAGGTTCATGTCCACTCCCCTGTGCTTTCTGGCTATGAGGTGAGCTAGTGAGGCTGATCAAAGACACAGCCGAAGGAAGCAGAGACTCCCACTCACTGGGGCTCAAGAGAGAGTCAGGACATTGTTCACCTCCTCATCTCCAACATCTACACACCCTCTGATGGGGTTTGTGAGCCATGCACATTTCTTGAATATCAAACCTCAAGCTGTGCCAAATACTTTACCTACAAAATACTTTTCAACTCTTAGAGAAGAAGGCACTAAAGTCTCCCATCTGTGACCAATGCACACAGAGATCCAGATTGCTTAAGCAGAGTGCCCAAGCTTACACAGCTGGGGACTGGTGTATTAGTCTGTTTTGTATTGTTGTTTTAAAAAAAAATACCTGGGGCTGGATAAATTAGAGAAAACACTTTAGTTAGTATACAGTTTTGAAGGAGCAAGAGTGTGGGGCTAGGATCTGCTCAGTTCTGATAAGGGCTTTCTCCCTACATCACAGTGTGGTACCTGGTATGATAGAGGGAGGGGATGCAAAAAGAAGAGACCACATGGTGGTTTGGGAGAAGTGCCAGGCTTACTTACAACACCTCTCAAAGGGAGTAACTGGGGTCCCTGAAGAGCTAAGAGGCCTCTTATCACTTCCCACTGGAAGCCATCTCTTGAGCTTCTATCAGCTCAGCATGACCACAGTGGAAGTGATTGGGCTTCCAGCAAATGAACTCCAAGGGAACAAACTCAACCCATAGCACCTAGCAAACCACTTCCTGCCAAAGTTCCAAAATTTCTAATTCCAATCTTCTTCACATGACGAGCAAAATTCTGAAGTAAACACATCTAACCTTTGTGCATTCAGCATTGTTTGGCCTTTCAAATTCTATTCACAAACTTGTCATTCATTATAATACATTGGTTTGTGTTTTTAGATTTTTTTGTTCAAGGCTAGTGCTTCACACTTGAACCACACTTTCCAGCTTTTTACTGGTTAATTAGACATAAGAGTCTCTCAGACTTGTCTTCCCAGGCTAGCTTTGAACCAGGATCCTCAGCCTCAGCCTCCTGAGTACCTAGGATTTCAGGCATGAAGAACCATGCCTGGTTATAATAGATTGTTTTTGTTCCATGCCCTTAGGTAGGATCCCAAACTATAGATTAATTTTAATTTTTCCTGTCATTTGCAAATAACTGATTCTGGAGCCATCTCAGCAGGTTTGGCCTGAACAGGATAACTCATAACATATTCCTTTTTGTGAAATATTTGTACCTCAATAAAGTTCAGAAGACCAAAGATAGGAACTTGAAACACATCATTACTCTAGAATGAAAACTATTTTGGAACAGGTGTTATGAGCTGAATTAGATGTTCCCAACTTCACACATTGAAGTCCTTATCTTCAGTATCTCAGAATGTGACCAGGCTTGTAGTTGAAGAGGTAAGTAAGTTAAACTGGGAGTTCTAGGGTGAACTATAACTCAATTAAACTGGCAAAGAAGCAAGCAGGCATGAGAACATGTAGAGAAGGTAGCTACCTACAAGCCAGAGAGAGAAATCTTAGAGGAGCCAATCCTCAACATCTTGGCTTGAGACATCTAGCTTGTAAAACTGTGAGACAGTATGGAGGTTCCTCAAAAAGCTAAACATAGACCCATAAATCCCACTCCTGAGCATTTATCTAATAGAGCACAAACAAGGTTACAGTAAATCCATCAGCACAACCATGTTTATTGCAGCACTACCTACCATAGCCAATATATGGATCAGCTCAGATGCCTCTCAATGGACAAATGGATCAAGAAAATGTGGTATACGTACACATTAGAATTCTACTCATTTACTAGAAAGAATGATATCGGACCATTTGTAAGGAAGAGGAAAGACTTGGGAACAATTATATTAAGTGAAGTAAGCCAGAGCCACAGAAACAAAGGTTACATTATCTCCTTCATTAGTGATAGCTAGAATGTGCCTATAAATTTTGAAGTAAACACACTGGGTTAGGCCATATGCAAGTGATTACAAATGAATTAATTGAAGTATAATAAACTCTATGGAGAGCTCAAGTAGTATCATCTTTCAGAAAGACTAAGCCAAAGCCCAATGAAAAGCCTAGGAAATGGGTATATACAGGGGAGGGGTGGTGGTTTACAGTGAGAGGAGTAGACAAATGAAGAAAGGAAGTGGGGAAAGAAGGCAGTAAAAAATTCATTATATATACATACGTATATATATATCATCAAATTAAGAAAAGTAAGGGGAGGGGTGCGCTGAAGGAGGTTAAGAACGTCAAAGAGGGGGACACTGATCAAGATATAAACTGCTTTGCTATATGGCACCCCCTTTTGTACAACTACTTAATGATAATTTTAACACAATTTTAGAAACGGACTGTGAGAAAAGAAATGCCTGTTGTTCAATCTAGCCATTTGGTGATACTCTGTTCTGACAATCTTAGAAAACCAATACACCAGGCCTTGTCAACATACTGTAGATCACACACCACATGACAAAGGCTGATGCACCTGGGAGGGCCCTGAAGGCCTACCAGCGTCTCGGGGTGGGAGAGAGAGGCACCATCTCCTTCCTGCCTTTCTCTCCTAAGTGCTGTAATGGGCCAGCCAGGGCTTTGTGGTCAGCACTCTCAGCCCTCCGCTGGGATACATGAGATCAGAGACATTGACATCACCTTCAAGCAGCCAGACAGAAAGGCGGGGAGCGAGCTCCACGCAGCCTGGAGCCCCGTGTATTTAAATCCCAAGCCTACCATTTGTGTGATCCAGGCAAGGCAACCCGTGGCCCTCCCTCCGCTGTGGTTTGGTGAGACAGGAATAATGAGGCCTGTTTCCCAGGGCTGCTTCCTACTGTCAGTGACATAGGCCCTTCGGGAACATTCAGAAAATGACAGCTCAAAAAGTACAAATGAGTCAGCGCTGACTCTCTGCCTTTCCTAGTTTTTCCCCCCAATGAAGGTAAGAATTCCCTGGAGGTGGCAGCTGGCACCTTCCTTCCCATCTCAGCCATGGTGTATACCCAGGGCAGGGGCAGCAGCTGGGATTTAACCAGTCTGGGGGACTTCACCTGGGGAAGTGACTGACCCAGACAACAGCCAAGCTAACAAAGGGGAGAATAAGTTGTGTGTGTGTGTGTGCATGCGTGCACATATGTGTATATGTGTGTGCATATATGCATTGTACACATACACAGTGGGAAAGCTAGGGCTCATTCTTGGGAATACAAACATGCGCTGTGGTGTAAACTGAGCACCAATCCCTCTATTAGCAAAATCAGCACAGCCATCACTTATGGTCACCGCTGAGCCCCAGGGCCTGGCATGAGCAGGTCGCATCACCCCCAGGTGAGAATTCCCAGGATTCAGCAGCTGCAGGAACGGTCCAGGCTAGCTGAGTGCCAGGGGCTCACACCAGTCGCTCACACTAGGGAGAGAAAGGCCAGCCTAGGCAAGGAAGTCTATATGATTTTTATTTCCAATTAACCACCCAAAAAGCCAAAAGTGGAGGTGAGCCTCAGGGGGAAGGGTGCCTGGCTTAAGTAGGAAATAAGCAAGCAAGTATGCCTGAGTTCGAGCCCAGTACTGGGGGGGCCAGAGGGGAATCACCCCCCAACAGCAGCCTGTCCCACTCCACGCACGCCAATATCCTTGCCCTGGAAGGACACGAACATGAGCCAGAGCCAGAGAGCATCGGACAGGTGACTCTGTGTGGCCTTCCCTCTCCCCTTTCTCCCCTTAGGGAGAAAGAAAGAAGATCACATCTGCCAACAGCCAGAGCCCCTGTAGGTCACAGGCCTAGAAGCGGGCATTAGGGCCCCAAGGAGAGAAGGGAAAGCTGCCAGGGACCCCGTGCTGGCCCTAACAGGAGGCTGTGGAGGGCAGAGCGCCCCTGAGAAAGCAGCAGGGCTCCAAGGAAGAATTTGAAAGTCAACAGGACAGTCCCTGCCTCCCCAGAGCTCAGGGAAGTCCCAGACTGACTCCTTAAGCCCAGGTTTCCACCTCCCCAACAGAGGACGCTTGCAGGTGGAGGGTTGGGGGAGTTACTGGCTTGAACTCAGGACCTGAACACTGCCTCCTAGTTTTTTGCTCAGGGCTAGAACTCTACTACTTGAGTTTTTGATGGTTAGTTAGAAAGAAGATTGTCATGGATTCTTCTACACTAGCTGGCCTTGAACTGAGCTCCTGGGATCTCAGCCTTCTGAATAGATCGGATTCGAGGTGTGACTATCTGGTGCTCAGGGAATTCTTAAAGACATTGTTTTTACCATGTGGAGTCACAGACATAGTGTTGAATGGAAGAAGCCAGACGAAAGGGTTTATTCTGTGTGATTCCACTTCTATAAAGTTCGAAAAGAGACAAATCCAATCTTTGGTGGTAGAAAACATTTCCTGGCTAAGGATGGGAGCAGATGTGAAGGGATTGGCTCCAAAGGGAGAGCGAGAATGTTCTGGGCTATGAAAAGGTTTTGTATTTTCATTGAGGGATGCTTGCTTGTATGCAAAACTCAATGGAAGCCAGGTACTGGTGGCTCACACCCATAATTCTAGCTAATCAGAAGGCTGAGATCTTGGGATCGCAGTATGAAGCCAGCCAGGATAGGAAAGTCCTCTCTCCAATTAATCACCAAAAAGCCAGAATTGGAGCTATGGCTCAGTGCTTTCCTTGAACATTAAAGTTCAGGGACAGCACCTCAGCCCTGAGTTCAAACCCCAGAATCAACACACACACACACACACACACACACACACACACACACACACACACACTCCAAAACGCCTCAATAAAGAGTACACATGAAAACGTGCTTTTTACTAATTTCAATTAGAAGCCTAGAAAAGTAACTGATACACATCTTTGTGCACACATGTGTGCATGCACACACACACACTTTTGAGTGTCTGCTATGCACAACCAGCTCTGAATATCTATGCACCCTACACTCATAGATTCAACCCAGTAGTAATAGAAAATATTTAGGAAAAAAATTGTGTTGGTACTGAGCATGTGCGGACTTTTACCCTTGTCATTTTCCCCAAACAATTCAATGATGGTTTCACATGACTATATTGTATCAGGTACAAATAAACTCAAGATGATTGAAAGTAAGGATGTTTGTAGATTGTGTGCCCATACTACGCTATTCTATTCAAAGGACTTGAGCATGTGTGAGTTTTGGTCCTGGAACCCCAGGAAGAAGCTGTCCTGCACACAGCCCCACCACAGATCCTGAGGACAACTGTAGAAAGAAAGAAGTATTGTGGTAGATGTCAGAGAGCCACAGGTACAACTGGTACAAGCCACAACCTGCCCTGAGGACATACAGAAAGGATAAAAGTTGGGCAAGGTGGCTCACACCTGTAATCCTAGCTACTCAGGAGGCGGAGATTTGAGGACTGAGATTCAAACCCAAATCAGTCAAAAAAAAGTTCATGAGACACTTATTTCCAACTAAAAAGCCAGAAGAAAAACTGGGGCTCAAGTAGTAGAGCATCACCCTCAAAAGCAGAGAGAGAGAGAGAGAGAGAGAGAGAGAGAGAGAGAGAGAGAGAGAGAGAGAGAGAGAGAGAGAGAGAGAGAGGAAAAAAGAAAAATGAAAGAGAGAAAGATAAGGAAAAAGTAGATCCAGTTTGTTCAGGATATAAATACCAAACTGAGTAGTCTGGCTTCTATCAGTAGGCATTTGAGGCTGAAAACCACAGGTTTGTATATAGCAGTGTAATTTGCTGGTTAGACTTGGGAAGGGAGGTGAAACCTCGTTATTGTTATTTTTATTATTTTTCTGGCATTACCAGAGTTTAGCTACCTCAGAGTTTAGGGCCTCATGCTTTCTACCATCTGAGCTATACCTCTGGCCCCTTTTTTTCCATTTGTCATTTTCAAGATTGCATCTTACTGTAGGCTATCCCGGACCACGACCCTGCCTCCTATTTGTGCTTCAGGATTACAGACAGGTACCACTGCACCCAGACATTGTTCTCCCCTATGTGAGGATAACAGGCTCAAATCACCACACAAACAGTATTGTCAGAAAAGCAAGCTGGGGAGTGGAGACACCCCATCTAGGCGGCCTGGAAGCTGCCCTGTCCTCTCACTCCTCCGTGTAACAATTGTTTGACTATTTAATCTAAGTCTTATTGCTTCATCTGTACAATGAGGTCAAAACCAGCACTATAGGGTAGGGTTGTTTTTATTTGGGGTGGGGGAGGTGAAGAGGGCTCTACAGTCCCCTGAAGCAGGACTACAGCACCAACGCCACAAGCACTGGGAATTCCCATCCTGAAAAAACATCTCTGCTGTTCAATTAAATACCACATGAAGAACCCCATTCCTCTTGTGCCAAGAAGCAAATAGACTCCAGTCTCACATGGGAGAAACAGGAATGGACTCTCAAACTGATCATGTCTGTAGCTTAAGGCATTCCTTTCCATGACCTGCCCAGCCAAGGACACTGCTCAGAACACAAGCAAATCAATCTGGAGTTGGCTCTGGGGCGACTGCCTGCCCTGCTGGGTGTCCAGCATGCAGGGTCTTAGACCCACACCTACCTGCTTCTCATAAAGCTCCCCTCATCAGCTTTCTCCTCGCAGGTTAAGAGTTATCCAAGGAGTTTTTGTGTTCCTCATTTGTGCTATTCCTGTTGGTAGGATCTTTACTCTTTCCCCAGGAAAAAAAAAGGCAAAAAGTGCTTACCAGAGTCTTCACTATTCCATCTGAGGTAAGTTGCCAGTCTGAGTAGACTCTAGAGATCCTTCAGAAGTCAGGATTCTGAGTCCATTTCAGAGAGTACAGAGGTTTCCTGGCATACATTAGACCGCACAAAGAATACCTCTAGTGCCAGTAAAAGAATAACAATGAAGCTTTCCAGGAATAAGTCACTTGGGCTGGCATGTAGCTCAGTGGCAAAGTGCTTACCTAGCATGTGCAATGTTCTGGGATGGATCCCCAGTACCAAAAAAGACAAGACAAAAAATACAGTTAAAAAGAATAATTCATTTAACTTAAATTCTTTTAGCATATTTCTGAATGTGTGTGTGTGTGTGTGTGTGTGTGTGTGTGTGTGTGTGTTGGCACTGGGCCTTACACTCACCCTTGGCTTTTCAGCTCAGAGCTAGCACTCTACCACTTAAGCCACAGCTCCGTTTCCGGCTTTTTAATGGTTAATTGAAGATAGGAGTCTCACAGACTTTCCTGCCTAAGGTTGGCTTTGAACTGTGATCCTCAGACCTCAGCCTCCTGAGTAGCTAGGATTAAAAGCATAAACCACCAGCCTCCATCTGTGCTTGTAAGTTTATAATATGCTACATGGCTTCCTATTTCTGCATGTTTGTTCATGCACTCATTGTGTGTTTTGGGAGTGCCTATATTTTCTGGGTGCTGAGCCTGTGGGCATGCAGCAGATGTATGAAAGATATAGTCTCTCATGACATAGACTTTCTCCTTTGGAACCTTCTCTTCCAGGCTTCTCTCAGTCCATCCTTCCCCAATCAGAAGGAATATGAAGGCTCTGATTTCTCGATGCTCTGTTACAGAACCCCTGCTCAGAGCCTGAGTGCTGGTTTGTGCTAGCAGGTGCCTGTCTTCCCACTGGAGCATGGTGGGCCAGCCTCCTGGGATCTGATAGGCCAGGGCTTGAACGCTGGCCCACCAATTTACTAGCTGTGAGGCAGGACATAGGGTGAGTTAACTACATTTCTAAGCTTCAGTATCTTAACTGTAAAATGAGTGTGTCAGAAAACTTCAACAGCCTGAATTTTGAGTACTCTGTTCGGGATTTAGTGTACCAAGTGCCATTCTCCTTTCTTTGGTAAACTTATCTTGAGCTGCAGCCCAAGTGTTCATGTCTCTCCTTAAAACTCTGGTGCAGGATCAGGAGAAGATGGCAGAGGAGCAACAGTGCCATAGCTTAGCTCCCTCCAACAGCGCAGTTTTCCCACCCCAGAGAAACTTTTACCGCTAGATAGATAGCTCAAATAAGTTCTAACAGTACAGGGATTCCGGCCAGGAAGGAAAAATCAACTTAGCTGGTCTGAAAACACAGATTTGAGCTCCAGGCAGAGAACCAACGCCACACCAGTGCGGGTGCTGGCAACGCGCCGCGCACCCTGTGCAGCTCAACAGAGACCAAGGAGAAATTCTCCAGACAGCAGCGAACATACAGATCGCAGGCTGAGCACAGACGGGCTGAAATCTCAGAGACACCGTGAGTACTCCCACCAAAGACATTCTCACTCGCGCCCAAAGAGCAGCCCCTCCCCCAACCGCGAGAGCAAAGCGCCATCTTTGACACTGGCAAAGCGTCAGACCAGACTGGAGCTAAAGCCCGCCTGGGAAAAGCGAGGACAAAGCGGCCATCTTTGAGAAGGGCAAGAGGGACCAATTACTGAGAGCCAGCTCCACCCAGGAGAACACCCCCTGCCCAGGTGGGAGGCGTGTCCTGGGCCTCGGCCAGGCTAGAGGTGCCCGCCCTGCTCGCCGGAATTCCTAAATTAAAAAGCAAAAGCGGCCAGCAGCTATCGGCAGCACGGAACTGCCAAATGGGAGAACAAACTTCCCAAGACAGATAATCGGTCCCATTTAGATCCCCAATTCCCAGCCCGAATCAGAGCTGAATTCCATACCCAGTTCTGCCCAGAAGGCTGCCCCGCCCAGGAGGGTTGAACCCCCCCCACCAAGGCATTAAAGGCAGCGGCCCCACAGCAGACGGGCAGAGCCACGGCTCCCGAGACAGCTCAAGCCCCCACCGACAGAGCATGCCCAAGTCCTTCCTGCAAGCTGTGGGAACCACAGAGACCCAGGATTGCACCAACAGGGGAGGAGGGTCAGGACAGACCCACCCCTGCAAACTGAAGGCACATCAAACCAGCCAAGTGGCAGAATAGACTGCAGACCATCACAAGGAAACCAGAGACTGTAGAAAGCCCACCCAAACAAGGAAGACTTCTTTTTTTCTTTTTTTCTTTTGTCTCAAAAGATTTTTAAGCTTTCATTTTTATTTTTATTTTTTTCTTATATTTTCATTTCTGAAACATCATTGGTTTGTTTTTGTTTCCCATTTTCACCTGTTGGTTCTATCTTTTTTTTTTTTTGTCTTTTTGTTTTTTTGTTGTTGTTGTAGTTGATCATTTTTTTTCTTTTTTATTTTTCTGGTTTTTTCTGTTTTTCCTTTTTATTTTATATTTTTAAATAACTTTTCTCAGTTATATGCATCTGTCT
Source organism: Perognathus longimembris pacificus (assembly GCF_023159225.1). NCBI lineage: Eukaryota > Metazoa > Chordata > Mammalia > Rodentia > Heteromyidae > Perognathus > Perognathus longimembris. Next base: position 8,353,815 of record NC_063175.1, on the reverse strand, counting down.
TCCAGTATTCTCTCTTTATTTCTCTCTATATATTCTCTTTCTTTAAAAATTACTTTCCTATGAATAACATCTCCACTCTTTACTGCCTATTTTAACCTTGTTGTTTCTACAGATTCTACTCTCCTTCACATTTCCATGCCACTGAAACTAAACCAAAATCATCACCCCCCCATACATTTTACTCTAGTTTCTTTATTACCTCTAACTTACCCTCCTGACTTACTACTAGGTCCTCCAGATCCCATTGATGCCTGGTTATTGGATAGAGGGTATCCCCGCCTAATTCGAGTGAAACAAAGGGGTTCATAGAGAAAACCAGTCCAAAAGGAACTTAATATAAGAACAAGAATTGCTCATAGGGTTGTAACAGTAAATAAGTAACTACTGAATACAGGGCTCAGGATTGGTTGTTATATTGAAATTGTATTCTTTAGGAACAACAAATCTAATTTTATACACAGGTATAAAAGGTATGTGTATTTAATTGTGAACTTCTAAGATTTACACAACAGTACCTGGTAAGGTCTGCTTTGGGTCTTAAATGGTGCTCACAGGTGTTGGTAGACTGGCAATCCCAATCCAAATGGGCAGAAGGAACACAAGAAAGATGGCAAACAATGAAGTCTTATCCCCCACTCAAAACAAGCAGGAAGCAGAGCAGTCAATCAAAGACATAGAAGAGAACCCCAAAAATGCTCTACAAAGTCTACTGATAAACATGATAAATGAAACGTTTGAATCTCTTCAGTCAATTATTCTAGAGCATGAGGAAGCAAAGCAAAAATTAATGGAGAATTTCATGGCATCCACAAATAGAAAGATAAATGAACTTCAAGAGTCAAATGAAAAGATAGCTACCTAGCTTAAAGATTTGAGAGACAACATAAAACCAAATTAATGAAGTTAATGAAGTAAAGAAGTCCATACAGGACCTAAGAAATGACATGGAAATTATCAGGAAAGACCAGTCAGAAGGAAAAGAGATTCGAAATCAAGTAGCTAGCCTACAGTCCCGACTAACCGAAGCAGAGGATCAAATCTCAGGAGCTGAAGATTCCCTAGAATCTATGGAGAAAGATAAAAAATCAATAAAAGTCCAGTCCAGTCAACAAAACAGATCACTACAGGAGATTCAAGACACGATCAGGAAGCCCAATTTCAGAATAATAGGTATTGAGGAAAACTTGGAGAAAGAAGTTAATGGAATAGGCAACCTATTTAACAGAATATTAGCCGAGAACTTCCCAAATATCCAGAAGGAAAGGCCTATACAGATACAAGAAGCATTTAGAACCCTAAACTGACCAGACCAGAATAGGACATCCCACTGACACATTGTGATCAAAACAGGATCAGTAGAGTACAAGGAAAGAATTCTTAAAACTGTTAGGGAGAAGAAAACAATCACATATAAAGGAAAAACAATCAGAATTACCCAGACTTCTCAGCAGAGACCATGAAAGCAAGGAGAGCCTGGAATGAAGAATACCAAACACTAAATAAAAATAACTACCAACCAAGAATTCTGTACCCAGCCAAACTCTCTTTCATAAGGCCAAATAAAAGTCTTCCACAATAAGGAAAAATGGAAACAATATATCTCCACCAAACCAGCTTTACAGAAAATCTTCAAAGATGTACTATACAGAGAAAATAATCAAGATCCCAATACAGACAGAGAAATGAACCCTAAATAGTAAACATCAGATCAAGAAATGGGAAGACACAGCTTTTAACAAGATAGAGATAATGAAAGGAACAAACAATCATCTCTCAATCCCAACTCTCAACATTAATGGACTTACTTCTCCAATCAAACGACATAGGCTCATAAGTTGGATCAAAAATCAAGATCCAGGGGCTGGGGATATAGCCTAGTGGCAAGAGTGCCTGCCTCGGATACACGAGGCCCTAGGTTCGATTCCCCAGCACCACATATACAGAAAACGGCCAGAAGCGGCGCTGTGGCTCAAGTGGCAGAGTGCTAGCCTTGAGCGGGAAGAAGCCAGGGACAGTGCTCAGGCCCTGAGTCCAAGGCCCAGGACTGGCCAAAAAAAAAAAAAAAAATCAAGATCCATCTTTCTGCTGCCTCCAAGAGACACATCTATCCAGCAAAAGTAAACATCTTCTAAAAGTGAAAGGCTGGAATCAAATCTATCAAGCAAATGGCCCCCATAAGCAGGCTGGAGTTGCAATCCTAGTATCAGACAAAATTGACTTCAAATTAAAAAAGGTAAGAAGAGACAAAGAAGGTTACTACATACTAGTAAAGGGATCTCTCCTACAGGAAGATATAACCATTCTAAATATCTACACACCAAATGCAGGAGCACCCAACTTCATCAAACAAACACTACTGTCTCTAAAAACACTCATAGACCCAAACACATTGATAGTTGGGGACTTTAACACTCCACTATCACCTCTGGACAGATCAACATGCAAAAAACTGAACAAAGAAACTACAGAACTAAATAATTGCATAGACCAACTAGACTTAACCGACATCTACAGAATATTCCACCCAGCAACAACAGAATACACATTCTTCTCTGCAGCACATGGAACAATCTCCAAAATAGATCACATCTTAGGGCACAAAGAAAATCTGTACAAATTCAGAAGTATCAAAACCATTCCCTGCATACTCTCAGACCACAATGGAATAAAATTACAGCTCAACTCAAACAGACAGAAAATCCCACTATTCATGGAGACTAAACAACACACTGCTGAACCATCAGTGGGTCATCGAAGAAATTAAAACGTTTATGGAATCCAACCAAGATGAGTATACAAAGTGCCAGCTCCTTTGGGACACAGCAAAGGCAGTACTCAGAGGAAAATTTATATCTCTGAGCGCATACACCAACAAATTGGAGAAATAGCAACTCAATAATTTAAGGAAACACCTTAATCTCCAAGAAAGAGAACAACAAGCCAAACCCCAAGTCAATAGACGGAAGCAAATAATTAAAATAAAATCAGAATTAAATCAATTAGAGAAGAAAAAAGCCATCGAAAGAATCAACAAAACAAAGAGTTGGTTCTTTGAAAAAATCAACAAGATAGACAGACCCCTGGCAAACCTGACCAAAAAACAAAGGCAGCACACTCAAATAAACAAGATAAGAGATGAAACAGGTAATATCACCACAGGAATAACCGAAATTCAGAAAATAATAAGGGACTATTTTGCAAACCTTTATGCCAACAAATTTGAGAAATTGGAAGAAATGGATGATTTCCTAGAAAAAATTCATATCCCCAAACTCAACCATGAAGATTTAAACCTTCTAAACAGACCCATATCCAGTATTGAAATAGAAACGGCAATAAATGATCTCCCATCCAAGAAAAGCCCAGGTCCAGACGGATTCACTGCAGAATTCTACAAGGCCTTCAAGATAGAACTCACACCAATATTTCTCAAACTCTTAAAGGAAATTGAAAGAGAACGTTCACTACCAGACACATTTTATGAAGCCAGAATAACCCTCATCCCAAAACCAGGCAGCGACTCATCACAGAAAGAAGACTATAGACCGATTTCCTTGATGAACATAGACGCAAAAATTCTCAACAAAATTCGGGCCAATCGACTTCAACAGGTCATCAAAAAAATCATACACCACAATCAAACTGGATTCATCCCAGGGATGCAAAGTTGGTTTAATATACACAAGTCAATTAATGTAATCCACCACATCAACCAGAGCAAAGTAAAGAACCACATGGTTTTATCTCTGGATGCAGAAAAAGCGTTCGACAAAATCCAGCACCCATTTATGCTAAAAGCCCTGGAAAAACTGGGATTCCAGGGAACATTCATGAATATAATCAAGGCAGTTTATGACAAACCAACAGCAAATATAACTCTAAATGGTGAAAAACTAAAGCCATTCCCTTTAAAATCAGGAACAAGGCAGGGATGCCCACTCTCTCCCCTGCTCTTCAACATAGTACTAGAATTCCTAGCCAGAGCAATTAGGCAAGAAGAAAATATAAAGGGAATCCAAATAGGAAAAGATGAAGTTAAACTTTCTCTCTTCGCAGATGACATGATCCTATACCTAAAGAATCCCATAGACTCTACCCCCAAGCTACTAGAGCTGATACAAAACTTTGGCAAAGTTGCAGGATATAAAATAAACCCTCAAAAAGCAATGGCCTTTCTCTATGCTAACGACCCGAAGACCGAGGTGGAAATCAGGAAAGCAACTCCTTTTGCAATAGCCCCCAAAAACATAAAATACCTAGGAATAACCTTAACCAAAGAAGTGAAAGACCTCTTTGATGAGAACTTTAAAAGCTTGAAAAAAGAAATTAAGTCAAAACTAAGGAAATGGAAAAACCTCCCATGCTCCTGGATTGGGAGGATTAATATAATCAAAATGGCAATATTGCCAAAGGCTATCTACAAATTCAATGCAATTCCCATTAATATCCCAACACCATTTTTTAATGAAATAGAGGACGCAATCCAGAAATTCATATGGAACAATAAAAGACCTAGAATAGCAAAAACAATCCTAAGCAGAAAGAACAGTGCTGGAGGAATTACAATACCCAACTTCAAGCTGTATTATAAAGCTATAGTAATAAAGACAGCTTGGTATTGGCACCGGAACAGGCCTGAAGACCAATGGAACAGAATTGAAGACCCAGAAATGAACCCACAGAACTACGCCTACTTAATCTTTGATAAAGGAGCTAAAACAATAGTATGGAAGAAAGATAGCCTCTTTAACAAATTGTGCTGGCAAAACTGGTTCAACACATGCAACAAACTAAAACTAGATCCTTATATATCACCCTGCACCAAAATCAATTCCAAATGGACTAAAGACCTCGAAATCAAAACAGACACCCTGAAAACACTAAAGAAAGGAGTAGGAGAAACACTTGGGCTCCTTGGAGCAGGACAGAACTTCCTTAACAAAGACCCAGAAAGGCTACAAATCAAAGAAAGGTCGGACAAATGGGACTGCATCAGACTGCAGAGCTTCTGCAGTGCAAAGGACATAGCTCGCAAGATAAACAGAAAGCCCACAGACTGGGAGAAGATCTTTACCGGCCATTCAACGGACAAAGGCTTCATATCTAGAATATATGCAGAACTAAAAAAATTACCTTCCTCCAAAACAAAACGGCAAAGAACCAATAGTCCCCTTATCAAGTGGGCTAAAGACTTACAAAGAGACTTCTCTGATGAGGAAATGAGAATGGCCAGGAGACATATGAATAAGTGCTCTACATCACAGGCCATAAAAGAAATGCAAATCAAAACAACATTGAGATTCCATCTCACCCCAGTAAGAATGTCATATATCAAGAAAACTAACAATAACAATTGTTGGAGGGGATGTGGCCAAAAGGGAACCCTACTTCATTGTTGGTGGGAATGGAAATTGGTTCAGCCACTCTGGCAAGCAATATGGAGATTCCTCAGAAGGCTAAATATAGAACTCCCCTATGACCCAGCAGCCCCACTTTTGGGTATCTATCCAAAAGACCACAAACAAAATCACAGTAAAGCCACCAGTACAACAATGTTCATCGCAGCACAATTTGTCATAGCTAGAATCTGGAACCAACCCAGGTGCCCCTCAGTAGACAAATGGATCAGGAAAATGTGGTACATATACACAATGGAATTTTATGCCTCTATCAGAAAGAATGACATTGCCCCATTTGTAAGGAAATGGAAGGACTTGGAAAAAATTATACTAAGTGAAGTGAGCCAGACCCAAAGAAACATGGACTCTATAGTCTCTCTTATTGGGAATAATTAGTACAGGTTTAGGCAAGTCAGAGGGTCACAAGAGCCCAATAGCTATACCCTTATGAACACATAAGATGATGCTAAGTGAAATGAACTCCATATTATGGAAACGATTGTTATATCACAGTTGTAATTACTTTCAATGTCCCATGTGTATGGGTAGCTTCTATTATTGATGATGTTCTTGTATCACCTTCCTGTGATTGTATATACACTATCTCTGTAATCTTATCTGAGTATGTTGGAAACCGTGTATACTGGTATTAGAACTAGGAAATTGAAAGGGAATACCAAAATTGAGAGACACAGGGTAACAAAAGACAAAGAACCACAAAAGCAATACTTGCAAAACTGTTTGGTGTAAGTGAACTGAACACCTCATGGGGGGAATGGGAAAGGGAGAGCAGGGGGGATATGAGGGACAAGGTAACAAACAGTACAAGAAATGTATCCAATGCCTAATGTATGAAACTGTAACCTCTCTGTCCATCAGTTTGATAATAAAAATTTGGAAAAAAAAGTAAAAAAAATAAAACTCTGGCACACCTCAACTGAGTCATTAAAAAAAAACCAAAATACCACCAATTCATATTACAAAAATTTTCAGACATAAAGCAAAGTTGAAGGAATTTTACAATAAATACCCATACATCAACTACCTAGACTTTATTACTGCTGCTACTACCTTTGTTTTCACGTGTATTTATTTTGATTTAGTACATATTTATTTTATTTATCCTTCCCACTTTCTATCCATCAGTCAATACCTTAATTTTGCTGGTAAAATTATTTTTCTTTGGGGGTAAAATTTACATCCAGGGCAAAGGCTCAAGGCCAGAAGGTTATGATAACTGCTTGTGTCTGTGGCACTCTGGGCTACAGGGTCACTGCACACTTTGACCTTTAGGCACAGGAAGCCCTTTTATGCTCCTTCCCAATTAATTCCACTCTCCTCACTGCCCATCTCACTTTTCCTTCCATCAGAGATGCATTTTCTCTTGTTTTGTTAGATGGATACTTTTTTCTATCTATTTGGTATATTCTAAAAATTCAAATAAGTGTACCTATACAGTATTAGAATGTGCATAGCAATATGCAGTCTTTATTGAATTGGTGTCTTCCATTTCGCATGTTTTTGAAGTTTATTCATGTTCTCTGTGTCGGTAATTTATTCCTTTTTATTACTGACACATATCACATTGTGTGGATTACAGCAGCTCATAAGCTTATTGCTTATTGCTGGACACCTGGGGTTTCTAGTTTGGCAAGTTACAAATATGAGCGTTCTCTTTTTGAGATAAATGCTTGCAGTGGAATTGCTAGTCCACTGGGCATGTGCATACTTAGTCTTACAGGAAATGCTGGACATGGCTGTCTGCCCACTAACATTGCGCGAGTTCTTGTTGGTACACCTCCTCATCAGTGTTTTTAATTTTGGCCGTATTGGAGTGTGTATAGTAGCTCAAGTAGTAGGGAGCTAGCCTTGAGGATAAAAAGCTCAAAGACAGCACCCAATCCCAGAGTTCAAGCCCTAGGCCTGTATAAAAAACAATTATCTGATGAACAAAAGTTGTAAAGGTTGATGAAATCTGTTTGCTTTTTGCCAGCCCTGGGGCTTGAGCTCAGGGCCTGAGCACTGTCCCTGGCTTTTTTTTACTCAAGGCTAGTGCTCTACCACTTGAGCCACAGCACCATTTCTGGAGATATATATACATATACATATGTATATATATATATATACATACAAACATACATATACATATGTATGTATGTATGTATATATATGTGTGTATGTATGTATATATATATAGTGCTGAGGAATTGAACCCAGGGCTTCATGCATGCAAGGCAAGCACTCTACCACTAGGCCACATTGCCAGCCCAAAATCTACTTTTTAATGGTTGTTGATTTTCTATTTCCTTTAAAAGCTTCATCATATTTATGTTATCTGTTGCTTTGAGGCCTAGCACCCATCAGGTAGATATTGAGGTGTTTTGTTTGATGTTGTGTGGTGTCTTTTCCCTGAGAGAAATCCAGATGTTAGGGCATCCCTTCCCCTTCCCCCACACCTTTGTTGAAAATCAAATGATCTTTTGCTTTTGGCCAAGACAATGTATTCAGGACCAGTTTTATCACCACGTGTTAAAGCATTAACAGCCTGGACAAAAAGCAATGAACCAATGGTTTTCACAGACACCACAGGTAACACTGGGAAAGTCACCCCCAAGAGAGCAGGAAGCAGCCAGGAGAGTCCTTGGAGGCCCTCGCTGACCTCGGGACAGACTCCAAGCTGCAGCACAGACTGACAAAGTCTGCTGCAGGATTCTGTAGGCTGAGTCAGCCAGACTTTTCAAGGCTGGATGCGGAGAGAAGAGCTGTTGTGGACATGCCCCCAGTGACCCAGAAGTGGTCATTCCACTTCCACAAAGCCAACATAACAGATGGAGTCCATTTAGTCAGCTTTGGCTTTGGGATCTGAGGATGTTGCTTTGGTTACCTTCAAGGTGCCCATGGGTTTCTGTCTCCTCCACCAAGTGCTGCCTGGCTCTTTGCCCTCTGGGCTGTTCTTATTACTCTTATTATGCCTCCTTGTGGAGCAGAAGCTTCTCCTTGTCACTCATGAGCTCCCATGAGACCCCCGTCTTCTCGGTTGTCCTCCCGCTCCCCTAGGGAGGCCCTTGGAAAAGAGCTATCATGTGTGCCCGGCCCCTTCCCGCACGTGCCCGGTGTCTGGCTTCTAGCTATTCCAAATTATTATGCACTGGCCACATTAAAGAATAGCTAAAATTTTAGCTGTTTTTATTCTGCCGAGCACAAACCAAGTGAGTGTCCCCTCTCTCCTAGCAGAGGGCTTGATATTTTTTAGAATTATCTTTACTCCTTGTCTCACGGCCTCACCTCTTAGATAGACTCAAGGAAAGTTGGGATCTTTTAGATCATCGGTGTTTTTCTTGTGGTTGGAGGAAAAGCCATGTCCTCTTGCTAATAAAGGCAGAATGTCCACCTCATGTGTTTTTACAGTCATTTGCTGAATGCCCTGCTTAGAGCTCTGTATACATGGAGAAGACAAAACACAGTCTTTGCTGCGTGCCAGCTGGGCATCAGAAACTAGAGGAGGAGCAACCACAGTAGGATTGCAGTCCTGCCATCATTCTGCAAGTCCACGATCCTACATACAATCGTGCGCTCCCTCAGAGAGTCAATCAAGTAACACTTCATCTGGGAAGGAGGGCTGGTGCTGTGCCCTGCAGAGTGGAGATGTCCAGAGGGGCGAGGGGGGTGAGCACGCCCCTCGCCTGTAATTATAGAGATGAAAAAGTAGACCTGTCCTCATGAGCTCTGAACTCCAGGTTTTCCTATTGCTGATGAAAGTCTCTATGAGGCAAAGTCTGTGTGTGTGTGTGTGTGTGTGTGTGTGTGTGTGTGTGTGTGTGTGGTGCATGTGCCAGTAGTAGTAGAAGGGCTTGAATTCAGGGGCACATGCTCTTGTTTAGCTTTTTTTGTTTGCTCAAGGCTAGTACTCTACTACTTGAGCCACACCTCCACTTCAGGCTTTTTGCTGGTTAATTGGAAATAAGTCTGAGATTTGTCTACTCAGGCTGGCTTCAAACTGAGGTTCTCAGATCCCAAGCTCCTGGGTAGCTAGGATTGTAGGTGTGAGCCCCTAGCCTGGCCAAATGCCTCTTTAGGATGTAAGTGGTTACCAGACAACTCCCAGCTCCCTTTGTCCTTGTCATAAACCTATTATTTATGCCCAGATGTTACTATTCCTGTGTCTGTGCAGCCCCTGAGCTGCTTCGAGGGGGTGATGGTTTGATCCCCTCACCACGCCGAGCCCTGCCTATACCTGGCTGGGGAGGAGGTCAGAAAATGTTGGCTGAACTGAAATCAAATAATATTCTTGTGTGTCCTGCCAAGGTGACCAGACCATTCTCTGGCTACTATCTCCTAGGTCCGAAGGTGTTCCTGTCAATCAAAAGCAGGGGTCTAGCAGGTCACCCTATAGATTCCCCTGGCCATTTACTTGTTTTTAATCAAAGAGAAGGGACCATCTTATTCCAGGCAGCCACTATCTCCTGGAATTTGCAAATCTGGTCTTTTCTAAATGTTAACTTTTAGAGAGCTGAATTATTCATGCATCCCCTGACCCAGTGACATTTTGATTGCTGCCTTCACTGTTTCAATTTGAATGATCTCAGATTCTATTTGAGCCTGCCCAAAGCTCGCAGTAACTGCACGGGGTGGATAAGGAACCACTTAGTCTGCAACACTGGGTTCTACTGTAGCTTTCCAGAGCGAGTCGTTTCCGCTTAGACCCAGGAAACAAGGGAGCATCTGTTTTAAACTGTGACATTCTTTCCCATGGGAGGCATTTCCAACTGTCTTAGTTCTGCCTCTTGCTTTTTGCCTGCCTCCTTGTCTTTCACCAACAGAACAATGCCATATTTTTCCAGAACATAACTCAATCTTGGGGACGTGGATGAAAGGGTGACTTGAAATAGAGAACGTTAGAATGTTCTATCTGCTAGTTTCTTGTGGGGAAGTTAAGGTTCTTGGATGAAAATAGGAAGATAAGTTCCTATATGCCACAACTCAGTAATGACTCCAATATTGGAAATGAAGTGAATAGCCAGTGTTTGGAGTGATGGGAACATCACTGGTGAGAAGGGAGACACGAAACCTGGGAAGGCTTGGAATGGTTTCAGAACTGCAGGGCTGCAGTTGGAAGAATTGGTCTAGAAGATGCAGAAGAGCTGACTGAAGGCTCTCCAGGAGAAGGTAGCCGGTGAGGAGGCAGAATTAGCTGGTGTCTCCCAATGAACCCACTCAATTGTAACTAAAGGCCTAAATTTTCATATCTGACCTGTGTGTATCCTGCGTTGTGGCTGTATTTTCAAATAGAACCATGCCAGGCACCAGTGGCTCAAGCTTGTTTTCCTAGGTAATCAGGGGGCTGAGCTCTGAGGATCACAATTTGAAGCCAGCCTGGGCAGAAAAGACTGTGAGACTCTCAGCGCCAATGAACCAGCAGAGAGCCATGGCTCAGTGTTAGTTAGGGCTCCAGTCTTAAGAGAAAAAGACCAAGTGAGAACACAGGGCACCGAGTTCAAGTTCCAGTCCTGGCATAAACAAAAAGTGAAATAATAATGGAGTCAGGCCACCACTCTAAACATAAACTCTTTCCTAATTCCTGTGTCCTTTACTATATAACTTTCAGGACATTTCTCTTTGCCTCCCATTTCTCTCACGATTTTGTTTTATATCTCGTCCTAGGGTCTCTGCAGTCCCCTCTTCCCTGTTGCCTCCCTGTCTCTTCCGTGCAAGGATTGAGTGAGTAACTGGAAGAGGGAAGGTGGTAGGGGGTGGAAACCCTGAAATAATCAGCAGATAAGCCTCAAAGCAGTTGGTATTTTCCCCTTTTCCTCTTCTCCTCTCCTCTCCTCTCCTCTTCTCTTCTCTCCTCCTCTTCTCTTTCCTCTCTTCTCTTTCTCTTTCTTCTATTGTTTTGTTGTTTTCCCAAGTGCTGGGCTTACAGACATGGCCACCACACCTGGTGGCCATTTCTCAAACTGGAATTATTAGAGAGTAAATGTAAATGAGTGTACACATAGCTGTAATGTCTGGAGCTACTGTGACTGGGACAAAATGGGCACTGCCCTTGCCCAAGAGATGTTGGTGCCTAGCCCATAAATGGAGCTGCCTTGGTGGAGGAAGGAAGCATCTTTAGCTTCTGGGATGGGGACGAAGTAACCTGCCCTCCCTTCCCCCAGGGGGGATCAGTTAGGAGAGGGACAGGCCCATGGAGAAGGGAAGTGTGGCTTTGTGGGTTACATGACCCTTGGCGGTGTCATACATTGGGGAAAACTGCTAATGTCCAGGTAGGGATTGGACCAGTGGCCCTCCCCTAGTGGGAGCCACAGATTCATTATCAAGGCTTTCCAGAAAGTGTCTTCCCACAAGCCGCCTTGCTTCTGCTCACACAGGCTCACACACGCTTGCTCTCCTGCCGTTCTCCTGTCCATGCAGGAATGTCTCATCCTTGGGGGTGCAGGAGGGATCTCTTCACAGCCAGCACCCCAGTGTGAACAAGAGAGTGAAATGAATGGAGAATGGGAAGATAGAGGGCAAAATGGAGTGACAGAAATGACTGGACAACTTGAAAGAAAGAAATAATCACAGGAAAAATTAAGTCTGTGATAGAGACACAAAAGATCAGTCTAACCCACTCAACTTTGAGCACATCCTGTCCTAGCATTATTTCCTGTGTGCTACATTCTATCTTCTTAAGCACTCCAGGATGGCCTGAGCTGCACCATTAATGGAACAGTCGATGTTGGAAGGCCATGATAAAGGCGAGAATGAAGTGTATGTGTGTGATGCTTATAATCCCAGCCACTCAGGAGGCACAGGGAGGAGGAAGGCATTGCAAAGCCAACTCAGGCAAAAGGTTAGTGAGAGAGCATCTCAAAAACAAGCAGGGTGGAGTAGCACATCCTTACAACCCCATCATCTGAAATGAGGGCAGGGAGATTTGGGCTCATGGGTGATCCAGGGAAGAAATAAAAAATTCTATCTGAAAAATAACCACAGGGGGGGAACAAAAGATTGAAGGCAGGGGCTGGGGATATAGCCTAGTGGCAAGAGTGCCTGCCTCGGATACACGAGGCCCTAGGTTCGATTCCCCAGCACCACATATACAGAAAACGGCCAGAAGCGGCGCTGTGGCTCAAGAGGCAGAGTACTAGCCTTGAGCGGGAAGAAGCCAGGGACAGTGCTCAGGCCCTGAGTCCAAGGCCCAGGACTGGCCAAAAAAAAAAAAAAAAAAAAAGATTGAAGGCAACTCACGTAGTAGAGTGCCTGATAGCAAATCTGAGAGTCTGAGTTCAAACCCCAGTGCCCCTAAGAAAAGATGAAAAGATGGAAGAGAAGAGAAAGGATAGGAAAGGGAAAGGAAGGGAAGAGACCACAATGAATCCTAGTAAGAGTTGATTTCGTAGCAAATGTAACCAGCTGGGCAGTTTGGGGTCTGGTGACAAAGCTTTGGGCTCCTTGAGGGTGTCCTGCTCCCTGCTCAGTCCCTAACAGACCACTTGAGAGAGCTCTAATATTTTCCAAGTAATTGAGTGATGGGAACTGAAATCAGGATACTGGGTCTGAGTAACACGCCTGGACCTCACAGCCATCCTGGCACCTTGCTGGGTGGTGGGGGCTTTCCACCAGCTCTGAAGACCCTACAGCTGACGGGCCGTTCTTTGAATTGCAGGTGTCATGTTGTTTAGCCCCAGAAATGCTTTGCTACAGCGAATGCTCACCCGATAATTCTCCCTGTGTTGTGACTCGCTTTCCTTAGCTGGTTTGCTTTGCTTTCCCTGAGTATTTCCTTGTAGGGTCTGCTTTTGTTTGGTTAGATTCCAAACACATGGTTTTTGTCTTTAAAAGCTTTGTGCAAGCTGTACTCTGGCTGCAGGCCTTTGAGATCAGTGTCTACCTGCAGTCGCCAACTTTCTAATAAAGAGTCCCTGTTGGACCTCTCAAAATGTGGCTCCTCTGTTTCTCATGACTGAATTCCTGTACAACAGGAGTGGCCTGGTTTAGGTTCCCTGTTATACAATGTTCTAGCACTTAGTGGGTCTTGCTTAAAGAGGACAGCAGGGTTTGGCTGACATCTCTAATGCATTGCTTTCTCCCTTCTCCCAAACTCACTGCCCTGAACCCCATCCCTGTCATGCCTAATGTGCCATTGTATGACCCTTATCCTCAGGGACTCTATCTGGCTCTGTGCCCAGGGCCTGGGCAGGAGCAGAAGGGCTGGATACCTGTGGTGTGCTTGCTGGGTGAATGGACTTTCACAGAGGGGGCCTAATAAGACCCAGGTGGGAACTAATGCCAGGGATGGTGTCTGAATGAATTCAGAAATGCTGCAGGAGGCCCTGCATGACATTGGGGCAGAGTGGCTCAGTCGTTCAGCGTGAGTGCGTGCCGGCTGTGACCACAAGTGTTTGATGAGCCAAGGTCTGGGCCATGGTCCCCACTCTTACTCCCTACTCTTGGCCTAACTTCTTGGAGTCCAGTTTTCTCGTTGTGTTAGCTTTCCTTCTGTGTGAAGGGCGAGCTTTAAAATAAATGGTTTGACTCACGATTTGGGGGATTTCAAACCATGGTCATCTGATGCTTTCACATTGGGCCTGGCGCAGAATAACAAATCAGAGTGGGGAGCACAATGCCAAGGAACCTGCTCAGTTCATGGCAGACAGGAAACAAACAGAGAGACAGGAAAGGGCAGGGTCTCAAGCACCTAACTTCCTTCCACTAAGCCCCATCTCTTAAGGGTTTTACCATTTCCCATTGGCTGAGGACAGTAAGCCTTCAACACATGGGCCTTTGGGGGACATGTAAGACCCAATCTATGATAATCTTTTATAAGTGTCCTAGATGGTAGTAACATATGTGATAGTTTTCACCACAGGGTCCCATGTTCAATCAATTGTTATCATCATGTTTGCAATTAATTATAACACTTGGACATATGAGCTTCAGACGGTACTCCTGGGGGTCCAGATGGAGGCGTGCTTATGGGACAGAGAAGATTTTCCACATCTCCACATTCTTGTCATACCCCCTTCCCCTAAGCCTGAAATAGCTTCAGATCTGCTTCACCATCTCCTGGAGACCTTCCGAGGGGACTCTGGGTTAGAAGAGCAAGGGCCACTGACAGGCTACTAGAAAGAGCTGTTATTGGCTTGGGGAATACCTAGGTGATGGGAGCCCTGAGCGAGGCAGTGCTGTAGAGAGGAATAAAGGCAATGTACTCAGGTCTCCAGATCCTAAAGATAGCACAGGAATGAATGATGGTAACAGCCCATCGTGAGGCCTCCATCCATTTCCAAAGAGTAGCTACTAGCATCAAGGGGCATGTGTTCTTGTGCTGGGGGATGTTTGTGATAGGCAATGAGTCTTTCACAATTGCATGGCTAGGTTCTACCACTTATGCTTTATTTTTGTTTTCTGGTACTTGGGGGGGGGAAATCACACAGATTTTACATTATACAACACGATGTTTTGATGTATGCATACACTGTGGAAGGACTCAATCAAAATAATTACTGTCCATCACCCCACATGCTTGTCATTATTTGCTTCTGGAAGTGGGAATGTTAAAATATATATTCTCAGCCATTTCCAATTATGCAGCCTGTTGTGATTACCCTAATCACCATGTTGAAAGCAGACCTCCCAAACTTTGTCCTCCTGTCTAACTGAACTGAGTCTTCCACCAGCAGCTCCTGCTCTCCTCCCTCAGACTCTGGAACCCTCCATTCCACTCTCTGCTTCTGTGGGTTTACCTTCCTGAAATTCCCATGGGGGTGAGACCCTGCGGGACTCCTCTTCCTGTACCTCATTTCACTTAGCATAATATCCCCCAAGTTCATCCATGTTGTCACAAAACAATAGACTTTCTTCCTCTTTTTTTCACACATTCCTTCCATTTTAATGCACCCTCTCCTCTAAAAACATCAGAAATGCGAGCACTGGATCCAACTAGAATTTATTGAGGGTTTACTAAATTTGTGTGCACATTTTGAGCTTGCCAGGAAGAGACCCCTCTAACTTCATGAGACTCCCAACCCAGTATGTCTGTGAAGCCCTAATTCATTAATCCATGGTCCTAGCACCGCCACCATTGCATCCTAGTCTTCCTTCACTGGGGAAGAAGCTGAAAATAGACATCAGCCTTCCTTGGCCACAGTGCAGCAGCCTGCTGACGACTCCACCTGCCCTGACACGCAAGCACATCGGGGGAGCAGGAACTGATGAGGAAGGATTCTGTGACTCTAAAGGCTGGGGCCGAGGCAGGGGTTCTGCCTTCTGACGCAAATACCCCATCCGATGTGTTTATCTCCCACCTACAGTGGTGATTCAAACCTCATTTTACCTCTGTTGCAAAGCAATAGTAATGTGCTAACCAGTTCCTGCTACTGATGCTCCCAAGGATGACGTCTGCAATGGCGTTGCTAGGCAACAAGCTCCCCCCCACCTCCCCAGGGCATCACCGGGCCTCTCGGTGCATCATTACTCTGCCTGCAGTGTCTCTTGGCCCAGACGCTGTGCTCAGGTGCTGCCCACAGCCTTGCCTGACCCCTAGGGATGCACTTGGCGGCTGGTCTGATCCCCCTAGAGGAAAGGTAATACGGATCCAACAAGGCATCTGTGCCTTGAGCGCAGTGTCCTAAATTTTCTTGTGATAGATCCTGATGGTCCTGGATAAATTTAGAAAAGCTCTTTAGAGGCTGAGAATTCAATTCCATTTGGACTTGTTGGTTAAGGACACCATGTTCTCAGCAGGAAGAGGCCTTGTTACTCCCGCTCCCCCACCCCCTTATTTCTGTATTGTTAATGCCTTGTTATTTTGACTTCTTGCTTTAACTAGTTCTGATCTGAGAATGACCTGGCTCACCTTCTAGGGGGAGCCAACCAATGGGGTGAGAAGTGACTGGTGAGATCCCTTCTGTGGATGATTGGTGATGCTTCCCACGCAGAAATCCCTTCTGTGTTCTCAAATTGCCAGGGCAGGTGGTTGTTTCTGCCACCCTGAAGCCCACCTATCACCTCTGCAGGGGAGATTCGGCCAGGGCAAGGCTGTGGACACTCTGGAAGTCCCGGATAGATGAAGCTTAGGGACCACATTCTAATTAAATGGGGACTAGGAAACTTCAGAGAATGCTAACTCAGTTTTATATAACAGCCCAAAGTCAATCATTCCGGTCTAAATATAGGAGTGAGGATGGTGGGAAGAAGAGGAGTGGAGAGAGGTTCAGCGCTGTCTCTCATTCTCCAGCCCAGCCCAGCCTGGTGCTTTACCAGTGTCAAGACTGCAGCCTTCACACTGGGTGGGTCTCTGGCAAGTGTACGGATGACCTCTCCTGAGAGATGAGAACACGTTTTACGTATGCAAAACACACTTTTGTCCTGTTGGAGGGTGCTGCCCAGTGGTTGGGTATTATTGTTGTTTTAGTTGTTTGTTGGGGTCTGAACGACCCCTTTCTCCCCCCACGGGGAGAATGGTAACCACAAACTCTATGAAAGAGCAGTGGGCCTGGCCCTCCGCCAGCGGAAGGCCAAAGGTGTGCTCACATGGGCAAGCGCTAAGTTGAGGAAGGGTTGCTGAGGCCTCCCCTCCCCCCAGTCCCCCCACATGTTACCAAGGGCGGAGGTGAAAAGGAAGGCATCAGGGACACGCTGCGGTGGTGGGAAGCGTCTCAAAGACTTTAATATGGAAAGGCACTTATATAGAAGTAATGGCGGGAAAGAAAGGGGGCTGGCCAAAGGGCCAGTCATAGGCTAAGGACCATGTCCATCAAGTGACATCACGAAACTTCCTTTGTGGGCGGGACAACCCCATCATGGTGGCACGCACGTGTTCACCTCCCAAGGGGCGGAGGCTTTCTCTTCCTGTTGAGGCCGGAAGGTGGGAGGGGCTCCTTCCCATTGTCCCAGGGCTGGGGGGGAAGGACAGCCCCCAACAGTTGTTAGCATGTGACTCAAAGTATGAGACCTCAAGTTATTCTCTAGTTTCAATCTGAAGTATAGCCTCAAATCCATTGTGCTAAAGTGGTGGACTCTTTACAAAGTGGGAATAGTATTGAAGAATATTACATAATTGGGGGTGCTCTTGAAGGAGATACTGGGACCCCAGCTCTTTCTGTCTGTCATGAAGTGAATAGACCTCTGCCATATGTTTTTGCCATAGTATAGCATGTTACCACGGGCCCTAAGTGACAACACCAAGTAACTGAAACTTCTGGAACCATGAGCTAAAATGAACCTTTCTTTCTTAGAAGTTGATTATCTCAGGTGTTTTGTCACAGTGATGGAAAGCTTACTAGTGCAGGTACTCGGTGTCACTGGATTACAAAAGGTCAGTGACAGCTGGAAGTGCTAGCAGAGCAGAGGGCCCTAGTCTCAAGGGAAGGGAGCTGGAAAGGGAGTTTAGGAGACTTTGCTCGCCTTGGCTCAAGGCTATTGCTGCAAGGCTGACAGGCCTAGGAGGCCGAAGGAGAATGAACAAGGGCCAATCCCGGAGGGCCTGGGCAACCGCAGCCCTGGTCTGCCCGATTCTTTCCAGGCTCTGTGTGGCACCTGCAGAAACCACCTCAGCCAGTGCTCTTGTCAGCATGGGTGGGGGGCTCCCCGAGTCCTGAATGTCTCGTTCCCCCCCACACACAGCAGCCTGTTTTCACTTTCTAGAACACACCACGCTTACCTTCTCCTCATGACTGTGTTTATTCTTCCAAGTGACTAGTCACTAGTAGACTGCCCCCCCCTCTCTCCAGTACTCGTTTGAACTCTCTCTGGGCACAGTCCTCTAGGTGTTTTGGCTCAAGGCCAGCACTCCACCGCGTGATCCATACCTCCACTTTCAGCATTTTTCTGGTTAATTGAAGACAAGGGTCTCAGGGACATTCTTGCTCAGCTGGCTTTGAACTAGGACCTTCAGATTTGAGCCTCCTAAGGGGGAGACTATAGGCGGGACCCATCAGCACCCGGATACCTGCATCTTCTTCCAGCTGCCAGCCAACAGAACTTCCCAAGGGAACTTCTTGGGGATGTATCACATAACACAATTCATAATTCTTCTTCTCTAGTTAAGAGTCTTGAGACCTTTACTCTCCCTAATTGAAGTGAAAATGTTGAAGAATACATTATTCCTTTTGAAACTGAGAAAAAAATCTGAATAAACCATGTAGTTGCTTAACAAACAGAAAAAATAGTAGAGCCCTACTAGTTTTGCTACAGATAATACCTCAGAGCAAGCTCACCTTAGTAACTATTGCTTTAAATTGGGGGGGGGGGGGTGGTATATGGAACTAGCCCTGTCTAGCTCAGAGTGGTTGAAGTCACTGGCCACTCACTGTACAAGACAGAGACACAAGCGCTCCCGCAACGAGATAGGCTGATGTGGGGTTTTCTGAACCTGTGCCCAGGAAGAGTCGTCGAATTTGCACGTGTAAAAACTACTGATATCTTAACCTTTGCTAACCACATCACCTTTCCGCATACCTCACACCACTGTTTCTTCATCTCGTTTCTGTCCCCCAACTCTGTCCTCCGGATACAGAGCTGATATTAAGGCGATCCCCCTCACCTTTGGGGGCCTTGTGGCAAAACTGTGGCTTCAGGAACTGGCAGATTGAGCGGCAAGCCACACAAGCCACACAAGCTGGATTCTGCCCTGGTTGGGTAATAGTCGCAAGCAAACTTACATTTGCCCCACACGTGTGCGCCCACCCACACACCTATCTCCCCCCTCCCACACACACACACACACACACACACACACACACACACACACACACACACTGCTGAAAGGCATAAATTCAATCAAAGCAAACCCTGGCCAGCATAGTTGTTGGGGTCCTTTAAAAGAAACAAGAAATGTTAAAAAAAAATAATACCATGTGAAGGGATTGGCATGGATCTCGATTATTTGTTGTGAATTGTCTCTTGGGGTCTGGGGAGGGGGGGTGGGGAGGTCACACAAGGCTGTTTAAAGGCAGGTAGCCAAAGGTTTACTTTTATTTCAAAAATAGACCTTAGTCATCAACGGCTGAATGGATAAATCAAATGCAGTCTATCACTTGGTGGAATACTTTCCAGCCATAAAAGAGAAAAAAGTCCCTGTACATGCTATAAAATGAATGAATCTTGGAGCCTTTATGCTACGTAGGCCGACAGAAAAGGCCACATGTGAAATAACTATTTATGTGAGATTTCCTAAGTAGACAAAACCACAGAGAAAGCAGATTTGGGAGGGGACTGCTTCCTGTCTGTGGGGTGTCTCTCAGGCTGATGAGACCAACCTGGAAGAGAGTGGTAGCGACTGCAACAACACGGTGACATAATAAGAGTCACTGACCCATACACTCTAAAATAGTTCAAATGGGAAACATAAATTATGTGTATTTTACCACAATTTTTTAAAGCAATGAATTAAAAATAGCAAATCATAGTAGTACCTTTCAGTTGCTTTCGAACAAAATAAATAAGTATATATAACTTGGTCAAGCGTAATAAAGTCTACAGATTACAGTTGACATTTTACTGTGTTTAGGTTTTTTAAATTATTTTAATTTCTATTGTCAAGGTGATAAACAGAGGGGTTACAGTTACATATGTAAGGTGGTGAATATATTTCTGGTCAAATTTGTTGCCTCCTCCCTCATTTCTCTCCTATCTTCCCTCCTCCCCTGTGTTTAGGTTTTTACTAAATGACTACGTTTTACACACTGGCCTGCAGTCCACACCTGTAACCCCAGCACTTAATAGGGAGAGATGGGAGGATAATGAGCTTGGGGCTTACATAAACGGGCTACATTGTAGTGAATTTTAGGCCAGCATAGGGAGGAAAACCATAGTAGATTTTATTTAGGTGCTCTTGCTACAAAGGGGGAGGCACTGCTATATAACATAATAAGTATTCTAGTTTGCTTCCTTATAATCATTTTACTATGTTTATCAAAAGATCATGCGGCATGCCTTAAATATAGTCAAAAAATAAATCTAGGCTGGGGATATAGCCTAGTGGCAAGAGTGCCTGCCTCGGATACACGAGGCCCTAGGTTCGATTCCCCAGCACCACATATACAGAAAACGGCCAGAAGCGGCGCTGTGGCTCAAGTGGCAGAGTGCTAGCCTTGAGCGGGAAGAAGCCAGGGACAGTGCTCAGGCCCTGAGTCCAAGGCCCAGGACTGACCAAAAAAAAAAAAATAATAAATAAATAAATAAATAAATCTAAAAACTACAAGTAGGATATGGGCACTGGTAGCTCAGGCCTATAATCCTAGCTACTCAGGAGGCTGAGACTGGAAAATCAAGGCTTAGAGCTACCCAAGGCAGACATTTTTGAGAGACTCTTATTCCAATTGACCAACAAAAAAAGTTGGCAATGGAAGTGTGACTCCAATGGTAGAGCACCAGCCATGAGCACAAAAAGCTAAAGCCCCAGTACCAGCACACACACACACACACACACACACACACACACACACTCATACACGGAGGAAAACATATCAAATCGTAATTAGAATTATGATGTGCCCATCTAGAAAGACAGAGGCGTGCATATTGAAAACCTTAGGACACCAGTTGCCTCCTGGTAGGGGAAAGCAGGCGAAGGTGGAATGTGTGACTGCCACCTTTCTGGCCGCAGATGAACAAGAAACATCTCAGGGCTGCCCAGTCTCCAGGGGAGGGAGGGCAGGGCACAGGAGGTCCCCACAGGAGAACTGCTGGGGAGTCCGGAATCCGCTGCATCTTTCTTTAGGTCATAAAAGCAGCTGGGGCATGAATGGCGGCCGGTACAGACACGAACCGGAGGAGCCGGTGAGCCCTGCCCTGCAGGCAGCTGCTCTGTCTTCACAGGTGAGGAAAACCCACAGAGCCATGGCATTTATCTGGAAGGGAGAGTGGAAAATAATTTCATGCGACTGTCTTGCCTTTGAAAGTTCAGATGTTTCCACAATGAAAAGCCTGGAGAATTCCTCTGGGCAAGTGCAAGGAGCCGTCCCAGAGGGGCTGTCCAAGCGCTGACGCAGCTTTCCTCACGCAGGTTCTGGGGCTGGGGATGTGGCCTAGTGGCGAGAGAGCTTGCCTCGTATACATGAGGCCCTGGGTTTGATTCCCCAGCACCACATATACGGAAAACGGCCAGAAGGGGCGCTGTGGCTCAAGTGGCAGAGTGCTAGCCTTGAGCAAAAAGGAAGCCAGGGACAGTGCTCAGGCCCTGAGTCCAAGGCCCAGGACTGGCCAAAAAAAAAAAAACAAAACCTCACGCAGGTTCTTGCATGTCGCTGGGGATTGCATTCAGGACTTGGGTGCTCTGTCATAGCCTTTTTGCGCAAGGCTAGCACTCTACCACTTGAGCCACACAGCTCCACTTCCAGCATTTGAGTGCTTAAATGGAGAGAAGTGTCTCAGTCTTTCCTGCCTAGGCTGGCTTTGAACTGCTAATCCTCAGATCTCAATCTCCTGTGGGGCTAGGATTACAGGCCTGAGCAACTGGACCCTGCTTTTAATGGACCCCTACCTCCCCAACTTCACATCGAAAAGATGCCCACCTTGTCAGCACAAATCCAAGCCTCCTGCACCTGGAACTTCTACTGCATTGTTTTAAAATTCCATTTGTACCTGGGAGTGTGCGCGTGTGCCCATGTGTGTGTGCGTGTGCCCGTGTGTGTGCGCGTGTGCACGTGTGTGTGCGCGCGCTAGGTCCTGGGGCTTGAACTCAGAGCCTGCGTGCTGTCTTTGAGCTTCTTTGCTCATGGCTAGTGCTCTACCACGTGAGCCACAGCCCCAGTTTTGGCTTTTTGCTGGTTATTTGGAGATAAGTCTTAACAATGTTCCTGCCTGGGCTGGCTTCAAACTGTGACCCTCAGATCTCAGCCTCCTGAGCAGCTAGGATTACGGGCTGAGCCACTGGTGCCTGGCTGTGCCTAAAGTTTTCTCTCTCCCAATCAGCTAACAAGTTCCCCCGTGGCCAGAGCTTGTCCTGGTCCCTGGGGTAGTGAGTAGGGCAATCCTCGCTGCCTGCCAGGCACCCTCTCTGACTCGCCCTTGCTGGACTAGTGTGTCATTTTGGTTGGCTCAAGGCCACATGTGACTTGTCTGAAGCAGTGAGGATCAGTCTTGTGCTCTTGCTCAAGTTCCTGGTAAGACACCCTTTTCTCCTGTGGAAGCACTAAACAAATAGAAGCTGCTGGAGACTTCTGCTGTCAACTATTGAGCTGTGAGGCTGAGCTCAAACCACCATGGAGCAGACGGAGGCCAGGATGCAGCCGGATCCCATTGGGGGGTTGGCGGCTCTTGGTGATCAGTCAGTGACCTCCCCTCCTGCTGGCTGCCTGACTGTTGGCATTTACCATGAGCCCAGAGTAGATACAAAATAAAAATACTTTTTTTTTTGTTGTGCTGCTGGGAATGGAAGCTAGGACCTCAAGCATGCTCTCCCAACTGAGCCACATCCTCAATCCCTACAAAACATTGATTTCTTGATCAGGTGTTTATAGGTATATATAGTTTATAGTCTCCAATGGCTGCATTAAGTACTTTTTGCATTAAGAAGTTTCTGTTGTGGCGTGTATAACATGGAGCATAGCCATCTTCAAGAGTGACGTTCAGGGCATCAAGTGCTTGTTGTCAGACCACCATGGTCACTCTCCATTTCCAGGACTCAGCACCCCACCTGGAACTCTGTCTGCATTGCACACAGACTTACCTCCCCTTCCCTTTAGCCCCTAGGGAACCACGATGCTAGTGAATGGAACTATTCTCTTAACCAAGTGGAATCACTCAGTAACCATCTGATTTCACTTGTCATGATGTCTTCAGAGCTCATCCACGTCAGAGCCTGGGCCGGAGCGTCCTTCCTTCGTACGGCTGGATAGCAAGCATTCTGTTGTCCACATATGATACACACCTTGGCTGTCCATTCCTCAGTTGGTGGCCATTGGGCTACTTCTACCTTTTGGCTATGTGAATAATAAAGCCAAGAACATTTGGGTACAAATGCCTGCGTGACTGCCTTACTTCAAGTTTGTGGGGCACGTAGCATCAGTGGAATAGTTGGGCTCTCTGGTAATTTGGTGTTTAACGCTTCGAGGAACCTCTACGCTGTCTTGCACAGTGGCTGCACACATAACATTTCCACCAGTGGGACCCAGGGATACGCTTCATATTCTCACCAACACTTGTTCTCTGAAACATTTATTTAAAGGTTGAACGGTAATAATACTAGGAAGAAGCCAAATTCCATAGGCTCCTTTTGATAAGGAGATTTTGGATTTGTGAAATTTTAAAGCTAGGCGTTGGCTTCCTGCTGCTGTTCAGTAACACACTTCTCTAAGCCACGTCTGGGGGTGGGGGGCTCCCTTCTGCTAGAGCTTTGGCCATGCCCTTTAAAAAAAATAATTGTATTGTTATTAAGGTGCTGTACAGAGGAGCTATCATTTCACAAGTCAGGTAATGAGTATATTTCTTTCTTTGGACAATATCATCCCTTCCTTTGCTTTGCTCACTCCCCCCTTCCACCTCTGCCTACCAGTTATATGTTGCTTTCCACATAGTGTATACTACTCAGTGTTGCATGTTTGCATCTGTTCACCCTTCCTCCCTCCCTTTCTGCACCCTCTCCTGTTTGCCCCCCTAGAAGAAAAAATAATACCAAAGCAAAACAACCACCACTGCTATCAACAAAAACTTTCCATTTCCTGGAGTTCTTTTCAAGAGACAATATTCTAAATGTTCAGAGAAGTTACACCTTTGTGCTCCTCCCCTATGGGTAGCCTCTTTCAGTCTGTGTGTGACTGTTTTGTGTAGGTTATCATGTCTGGTTTTATTTCAGATCTAGCTTCCACATATGAAAGAAAACATGCACTGTTTATCTCTGAGCTTGGATTACCTCGCTTGACATCATTTGTTCTAGGTCCATCCATGTCCCTACAAATGGCATTAGCTTCTTCTTTCTAAGGGATGATTAAAACTTCATTTTGTATACATGCCACTCATCTGTTGCAGAGCATCTGGGCTGTTTCACTAACTTGGCAACTATGAACAGCGCATCAGTGAGCATGGGTGTGTATGTGTCTGTTTTGTTTTGTTGTTTGTTTGTTTGTTTTTTTTTGCCAGTCCTGGGCCTTGGACTCAGGGCCTGAGCACCATCCCTGGCTTCTTCCCGCTCAAGGCTAGCACTCTGCCACCTGAGCCACAGCGCCCCTTCTGGCCGTTTTCCATATGTGTGGTGCTGGGGAATTGAACCGAGAGCTTCATGTATAGGAGACAAGCACTCTTGCCACTAGGCCATATTCCCAGCCCCACGTGTCTCTACCATATTCTGACTGGCAATGATCTGGGGGATGCCCAGGAGTGCATACCCTTGAGGGAGGGAACTGACGCTGCCCACACTTGACTCACAGATAACCAGCTTCCTTGCACCCTGACATCTCTTCTGGAGTTTGGTTTTTGCAATGAGAATAAAGCTGATTTCCACCAGGACCCTGTCATGAAGTCCACTGCAACTGTGACCTCATGGTGCACACGAGCGTGTAGCCCTGTGAGACACGGCCGTTCCCTCCTCACGCTGCCCCCCCCATTCCCTCAGTCCCTCAGCCAGGAAATACTTCCCAGAGCCCAGAGCGTGTCAAGACAGAACGCACGTGAAACACAAACTCAGCACCACACTTGTGGCGTGTAAAGGCTTTATTTCTACTTCCTCCTGGGCTCTGCCCCTCTGAGGCACCATTTGTCTCCGCAGGCATCCTTGTAGCTTCCTGGAGTGCTTTTCCTTACAGAGACGGTGTCGGGTGAACACTGCACATGGCCAGTTAATGTCTGAACAGTAATTGGAGAATGTCGCTGCTGTCTCATCGATGCAAGGGAACCAACAGTGACGGTGCAACACGAGGACTCGGTGGCATTACGGTGGGTCAGACGGGGCACGGGTGGGAGTGCTGGAGGACGGTGCAGCGTACGTACATGCACCCGAAGACGTGCGGCCGGGGGCGGGGGGGGGGCGCGGACCACGCAGCCTTCCCGGGCCCACGTGGGGACCCTGTGCCTTCTCAGAATCATTGACCTGTACCCCTCCAGTCAGAGACTCTCCTCCCGCCTCGCTTCATGGCTTGTCTGCTACAACAAAATCAGACGGTCGGAAGCATTTTTTAAATTCTTCAAAAAAAAAAAAATTCAGTAACATGGACAAAATAAAATTAACTTAGAACATCCTAAATTCAACACAGAGAGAACCCCAATCAAAACAGAACAGTGCAAATATGAGAGGCAGTCAGGATTGAGAGCAAGGGAGTTCAGTTGTCTCTTAAAAGTGTCCATTTTTTAAAAACTCTTATATTTTAAATCTATTTAAACCTTATTTATTTCATATACTATGGTGTAAAAAAAATGGAGACAAAAATAGTTTTCTGAGCTATGAAAAAACTGAAGTCATTACAGGCACATTTATTGTTTCATTCTAGAAACATCTCAGTCTCCTGGATGGGATATTCAGCAGCTGTGTGTTTCATTGCAAACATCCTTCCGCCTTGCGAAGACCCGATCTCTCCTTCGGGGATGGTGGTGCGGCTATGCAAATGACAGTGACTTATCCTGTGATAACCCGAGCAAGCTTTAGCCCCACGGCGGCCTCTCCGGGCTCCTCCTCCTCAGCGTGATCCTCTGTGGACGGCAGGTCTCCGGGCGACGGAGACTGGGAGGCAGCGGGGGCAGGTGGAGCCCACCGGGATGGAGGGCGACGGTGTGCTGGTCTCTCGGGCCTGGAGAAGCAGGGCTCTAGGGATGGTGCTAGTGCAGAGCAAGGCAGTTCCTTTGGAGTCAAGAAAGGGAGAGTGTTACTGCCTGGGCAGGCGCATGCCAGGGGCCACAGGCAACTTCTGGATAGGAACGAAGATGTATGGGGAAAACCACGGTCAAAATGTGGCAAACCAGCAAGATGGGCCTGCTCATTGGGCTGGACATACAAAAGACAGGGAGCAAATGTGGCCACCATATCATAGCCAACACACATGGAGCCACCACTGGTCTCTCGAAGGATCCTTTAGCTGTGGTGAACTGGTCCTGCCGGGCTTTGGGCTGCCAGAAGCTCAGAGACTGAATTCAGTCAGCTATAATCACAATGAGCCTCATTTTACAACGAACTCTGCTACTGTTTACTCCCAGCTGACTGGCAGTAGGCTAAACAAACTCCCACAACATGGAAAAAATGCTGCAGGCAGAAATTTTAATTGATGTCTAGTTTTCTTTAGTGATCCTTCAACATAACAGTGTTTTGACAAATTAGAATCGAAGTGCACTTGTGATTCCATGTTCCAGACCCCTGAATGCTCTGAGAATTCATCATAGGAGACACACTTGGCCACAATGCTAATCGCCTATAAGTAAAAGAACTTCAGAGCCAGGCGCTAGTGGCTGACACCTGCAATTCCAGCTATGCACGAGGCTCACATCTGAGGATCATGATTTGAAGCCAGCCCAGGCAGGAAAGTCTGTGAGACTTTTATCTCCAATTAACCAGCAAAAAGCTGAAAGTGGAGATAGGGCTCAAATGGTAGAGCATCATACAACTGAATGACAAGACAGTGAGTTACTGCAATGGGAGGCACAGCAGAAATGACATTAGAACGAGGACCTACAAAAGTCGAGAAGTGAGGCAGAGAGAGCTATGACAAGCAATGGAAAAGACCACACTGAGAGTTGAGCCAGGGCCCAATGAACTGGGGGGAGGCAGATGGCAGTGCTAGATGGGTGAACAATGCCACTCAGGAAGATGGGACGCGGCAGGGATGTGTGGAGATGACCGGAGAGCAGCATGGACCCACGGGCTTCTGAAGAGCCCTGGGGCAGGGTGGTTCTGCTTGTGTGGTCAGCAGGAGGGGTGCTAACACTGGAGATGGCTCCTTCAGGGCCCCCACCTCCTTTGGGGCTGGTGCTCTGCTCAACCTCCCTGAGCAAAGCAAGCATGCGCCACAGGACAGTGAGCACCAGACGGCAGCCATGGCTAACACACCCACAGGTGCCCATGACACGCAAACTAAGCCAAGTGGCAGGATACAGAGCCCGGGGCCCCAGTGTGTTCTCTCACAGTACTGTAAGTGAAGCTGGGTGCTGGATGCTTGTTCGCTGGGCACTGATCATTCAGCTGCCATCCTCCCCCCCCGGTAGAAGGGCTTCTGGGGACCCCACTCCATGTGCCCCAAGTCACTAGCATTTCCCTGTGCATACAACCAAGCCGTGCTGCCCTACAGAGACCGTACTTCATTCGGGGGTTAAGGCTGTGGTTGAGCTACGTGGTACCCGTCCTTGGTGGGAAGTCAAATAAGCCCTTCCTGAATCATTCAGTTGAGGCTCTGGAGTTTGAGAGAAGAGATGGCTTTGATGTTCATTTATTCAACAAATATCTGTCAGTCACTTAACTGTCACCAGTCTCGTCTGGGATGAGATGCATCCGGGTTTATTCTGTCTGACATGTTGGTCTGAGAAAACTGGAAAAGTCTCTGAATACAATTCCAGCATCTGGCAATGTATATGCAGCCCCTAAATGTGGATGAGTGGTTGGAGCTAAAGTGTGTGCAGAAGCAGGGCTTCAAGATGCCCTCAGACAAGACCCCTCTGCCCAAGACAACACCCCTGCAAACTGCAGGAGAGAGGCAGTCTCAACAGGATCTCCCCACAAAGCAGCGAACCACTGAGGGGGACAAATGGAGGAGTCGGGGTTTGCCAGGTTGCTCCTGGAGGAAGCGTGGGGGGCTTCATGGAGAGAACGAGCCAAGATGATGATGAATGTCAGACAGACAAGTTACACGCACGACTCTGGAGGCTTGGCAGGAAGGAGGCACTTACAGCGCGAGGTGGGCAGGACTAGAGTCCCCACGGGGCAGTTAGTAAGACAGTTTGGTTCTGGACAGACAGAGAGAAGAGAAAAACAAGCAGGTTGGAAAGGGTATCTAAAAACAGGAGAGCAATAAAAGTTTAACATCAACAAGAGTGGTGACAGAGAGGGGAACACCAGGAGAGAACTGAGGGGCTCTGGCCACAGCTCGCCCTCCACCACCAGTCACAGAGGGAAGAAGGAACCCCAAGGAAAGACCCCACCTCCCTTGCTGTCACCAAGTTTCCCGAGATGCCCTGAGCAGTGAAGTCTCTGTCAGGCATGGCCAAAGAGAACAGCTTAGCCGCGGTGCCGAAAGAGGCCGGACTGCTGCGAGCCATGGAACTCCTGCCGTTGACAGAACTAAAACGTCCCCTTACACGTCACCCCTTGCCCCTCACACACCGCCGCTCTCTGCAGTGCCACACTGGTCCACAGCCGTCCTTGCTGGTGAGATGACAGTGACACGAGAAGGCACACTTCCTGTCCCACAAGTCATCTGGGGCCCAAGATCTCTCAGCAAAGGTCTAGGAGGGATCCCACACCATGCAGACTCCCGGAAGGTGGGAGTGAAGGGCCTCTCACTGGCCCTGATATAGTCAGTTCAAACAGGGAGTCATTCTGCTGGGATCTACAACAGGCTGACGTCTGACAGGAAAGGGAAAAGCCTACAGCACCGAAACATTTCCAGGGAGTCTGTGCCGGTCCCGAGCCCCTAAACGGTCTGCTCCCAGAAAATCATCCTATTTGCCGGCAAACACAAGAGAGAAAAACGTAAAGTGATGCTCTGCCAGAGGCAAAAGCAGGGCAGCTTTTACTAACATAATTATCTTCAGACCACAGAGGTGTTATTGAGCCACTTATTACTACAGACTGTGAAAAGCTCAGCCAGTAACTGTAAGTTTTGGTTCCCCAAACATACTGCACACCTAAGGGCTTTGGGCCCTAGATCATGCTTGCCTAGCGCGCAATCTCCAACAAAATTGCCACAGCCAGGTAATAATGCTTTAGGACAAAGCTCTAGTTCTAACTGATTTCGGCAGAGGCACTAAAAAAGTGGGGTATTGATATACAAAATGATCCGAAGTCACGTGTACTCACCCGAGGGCTCCCCACAGTTGGAGTAACCAAAGAAGTCTCCAGTTGTTACCTGAAATGCCACACCCAGTACTCTCTGTCTGGTTCACACAGGGGGTAAATGACTTCCTCCCCAAGGCCCATCTCTCTGGGACAGGAGGCCATATACCATCAATATTTGAATCGGGTAGAGCCATATGGGACCCCCACGTCCATGTGACGTGCTTTGATCTAGTTAAGGCTGAGACTCTGTATTCTGAGTTAAACCTTCCCTTGTGAGGCGGACTGGGAACATTACCCACCACGTTTCTGCCATGGGAAATGTGTTCGGGTGACCCAGGAGTACACCTTTTTCCCTCCTCATGGACAGGGAGACCGCAGTGTGGCTCAGCAGCTGCCCTAGGGCTGTCTGCCTTCTCCCGACCCTGGCTGTCGGCTGGCCCACCCAAGCCTGGAGCATGTTCGTGTGACCCGGGCTCATCCAGGCTCCCAGGAGGTGGCATGCTACAGGCCTGCGCTGTCCATCCTGCACAGGGAGCCACGTCCCCAGGCAGTTGCCATGGTCAGACTTCATTCCTGACATGGCAATGGAAGTTTGTCCACCACGGTGTGACACCAGTGTGGGGATACACAGTGGACAAAGCTCAGGAGAGACCAGCTTTCCACCCGCGCCAAGGGATCAGAGCCATTCTGCACAAATGCGGGCTTTCCATGGTGCCTGTTTGTTTCATCTGATTTTACCGTAAGGGGGATTCATGGAAATAAAGGTGACGTAAGATGACAGACCTCCGGCTTGTGCTGAGATGCGGCCCCGAGCCAAACGCAGGACAGTTCCTGATGAGACACATTCTCCTGACCAGTGGCCCAGACGCTCTCCAGCTCCCCTTCAGTCACCCCATCCCAGAGCCCCGCCCAGCGTACACACACAGTCCAAGTTTCTACACACCCTCAGGGCTTACACATTTCACACTCACCTGTTCACACCGGCTGTTTTCAACATTCATGCAGTGTTCACTCAATTCACACATGCACTTTCCACACTTGCTGTTTCACACGTGCTCAGCTTTCAGGGTTCACATGCAGTCCAGCCTCCACACATGCTCTATGAACACGGCTTTCACACATTTTCCAGTGTTCACACACTCATTTCACACATGCAGTTTCCATTCAGTGTTCACACTCTGTTGTCTTCATACATGCTTGGTGAACACAGCTTTCACACAGTCATTTTCCAGTGTTTGCACACTCATGTCGCACACATAGTTTCCATGCTTGCTTAGCTTTCACCGTTCACACTCAGTTCAGCCTTCATGTGTGCAGCTCTTCACACATGCTGAGTGGACACAGCTTTCACACTCTTTCACTGTTCACACAGATTCATCTCACATATGCAGTTTCCATACTTGCTTGGCTTTGTGTTCACACTCAGGTTTTTTCACACGTAGTTCTTCACACATGCTGAGTGCACACAGCTTTCACACTTTTTCACAGTTCACACAGATTCATTTCACATATGCAGTTTCCATACTTGCTTGGCTTTGTGTTCACACTCAGGTATTTTCACACATGCAGTTCTTCACACATGCTCAGTGCACAGAGCTTTCACACACCCAGTTTTCAGTGTTCACATAATCAGTTCACACTTTTTACACACGCTATTTTCACTCACACTCACATGCACTCGCTCTCCACATTCTCTTAGTTTTCACAGGCTCCTAGCCATGCAAAAAGAGGGCAG
The DNA here is from genome assembly GCF_023159225.1 of Perognathus longimembris pacificus. Lineage (NCBI taxonomy): Eukaryota > Metazoa > Chordata > Mammalia > Rodentia > Heteromyidae > Perognathus > Perognathus longimembris. The sequence goes on along the minus strand of NC_063175.1, from coordinate 8,322,782 downwards.
CCCAGTCCCCAAGTGTAGGCCCAAATACCAGAGGACAGAGAGCCTGGATCAAACCATGTCCTCCATGAGTGTTCCAAGGACAGGAACATGGCTGCTCTTCACAAGATGTCAGAGCCTGCGGTTTGGCCTATCTCATCCTCCTGGATACCCTGCTCCTCCCCAGGGCACCACAAACCATCTTGGATTCCAGGGACTCCTAAAATCACTTCCCAGGTTCCGCCCTGGGTCTCACCCACAAGCGAAGTAGCTAAATGAGGAGCTGGCGAGGAAGGGCGTGGCCACTCAGTATTCTTTACCTCCATGGCCCCTGGCTCAGCAGAGGCTGAGTCTCCTGCGTGGCTGTCACTGGTAAGACTCGAGGGGGCGTGGGGGGCCTGCCTCCTCTCCTCCTTTAAGGCATGCTCCAGAAGCTTCTTGTTGAGGATTCGGGCCACAGTCTCAGTGAGCGTGTAGCCAGGAGGAGCAGATAAGTCCTGCCTCACTGGTGTGGCCTCGCCCCCCTCCTCTCTGCACGTCTCTGAGCCGATCCCAAGGGGGCTAGGTGATCGGCCTCGGGAGTTGCTGCCCGTTTCCTGGCCTGGGCCTGACTCTTGCTGGGGTTCCGTTGAGCGAGACCGACTCCCGGCCCGCACCCCCTTCGGGAAGGGGTCCTGTACCACGGGGCTGTGGTCAATGATGTTGAAGAGGCTGGAAAGGCCGTCGTTGATGGTGGTGTGCACAGGGCTCTCCCTCGTGGTGGTGGAGCGGGCCCAGGCAGACTCGCTGTACCCTTTCTGGCCCAAGCCTGGCGAGGCCCGGCTGCCTGGCTGCTCTGCTTTAGAAAGGGGCTTCCGCTGCAACTTGGGTGAACCATACTTGGGGGAGCAGCAGGTGCGCTCAAACTTGGCCTGCACCTTCTCGATGGCAGGGGCCACCTGCCTGTTCCTGAGGCTGCGGGAAGGAGAAGACACGGGCGTGGTGCCGCCCCCTGCTTTTGGCGTGAGACACTTGTGGGGACTGCTGGTGACAGTGCTGCCTCGCAGGGCTTCAGTCTGCAGGCCCACGCTGACGGTCTGCGTGGTCTGCGTCCCCGCCGTCCGCGACCCGTTGGTCTGGCAGGCCATGTCCCTGACTTGTGGCTCAGGGGGACCAGAGCAGATGGCACTCCTGACGGAGAAGGCCACCTCCTTCATGTCATCACTCATGTTCTTGGACATATCCAGGCTGTGCAGTGGGGGTGCAAACCCGAGGGAGGGGCAGAGGGGACCGTCAAGGGGCCGGAGAGTCCCTTCCATGAGGTCTCGGGGGTGTCTGGAGGCAGCACAAGGCCACCTGCTGAGCCCAGGCTCAGGGTGGCCCCCCCTAGCATCTCCCAGGCTCCCTCTGGCTCTGCTTGTGGGGAAGGGCCCTTCAGGGTCCAGCCGGCTCCTGCCCTCGGTGCCCGCAGTCACAATGGTGTCCACCCTGCGGACGGCAGGCGGGCTGTGTAACACACGCACCCCAGACTGCTCAGTGAGGACGTGGCTTCGCAGGGGCTGCTTCTGGCAGTGCTCTGGGCTGGTCATAGTGTCCGTCGTCATGGTGACGCTTGTGGTCAGATACCAGGAGGAGCTGGGGAACGACTCGGCTGTGGCCTCGTGTCCTGCCCGCCCCACCTCCGTCCTGTCTGCCCAGAGGTCCTGAGGCCTGTCCCCAGCCCTGGAGGGCGTGTAGTCCCAGCTCTTGCTGTTGAACTCCTCGATGTACTTCAGGTCGTCAGGAGACAGGGGCGGGGTGACATCCTCCTTGCTGCTGGCCGCGGGCGGGCCCTTCTCAGGCAGGAAAGGAGAAGCATCCATGAGGCGCTGGAATTCGGACATGCAGGACACAGACAAGGCTCTGAAAAGGCAGAAGGCAGAGGGGGTCAGTAGCCACCGGGAAGCCCCATGCAGCCCTTGTGTACACTAACCTGCAGCTTGCACTGGTCAGCCCCCAGCTGCTGAGGAAATGGGTGGAAGGTGGGCTGCCCTCCCCCATCCCCTGGGAGCGGCTCCGCGGCCACCCCACGGTGACTTCCTGAGCACCAGCATCTGGTGAACGTGAATAGCCGGTGTTGCACTGAGCCACAATCGGAGGTCTCGGTTCACCTGGCTGGCCTGATCCTCTGTGGACGCGTAGGAATGCTGCATGGACGCTCACTTGGAAGACGTGGGAGGAAGAAGGAAGTGTCTCGAATAACAGTTCAAATAACTACCTGGCTCTGCTAAATTCACCCACAGGTTGCCTTCCCTGCCTTCCTTCTGACCAAGTCTTTTGAGGGAGATGTGTGCTCCTCCATTATGTCCCAAAGAAGAGAACACCTTCCCCAGACACAGGAGCAAAACTGAGGGGTGAAGAGATAAGCCAAAGCACAGAGGCAGTGCTTGGTAAACTGCCGCCTGAGGCACACGGTCTGGGGGCCCACTCCTTCAGTGTGAGCACCAGTTCCACAGATTCATGTCAACACGAATTCACAGGATCCCCCCGCCCCCACCACAGCCACTACAGAGGTGCTGGGATCACTGGGGTGCATATCTGTCAGGAGGAGCCTGGACAGATGATCCACCTACCAGGCCACAGAAGGGGTTGGCAAGGTGACTTGGGGCTGGCCATGTCCAATAAATAACTTGAGCAGCAGAACTTGTGGCCTAGAATCTTCTAGCTGGAGTGGGGAGGGAGGATGGTTGGACACAGACTCACTACCTCCAAAACTAGACCAGTTTCTCATGGGACATGTTAATGTTTCCCTTGCCTCCCAACACACAGCAACCTAGGGTTCTAGACCAGCCCAGGCCTGCCCAAGAGGCTGGAGATCAAACGTAGGAGGAGGAAGCCATCTATACAGGACCCCGGCCTGCTATGGAGTGTGGGTCTTCATGTTCTGGGGCTCGGATGGACATAGCAGCACAGAGAGTGCCAGGGAAAGGAGTGGCATCTACCTTAGTAGTGGCCAAGCAAACAAAATAACTATAAGACTACATGCACTGAGGAGAGAAGCTCTCACTGAACGGTGAGAACCCGGAGAGAAAGGGGTCAGGAGGCACCATCCTCTTTCTACTTCAGACAGTTTGATACTGGTTACAGTTTACAACAAGCATGGGTTACTTTTGAAATTAACAGAAGCAAGTAATATTTTTGTACTTCGTTGTGGTTGGTCTGATGCCAGTGTTGGGGCTTGAACACAGGACCTGGGGGCTGTCCATTAGTTTTTTTCCCCTCAAGGCTAGCACTCTACCACTGGAACCACAGCTCCACTTCCAGTTTTTTAGGGGTTAACTAGAGATAAGAGTCCACCGTCTCTCCTGCCCAAGATGGCTTCTGTGATCCTCAAATCTCAACCTTCTGACTAGCTAGAATTATAGGCCCAAGCTAAGGACTCTTAGCTTAGGTAAGGCACTTCTTACTGGAAACAGCAAAGTCAGAGGCTGGATGGTAAAGGAGGTTAGCCCTGACCCTGACCCCGACCTGAGGCCACTGACCTGAGAGGGACACAAAAGCTGATCATTGTTCGTTGATTCCACTATGTAAGTTATGTGCATCATCATCTGCAACCTGAGCGCCAAACAGCTCAGCATCTGACCTAACATCACAGGGCCAGTGAGAGGCAGAAGCCACTGGAGCAGGAGCCTTCAAGGGCTGCCCTGTAAGTGCTCGAGGATGAGCAAAGGAAACAGTGCAAGGGCCAGAAAAGTGCCAGGTACCTCGAAGGGGCTGTATGGATCTGATAGTGCAGAATGGGCAGGAGACAGTCGTTCAGACACTCCAAGTTCATGGGAAAATGAAGTGCAAGGAGTGGTGGAAACAGCAAATGCCTGCTAAGTTACAGGTAGTGGAAACGTATTCAGTTAAAGAAGTGAAGCTAGAGAGAGCAAGATGGGCAATGAGAAAACTGGTATGCAACCAACACCCGCATGAGCAGCAAACACGCATCCTGGGGAGGGGTTACTGCCAGGAAAAAACTGTAGTGAAATCTTCCTAGTAGAACTTTAAAATCTATAGTATATTAAATACATTTCTCCAAACTTCATATGAAGAGAGGTTTCCCACAGACTTTTCAAAACCCACTGGACTCAGCAGTCCTTTGTGCATACATACAATTGGAATTAGGGTTTTTGCTGCTCATCCTAAAAAAAATATGTATATGAATGCACCATAGAAAGAGATGTTTATTTCAGTAATCTCTACTTTAGTCTATTTCAGTAGACTCTATATTACACTTACTTACCTTTGAAGATTTCCCTTATGATTTTCTTCCTCCTGTAAGGAAGAAATCAGCTCATCAGAATCAGTTCATTTGGGCTATCTAGGAGCCTTGCCTTGGCTAAAATGACTAGTTTTGCTCTTCCCTTCTGAGAAGATGCCCGTGAAAATGTACATTGAGCCAAGTGTTGGTCAGAAGTGCTCCTGCCCCAGATCCTTTGAAATACAGCAATAAAAGCAGAGCCCAGAGCAAGATGAGAGGACTTGGAGCTGCTGCGGTCCAGGGAGGAGCCTTCCTCAGTGAGAAAGGCTGGCTTGTCCCAGAGGAACTGACTCTTCTGGGTCTCTCCAAAGAACTCCCCCACTGTGTGGATTTCAAAACTAGCTGCTTGTGACCTGACTGTTGGGGTGGGGGTGAGGGGGTGGGAGAAGGAGAAGGAGATGGGAATGGGAGCTAAATATGGGAGCAGACAGTGCTAGAGTCCTATTAGGACACTTTATGTCTCTTCTACATCTTCTTATGGCAAGTTTTGTCTACTGAGAAAATATTATTGTGTGCAGCCTTTGATAGTGACGGAGCCACAGACCTCAGGGCAGTCACTACCGAAGGGGGTACTTCCTGTAGGCGAGCACACTCTCAGCTCTGAGCAGCCCCGGTCATTAACACTGGGCACAGCACACCCTGGTCCCACCCAGTCCGGTGTCCATTCGCCTCTGACACTGGACCACCAGAAATGGCATGTAGATGATGACACCCTCCAACCTGACAGGCAGAGTGGAGGACAAGCACGACCTCACTGCCAGAGACAAGCCCAAAGTCCAAAATTTGAAACCCTTTCAGTGCTGACATTTGTTCCATGAATGATTTATATAATTTATATAATTATTTAATTACACATATGGAATAATGCAGATGAAATATATAGGAAAAACAAATTATTTTTGTGTTTGAACTGGGTCACATCTGCATATACATGGAGCACATTCCAAACTCCACAAAACTCCAAGTCTTCTGTGTCCCAGTATTTTGAGCAAGGGACACTCAATCTATATAATTTCTCTCATATTCTAACAACAGCATTTGACACTAACACTTGTGTTAAGTGCATGGGAGACTAAATGACAGGTTAAAGATTGTTAAGTGCATTCAGAGGTAATGTTTCCTAGGACCTGTCTTGTGAAATGATATGACCAGAATACCTCATGCCATATGGTGGAAATTTCAGCACCTAGCTCAACTCACCCACTTGGTAATATAATTTGTATGTAGTTTCTGACTGTTGGTCCCCCACCACTTTATCAGAAAAAAACTAATATGGGATTTTTCAGTAATTTTGCTACTTCCAAATTTAGGAATTTTCCTTAGTACAGATTATTGTTATTACTTTTAGAAAACTAATAACAACATACTACAATTTCAAGACCAGTTGAACAAATACACTTTCCAGAATTATGTACTTCCTCCTGTGTATTGCTGGAAATGTTCAGTCTTGAGAACTTGATCTTACACAGGACACTAGCTCAGTGTTCCGAGGCCCAAAACAAGGCGGCAAAGGGAAACTGAGCACGGATAACACAGGAAGGTTAGGGGTTCTGGCCCCGTGAGAAGACTTTCAATTCACAAGCTGTCACAGGGCCTGCCAGATGGCTCTGCCAGGAACTGGCTGGCTCTCGTGATGGCTCCCTTGGTCTGGAGAGGGTGACCCAGATGAATAAAACCCAGGCTGACCTCGGGCAGACAGTTCCTGAACTCCCTCTCAGGCCTGCAGGGTGTTGGCTCCTCGGGTTCCTCATCCAGGGACAAGGCATCCAAGTAGAGGTTCTCGCTGGCCGAGCACCTGTCTGACTCCTTCAGCTTGGAAAGTGGCCGGTCCTCAAACGGGAGGGAGTCGGTGTCCACGCAGGGCCACATGGACACCGGCCGGGACACTCGCAGGGCACCCTGAGCAGGCAAGGGACGGAGGTTGCCTTCTTTCTGATCACAGAGGAAACTGCCACCTCTCCGAGGACTGTTCTCTTTCTGTACCTTGAGTTGTGAAAAATGGACATAATTAGCTTCCCTCCTCTGCTGGATGGTCTTTCTAAAGTCACCTTTCTCTACTCTGTAGACTCATAGATAGATCAATCCTAAAGACTTGGTAAGAATCAATACTCTCAAAATTCTGGCCTTATTTTCAAATGTTAATAATAACATTACAAAGGCTTTTGTTTAAAAAAGTCACAATTATAGCTAGACTAGAAAGGCTTCAATATACAACAAGTATAGGCAACTGTTTCTGACAAGAATCTATATGTACATATATATATATGATTTCAGGTTTTTGTTTTTAAATAAGATATATGTTTATTTGTACCTTTGAGTACCATGTTCCTGGAAAAGTTATACTTATTATTATTTTTAACGTAACATAGTGAAACATCGTACCTAGAACTCTTTTGAGCTGCACTTAAATTTCAGCACTTGGAATGCCTAAGCAGCAAGACCAGGAATTTAAGGCCTGCCTTGGCTACATTTGAGACCCTGTCTTAAGAAGAAAAGAACAGGAAGAAAGAAGGGAAAGGAGGTGGGGGGGGCAGTGTTAGGGATGTGGATCAGTGGTACCGCACTTGTCTAGCATGCACAAGGTCCTGGGTTTTTCTTCCAGCACGTATAACAATGACTACTATGACTCCAGAGACAACTATAGTCACCTCTTTTGGAATTACCTTCAGATCTTAAGGCATACTCCATGGAAAACTGCAACCAATGGCAAATTACTGAGGAGAATTTCCCTTTCCGGAGTGCCCCAAACCATTTGTTAAACAACTTGTGTGAGGTGATTAAAACTTGTCTGTGAAGGCAACTAAAGATTGGGCATAGCCATCACTCTGCTTCCAGGTTTTCTGGTTTTTGTTGTTGTTGTTGTTGTTGTTTGTTTTGGTGGTTAATTGGAGTCTCACAGACTTTCCTGCCAAGATCACTTTGAATCTGAAACCTCAGATCTCAGCCTCCTGACAAGCTAGGAGTATAGGCATGAGCCACCAGCACTTTGCAACTTAGCCTCTTTTTCAGCCTTCAAGGGAGAACTGTGAGTGCTGGGTCCAGTTTATCCAGCAGCTATGCAAAAACTATAGAGGGCTATTGGGACTGATGCAATTGGCTTCCTTCTGCCCTCCCCATCTTCTCCAGTCTCCCTGCTTAAACATATCCAAGGCACAATTGGGACCTGAAGCAATTTCCACCTCAGAATTGCTAATGAGATCTTGACAGGGTGACAAGCTCACCCCCTCTTGGATAGAGTGCTCTCTTCAGTAAGTGTGAATTATCTGAATGCCGAAGGTGACATTTGGATTTGACCTGCAGGATTGCCAAGTAAAGATTTTTCAGTCCACAAGTGCTGGGGGTCGAAAACTCCCCGAAATGCGGAATGATGAGTTTTAAGACAGCATCTTTAGGAACAGCACCAGAGTGTCCTAATTTGAGAACACGAACGGCCTGGCAGCCATCAAGAATAAAGCCAAGAAGGATGTTGAGGACAAAAGGACTTCCACTCATTTTTAGAAGAAATGTTTCAGAGTGCTATTTTAATATTTTTAAAAGAAGAATAAGAGTGTTGATTCCGGCGGACCAAGCTTAGACATGAGCTCTTGAGGCAGGTTCACAGCCAAATTAAGGAAGGAGCAAGTCACTCTAGGTTTTAGTTCAGCCTCTTCCACTCTTTCTTCCCCCCTCTAAGCCAGAGTTCTTTTCAGTTCTCTTAAAGATGCTAAATGCTTTACTTAAATAATATAAAAAGGAAGGCCTTTTATTGTGTTCTAATGCATGTCAGCACAGCTTAGTTTCAACATATGAACATCTCCAGCTATTTTGGGCAAGGAATTGAAATGCAGGAATCACACTAGAAGCTGTAAATGTGCAGCGAGGGTGTGTGTGTGAAAGGGGGAGAAAGAAATGACTAAAGAGGAGAGCTATGAACAAGCGCATTCTAACTCAGTAAAGTGGAATTTCGAAAATAAACGCAGGCAGCCAGGAGCAGCTTTTGCTAAGGCTGCTAAGTATTAGGTTTCATAAAAATGAGCTAGAGTGGTTATGGCTGGAGCTCTCTAGCTAGGAAGCCTCTGCAGCTCATCTACTGTATTTGCAGAATGCCATCAATGCAGACAGAAAATTTAGCAGATTTGCATTTCAAATAATACAGAACACAATAAGCCCCACAAGTGTCACCTTACCAAGTCTGCTCACAGAGAAGAATAGTGGCTTTGTCAACATGTTTTGAAAGGAAGGCCTTTCACATGGTGGAAGCAGTTGATTACACAAAAGCCAGGTGCTGGTGACTCAAGCCTGTAAATCTAGCTATTTAGGAGGCTGAGATCTAAGTGAAGATCATGGTTCAAAGCCAGCCAAGGCAGGAAAATCCATGAGACTCATCTCTAATTAACCACCAAAAAAGCTGAACTGAAGATGTGGAGAGTGCTAGCCTTAAGTGAAAAAGCTAAAGAACAGTGCCCAAGCTCTTGGATTCAAGCCCTGAAATGAACACATAAAAAAGAAGGAAGGAAGGGAGGGAGGGAGGAGGGAGGGAAGGAGGGAGGAAGGGAGGGAAGGCTAGGGAATGAGGGAGGGAGGGAGAGAGGGAGGGAAAGCTAGGGAATGAGGGAGGGAGGGAGAGAGGGAGGGAAAGCTAGGGAATGAGGGAGGTAGGGAGGGAGGGAGGGAGGGAGGGAGGGAGGGAGGGAGGGAGGGAGGGAAGAAAAATTACTGGAAGGGAAACAGATGACACACAAGCTTTTTTTTTCAGTCCTGGATGTAGCAAATGGCAAATGACATTATGTTAATTGAGAACTTAACAATTCAAAGGAGCAATGGAGTGTGGCTCCCTTAAAAGTTAACTATATCCCCCGCCCCTCCCCCCCTTCAAACCCAGGTTGTGACCAGAGAGGCTGACAAGACAGATAACAAGCATCACATGACCTTCACTACATTCCCAATCATTTATCACATAAAGTGTCTCATGTGGCCCAGAAATTCTGTAGGAATTTAAGGACGCCAGATAACTAGGAAGCATGTGTTCTGCAAGTGGAAAATGGATTTACTGTTCCTCCTTTCGCCAAGGGTATTAGGTTATCATAGTCAAGGTTATACAGCTTACCAAGGAGTCAAGTATCTAGTGGACGTTATGAAGAATGTTCAGTGACATTTCTTCTTTATTTAGGGACTGTGTAGCTAACGCATAAACGAGCAGGTAACTCAATGAGTAATAAAATCTGTATGAACCCCACATATAACATGGCCGGATATTCTTTAGCAAACTTCCTCTTTTGCAGAGACTGCTCATGGACATTTTCTCCAAGTTTTAGAGTGGACACCAAGACTTATAAAATCCTCTTCAAAAATGTTGGGTACTATGCTGGCCACTAGTGACTCCCGCCTGTAATCCTAGCTTTTCAGGAAGCTGAGATCTGAGGATTATTAGTTTGAGGGTAGCTCAGGCAGGAAAGTCCATGTGACTCTTATCTTCAGTTAACCAGCAAAAAGCTGGAAGTAGAAGTGTGGCTCAAGTGCTAGAGCACTAACCTTGAACAAAAAGCTAAGAGACAGCAGCTGGCCCTGAGGTCAACCCCAGTGTCAGCTCAGCTCACGTGTGCATTTGCACGTGAACACACACACACACATACATGCGTGCGTGCACACAACTTGGGTATTTGGAAGAAAAAACTGTACCTCTTTTAAAAAATAACTCTAGCTTTTTAATTTTTTAATCTTTATATTCATAACATGGATTAGAAAACTGGAAAAATGCAATTATAGGATGTCTTAGAATGTACCTCACTTGGAAGTCAGATTTCATGTGTGCAGCACTGCACACTGTGAACAAAAATGAAGACTCCTCTCCTAAAGAGAACCCGACACTGGGGGCCCCCCTGCTCACGGGGGCAGGGGGCAGGTTTCTCCTGTGCTGTGACCAGTGATCCACGCAGCTCCATGGGTGGGTCCTATAGAACTGCCACCACATTGATCACCAGGAATGGTCCCAGTCTGACCCATCTTAAATTTCCAAACAAGGAGGTGACTGCTCTGCCCAAGGCTATTGGCTTCAAAGGGGGAGTGCCATTCAGATGTGGCTTACTAATTTATCCTCCGCTGGAGATTCCTCATTCCCCACATTGAACATTAACTTTCACCAATGTGTGTCTTTCGCAGGAAGGATGCCTGTGACAAGGCAAAAAAGCCACGACGGCTCCAAGGGAAAGGGGATCATCGAAAGGCCACGCAGGAGTATGATGGTCCCACTGGGGTAGGTGAGGGACACAGGAAGTGAGGAATCGTTCTTGGCAGAGGCCAAGCAGAAAGTCCCTGCTGCCAAGCTGCCAGGGACTACTGAGACACTGGTTAACTCGAGGCAGGCATAGTATAGTGGTGACCAATTTTGTACAAATCAATGTTACTTTTAGCTCATTCAATAGAGCATTCAATAGAGCACAGATGCACAGGACTTAAATAAGGAGGCCCTTCACAGAACTGCCTTTCCAAGCCAAACAGGAAATGCCAACTCACCTCCTGATATGATTTGGGGAATTTTTAAGTGGGGCCATATCAAATTTTAGCAAGGTGATTCATCCATGTAGGTGATCTAACCAAGGAAAATCTCTGCTCCTTCCTCTCGGTAGATTCTATGCTGCAGGTCTCTCCCTTCTTCCTCCCTCGAACACCATTGCTCATCTGTGTCACAGGACATAGCCACCATGACTGGATAACTGAGCACGGGTCCAACAACTCCTTCATAAACACGGGAACTAAGAGTGCTTATAATGGAAATGGAACGGCGAGGTTCTTTTTCCTGATCTCGGTTTCTTACTGATTAACGCACCTCTTTGAGGCCTGTGAACATGTGTGACAGGCTGCAATACACAAAGGGAATGCCAGGTTAAAAAAGAAAAAGAAAAATCCAGCCAGGGAGGAATTCCAAGTCTTCACCAATGTAATGTGGAAACCAGATCTGCATGCAGTTCAGGAATACACGCAGGACCATTCCTGTCTTAGCTCAGTTATGCAAGCTGGTCTAAGTCGGATGCAATAAAGAGAGAGGGTGATTATCTGGGTAGTAGAAAAACAACTCCCCCTCTTCTCGCCGTATCCGTCTGAGTTTCTGAGTCATTTATTTAGCAGGCAATGATGAGCTACCAGCTATCTCCCTTGACTGTGATCCTATCTAACTGCAGCCCAGCAACCCCCACAGCGGGAACAGTGAGTAGCACACAGCAACGTCTCCCTTAATTCAGCCATTTCTTCACTAATGACAAGAATTCTATTCGAGCTGGAGCAGTCACTGTGACCACATCTTCAGTAGCAAACTGCAATGCTACTTGGCTTTTCGGTACACATTTCTGAACATGACCTGAAATCACCTCATCTTTTGAGCTTAGTCTTCAAATTCCTTGAGAAAGTTCCTTCCCGTTCCCTGCATGTCCACCAACTTTGCAGTGAAAGGCTGTGTGCAAGGCTAGGCCATCGGGTCTTCAACCATAGGAATGGCTCCCCCCTTCCTCTAGAGGCCGTGAGATAGTCTGATGTATTAGGACGATTTCCTTTTGTCTGGGGTGCTCTTGGAGCGTCTGCTCGCGGCCTGGGCCCCGGAGCTTACCTGCTCCATCCTCCACAGGAGCTCCTTCTTCTGCTCCTCCCATTCCTGCCGCTCCCGGTCCAGACGCTCAAGCAGTTCCACCTTCTCCCGGTTCCAGTTCTTCTCCCTGTGGTGGATCTGCCAGCGCAGGTCCATGACCAGGCCGTGGCTATCAGCCAGGAGCTTCTGGTGCACCTCTCTCTCGGTCTTCAGGGCCCCTTTGCCCTCGGTGGGGACATCGAGCTCCCCCAAGCTTTTCTCAGTCTTCTCCAGCTGCCAAAGAGAGAAGACTTAGGAACTCCTTCTCGACAAATCCAGAATTAGAGAGGTCAAAGAAAACCAGCACATTTACACTGGATTTCTGGAAGCACGCTTATACCAAGATTGAACCAAGCCCATGGACGAAGAACGTTACATTTATAAAGTCTAAATTATGCACGTCCAACACAGAGGGTCTGGAAGAATGTTGAGCAGTGAGCCCAAGAGTTTCCCAGGACCAGCTTCTTGGCTCCACATGCCAGGCTCAATCACACTGTCTCGGCAGTGTGTCTGTGCCGCTCCTGGAGGGCGGCTACCATGGCTGTCCCTCTATCTTAGCTGTACTTGAAAGTGGGGATGGAAGATGGAACAGCAATAGACCCCAATAGTCCTCAGTCCTGTCGAATACCCCAGACAATAAGTACTAAACAAAACAAGTCTTATATGTTATTCAGCCAAACTGGTAAAAAAAAAAAAAAAAATCAAAAGAGAAAATCTTAAAGGCAGATACAAAAAAGGCAAACACTGATTTGTGCCCCCCACCCAAAAAAAAGACCAATGGGCAATGGAAAGGGAATAAATTGATTTTTAAACAACAACAACTCTATTTTTTTTGTTTGTAACTGATTTTAAACTCCAATGACCAGAGAAAAACTGGTTGTGAGGTGCTCACAGAATATGCAGAAGCAAAAGCCAACACCAAACCACAGAGAGGGGATGACAGGAAGGCACTGCTGTACAGCCCTCACTGGGCAAGCAGAGTCACCAATGGTAAAACTGAAGGAAAACCACAGCAGCACTGAAACGCCAATGACAGTCTACTCGCTGTGCCTTGTTTATTCCTTCTCATAAGCAGCCTCTTGTATTTGTTAAGTGCAGACTTGAAAATATCTCGGTTTAATAATTCCCAAAGAAAGACCTTTTGTGTAATTTTTCCCATTTACTTTCTACAGAAATCCCTTAGGTTCAGATCTTATTCCCAATTCATTGATGAAGAAATGTGCGCTCAGAGTGTCAAGGCTCACGGACATGATCAGTTCCGTAGCAAGAGCTGGCACAAGGTGGGTTTTAACTGCCACTGTGAATGGTCTCCAAATTGCATGACCTTCCTTTCACTGTTCAAATATGGAGTTCAATTAATGCTCTTACAATGACTAATTCAAAGACCCACTACAACCACTCTTAGCTCATTATCCATGACAGACACTTTTAACCATTTTGAAACCAGTTATTCAAATGTGGAGGCCAGAATAGTTATCATTCAGAAAGCCTGTCTGCTATACCAGGTAGCTTAGGATTTGCTTGGCTAAACAGAAAGTTCTCTTCCAAGGACACGTGGGAAGAAAAATAATACTAAACGGAACCTCTATAATGAAAGTGAGCACTTTATATGGTTCTGCCCCTCGAACCAGAGAAGAATCAGGGAGAAAGGCCTGGGGCTGGGTAGCAGGTACATTCTCCAGGCTGGGAGAGTGACAGGTGGAGGTGAAGAGCAGAACCAATGCGTTGCTTCTTGATCAACTGGTTATAAGACATGTATTAGGAGGAAAATAAGAGGTTTTTTTTTTTTAAGTAGAAAGAGAACACAGAAATAAAATCAGAAGAAATATGCACTAATGCCCCAAGTGGAAAATGGGGTGTTGAATCTCCCATAGAGAAAGGCCTTCTTGCAACTCAGTTCTTCCTCTTCGGTGCCTTCTCAAGTAGTGGAGCCAACCCCTGGCAGTGGAGCGCTTTGTAAGGCAGGCTCACAGAGACAGTGCGGTTGATTCCTTGTCCTACCCACAGATTCCTTCACATGGGAGCCCCGCATTGCACTGCTGTGCTGGACTCTGCTCAAAGTCCACTGCTGCTGCCCCCTCAAAGGATTCGGGCGACTTCCACAAACAAGACAACCCACCCCCATGACCCTAACCCTTTCATGTTGTGTCTTTCTTCTCTCTTCCTTTCTTCCACAATCAAGCTCACATCTTCATAGCATGCAGCAATTCTACTCAGTCTCACCTCCCACTCCTGGGCAGGAGTGCGTATTTCTCCTGGTTTTGATTCTGTATGTGTTCAGTAATTTCCAAAATTATGGAGTCCAATATAACTTGTTAGCCTTATCCACCCTAACCTCTCAGGACACCTGATACATTGATGTTTGCCTGGAATTTCACAGCTTCTCTCTCCCCTTGGCTTCTGAGACATTCGCTCCTGCATTTCCACTCATGCCTCTGGCTACCCCTCCCAGTCTTTTCTTCCTCTATCAGTTTCTTGAAAATGAGGTATTTCAAGCTCCTTTGTTAAACTTTTCTTATTCTATGCCCAGTTTTACAGATTCCACCCACAGCCCTGGCTTTACCACCACCTCAGTGCTCAAAAACAAACACAGCCATGTACTGCAGAAAGATGTCTCCATCGCCCCATAAAGTTGTTCTTCCTAACAAAGGCTAGCCATTTCAGTTTGTAAATATAGACTCTGATTTCACATGAAGATGAGATTTCCTAATCACAAGTTGAACAGCACATGTCCCTGTTGTTTACCAACACAACTACACATACGTCTTCAGCCCATGTTCAAGTTCCCTACTGACAGACACCCGAAATTTAGCTCCTTTCCTTTCCAGACCAATAGCCCTCTCCCCCTTATTTCTGCCTTGGCAGGTGGTAACATCTGCCAGGTACCCGCACTACAGACCTGAGCCCTGCCAGTTACCTTCCATTCCACAACTTCTTTCTCCGGCCAGCAGGCCTTGCTTCTGCGTTCTGGTGTTTGACTCCGATCCTCGCCATTTCCAGGAGGGTCAAAACCACTCTCACCCGTCCCACTGCAGCCTTTTAAGAAGCTGTGGACATCTTCTCTCTGCTATCCAGGGTCCCTAGACCTGTCCCTAGACCCCTTGGGCAGATCAGGGAGGCAAAGGATCTCCTCAGCATTAATTCTGGAATACCACCAACACTGCAGTGGAAAATGGAAAGATGTGTGCTTTTTATGGCACTTGTTGCCTACACGTATAGTTGAGAGATACAAAGGGTTAGTGGCTATAAAGATTGAGCAAGGAGTTGATGCTACAGTTCAGAGGTAGAGAATGAGCTTAGGATGCTTAAGGCCCTGAATGCAATCTAGCACCATAGGGAGTGAGGGGTGGGAGAGAAAAGGAAAGAAATGATATTCTGTTGGGGGGGGGGGGCGGGGTGCTGGTACTAGGGTTTGGATCTGGGCCTGGAACCTGTTCCTTAGATTTAGTTTCTTTGCTCAAGACTGGAACTCTACCACTTGAGCCACAGCTCCTCAGCTTTTTGGTAGTTAATTAGAAAAAAGAATGTCAGGGACTTTTCTGGCTAGGCTGTCTTCAAACCTCAGATCTTAGTCTCCTGAGTAGCGAGGGTTACAGGAGTGAATGAATCGCAGATGCTCAGTTTCTTCCTACTCTAGCTCAGAGCTCCTTGAGCTCAGTCTACTAATCTAGTAATCTAGGTTAATCTACTCAATACTGCTCATTTCTAATTATCTTCTGCCTTAAAACCAAAATCACCTTACAAAGAAGGACATCTAAACTTGCTTATAAAATTGAGATTACAATATCAAATTCTTTCAAAACTCCTCTTTCCTAGAGTTCCTCAGATGGGCCAGACTCTTGTCTTCATGGTATCCTTCCCTCCCTTCCTTTCCTTTCTCCTTCCTTCCCTCTCTTATTTCCTTCTTTATTTCTCTTTTTCTTTATTTTCCTTCCTTCCCTCCCTCCCTCCTTCCCCCTCCTTTCTTCCCTCTTTCTTTTCCTTCCTTCTTTCCTTCTTTCCCTCTCCTCCCCTCCCTTACCTCCCTTCCCTCCTTTCCTTCTTTCACCAAAAACATTCTTCCCTCCTATCCATTCTTTGAGATTCATTCTTGGCTGACTTTCACCTGGCCCACCTCATACCATCAAGCTGCGGCATGTGACCTGCTTGTTACTATTCCCCCCACAGGCCTTTGAATAAGCTGGTAGGCACTCTCCACACTACAAATGACCGTGCTGGTCTGAGTCCCCCATGGCACTGAAACATACTTTGAGGAACTTCTCGCTTATTATGGTTGCTCAGCATGTAGAACAAGGTCTGATTTAAGAATCAGCTGAAAGAATTAGAAATTTAGGAAATTATATATATGTATGTATATGTATAATATGTATATATGTATGTATATATAATATGGGTTCCACTGAGGAAAAAATATTCAGATCTTTGTTTTGCATTTAAGTAGAAGAGGATCAAGATGGAATGAGTACAAATGGGCGTCACTGCTTCCCAGACTGCTCATATTAAACAAACTCCCTGAATAATTTGGGCAGAAGATGAGCTTGGCCTGGTACTGTCTGGAGTCTAGGTTTGAAGTCCTGGCTTTGTTTTTTGCTGTATAGGGACATCCTCCTGGAGGCTTTACTTGGAGCAACCCTGTGGGTGGATACCAGGTGTCTCTAAAACAAAGATGAAATGTTTTGAAACTGGCTGAATACAAAGCTTATGTCTCCCTTCTTTAGCTACACTTATGTCTTCTTTAGCTTCACTCCTCTCTTGTACACAGATTTTTAAATAGGCTTAAGCTCTTCAGAGAGCATCCTTACTCATTCCTCCTCCACGCTAACTCTGCAAGCTGTGTACTGAGATAAACAAAGCATCTGGTAAGAATCTCCTGGCAAGCAGTAGGCAGGAACCATAGCAGGTACAGTTCTAACCATCACAGGATGGGCTTGGCTTGGAAGGCCGTTCTCCCTTGATCCAGCCCAACACCCCTGCTACAGGGGCCTGGAGCCTTGACAATGCAGGTTGACTATAGGACCTAGGCCAGGTGGCAGTGCATGTGTGCAAATGGGTACTAGGAGAATTATTTTCTTTGGACATGACAGGCCCTTTGATCTCCTTTTTCTTTCACGATCATGCCAATTCATATACTATTAATTACTTTATAGTTTGCCTCAAAACAGGGTCTAGAAAGTAGATGATCAGATTCACAGACCTCCCCTCCCTCAGGATCTAGGTTCTGGAAGCCACCTTGAGCAGCACACCATGGAGGAAGCAAACCTTAGCAGAGGTGGTTTCTTATCTGATCCTAACATGGCTGCCTGGCATGCACAGACAGGAAAAGCTGGTCTCCTGGCTCTTCCTCTACCCCAACACCAAAAAGCACTGGGACCTCTTCTAGACCTTGCTTCCTTAGAATAAGAAGGAGACAACTTGAAGAGGCATCTGGGGCAAGCAGTGGAAGGTCTACAGGCTCTTGTCAGTATTTTGGAAACTCTAAAGGAGAGCATGTGTCTCCCTTTGCAGAGATCATGGAGCCAGTGTACTCGGGCTTTCTCCTACCTAGAATTATTTTTAGCTCAGCCGATGACATCAGCATGATCTCACATCACCATTCTTTTGATGGGGCTCCCTACAGCCTTGGTTAATGCAGAAAGGACAAAGAATGGAATGAAATTCTTGCTTGTGAGGGCATATTTCAGACCCAGGACAGGGAGTATTAGGGAACATGATCCTGAGAAGGCTGGGCCTTTATTGAGTCATGCCTGTCCTTGGCCCTGGACCAGGGCCATCAAGGAGAAATGTCTTCCTGACCCTCTATGCCTGGTAGCCAAGATACCGTGATGACGAATGAGGCAGGTACCTGTTCCAGGCGGCACTTGAGTACGGCCCACTCCACATCCCAGGCAGCCTTGTCGCTGGCATACTGCTGCTGTAGCCGTAGCCTGGCGTGCTCGTCCTCGCGCAGCTCTGAGCGGAAGTCCTCCAGCAAGGCCTTGAGGGCACTGAATAGCTGCTGGTTCTCCACCACCTTTAGGAACAAGGAGATAGGCCCCATTACCTCTCCCATAGGGATCCACTAGGCAGGAAAGGGAGAGGCTTTGTGTTGGGGATAGCTGTGCCTTTTGGGTCTCTTCCCAGGTTCCCAGGTAGAGCATACAGGACAAGCTAGGGTCTGACATCGGAGAAGGACCCCACTTCGGGCCAGAAGACTCCTGGGGCTGAAACTAATGACCTGCTGGGTCAGCAGGAAGGCTGAGGGAGGGCTGCCCCTGGACACAGGGCAGCATGTTCTGAGTCTAGAACTTGGGCCCATGCTGAAGATGTCTGCAATTGAGGTACTGGGACCTTCCAGGAGCGGAGGCAAGGAAGCTGTGGGCCACAAGGAGTCCCTGAAGCCAGGCTGCCAGGTTAATCAATCCAGCCTCACACAACCAGAGCTCTGAGGTGGGCCAGGCGCTCTGTCATGAGGACGCAGATGTGACCAGACACATACACGTATCTCCATATACGCTGTCACTCTGGTGTTAGCTGTTGAACTAGAAGGGAGTTCTTTTTTTTTTTTTTTTTTTGGCCAGTCCTGGGCCTTGGACTCAGGGCCTGAGCACTGTCCCTGGCTTCTTCTCACTCAAGGCTAGCACTCTGCCACTTGAGCCACAGCGCCGCTTCTGGCCGTTTTCTGTATATGTGGTGCTGGGGAATCGAACCTAGGGCCTCGTGTATCCGAGGCAGGCACTCTTGCCACTAGGCTATATCCCCAGCCCCTAGAAGGGAGTTCTTGAAGGCCTAGTGACTTCATAAACACATACTCTAACTGTGGCTCCTAGCAAGGTAGGGGAAATAGAGATTTATAACTAAAACCGGCTCATGCAGGCTTGCCATGGCCCCCTGAGCTCAGTTACTGATCCTCACTACCCTCCTGGGTAACAACCAGTTCTACCTGTTCATCTTGCCCCTGCCTGGCCTGGGGGAACCAGTCCTGTCCCATCCTCGCATGAAGTTGAACACAATCCTCAACTCACATTAAGCACAGCAACACGTGGACAGTAGGCTTGTACTACCGATGTTTGTTCTTCATATAAAAGATGTTAGGCTTTTTAAACCCTGCCTAGCCTTTTGAAACCCTGATGTCTATCTGACCCTGGCGCCAGAATAGGCACTACATCAGAAAGTCCAGATGACTTAGCCACACAGTTTCTTGATAATACTGGGCATAATAATCTCCCTCTCCAATTAGACAGAAGGCACCAAAGCAAATCCAGGTTTTGGGGGTGTTCCTGTTTGGTTCACTAAAGCGAGAAGAGGAATAAAAACTATGCCTTGTCACATGTTGATAAGCTCCAAGGCAGAGGCGGAGCCTGTACCCAGACAGAAGGCTCTGTGCTCAGCTGACACAGGGCCCCGTGAAGCAAGTGCACCGCTCTCCAGGCGTGGGGTCTGTGTCCAGGTTATGCACACTCAAGACTTATTTTTTCAATTTTGCCAGTCCTGGAGCTTGAACTCAAGGTCTCAGCACTGTACCTGGGCTTCTTTTGCTTAAGGTGAGCAGTCTACTTCTTGAGCCACAGCATTACTTCCAGATTTTTCTGTGTATGTGGTACTGAGGAATCAAACCCAGGGCTTCATGAAGGCTAGGCAAGCACTCTTTCACTGAGCCACATTCCCAGCCCTATACTCAAAACTTCATGCTTCCGTTCTGCCTATCAAGCCATCTGGCTAATCCACTGAATCAACAGAGAAGGTTAAATGTAGATAGGAAGAATTTCAGATATACTGACATATGTTTAGATACAAATACAGCCAAATTGAAAACATATTTAATATGACCAGGGTAACTGAAAACGCTATGGCTGTCTCCATAATGGAACCAAGAAGTTACAGGATCAGATGCAGCAGTGGAGTGGTAGGGCCTGTTTGTTAGCATTATTACTCTGATTTTCCTTACCTTGAACACCAATTTTGGTACAGAAAGCATTAAGAATTTATAATTCATGCTGAATGCTGGTGGCTCACCTGTAATTCTAGCTACTCAGGAAGCTGAAATAGGTGGGTTGCGATCCGAAGCTAGTAGGAAAGTCTGTAAGACTCTTATCTCCAATTATACACCAAAAAGCCAGAAGTGGAGCTGTGGCCAATGGTAGAGTGCTAACATTGACCAAAAGAAGCTCAAGGGCAGTGCTCAGACCCTAAGTTCAAGCCCCCCCCCCACACACACACACACTATATATATATATATGTATGTACATATATATTCGCATGTTGGTAAGCTCCAACTCAGAGGCGGAGCCCACACCGAGATAGAATATATATATACATATATATATTCTATATATATTCTATATATATATATAGGCTAACATAGAAAAAATCCAGCACATCCTCTATAAGTATCTGACTAATGGAGATAGAGAAGCTCATGAACTGAAGCAATAATCAATGCACAGCAATTTTTCAAAACTCCACACCCAAAACAACTAAAAATTAAGTAAGCATAAAAAAATAAAGTATACAAGTATATTAGAGTGAGAAAAAGTGTCAGCACAATCTTTTCAGAAATATATATCTTCAGAGTTGGTTGTGGTATTACATGCATGTGTTTCTAATACTGGGGGCACGGAATCAGGGAAATTAAGAGACCAGACGAGAGAGAGAGAGAGAGAGAGAGAGAGAGAGAGAGAGAGAGAGAATTATGTATCTTTACATAGAATGTGCTGAAAATTGCATAGCTTATGATAGATTCATGATTCATTTAGTATTTTCAGCCTTGTACTAAAAAAAAATCACTATGTTTTGCGTCAAAGGAATTATTTTTTTGTGGGTTGTGGGGCTTGAAATCAGAGCCTAGGCGTTGTCCCTGAGCTCTTTTGCTCAAGGTTAGCACTCTACCACTTGGAGCCACAGCTCTACTTCCAGTTTTCTATTAGTTAACTGGAGGTAAGAGTCTCACAGACTTTCCTGCCCAGGTTGACTATGAACCACAATCCTCAGATCTCAGCCTCCAGAGCAGCTAGGATTACATGCGTGAGCCACCAGCACCTGGCTGCATCAAAGGAATTTTAAGTATGAAATAGCAATGATAATTTTGATCCTATCTTTGGAGGCACTATCTAATCTTTACTGAAGAGCAAATGGAGAACCATAAATAGGATCTTACATATAACCAACAGCTTTCTATGAATTTCAAGTTTCATATGGTCTCAGTCCCTGCTGTTCTCAGCTCCTCCACCGCATGACTGCTAATAACATTAGACTCAGAATTCTACAGTCATTTTGCAGATTGAAAATTTGGCTCTTCTGGAAACAAATCAAGAAATTTTTGGCATTAGCAGCTATGAAATTCAATAAAATTAAGTCCTAATGTTTTCATGCCCATTTGGGTCAGAGCAATCAATATACTGTTCTGGCCCAAGGATGATATTAATCTTCACCAAATGCATTCCAAAATGTATTCAATGAAGACTGGATTATTCGGGGATCAAGTTAGCCAAACGGAAAGCAAGGCCCAGAAAATGGATGCTACTGGCACTGGTTCTCATAATGCCCTGGGAGCAGTATATAGCATGCAGGGTGCCAGGGCAGCTTGGAACATCTCAGGTATGGCTGGGGTCTCATTGTTGAGGAAGAAGGAGCCAGGACCACAAGTCTATTCCCACCAAGGCCAGACAAATCAAGCCAGAAAAATTTGCCTTCCCAAGTATTATACCTTACCAAGTTGTCTCCTTTAACTTTAACTTAGAAAAGCATTTAATGTGTGAGAAACTAATACTGTCTCCTTTATCACAAGAAATAGTAGTAGTGATAAAGTTGAAATAATGTCTACAGCCCCCCCACTTCCTCCTGATGCCGCTTGCAGAGCTGGATTCTGGGTAAAGATAACCCAAATCAAGTCCAGGATCAAATTAGGACTCTGGCCCACTTAGCTTTCATATATAGAACATCATTTTTATGCAGAACTTTCTGAACCTATCATGCTAAAGGCCCAGGTATGCTACCTTTGCGTTGTTGATTTAAGTATAGGTCAGCTTTAACAAAAAAATCCAGCTCACAATCCCCTTAGAGATCCATGGACTGGGTTTCTAGCAAGGTCAAAGAATAAAATGGCTTTGCTATTTCTTCTTCCTCCATTGAAGGGTATTTTAGCCATTTGTAGCTCATCTCTCTTGGGTGAGGCTTAAAATAATCCTAAAATCAAGATCAGGAGCTTGACTGCTATAATGTGTCACACTTTATAACAGGTTCAAGGTTGTATCTTCCTTTAATCCAGCTGCTCTGCAAGTCAACAATAATGAATGAAATAAATGTTCTTCATAGGAAACAAAAAAGGAAGTTATGGATAAGGTAATCTACCAAGATGCTTGTAATATAATGCTAGGTATTTTTCAAAATGTCCGCAACACATGCATCAAGTGAAATCATAACTCTGCAAAACTGTGAAACTATCATCCTCTCTCTCTCAACTTGCCTTGGAGCCATGAACTTTGATGCTAGGTTTAATCTGAAGATATATTGACTTGTCACTAAAGGCTAACCCACAGAAAGCCAGTCACAAAATAGAGGTGATACCCTCTACCTCCTATTTATTTAGGCTATTCCACAGAGGCAAAGAAAGTATGGGGCCAGATGACCTGATTCTAACCTCCAACTTTCACATGTGTCATTTCTATATGACACATATAGGAGGGGGGCCCGATGCAACACTCAAAGGCACATCCTGTACCCACAGGAATCCAGGGAGAAGCCATTCCTGTATGGTGAGATCACCAAAAGTGCTACATCTGCACATCCTATACCATTTGTATAAAGAAACCATTCATCATTCTTTTTATTTTATTTTTATTTATTTTTTTTTTTTTGCCAGTCCTGGGCTTGGACTCAGGGTCTGAGCACTGTCCCTGGCTTCTTTTTGCTCAAAGCTAGCACTCTGCCACTTGAGCCACAGCGCCACTTCTGGCCATTTTCTATATATGTGGTGTGCTGGGGAATCGAACCCAGGGCTTCATGTATATGAGGTGAGCACTCTTGCCACTAGGCCATATTCCCAGCCTCACCATTCATCATTCTTATGGTCCCATGTTCAGATTAACTTGAAGACTCCTTACGAAAACCATTATCTCCCTGCAGATAAAGGAGAGTGAACTATTGAAGATGGGCTCCAAAGTACAATCTGAAATGGAAGGACAGATGTATTTACTGTGATACAGAATCATTTGTCTTCCTCTAACCCTTCCTTCCCTCCAAAAAGGCACGAGGGCATCCCGCCATGTGGGTTCTGTGCCTGCAGACTTTCTCATAATAAGCACAGGTGTTTGAAACACTAGTGTCATACATATTTAGCATACTTAATATCTGATAACCACTATAAATAGTCATCAGCTCCCAGGCTTAAGCAATCAGGACAGATCTAATGAAACCCAATGAAAGAAATCACTGATTAGCAAGGTTTAGAGCTTTGTTCTCTGCTTTGAAAGGAAGGTGTGTGGTAAACTGCTGACTGTGGTGAACTCTGGAAAGGAGAATGGACCAACAGTCCTTTCATTAGGCACCCCTGGTTGCAGGTCGATTTTTACCGATGTGTATACACCATTTTCACAGTAACGGAAACAAGAGTGGCAAATCACAACCAAGATGAATGTTTCATGATCTCAAGCTCTGCTCTGGTTTCTTGTATTTTGAGAGTGGCATGTATCCCAGGTGAGGTTGTAAAGCTACAGTCTCATGAATAAACCACAATGTAACACACACAACTAAAGGGTAAAAGCTACAAAGGCTCAGGAGGGGAGCTTGCTTGCTTTTGCCATAGGAGGGAGCCCATGCTGGCCTAGAAATGAGATCTGCCTGCTTCCACTGGGACTGTTCTGCCAATGCTGGGATTATAGCTGTGCACCTCCATGCCTGGTTACAAAGGGAGTTTACTCATTTAAAATGACAACAACAACAACAATAATAATAATGAGCTGCTGGTAGTTCACACCTGTAGTCCCAGTTACTTAGGAGGCTGAGATCTGAGGATTGAAGTTTGAAGCTAGCTCAGGCAGAAAAAAGTCCATGAGACTCTTACCACCAATTCACCAGCAAAAAGCCATAAGTGGAGCTGTGGCTTGAGTGGTAGATCACCAGTCTTGAGCAAAAAAGCCAACAGAGAGAGCTAGAGGCACTGAGTTTAAGTACTGGCATACACACACACACACACACACACACACACACACACACACACACACACAGAGCAAAGATGAGTCATAGTTTTGACTTCCCAGCTTCTTCGGCTATTTCTGTAAGTTTTTTCCCCTTGGGAGGATAGACTGAAAGCCACAAGGTGGGTACCAGAGAGGATTAAAGTCCAGGAAGAACAGCAAACACAAGGCTCCTGAGCGGGAGGAGAGGCTGACTTTTAGAGCAGATTCCAAGGCCTTCCCAGCTATGCGGGGGCCAGGGACAAAAAATCTCTACTTCCCCTCAGGCTTGAGGCTAGACCCAATCCCACACTTTAGTGTGCAGGAATAGGTGATACCGTAAAGATGCACAGAGAGCTTGTTAGAAACTTGATTAGGTTCAACACATTGACATATGGTTGTTATACTAAGGAGTATAAATTATGTCACATCCCCAAATGAGAAAATAAGATGTCTCTAAATTAATTATCCTGATGCCCAGAAGAGTCCTTGGTGCTGGAATTACTAAGTATGGGATCATGAACAGTCTTAGGCATGTCTCAGATGCTGACGGTAGTGAGCAGAACTCCTGAAAGGCCTGAAACCAGCTCTTGGCCTCTACGCCTTTTTTTTTCCTTTTGTTTCTATACCAGGGCTTGAACTCAGAGCCTGAGCATTATCTGCTAGCTTTTTCCACTCAAGGCTAGTACTGTACCACTTGAGCCACAGCTCCACTTCTGGCTTTTTGGTGATGAATTGGAGATAAGAGTCTCATGGACGTTCCTGCCTGGGCTAGCTTACAAATGTGATCTTCTTATCTCAAACTCCAGAGTAACTAGGACTACAGGCGTGAGCCACGGGGCCAGGCCAGACCTCTGCTTTTATAGGGAGCAAGGCAATCTGACAATGCGTACTGTGCTCTGCCTGGTCACTGCCAGCAGACAGAGACCTTGAAATGAAAGATTAGGAACCGGGAAATATTTTTCAAGTGTTTATCAACCTGCTTTTCTTCAAATCTGTTCCTGAGGCAGGTGGTTACAAGTGATTATTTTCTAAACCTCGCTGGACATAATAAATGTTGCCATTTCCCAGTTGTATGAATGTGCACTATGACACAAATCAAACACTGAGGACTGAGAGATTTTGCTACTTGTTCATTATCCTTGGGAAAGCAGTGTGGCCACATTTCCCAAGCTGTTTATTGCTCTGTGAGGCTCTCGGGGCTTCTGAAAAGGCCTGCGTTCTGCACAGCAACTCTTTGAGGCATGTACGCTGGCTGCAGCTTCCCGGCTGCCGACTAATACCCGTGCCACTCACAGACTCAAAGCTTCTAGTCGAGAATGTTCACTCGGCGGCGAACCAGCTGCCGCATACAGTAGAACTCATTAATCTTCTGTCCTCAGCCGCAATGCATTGTGCACACAGAGGCTGCTGTCACTGCTGTGGACGGGTGGACCCGGTGAAGGGCAGGCCTGATGCTGACGTCTGGATGCTACTCGGTCAGCTCATTCTACCACACGCGGTGCCAAACAGAAACCCACGTGTTTGTGCCCGGTTTTAAGGGTAATCACTAAACATCAGCATCCAAAGGAGCAGAAGGCAAAGGGAGATAACATTAAGCTATGCTGAGTTTGAGGTTACAGTGAGTGACTTTGCATTCGATTCCATCCTCAGGGTAACATTTTCCATAACTGTGTTTGGAAAATTAGATATGTGCCATTTTTTTCCTTTTTCCAAAGCACTGGGGTGCATATTTGGGAAACACCCACCAGCACAGCTAAACATAGATACTTTGGAGGACTGAATGGGAACATCTCTTTAAAATAATAAAAAAAAAAATTTGCAGCTTTGGGCTGGGTACTGGTGACTCACACCTATAATCCTAGCTACTCAGGAGGCCAGAGGATCTCAGTTCAAAGCCAGCGGGGGAAACAAAGTCTGTGAGACTTTTTTTTCCAATTAACTAGCAAAGAGAAAACAAAACAGAAGTGAAGCTGTGGCTCAAGAGGTAGAGCACCAGACTTGGGCAAAACAGTTAAGGGAAAGCACCCAGGCCCTGAATTCCAGCTGCAGTACACGCACACACAAAAGGAAACTACCGGCTTTGAAAATATTATTTGTAAAGTTATAGCTTGATTTCTAACTAGATCACAGTGCTGGAAATCATTTTCCATGATCTAAAATCTCCCGATGGAAACACTTCCTAATGGCTGTAAGCTAAGGCTTGCTCCTTCCTGAGTGATATCATTCAGGGAAAGGAAAGGGGTGGTGTATATAAAGAGCTGCTATTGGGGTGTGAATGTCTGATCTGCATATGGAAGGAAGGCAGTTGAGAGAAATCTCAACTATCCTCTCAGCTTGCACTCCAAACACAGCTACTCTTCCTCATTCGGATCAAAGCCCAAGTCCTGAGGACAATCTTCTACCACAAAGCTCTGGGTGGAGGGGCGGGGTGGGAGAGGAGTAGCTACTGCAGAGTCTGGCACACAGTGATTTCAAATGCCTGTAGCTCCAAGGCCAGCCTACATCTTCACCCCACAGGTAGTCAGAGTCAGGTAGAGGATTTTCTGTGATTGGGAACACCAACACATGGAGCATACAAACATGGCCCAGGAGCCCTCTATCCCCATACGGACACAATGGCAGGTTTAGATGTAGGCACCCACCTGCCTGTTGAGTGGTCCTCCGTCCACCGCCTGCAGCCAGGGTTCATGGTCTCCAGTCTGCACAGGAGCATGTGAGGAATGCTCCCCCACGGGAAAACCACAGCCTTGGTCACCGTCATCTCGAGCTGGTCTTTCCACCTGGTGACCCCCCTGGACTCCTAGTTCACCAAGCCCAGAGAAGTTCTCAGGATGTTCACTCTGAAACCAGCAACGTGTGATAATTATAGCTTTGCTTATGCCTTTTCTCACAGTAGGTCAAATTTTCTGAGACAGTGTCTTGCTATATTGCACAGACTGGCATCAAACTCCTGGGCCCGGGCAATCTACTCCCTTAAGCTTCCTTAGCACTTGGAACTGCCTGCAGGCAGCTTAGTTTTTATTGCTTGAGGGTCACCATCTACTTTATGGATTACCAAATCATTTCTTTCAGTCTTCTCCCTATAGATGCTTATTTTGATCGTTCCATTCATTGGTATGGCCTCTGTTTAAACAGCACACCATGGGTGCTTGACTTATTAGAAAAAAACAAATAATAGACTTTACTTCTCATAAATGGGTGTTGCTTACAGCACTGGGGTTTCTTTTCTATTGTATCAAGTCACTACCTTCATTTGTGTGTCACGAGAACACTTGTGATCTACCTTCTGAGCAAATTTATATATATATACATATATATACACACACACATATATACATGTATTCATATAGTCATATATATGTATACATATATATATATCACATTATATTTATCCACTCATCCATCCATGGCTAATTAGTGTACTTCTATATTCTGACCATTGTGGAAAAAAAAATAGGAATAGTTTTAGAGGAGGAGAGATCAACCAAAATCCCTACAATCAATTATTTCTAGCTTTGCCTAACAATGATTTTCCATGGATCCTTGAAGGCCAATTGAATCAGTTTTTAAAGACTTTCTTCACCCTGAAGAAAGAGAATCACTATTCACAGTATAACTAAAACTTACTTACGCTGTTCACTAGAGTGGAAAACAGACAAAAGGTCTTTGGGGGCTCAGTGCTTTGAAGTAGCTGAGCAAGCAGCCCGGGTGTGGTTGCATATAACATACAGCCCAGTGACTCAGGCCTACGCTCACCAGAAGGCAAAGCCTGTGGAGACAGAGGTCACTCTGCCTTCACTTCAGCAATAAATCATTCACAGAGCAAAAAGCTCTGTCCTGTGGCTACTATGAATCTAGGAATTGTGGGAATTGAGACATGAGGGGAAAAACATAAATGAGTTTCAGAGGTGACAAATTAGCCCTGTGAGATCCTTACAAAA
This sequence comes from Perognathus longimembris pacificus, assembly GCF_023159225.1. Classification (NCBI taxonomy): domain Eukaryota; kingdom Metazoa; phylum Chordata; class Mammalia; order Rodentia; family Heteromyidae; genus Perognathus; species Perognathus longimembris. Next base: position 8,294,852 of record NC_063175.1, on the reverse strand, counting down.
CTGGGTGTGGTGGTACACACATAATCCCAGCAACTCAGGAATAAGGAGAATCCAGAATTTGGGCAAAAGCAACAGACACACACACACACACACACACACACACACACACACACGCGCGCGCGCGCCAAATTATAGTTGCCTTGGGCTCTAATATCTGGGAACATGAACTAAAATGGGCAAGAGGGCAAGCATTTAAACCCAGCTTTTATTTTTTTGCACTTAAACAATTTATTATTCAAATTAAGAAAATACACGTCTTGTTTTGACAACGATCACTATCTTGTAAGTGTCATTCGGTTTTCCTACATCAAAAAGCATTTGCTCATTGTGGTCAACTAACGAGGAGAGCCCAGAGGCTGTAGCACCACAGGTACTGGACAGGGAAGGGACAGGGTGGCAGGAGTCTCAGCACTGGTTCCCACAGGGCTGAGACCCAGCTTTTATAGACAGCCAGGCTGAATGAGGTGGTAAAGGAGAACTCAGGCCAAGCACTCCAGTAGATTAATACATCCAACAACGAAGGAGATGACAGCAAATCTTTGTTCTAGAACAGAGCGAAATCAAAGCACGGCACAGAATTCTTTGTTACATGTATACCTGAACAAGCTACTGCATTTCTATAGCCTGGAGTGAAATTTATAAAAACCATTTAAAAAAGCATAGGACATAGCTTTGTACGGGGTAATGGGCAACAGTGTCTGCGAGTCAAGAACACCACACACAAACAGAATGAACTCGAGAGAGGCATTACCTCAGGGAGATCCTCTCCTCCCTCCTCCATCCGCTTCCCCTGCCGCCAGTGTTTCAACAGCCACCTGAGCTTGACATAGAAGAGGAAAATGTTCTGCTTTAAGGACCGGAGCTCCTGTTGCAGCAGATTCTTCTCATCACTCCAGGTTCGCTCATGGAGGGTGTTCTGCAAAGCCAGGCTGTTCATCTCCAGTTCTTTCCACCTCAAGGCATACAGGTGCTCCTCTTCCATCTTGAGCAAGAGCAAAGAGGAAGTGTAACACGTGGCTACTTCAACTTGCCACTCAAAGCCAACTAGAAGTCTCTGCAAACTGTTGGTCAATCCAGACCACTTTCCAAGGAGGATGTAAAATACAGGAGCAACCCCCCCCCAACCCCCAATACATACAAGGTGACAAATGACTTGAAATTTTACTATGTAAAACACCTTAAAGTGCTTTGTGAGCCAAAGCAAGTACTATTTCAAAGGAAGAAATTATACACATGTATTGCTGTCAATCTCTTAATGGTGCTTTTAGATTATTTCTAACCCTTCAGGAGAATTGTTTCTTGGATGTACAGCTCGCAGACATTTAAGTCATTCCCATTTTCCTTTGTACAAGTGAGTGACTGCCTTTACTTTCTGAGTTCCCTGGCTCCTCGCCTCTGATAGAGAATACCAAGCTCATGGAAAAAGTCCACCAAGAGCTGGGAAACCAGAGCAGCTGGAGCAGAAAAGAGTGTGCCTGTCACAGTGAGCAAAAAGACAAGGTGGTAATTATGTCCACACTTAAGATTTAATGCTCCTGTCAGATATGCCTGTCTCTTAGGGAAATAACAAAATTCCTGGATCTTAATTTGGCGGAAGGTCTTTTTGTTTGTGCTTCGCTTAGTCCTTTTTCATTCACAGCTAGCATTCTCTCTTCAGCAGACCCATTCCTCTAGTCCAGCCTTTTGCTGATTAACTGGAGTTTTATGCATTTCTTGATCCAGCCTGTCTTCAAGCTTCAGTGCTCAGAGCTCAGCCTCCTCAAGTAGCTGGGATTACAGGTATGAGCCGGTGATCTCTGGCTTAAATTCCCATTTTCTAAACACCTATTGGAACTCTTCAAAGCCATCAAGAATCATTAGGCATCAATACTGACTAGGCCAAAGGATGCAAATAAAATCCCATTTTTCAAATAAAGGTACAAGAATAATCTCTACTGTAGCTACATGAGAGCAAAGGCTTCCATGCAACAGGTCAAAACTGGGGTTACAATGGCAACCTTACAATTTACTAGCTTCCCTCTCCTGATCTAACACTCCCTCTTATGCCAAAAGCCAAGGTACTAGTAATTCTCAGGAACCCTGGGGTAGGACTAATGGCTGTCTGTGAGTGCTACCCAGATGGCTGAAGTACTAAATGAAGGCCTGCCATGAGGAATGAGAGGGCTCTGGAAAGGTCGAGTTCTGCAAACTCCCACAGCCAGTGTCCTGACACCTGCTCTGCACTTACAGCTAAAAGGAGAGAAAACACTGGCAATTTAATCCACCACCTCAGCAGCTCTCAGAGGTCTGAGGTTGGGTGTGGACCCAAGAATGCATGAGCGCAGGAGTGCAGGGTAACTTGGTACACTGGAAGTTCCATGTCTGTAGCTCCTCCTTTGCTCTGCTCTCAACCGATTCACAGTGGGAAAGGCTCAGCTTCTTCGGGAACTACATAAAGGCTGCACAAGCTGCTTTGAAGACATGATGGAAAAGTGTTGGGACTCCGGGTGCCACACCTCCCAGGGGCATTCTCATGCCCTTTGTTGGCAGCATCCACTCCCACACAGGCTCTCCTTGCCCTCTCGTGCTCCCTCAGTCACTGTCCCTTCGGAGGCCTCAAGTGCCTCTTGCATCAGAGCTAGGTCTTCCTCCCTAGGAACACAGAGGATACTTTCCCTTCACTTCTGAACAAGCCTAGAGAACAGAATCTTCCACTCTGAAGTTTCATCTTCAGCACACGCCTTGATGGTGAATCCACTGTTACATATACCTGGGACTTGCCCCTGTCGTAGCATCTTCACTGATAAGCTCACATTTCGAGACATTTTGGAGGCTATGCTAAATAAACGAGCAACTTAAATCAGGAATTTGTCTCTTGAGTAACCAAGTCCTTTTCCTTCGGAAATGTTACAGGAGACTTCCGTATCTTAGAAGAGGACAGAGGAGAACACTCAGCCCTAGCCCTCAGCTCTGCCATTCCCAAGCAGCAGATGCTCTCTTAACCCGCTGTGACTACTCAGACGCCCTTGGCCTCAGTCACCACAGGTAGATAGCACATACTCCTCGCCAAAACAGATTCCAGAATATACTGGGTCCCTCATTTTGCATAGGATGTCATCAAGGGACACCACTCAAGATCAACTTCTCTGTTTTATTTTAAAGAAGCAGCTATCTTCCAACAACAAACACAAGAAGGGAGGAGTAGCTATGGCTATGAGCCTAGATATTGGTCCCCAAGATAAATAGGTATGAGGTGCCAGGGCTCACAATGTCCTGGGGAGGATTGGAGCCAGGAGTGCCTACATCTGGGAATCCCTTCCTCTAAGAACTCTGGGAAAGGATTTAAGGATTTAAGGATTTAATTATCCTGTAACAGGTTATTTGAAAATGGCCAGGAGTTAACCAGGCCATAGCTCAGTTAATGACAGCTTCTTCAAGACAACAGTTTAGGGTGAGCCTGTTTCAATCAAAAAAATCACTTAATAATCAGTATGACACACCTAATTCCATTTGCATTTAAGGAAGGCCCAGGTTTGATATTAGTTTGCTGCAAAGTTAGAGTAGGTATGAGAAGACTTCCTAACACCATAAAGTAAACACACTCCTTCCTTCTCATCTTAAGTTTTGCTTTCTGCGGTTTATTACCCAAAATCTATCACAGTTCAATAATATTAAATCAAAATTCCAAGAAAGGCTATTCAGTTAAAAAAAAGTTTTGCTATAAAATCCCAGGCTGACCTTGCATTTGCAATTCTCTCCTCTACGTCTCAAAGTGTTGAGGTTATAGGCACACATGCACTGCCATAAATTTTAATTAAAATTGACTATCATATGTTGTTACAATGGCTCTATTTTATGATTAGTCATTATTGTTAGTCTTTTATTGTGTCTAATTTCTAAGTTAAACTTGATCATAGGTGCAGTACTGGCAAACACAATACATAAGGGTTTTGATACTATCTGTGGTTTTGAGAATCCATAAAGCCACCCACAGTATATGCTCCTGTGGATAAAGGGAGACAAGTATACTGAAAAATGTCCCATACAACAGAGAAATAAGCAGTTGTCTTTATGGAACTTGGGGTGGGGGGTTGAGCTCAACTGGGTGATCCATCCATCTGCCTATGGGTCACGTAGCCTATACATGATTGGCAGCATTCTTTACAAATGCATCCTGATGTTTTTTCCGAGGAAGGCTGCAGACTAAGCAGCAGTTGTGCTGAAATGCCTGTGCAATATTTACCTTGTGGATCTTGTTTGTAAATGCCTCTGTCTCCTCTTGATGAAGTCTGGTCGCCTGCACGAGCTGACCCTGTAGCTCTTCTATCGAAACACTCTGCTCAGGTAAACCAGGGGGGCCCCTGAGCTGATCAGTGGGATAAAGGAAGGGGTTTAGTGGAAACGAGAACTCCGCTTGACGTGATGACACAGGACAGACATCCGTACAAGCTGAGACATACAGGGGAGACACCGCGCATGGGGCTGCAGCAGTGGAGTGACGGTGGGCACTCGAGCACCGTGGCCACCTGCTCACCTCTCACCTAGGAGGCAAGGCCTAAGTGGGGGCCTAGCACCTGAACTTCACCCTCAACCACCACAAACCAGCCGCAGCAAAGGAAGCCAGGCTGGTTTACAATTGGGGTCCTTGTCCACATAGCAGCCTCAACGCTTTGATTCACTTCCTGAGTCAGGCAGGCCTGGGTTGCACCGTGATTCTGTTCAGGTATGTGCCGATTAGGGGTTTTCCTGTCCACCAAGCATGCCTTCCATTCACCTTGGCAATGTGACCCTGCGTGCTCAGGGTGGGTGGGGTGGGGCTCTTCCAAAGGCCAAATATTGCCCCCAAGCCTCTGATGGGTCTACACTGCCCAAGAGGAACAACACAGACATCTGGTCATTATATTCAGGCTAAAAGCAGATACAGAATTTGTATTTTTATTGGTGGTGACTTATCCTTAAGTCCAAATGGCCTTGGGAGAGAGATCAGCCATTACTTTTTTAATTAAAAAAAATTTTTAAGACGGAAGCAGTTATGCTAAAAATGTTAAGCATCATTAAAATTAAAGCAAGATATTTGCCCACTCACTTGAGCTACTTGAAGATAGGTCATTTATAAAGCTAGGAATTAAGAGTGGATTGTTGCAATAAAACCATGCCATTTCCCTGGCTCTTTCTCCTCCCAGGGGACACTGCTGCTCCTCGGGGTCTGAGGCTCTGTGGCTGTCATGAGTGAAGATCATGCCCCAAAACAGGAAATGCAGAAAACAAATGTGGAGAGCCCTGCACTTAGCATTGTTGGGTAATGGGGAACACTTACAGGAAGAACGAAGGAAAGGAAATCAAAGACATCTGGGATTCATCAACTTTTTGACCAAAATAATTTTTTTTTTTCTTTTTGCCAGTCCTGGGCCTTGAATGCAGGGCCTGAGCACTGTCCCTGGCTTCTTTTTGCTCAAGGCTAGCACTCTGCCACTTGAGCCACAGCGCCACTTCTGGCCTTTTCTATATATGTGGTGCTGAGGAATCGAACCCAGGGCTTCATGTATGGGAGGGAAGCACTCTTGCCACTAGGCCATATTCCCAGTCCCTTGATCAAATTTTGAAAGCTAGCTTTAAATTCATCCAACTGTAAAGAAACCCACGGACTTCTGAGAACATGCTTAAATTGTTGGAAGTTATAGTCTTTTATCTGTGAATTCTCTTTGAAAAGAGGTATTTATCTCTCTATAGGTTGAGTTTACCCCAATGTCTAGTTTTTCATTTCTAAAAGCTCTATGTTATTACTTTCAAAGGTGTGGTCTTTTAATGATAGCAACTTATTCTTCTCTCATGTTTGCTTGCCTTTTATAGTTTTGATCACACTTATTGCATAGTGTCTTATTTGAACATTTGAAGGTCTTAAGAGTCAAATCCTGCCAGGTGCCAACTCCTGCTCCTGTCAGATAGCTTTTTGATTGTGTGCGTATAGTTCTGCATGCTGAATTCATTTCCAATGGGCAGTCATCTATGTGTCTCCTATGTGGCTTGGCTGAGATTGTACCTCCAGGCTGGTGTTGTGTTTGCAGGAGGCAATAAGACACAAATTCCAGTCCTTAGGCCTTCCCACACCATACTGGTAAGATCACTTCAAAGCTTGACCCTGAATAATCTGAGCTAGGACTCCTTCTACTCCCAACTCGGAGCCCTTGCTGGGTGGCTAAGTGTCCTATTGTTTCTCTCCTGCCTGACAACTATAGGCAAATGTTTCTCCTGTTCATTAATGTATCCCAGCAGGTGCTAGGCACAAGGCCCTGTCTCTAGTTCCCTTGGCACTACTGCAACCAACAGTCCTGGTTACCAAATCTGGTAACTATTCCCTTAATCCATTCACCTAATGATCAGACAGTGTTATCATTTCAATTCTAAATAAAATAAATTCCAGTCTTTAGGATTACTCTGACTATCCTGAAATTTAGTTATATAAATAAGAGGACATTTTCTGTTTTATTCAACCAATACTGATGGAGTACTCAAGAGTACTAAGCATTGAGATCAGAAGCCACCAAAGCCTGCCCTTACGGGGCTGTAGTTCAGGTGTTTCCTACTTGCAGCAATGTTTCCAGGTAGCCTGGGCTACTGGTGACCAACTTTATCCTCCAGTTACACATTATTCTACAAACTTAAAACACAGAGGCCCTCCACATTTCAACGCATCAGGTACCATCAGAAAGCTTTATACTGAGAAGACAGTAAAACAGATGTCCTAATCAAGCTTAATAAGGAAAAAAGGACAAGCTATGTAAGTTAATTTCTATTTTCAGGTTAAGTATCCATTATCCAAAAATGCTTGGGACCAGGAGATTAACATGCCATATTTTTTGTATGTGTAATATCTGCATGAATATGAGACACCTTGGGATAGGCCAAGTCTAAACAAAAAATCCCTTTGTGTTTTGTACATACTTTATACACGTGGACTAAAGATTACTTAATACAATCCCTAAAGCCATTTTGTGCATAAAGTTTCATAGTGTAGAAATTTATCTCTCTGAAGTCGTGTGGGTGGTTCAAAAAGTTTTAGATTTTAGAGAATTCTGGACTTCAGATTAAGGAATCCAATTACACTAAACTATCTAGTTTGGCTTCAATCTTAATAAATACTTTATTATTTTAACCATGTAGATAAGCCTCCTATTCTATCACGTGACTGAAGATGGGCCCTCCTGTTCCAGCCACACCTTTGAGAGGCACAGAAGAGAACCCCTGGAGTCCCATGAGGGTGTCGGCCAAGCATTTCTGATTTACCTACAGAGGTTCAGTGCCATCTGTGCAGACCAGGTAAGCCAGGTCTATCTAGGCTGATCAGAAGTTTTAATTTTCTAGATTATCCCTTTTGGCTAATGGAATACTAACATCCCTGATAGCCACTCCTAGCCAATGTGCCAATGTCACTCCAGTGTTACAAAGAACAAAACACAAACACACGATGGCAAAAGTTTCCATCTAGAATGACTCTGCCACGTAACTGCATACAATTACATACATTTGGTGAAACATTTTCATATGACACGTAAACTTCCTCTAGGAAAAGAAACACATTCCTTCATCACCAAATTCCCAAAGGCTTGGTTCTAAAACCCATCCATTGTTCACTTACCTATGATTCTGATCATACTCTACATGAATGCATCCTGACCTATGAAGGCAGTTTTGCTGCTGGTATGTTTTAGTTTTGCAATACTAGGACTTTAACTCCCTGTTATGTGTTGGTTGTTTCTTGAGATAAGGTTTACTTTATGCTCAGATCAGCCTGGATTGCAATCCTCCTCTTTGTACTTTCTCACATCGCTGAGGTGCCAGGCACACACACTGAAATGCCCAGCCACTGGTCAAGATGGAGTCTTGTTATTAACTTTTTTGGTACAGGCTGGTCTCAAATCACAACCCCTTGATCTCGGCCTCCTAAGTGGCTAGGATTAAAGGCTTGAGCCATTGTGCCCATTTTAAGGCAGTTGTATTAAAAAAAAAATACCATGCCCACTTGTTTCTGAAGCTGTGAAGCCCCTAGTCTTGACATCATAGCCACTCTTCTCCCTTGTTAGCACCCTGAATCCCAGCACCTGTGCTTCCCTGAGTCTGTGCACTGCTGTGATTCACCCGGCTAATTTTCTGGACATCTCCCAAGAAGCAGGCTTAATTTTTTTCACCACACTTCAGAAAGGAACATCACTATCTCAATAAACAGAAAGAGAAGAGCCAAGCTGGGGATGTCACTCAAGTGATAGACCACCAGCCATGAGCAAGCAAACCCAGGTCCTGAGTTCAAGCCCCAGTGCCAGCAAACAGAACAAAATACGGAAATGCTTTTCATGGTGAGCCCTGTAATAAATACTAGCCATGCAACGTACACACCAGGACTCGGCAACACCTCCATTACCATGGCTTCGCTTCTGGTGAGCTCCATTTTCTCCTTGCTAGTTCTGCCACCACGCCTTTCAAACACAGGCTGTGAGGTCGGCACATGTGTACAAATACTTGGCATAAACCCCATGTCATTTTTCTGCGGCTGGTATTCACAGCTGAGGCACAGGGACCGCAGAGGCCCAGTGTGCTTCAATGATTAAAGGATAAAAGAAGGAGCCAGGGAGAAGCTCTTTGAGATTTCTGACCCAGAAACTCAATCCTCTGGGCACAGGCTTGGTTTCATTTACATGTGAAATCTGACCAGTGTCCGTGCTTGGCCACTTCTCATTCAGAACTATTTTTAAGGAGCCTGGTGCATTCCACCTGAAAAATTCTATACGCTCTGCTCTTCTCAGCACGTTTAATGGGAGGTGCGGGGAAAGAGCCAGGGCACAGTGCCAGCATCTTACCAATCAGTATCTACAGGGATGAACAAGAAACCCAAGTATTCATCCTTCTGAAGTCTGCTAGGTTGTCTTTAGTCCGGCCACCCCCCAGCATTTCTCCTCACTCACAATACAGACCAGGCACTGGGCCTGCTGAGGTGCATACGGGGTAGGTTTACTCTGCCTCCTCTTTCTATATACAATGTAAGAATACAGCCTGTGCTAAGCACCTGGAGGCCTATCTTTAGTTTTTAGCAGTTAATTTCTACACACTTGTATTAATCATGGATGTTCCTGGGCTCTAACTTTTGTTTATTCCTGCTGTGATTGTGTTAAGAATGCTAGTGCGGGGGAGAGCAAAAGTGGGAGAAAAATGATGGGAGGGGTAACAAGTTTGACAAGAAATGTACTCACTACCTTACATATGCAACTGCAACCCCTCTGTACAACACCTTAATAAAATTAAAAATTTAAAAAGAGAATGCTAGCCAAACTGGATGGTGATAACTCACATTTGCAATCCTAGCTACTCAGAAGGCTGAGATCTGAGAACCAGGATGCAAAGCCAACTCAGGAAGAAAAGTCCATGAGACTCCTATCTGCGAAGAACCAGCCGAAAAACTGGACTGCAGGATGGAGGGAGGGAGGAAAGGGAGGGAAGGAAAGGACAAAAGAAAAAGGAAGGAAGGAAGGAAGGAAGGAAGGAAGGAAGGAAGGAAGGAAGGAAGGAAGGAAGGAAGGAAGGAAGGAAGGAAGGAAGGAAGGGAAAAAAGAAAGAAAAGAAGAAAAGAAAGAAAAACAGAAGAAAGTTGGCCTGGAGTGACCTTGCTTTCTCTAAGTGTAGCGAACGGTTGCAGCTGTCTGCTGAAATGGGTAACATATATAGACTTTCTCATTTATCTCCTTCTTGATGTTATTACTGCTGCTGTTGGCACTGCTGCAACTGAAGCATGGCTAGAATACCATCATCTTCCAAACTAACAACGTATCTTCCTTCTTTATCCCCAAATACGAAAATGCCTAAAGTCAAATTCCTTACCAAACACTTGTGAAATTCACCAAGTTCTCTCTTCTTTTGTGCTAGTATTGCTGGCGGCTTCCCAACACCCCAGTCACTAAGGACCAGGAGCACAGAGAGAGCTCCACACAGCTACAAGTAGTTGGCCAGAGGACAAAATCAGTGGTTATTTAAAGGACAGTGTTAAGCGGACACAGAGACAACTGCTAGCAGCGCATCTTCAACTGTTTGCTGGCCTCTTTCAGGATGGGAATATCTGTGGTTGGGGCTCAGGGTGTGGCCCGGGGGCAGTGTTCTCCCCGGGCAGAGCGTGTGCAAGGAGGCCCTGGGTTCCATCCATTCCTGTACAAGGGAAGGGGAGGGAACGAAAGAGGGGAAAGGGAGAGAAAGGAGGGGAGGGAAGGGGGGAGACATCCAGAGGGGAAGGGAAGGGAGGGGAGGGGCATGTTTGTTTTTTGTCAGTAACTGAGTTGTGGATTCTTTAACAGCGGTTTGGGGCCGAGCTGCTGTTACAGGGAAACTTTGTGTGCCATTTTCATGAGAGCTTCCCACAAACATATACTGCTGACAGCGAATTTAAAGGTGTTTTCATTAACTTCCTGGAATGTGCCCTTTAGCGCAGCATAAATCTCACAACCAGGTCGGCGAGACTGTGGCCTCATCCCTGACGCAAGGGACAGACCCTCAGCCCTTCTAGCCAAAGGAAGCACTGTGGACACACGGAAGGAGCTTCAGAACATGTTCCGTGGAAAGTCTCTTTCAAAATAGAATGTGTTTGCATTCTCAGGTTTTCTCTTCCATGTGAAATGCCTTTGTGACCACAAATGTCAGAGGGAAGGTTAGAAGAGGAAGGACGCAGGCGTCCTGATGAACACTCCAGTCCCTTCTAGGAAACAATGCTACCTCCACAAGGCCCTCCATTAAAATAAGACAGTGAAATGACTACCATGGCTGGTCAGTCCTGAATGACGAGTGACGGTGACTAGAAACACAGCCCAGGGGAGGGCAGGCTCAGTGCTGACTGTTTCTCTGCCAAAGCTCAGGATCTAGTTTGTTACCAACCCACCTAGAGGCTCATTAGCAAAGGCTTTACCCCCTGGGCCTCATCTCCCTCACTATGGAACAAGAGAATAAGTCTAAAGACTAGTCATTCTCTGCTGCTTTCACTGGGTGACACTTGCCAGCGATTCCCATGTCACCATATGGTACCATGCATCTTGGCTCATCTGCCTTTTATGGATGTGGACTTAGCTGTCATTTAGCCGAGTTCAACCAAATACCTTTTTTTCCCCTCAGTGCTAGTTGCCGAGTCTCTGCCATGCAGGCATTTGTGTGGCACCTGATCATGGCTCCAGGGTCAATCTGGACATTGGAGAAGATCTCCTCTACTCACAGAGCTTCATAAGCCATGACTGGACACAACCTGGCCTGAATGACAGGCACCGGGAAAGGGGGCTGCAGCTCTCACAAACAGCCCAGCAAAGGCTAAAGAGGGCTGTGTGCGGCCCGAGCTACATTTCTGACTCAGGGATTGGGAAACAACTGGGAACAACTGGGAAAACTGATACCAGGATGGGGGCCTCCTGGCCCGCTGCCTCTCTTTATTAGCCCACCTTTCTGGGGTCACAGCACTTGGTATTTTTGAGAAACCTCCTCATTCGGCAGCTCACTGGTCTGGAAGTCCCCCCACATAGACCGACATGGGGCAGCAGGCAGTTCTGCCACCCTATACCTCATCTTCTCACCGAGGAGAAAGCCGAAGCCACAAGACTTCCTGAAAAACCACACTAGTAGTTTTCCACAGCACTGCTAGAAACAGCGTGGTGCTCCAGCCCTAACTAGAGGCTGGGAAATGGGCCTTCCTGAGGTTCCCTTCCTAGAGACAGATCTGCCCAGCCCTCTGAAACGTACATAGCTCTGAGTTTGCGACGGCCCACGTATTCGGCACTCAGAGGACGAGCCTCCACACAGGACAGGGTAACAAAAGTACTTCCTGGGAAAGTTCCATTAAGTCATCTGGGCTAACTCACTGAACCCGTGGGGAAAATGAGTGTCCCAAATAATTGGCTACTCTGCTTTACTTCTGATATTAAACGGAGAGACATCGGATTTGCTGTTCTGGAACATAACACACTGAAGTTTGAAATGATGTCAGACGTGCCTAACTCTGTGTCTAACAATGATGGTTCAGAAAATGTTAAACGCAAAATGGCAGATGCTCACTCTGGGTGCTCTCACCAGGTGACAATTTTAGTTCCCGACCTGCCCGTGGGGGCACCCTGTACCCCTCCGATGGACGTGCTAAGACTGCCTGCTTCCCACGAGACTGGCACATGCGTGTGTTTGGCCCTGCGGTGCGTGGAGCACCTTCTACCACACCTCCTTAGTACACAGAGTGGTACCTCATTTCTTTTCCTCTGGGGTGCGGCCCGGGTGCCACCTTCTCAGGTGAGGCTGGCCTCTCAGGTAACACGAGGATGATGGGACTGTAAATGGTGTTCCATGACACTTTTTAGCTTTCGTTTAAGACATGATTTTCATGTCCTTGTGCTCACAGAGGTACAGATGCAATGCGCTCTCTTACAAGGGGCCAGGTGAACAGCCACTAATCAGACCCATTGGGTCTTGTGGGAGAAGCCCACGGTGGCTCTTTCTGATGGTGGCACCCCGTCTTACCTCACCAGCAGCATAGCGCATGGATCCAGGGCATCAGTCCGTCATTACACAGTCCAGCTTTTCTGCCTACTGATCTGTTTGCTTCCCACAGTGATAATCCCCACCACCCCCATCAGCTCTGCTCTGGGGGAGTTACTCCCATGTCTCAGAATGAAGCCGTCACAGCCAGATAGGAATGGAGAAATTCAGGTGGGTCTTCCGAGAAGACATGCCCTTTTCTAATAGAGAATGTGCCATCATAAAAATGTGAACACCCCGAGTACCAGGCAGGGGTCCAGCCGGGGCTAGCTGCTGGGAAGACCTTTCTGTTCTGTGTGGGGTGCCTTGTTTCAAAAGCTCCCCTCTTACAGAACTACAGATCATTTCAGCAAGGCAAGCATCTGCAGTTGTGTGTACAGTGGTTACTATGGTAACAGGGCTGACTGAGGATGCCACAAGTGGGCTATAAGACATCATTGCTTCTACCAAAACAAGGCCAAAACAAGTGTTCCCAGAGACCATGGGGGCAAGTCATATGAGACACAGGCAATGAAGAACAGAAGGAAAGGAAAGCTCCTTCCAGACCAGGGAAGATCCGGCTTTCTCTGCTGTAGGGCAGGAAGCCATTAGACACTCTCAAGTCAATCCAGCATGTCTGCCCACCCCTCCAGGCACCCATGGGGCGTGGGGACCCAGGCCTGGGGGGTGAAGAAGCGGAGGAGGTTGCTATGAGCTGTCCTTCCCATTTGACAAGGAGGGTGGTGGCTCACCCATAGGTACCGGTGTACACATCCCGCTTGTCACTGCCTGCAATGGATTCTGATTCCAGGGTAAGCTCTACCTGGTTCCAGGTTCTCCTGCCAGCTTGCCTAAGGACCTTGTCCCATGGGAAACATCACACAGCCAGACACACAGAAGAGGGGCAGGGAGAGGTGGAGTGGCACAGTGGCTGCTGGCCATGGGACTTCAGTGAGCACACTCACTCACCTCTAGCAGATTGAAGCAGCTCTGGCCCGCAGGCCGGTGGTTCCCAACGTCCCCGTCAGCCCGGCGGTGCAGCTCGCGCGTGGCGGCTCGCAGGCGCAGGCCCTCTGGCTCGTCCCCTCGCTCCTGAGAGAGCGGCCACTCCAGCTGATCTCTCAGTTTGGACTGTTAGGTGCAGGGGAGGGATTTTTGTTTTCAGATTTCGATGTTTAGACAAGACACAGAGGATAAAGGATAGGGAGGTGGATAAAGAAAACAAAAACAGGTAAGGCAGACAATGAAAAAATACTACCAGACAAGGAAAAGCACGAACAAGAAAACCAACTTCATTACACACACTGACAAAGGAGAACGAGAAGTAAAATGAAGACGGATGGAAGCATCTACGAAACTGGGAAGAGAAAGGGGGAAATGCAAACACGAGTAATGGATGAAGCACGTGCGACGAGGACGCATGGATCACACACAGCTCCACGGGAAGCACACTAGCTATGAGGGACACAGAGATCAGGCTCTGCCTTCCTTACTTGCGGGTTGAGCGGCACAAGGCACAGTCCAGGGTGGCAGCTGGGCCATGCGCCCGGGGTGATGTCTGGGAAAGCGGTCCTTGTGAGCCCCTCCATGCATGGGAGGGCCGCAGGGGCGAGCCGGCAGTGGGATTTTTCCATCAAAAACAACCTTCTCTCGGAATGGGGCTTCTCTCCCCAAGCCTGGCTTATCTTCCATGGGAGTGAGTGGGCCTGGGCCACCTACGGCCTCTCAGAACTGCACTGTGTCCCCTTGGGAAGAAACCCAAGCAGGGATTCGGAGGCCTGGGAGCGAGTCTGCTAACATCCTGACTGTGGCACGAGTTGGTATCTGTCTTAAACTCCTGATTATTTCTTCATCGAGGTGGCTGGTTGTTTGAGGAAAGAGCGGGGACAGGCTGTGTGGGTCTCTAGAGCACCCCCCCCCCCAGGTTTAGCCTTGTCACGAGGGAGGCCTCTAAGCCACCAGTAGTAGCGAAGTTAAAAATAAAAAGAAGAAACGGAGGAAGAAACAAGGAAATAAAGAGAACTTAAGAACAAAACAAAACAACCCAACCAAGAGAAAGGATTTGGTTGGTGCTGGAGGCTTTAGTACAATGCAGGTCTGAAATCACAACCAAGCAGCCGTGAGCAGTGCGAGCCCCAGAGCAGCAATGCCAGCGAGGAGGAGGAAGAGCAAGACGGAGCAGGGAGGCGAAGCCTGAAGCCCCCTTACCTGCAAATCTGGGCCCAGCTCCTTCCCTAGGTTCCCGATGGGGGAGTCCCGGGACACAGAGGTCACCGTGGAGAGGAAGCTCGATGACTCTGTGAGGTGGGACAAAGGTGACAGCCCATCCCCAATGCGGGTCACCTGCTCCAGGAAGGCCTGCAGCTCTTTCCTGAATGCTTTCATATTCACATTGAGGGTCCCCAGCAGGTGGGGCTCATTCTGGCCCCTTTCGCCCTCACCCTGGATACCAGGCAAGGCCAAGCTGCTGCCCTGTAACCCTGAGTCGTGGATGAAGTCGTCCGTGTCCGTGATGAGGCGCTCCACAGTCCTCTCCAGTCGCTGGGCCTCTTGCTTTATGGTCACCAAGCACTCGGTGTCCTCTCGAGATCTCAGAAGCTCTACTGGGCACTGTTCGCTGGCCTCTGAAGGCTTTCCACTCCCAAAGCCTGATGTTTTCTCAAACATGTCCTCCGAGTCACTTTCCCCGCCCACTGGCCCTTCCCGCTTGGGCTGGGGCAGGCGGCCTTCTTCCCCATCGCTCTCTTTCTTGCCTGTGTCACTGTCGGCATCACTGTCCCTAGGGCTTGGGGCACGCAGCCCCAGGTGGGCTGCCAGGTCGCAGCGCTGGACATTGGACAGCAGCACTCGGTTCTCATACTGGAGCTTCATGACCTTCCCGCTCAGCTCGCTGATCTGCAGCCTGGCAGACTTCAGTTCCTCCTGCAGTGGCAACCCCGTTCCAGGGCCCTTACCTGTGCTGTCCCCAAGCCAGCCCGGCTCCTGGCGAGGCTCAAACTTGAACTTGCTCAGCTCGCTGGTCAACTGGCGGTTATGGTCTTCGATCTCAGATATGGACCTCCTCAGCAGCTCAGCCTCCTCTTCCACAAACTGCAGGTGTCGGCGGAGCTCTGCAGAGGACTCCAGAGAGTCCCCAAAGGGTGAGGTAGGGATGCTTGGCATGTGGTCCCGGCCTGGTCCCTCACGCTCGTGCTGAACCCGCATGTCCTCCATCTCGGCTTTGAGGCCTCGGTTCTCCACCTCTAGTTCCACGATCTTCCGGCCCAGGATGTTGGCTTCCTCCTCCACCAGCTTCAGCCGCAGCTTTAGCTCTGCCTCCCTGGTGCTGGGGGGTCCTCCGGCTTCCCCTGTGGGGAGGGGACTATCCACATCACCATAGAGCGACTTGTACTTCTGGAGCTCCTGCTCCAGCTCGTCCTTCTCCCTCCCCAGCTTAGCCATCTTTTTGCGCATCAGGGAGGCTTCCTCTTTGGCAAATTGCAGCTGGCACTTCAGATCGGCACTGTCTTCCTGCCAGGAAAGAACAGCCCGGGAGAAGGGTTATTTGAAAATACCAAATGTTCGTGTTTTTTGATGATTCCCCTCGCACCTCGCCCCCAAAACACACACATAAACACAAAACACCGATCTCTCTGTCGGTGTTGTCAAGTTACGTGGAGAAGGGAGCCAGGACAAAACATCGGTGAGCCCAGAATCTTCATGGATGAGACCTAGGAAGGGCCCACACTTTGTGTGCTTTGTTACGGGAGACAGGAAACGGAAGGATTAGTTTGGGGGAAAATCATGCACATGGAAATCATCATACAGGTTATGAATGAAGGAGACGATGAAATGAAACCGACAGCTGTCAGTAATATGGCAAACTGTATGTGACCAGCCAGTTTCATCCCCAGCACTTTGAAAGACACCAGAACCCCTCTCTGAAGCCTGGGGCTTCAGGGTCTGCAGTTTTCCTCCCCAGTGCACACCCCTCTCATTCCAAGTGGCTGGTAATCCACAAGGTTCCACTTGGATGAGGAGATTGGGTACCACCCAATCAAAGCCCAGCTTTCTACTGACTGGCAATGGACCTCTCCCTGGACCTCTCCCCTTTCTCAAAATACCACAAGAACGACATAAAGATGGGACAATGAGGTGATGGGCGTGAGGGGTCTCTGGAAGTTGAGGTGCTATGTCAGTATCAAGGGCTTATGACTAACATACATGAGGCACCACAAACCAAGACAACCAGGCTATTGCCAACCTTGCCCTGCAAGAACCATTTGACCTTTGGTCCCACCCTGTTCCCTTTAGTCGGTATGATACTACAGTAGGAAGTTAACTCAGTCAAGTGTTTGCAAACCTGAGTCATTCTCAGCAGAATTCTAGAGGGAAATACCAGAGATTTCTAGAGAGTTCCCAAAGGCTTTGCAGGACTAGAGATGTGGGTAAAGTGCTAGAGCAACCAGCTACCAAAGCAAGTTCTGCCACTAATGGTCTTCAATGTCCAACGGCCTGCACTGCCTGGTGGGGGCACTTTCTAGACCAAGTGGAAAGTCAACTCTGCCTTTCCAATGGGAGTCTCCATGCTCTGAAGCAATGCAAATTGTATCTTGGCCTTACAAAGTTGTTGTATTACAAGGTTGTTTCATATTCAGTAAGTGGGAGCAATGACCAATTTCATCTCTGATTGGCTAACAGAAGTTCTAAACGGCAATGGGAGGAATGGGGCAATGACACTAGTAAAGGCTTCTCTATCCCATGGAGAAAGTGTTAACTATTGCTTTGAGAATCACCACACTGTGCGCCAGGCTGCTTAACCACCCTCAAGATCAAATCCATCATCTGGGAGAAAACTGTTAACTCTGGCAAAGGATCACTTTTGTTCAAAAAATCTGGTAGGTTCAACATAGCTTTCATGCTCAAAAGACCCATCTCACTCTCAGTGACATATTCTGACAGCATAAAAGCCATGAGACAGACACCAATTTAACTTTCTTCTTCTCCCTGCCTTGTCCTCTCCTCTCTCCCATAAACCTATGGGAGAAAAAAATGGGTTCCCACTGTCCTTTGAGAGGAGGAGGATCAAACCAGTCAGCCCTGTTGGGTATGAGGGCCAATATGCTACTCAGAGTCCTAGCTTTGTTCCCCAACACTATCCAGGGACTTAGATGAAGTGATACTGTCTCCTAAAGCCAGATCCTCCTTGAACCACAGGTCATTATGAAGGTCATTAAAACAATACAAAATGGGTTGCAACTGGCAAATCATCCTATCCTAGTGCCCCAAACCCAACTTTCTACTTTGTCTGAAACAAAATTATGAATGTAGCTGGTCGCCCTGCTTCCCTCTCATGCTTGGTTCCTCCCCTATTTTACACACATAACCTTCAAGTTCTAAGAACTTATCACATTAACCCTTTAGTTAGGTTTTGGTTACACAGACATAAAAAGGGTTCCGGTGACTACTGTCCTACTCATAGCCACTGAGCAAAATGAGTTATAACTTCTTTTTAAGTAGACCCTACATGGGCCTTAAAAACACATATACCGTTTATCCTAATAGCAAAGAGAAAGCATACTTATTTGTTCATTTATTCACTCAGTAAATATTGAGTACCTACTCTGTAGCAGAAATTGGCATGTATTTTTAAACAACTCCAGTGTCTTAGAACTTTCTAAAATAGAACAATTAAAAGTACATTTTGACTGACTATAGTAAATACAAAACATGGACTTTAAAGAAAGGTAAAATGCTCATCAATGGAGACAGCTTCTAAATAACTTCAGTGAATTTTGGAGGAGTTAAATGTGCGGAAGGGAAGACAGAAGAGGCCCTGCAACCCAGCCTTATATTTAGCCATTGACCCAAATTGCCTAAATGATCCCATCTCCACCTCTGAAGCAGAGAAATCTGGGTAGCAAATATCACTGAAGAGAACTTGGTCCAGCAGTGGGAACAATGGGCTCCATCCTATGGCCACCTCCAGCCTGGGACTCCAGATTAGGCCATAGAAGGCGTGGTCAGGGCCACCTACGGTGACCAATGTGAGGCCTTGATGTGGTGAAAGTGAAAGGGGTCTACACAGCTCAGGAAGATTCATGTGGAACTGAGTGTGGATCAGACTCTCAGGCAGCTCTCCTAAGAGCTTCTCCCTTCCTCCAAAGTCAAATGAAGAAGTGGGAGAAGGAGGGCCCCCCGAGAGGGACAGTAAAATATTGTGGAAGTTCTAAGTACCTATCTACACTCCCTTACATCAGTAGAAAATCTCACAGAGCCCTCTAATAGCCATGACTTCTGAAAACCTTGAACCTTATATTCTTTCCCTCCATCCACTACCTCCTACAAGCCTAACTATGGACAACACCATTTTCTCCCCATCTCCTGGAGCCCAAGTCAGGTTACTTAAAGTGGCATTCCATGGCAGGCCCTAGTGAGTATCCGATCTGCACATTACCTGAGGACTGACAAAATATCCACAAAGTCTTCTTGTTCCTTAAAGAAAGAAACTATAGAAACAGTAGGAGCCTGACATATGAGAAAGCATGCTGTCATTTCAACTCAACACCCATGCACTACAAGGCTGCCACCAAGCCCAAAGCAGAGCCAGACAGAAAGACAACCTTGGAGCCAAGGAAGTGGGTGGTAAATGAAGGAGTCGGATTCCTTCCCTGAGGCCACTTCCCACGGAAGCCTATGTGTGAGAGAGGATACCCTAATCCCCCGGGGAAACTGAGTAGGGCA
This sequence comes from Perognathus longimembris pacificus, assembly GCF_023159225.1. Classification (NCBI taxonomy): domain Eukaryota; kingdom Metazoa; phylum Chordata; class Mammalia; order Rodentia; family Heteromyidae; genus Perognathus; species Perognathus longimembris. The sequence goes on along the minus strand of NC_063175.1, from coordinate 8,275,631 downwards.
GCCATTCCTCTAATCAGAAGGATAATCTCAGCCTTGGCTCAACTATTGGGGGCTTATCTTGTAACTGAAGATTTGTGACAACTCTGCCAAGACTGTGGGAGAGGCCTCCAGACTGCACTCTAAGATTAAGAATACCAAGCTCTGATTCCAGGAGCCCATAGGAGAGCTCCCAGATTGCAGAATGAAAGCACAAGGTCAAGCCTAACTTTCCCCAGGAAACGATTCCCACTGAGTGCGGAGAAGGCAAGCATGGCATAGGATCAGACACACAGGGACCAGCACCGTCACCACCAGCTGGAAAGGCCTTGTCAAGCAACAGAAATATATCACCGTAAATCAGAATATATTCTCTGGCTTGCAAGTCTGCCATCTACCCAGCACTCCAGTGGCTGACTGCCCGCATGCCTACCTTGCGCCGAGGCGCCAGCTTCCTTTGGGTTTTGGTGGCCGGCCTGCAGTTCCCGAGGTGCTCCGTTCCACCATTCTGCTGGACAGAAACTCCTTTCTCAATTACCCCACTGGCAGAGCAGGGCAACCCCACACATCGCCACCCGGGGAGCTATGGGTGTCCTGTTTTACCCACAGGTGAATGTTGTGACCCTCATCCTAGGTAAGGGAAAGAAAAGCTCTTTGCTGGCCAACAGCCAGGAAGTCAGAAACGAATTCTAAGCTCAGGAGGGGGAGGAGCCCAGTGGGGAGATGCCTTTAATTTCCCTGTGATGAGTGGATTTCAGAATGAGATTTAGAGGACTAAGGGGGGAAGAAAAGAGTTATTCTTTGGCATTCCTGTTGCTCATGAGACTGGGCCCTTCTCCACAGACATCCTGGAAGGCTTATGAGTTTGGGGAACACAGGAACCAGAGGGAATCATGAAGAGGGGAATTTTTTGGGATAGTGCTATTCTACCGCCTTTGGGCCTTCCCTAGTACTCTGACTTACTGTATTTCTCCAATTACTCTTAGTGTTGGGTGAACTGATAGCCCAATGCTACCTTTGTGCTGTCCAGCACCTAATGCTAGCAGCAATTTTAAAGAGAAGAAAGGAATCCAGTAAAACAACTTTCAGAAGATCTTTGAAGAACACATTATTATGTACATAGAGAGGGCTTACTGAGCCTTTACCAATTATTCAGCTTAAATATTTACTCTCCATTAGGAAATTAAATTTTCTTTCTATATTGTTCAGCTGCACATTTAAAAACCATGCACTTACAAACCAAAGGCTAATGAATGACCAAACTGTCTAGTAGCTGGATTTCTTTACTGTATGAATGACTCTGAAAGCCAAAACATTTCTACCAATATGGCCAGCCCCCGGGACCACACCTAGTTATGTTTTCACGCAAAGCCAGCTTCTTCTCTTTCCTAAAAAGCTGTGAGTGCATGAGAAAAATTAAAGGAAGGAGCTGCAGCTTCAGAAATAAAACATTCACCTGTGGAAGTTTTGAATAAATTCTAATGTTTTGGCAGGTGATGGTTTTTTGAATGTTTCAAGACAAAGCTATTATTTTTTGAGAGAATTCAAGACAAAGTAAGCTTCCTCTTTCCAAGACAAAACATTCCGAACGAAGGCATCAGCTTACCTGGTTAAAGGTTTTCTTCTCTTTGAACATTTCCCGGCTACTTCTTCTCTTTAGGGAACTCTGGAACAGAGCCAAGTGACATTATGTTATTGGAGAGTGACAGGGGACACCTGGAAATGAGTCTCGTCCTATGAGTGGGACATGCATGCCCACAGTCTGTTTTCCTCTATTATCGAGAAACAACTTAGACTCAACATTTAAATGCATTGGATATGCTTTGTGAGGTCTTCGATTACTAAGACATTTTTACTCCAATTACTCTATTGGGGGATGGATTTCTCACTGATTCAGTTTAGTGAAAAAGAAAGATGGCTTGGATAATTTGTAGCAGTAAAGAAAAGGCAAGAGGAGGACAAAGATAGGAGATACATAGATTTCTGGAACTGGCTTGTTTCCTAATAATGATTTGTTTAGCCTCCTATCATAATTAGATGGTGTTTCCTGAGTGGCTAGATAAAAAGTGGTAGAAAGGCCGAGCAACAGCAGCTCATGCCTGTTATCCTAGCTAATCAGGAGGCTGAGATCTGAGGATTGCAGTTCAAAGCCAGCACAGGCAGAAAAGTCCATGAGATTCTTATCTCCAATTAATCACAGAAAATGCTACAAGTAGAGCCATGGTTCAAGTGGTATAGTGCTGGCCTTGAGCACAAAAGCTTAGGGACAGCACTGAGGCCCAGAGTCAGAGTTCAAACCCCAGGACTGGCAATAAATAAAGTAAGTAGTAGAAAGGGGGAGATTCATGGCTCTTGTTTATGAAGGAAAAAAATCCCTATCTAGTTTACAAAATTTTTTAGGGGTAGGGAGTACTACACTTTTTTTTTAATCTTTTGAGATAGGTCTCATCAACTTTTGTCCAAGTTGGCTTGGAACAACCCTCCAGATCTCTATCTCTCTAGTATTTAGGATTATAGGGGTAAACTACCAGCCCAGATTAGGTTACAAACTTCTTGTTAAAAAGCTACTCCAATTCATGATCACACCAGCACCTTACAGGCATTAGAGAGTTCATAATTTATTCTTATGTGGTCCCTGCCTAGTTTCCCACACAACCACCTCTCAGTACCAAGAGTCTGCCCTCCCCCATCAGGACACCAAAATCCTCCAGTGCTGGTTTCTTACACAGAAGTATGCCATATTTGCATAGAATCCCTGAAAATCCTCCACGCATCTTTTAAGTCATCCTCAGATTACTTACAATACCTAATAAGATATAATGCTGTGTAAATAGCTGGCATACTGTGTTGTTTAGGTAATGATTACAAGAAAAAAAAAAAAGCCTGCACATGTTCAGCACAGACAAAAGGTTTTTCAGATATTTGAGTCATGGTTGGTTGAATCCATGGATGCAGAAGCCTCACATACAGAAGTGCAATTACCTAGTAAAAGCACTGTGGCCAGCAACACTTAGTGAGTGACATTACAGGTGCATCTTTGCCTATTCCAGGGAGGAAAAGAGAGCAACTCAAACATAGGTATGTGTCACAGGACTATGGGATGTTCAAAATTAACTAGCAGGAGCCAGTACTGATTCTGCTCAGATCAAGCACAAAGACAGACCGAAAGACCAGAAGAAGAGGTGGAACCTGGAGAAACAAGAAGTGCATAGCCTCCCGTGAGGAAAATGGGAGTGAATAGTTGGCAAGTAAAACTCTGCACGAACTGATGCTAGCCAGTTTGGCACAAAGGAGTGGTAACCCTTCCTTCAACTCTGTAACCTGGGCTCTATACTGAAGTCCCCTTGGCTTCTCAGATCCCTCTGGCTTTGTCCCTGTGCAGCTTCTCAGCATCTTGACAGCTCGAGGAGGAGGGAGGTGCCTATGCAAGTCACGCTCAGAGAGGAGGGAGGTGCCTATGCAAGTCACACTCAGGGAAAACTCGAGACCACCAACTCTGTTAGCCATACCCTAAGCATCTCCCGCTCAGAATGCCAGGCCTTGCCACCTGTGGGGGAAATTTAAGATAGGGAACAACTATAATTCCAGCTTCCCATTAGCTTCTAGGAGGTTGGAGACCTATAAAAGAAAACAGTAATTTGAAGGAAAGCTCTAGGGGAAAAAATGGGAGGAAGAAGGCTATGAAGTCAGCCTGGGGTGCTGGCAGGTCCATAGTGTAAACAGTCACAGGCTCCAGACTTCACCAGGGTGGGGAAGGTGGGGGTTGTAGTGGTGTTGATGGAGAAGGAGCTACCTCTAAATGCCAGCTGCATTTATTTCTCTTTGTCTTTGGAAAGACGGGGCCAACCAGAAAAGCAGTGTTCTGCAACAGTCTTGGCCTTTCTGAAAGATCATGGGAGATGTTGTCTTTCATAGTAAGTAGGCTTTCCAGGTCTTCACTGGCACCCCACAGTGAGGTTGCTTCTCTGTGAACTAGCAGGATGAGATAACAGCCTCTGGTGACTTCTACAGGGAAGAGGAAGAAGGAGGAAGAGAAAAAGAAGGGGAAGAAAGGAGGAAGGGTGAAAGGGACTATTTCTTGGGCTTTATATTAAGCCTTTCAAATCTGAGCCTGCCATAACCACCACCCTCAGTGAGCTACTCTGACTTCAACACATTCTTCTGATAAACAGAACGCAGACCCTCTCCACACTAGAAGAAAACTAAAGGCATAAACCCAAAATGAAAGCTAGCAGAGGACACCAAAGGTTCCTAAGGATCATGCAGAATCACAGGTTGCTGCACAGAAAGGCCTCCAGCAGGGAGGGAAAGCCAGAAGGCCGGGAGCGGTGGGTGGATTCCCCCAGCCTCTCCTGGTGTGTCTGTCCCCTTGCAGATGGGCGGCGTAGCTCTGAAGCCTGTGATCTGGCTAGAGCAAACCACAGAACAGGCAGGGTTAATATAAGACAGGCAACACAGAACCCACTGGCAATGGCAAACGGAGTGGAAGGTATTGCAATGATCGTCGAAGTTCAACAGAAATTTGCAGGACTCACGAAGGAAGCCATAGAACATTGATGACTGATGCACAGTAATGCCAATGCTGCCTGATCGGAAGGCCTTTCATTTTAAAGACACAACATTTCTCCAGACCACTTTATGAGGATGATGTCACTCACCAAACTCCTCCCTTGTATGTAATATATGTGTACCTAATAGGTTTGTACATGCATGTAACATGATGTGTACTTTTCATGTGTTTGTGAACTTGATAAAATTATTCAAACATTCATCTAGAAAAGGGGAAGGCAACATATGGTCCTCAAGAGAAATCAAGCCCAAGCCTGTTTTATAACGAGTGTTTCATGAGAACACAGCCTCCCTGTCTATGGCCGCTTTGCAGTCAAGGGCAGAACTGAGCACCAGTGTAAACCACTATGGCCTGGAAAGCCTCAAATGTTGGTATCTGGCCCTTTGCAGAAAGGCTTTGCTGACTCTGACTGGTATATGTATGAGAGAGAATAGCCAAGAAATACTCTGAAAAAGGAAAACAATAATAACAGGCTTACACTGTTGAATACAGAAATATGACACAATGGTTTTATATTAGAACAAGGATATACAGATTAATGGAGCAAAACAGAAAACTCGGAAATAGCTTTGGGAGTATATGAGATTTTAATCTTCCACCAAGGTAGCCTTTTAAATCAGCGAGGAAAGAATGTGCCAGCTGGTATGGGTTTGTAGAACAACGACATAAATATTCTGAAAACATGGCAAAAACAGAAACATCAGAAAACAAATCCTACCCCAGGTGCCGGTGGCTCACACCCATAGTTCTAGTGACTCAGAAGACTGCAAGATCTGAGGATTGAAGTTTAAGGCCTGCCTAGGCAGAAAAAGTCCAAAGACTCAATCTCTAATTAAGCAGGATAAAATTTTTAAAAAGTTGGATCAGAGGCATGGCTCAAGCTATAGAACACCAATCATAGAAAAGGCCCTGAGCTCAAGCCCCAGTATCAGTACACACACACACACACACACACACACACACACACACACACACACACACACACACACACACACGGAAGGAAGGGAGGGAGGGAGGGAGGGAGAGAGAGAGAGAGGGAGGGAGGAAATCCTAGAGGAATTAAAATCTGAGATGGCTGGGTGCTAGTGGCTAGCCTTGAGCAAAAAAGCTCAGGGACAGGGCCCAGGCCCTGAGTTTAAACACCACAACTAACAAAAGTGAATTTAAAATTTTTAAATTAAGGTTTTCAGCAGACTGGAATGTAAAATGTATTGAGCCTAAAATGTTAGTGGGCAAACACCAACATCATTGCTTATCAGGTAAAACTGACAAAAAATATGCATATGTACATATGTAAGCAAACTCATGATAAAAACAAAAATTTTTGATCAGGGATCAAATTAATAAATGTTATTTCAATAGAAGCAGTGAAATGTTTATAACCTCACATGATGTGTTTTGGTCTTGTCCTTAAAACCTATATGTGGCAGTTTGGGAAAGAAATGTGTTTCACAATTATATACAGTCATAACTGCAAGGAGAAAAAAAACAAGGCCAGGAACAGAGCCCAGTCCTGAGTTCAAGCCCCACAATGGAAAAAAAATGAGATGCAAAGTATTACAAAGGAACTAAGAAAAAAGATGAATGCCTATCTGTTCTTGAGAAATTACCTTTAAATATCCAGAAACAGAAGCAGAAATATTTAGGGAAGAGCCAGGTACTGGTGGCTCATGCTTGTAATCCTACCTACTCAGGAGGCTAAAATGTGAGGGTCGTGGTTCAAATCCAGCCCAAGCAGGAGAGTTCATGAGACCTTTATCTCCAATTAGCCACGAGAAAACCAGAAGTGGCACTGTGGCTCAAAGTTGTCTAGCACAAAAGCCCAAGAACAGTGCCCAGGCTCTGAGTTCAAGCCCTATGACCGACTGAAAACAAAAAGGGATTATTCATGGAAAAGACTTAAATAAATTCCTAAAATTATTTTTTCTTTTTTTATATGTTAAAAGAAACCAGTGTGTAGGGCTGGGGATATGGCCTAGTGGCAAGAGCGCTTGCCTCATATACTTGAAGCCCTGGGTTCAATTCCCCAGCACCACATATACAGAAAATGGCCAGAAGTGGCGCTGTGACTCAAGTGGCAGAGTGCTAGCCTTGAGCAAAAAGAAGCCAGGGACAGTGCTCAGGCCCTGAGTCCAAGGCCCAGGACTGGCAAAAAAAAAAAAAAAGAAACCAGTGAAATCAAAGGGGATACATTGTATACAAGTGTAGAAATGTGGGCTGGGGATATGGCCTAGTGGCAAGAGTGCCTTCCTTATATACAAGTGTAGAAATGTCACCATAAAACCTCCCCTTGTAAAACTAATACATGCTAATGAAAAAGAAAGAAAACCTCAGAGAGTAATATAAGGCAAATGACCTAAGAATTTTACACCTATGACAAAAAGAGTATCTGCAAGCAAAGGTATAACCATCCTAGTAAGAAAAGAGTCAAGAGATTACTAGAAGTTACCTTGTATTTTCACTTGGAAATTTACAGACTCAAGAGAAGTAGGGCACCTGGTCCTGCCCTGCCATGGTAATTCCAGCTCTGAGGACAATACACACTGTGTCATGATGGGGGTCGAATGTCCTGTGAAGCACCTCTGATAGTAAGGGAATAATACATGGAGGTATTACCACGATCTTCCCTTCTACTGTACTGAGCATAGTTAGTGTGTACAATATGTTCTGACATTCCTATCATGATATCCATGTCCGTAGTGAAGTGACTGCTGTGTTCAACCAAGTTAACACATTCACCATCTCATACAGCTACCTTTTCTTCATTTCTGTGTGTGTGTGTGTGTGTGTGTGTGTGTGTGTGTGTGTGTATGACATCTAGAACCAACTCTCTTGGCAATTAGCAGTGTTAGGACATGTGTCACTCAAGTGTTTTGTTGCCCACTAGTTATCTAGATACAGTAATGGTTTGGGAGAATACTGGAAGATACAGGAAATGTTCACATACATCAAAAGGAAAATGTAATTTCAATTTGCTAAAACACAAATATACATATTACATAACAAGACAGCCCTGGGTGGCTGCCTGAAGCTATCTGCATGTATTGATAATTTTGTATGGCCCATAGATGATGTTATAAATATCTAAATGGTTCTTGGCAGGAAAGAAAGAAAAGCTATCCATCTCTGCTTAGGAAATTCTAGCTTAGAGAGCAGTGGTTGGCAACATTGTTCCTCAAAAATAGGCTGAGCCAGGCCCCAGTGGCTCAAACCTATAATCCTAGACATTTTAGGAAGCTGAGATCTAAGGACTGTGGTTCAAAGCAAGGCTAGGCAGGAAAGTCCATGAGACTCTTACCTCCAATTAACTACCAAAAAGCCAGAAATGGAGCTGTGACTCAAAGTGGTAGAGCACAAGCCTTGAACACAAAAGCTCAGGGACAGCTCTGTGGCCCTGTGTTTAAGCCCCAGAACCAGTTCACAAACCTACCAACTAGTTGTTATCTTAGGCTTTGCCACATCATGTACAGACACTATGTTAATACATTGTGAAGAATGCTCTGGATTCCACCTAAATAAATCTGTACACACATATTTCAATGAAACTTTATTTACAAAGACATGGGCCATAGTTTGTCAGCCTCTATTTAAAGTGTATGTGTATAACATATGAGGTGCATTTGTTTGTTTATTAATTTTACAGGTCATCTTATAGGTGCATACTAGGAATCTAGGGTAGAGGATTATCCACCAAAATGATAACTAGTGATCTTTATGCAAGTAATAGAATTATAAATGATTTTTAACTTACTGTTCAGTGGCTTTTCACAGACCCCAGTTTATCTACAATGCATATTACTGAACAAAAAAAGGACAGGCATACAAGGGGAGATATAATATAAACTCAACATGAACAAGGCCAAGAGCCTACCCCCAGCATCTAAAAAAAAAACAAAGTAAAGAAATTAGGAAGAAAACCAGGAAGTTAAACTTTGTATTTAAAAAGTACCAGAGAAAAGAGCTGGGGTTGCAGTAGCAATTCAACTTCTTAGATCTCTTCCGCAAACGGATACTGTTTTTACGAGTGTGGTTTTCCTGGTAAAACTATATATACATACATATATACATGTATATATGCATGTATGTATATATACATATGAATGTATGTATGCATGTGTATATATATATATATTATATTATATTTTAAAAGACCAAGGAGTTCCCCAAGGGCTGGGGAACTGGCCCAGGACTCACTGTACTACATGGCTCAGGGTCTCTGGGTATATGTCCTCCTGGCCTAGAGCCAAGCAGGGATTAATGTCAATCTCTGTGCTCCCACCTGCCACGAGTCTTGTATAGTGCTGAGTGCTTGGAGCTAGAGGTCTCCAGGGAAGGACAACTGGTGTGAGCTTGATTCGTGCCCAGTTTATTTTTGTGACTAACTCTGTGATTCAGTAGTCTTCTCCAAAAAGGGAAGGAAAGAATAAATGTAGATAATCAAATAACTAGACCCAACAACAGAAGACTTGCCTATTGATTGATTCTATACTTTGCTTTTAGTCTGGCTAACTGCCAGCAAATCTACTCTCCCCATTCTTACTGAAAAGAAAAAAAGAGTAAGTTTGTGAATCTAAATGGAATTCATCTAATAAGGCCAATGCATTTGCTGAGTATTGAATGTGATTAAATAAAATATGAAGTTAGGCTATTATTTAGACTCTTGTGTCACTTCTTAATTCTGCCTTTTGTATGCCAACTTCTTCCAAGTAATTTCAGAAAACTGACAAGCTCTCAATTGCGCAAGTGTCTCCTAGACAGACCTGAAGCTTAGATGCATAGTGGAAGACAAGGCACATAAAGATGGGGACACTACAAGTCCCAGTGAGTATGGGAATGGAGGTACCAGCACAGGCTGCTGATTTTCAAACTTCTTACAGATTTCCATGACTTACAAAAGGTTTGGGGGCTGATTCATAGTGTACACGGGAATAAAACCAGATTGAGAGAAGGAAGATGATACGTCTTTTTCTCCTTTTAAGGATAAAGTTACCAGAACTCTGTTACTTATCTTAAAGGTCTCATTGAGTGCTAGGAGAGTAAAGGATGGTGAGAAGGACAGCATTCCCTGTGCTGGAAACATGAGGCCCTCCTAGGATAGAAAATGTCATCCCTCCTTGACTTCTCTTCCACCCTGTCTTTAAGGGCTGCCAGGAAGCCATGTTACACTGCAACATGCAACACAGAAAAATCTCCTTCCCCATTCAGTGGAAAACCTGGCCATAGGTAAAGGAAACCATTTTTCCCACATCCCTCAAGAGAACAATGGTATTACCAATCACCATTTGCTGTGCACTGGCTCGTGCCAAGCTTGATGCTAAGCCCTCTTTTCACAACTGTTAGGGACTGTTTACATAGCCACTGTTCATATGGTGAAGCTCTAATATTCAGCGTGTGGTGTTAAGAGAGGAGGCCTTGGAGAGGTAATTCGGTCTGGATGTGGTAGGTCCTGATGGGATTCATATCCTCATAAGGAGAGGAAGAGAGACACTAAAGCTTCCTCTCCACCACAAGAGGATTCGGAGCCAGAAGCTTGGGTCAGCAAGCCAGGAAAGGACCCTCCTGAGTTGCCCACCAGGCTGCCACCCTGACCTTGGATTTCACAGCCTCCAGAATGATAAAAAGTAAGTGTTGTCAGCCTGTGGCACTTAGTTACAATAGCCAGGACTAAGACAGTATCTCATCTAATCTAAGTTTACTGGAGGGATATACTATATTCTCACTGATTAATGGACAAGCCATCAGTGATGTCATAAGATGCCCCAACTGCACTCCAACCTGAGGTCACTTCCAAGCCTCTGCTCCTTGTCATGGCCCTCGGATTCACAGAGCAGCCTTCCAGAACTCATGAAGCCCAGCCTCCCAAATTTGGAGTCTTTTTGTTTTTCTCACTGTTTCTGAGCCCCTAATTGCCAACTTTTCTCATTAAAAATAAACACACACACACACACACACACACACACACACACACACACACACCCCTCTCTGTCTACCTTTAGCAAAAGAGACCAAAGAACTATTATAGGAAAAGTTGCCAACTACCATGCTCACAAGGCCCTCCTCCTGCATGGCTATGAAATCGCATTTCTGGCACTCGGATAATTTCTAAAAAGATCTGAGATGTTGGCAGCAGAAGTCCTTATTTGGAAAAGGCAGAAAACTACCACCAGTAGGCAAAATACCACAAAGTCAGTAAGGAAAATTATATTGAGACTCTGGCTGATGAAAAGCATAGCAAAAACAAGTCAGCACAGAGCTCTGGGCTCCAGTGACAAAACCTGAGGAAAAAGACCATTGAGGTCATAGCCTGTCTACTACCATGTTATCCCTGGCCCTTAAGTGCTACTGGGCTGAGAGAGACCCCACTCCCCGCAAAAAAAAAAACAACAAAAAACAAAACAAAAAAACACCTGGGAACCTAAATTTCCAAGGTCACTGAAAACAGTGAACATAATATCACATAGCTATTAAAAGTACGATTGCTCAATGTTGAAAAACAGGAAATACTTCACAAAATGTCAATTTTTAAAATGAAAACATGTATTTAATAAAATGTGGTGGGAATGTTCAGAAATGTTATCAATAAGTAACATAGTAACAATTAACTGTTGCTCCTTGATGGCAGTAAAATCTAATAAACCCACCATAAAACCTGTAAGTCACAAGTGCATTTCACCCACACAGTCTACGGAGCATCCGAGCTGAGCAACACAGCACACCATGCGTAGGAATGAAGGTCTTGCGGCTGACTGGGAACCCATCTCACTTTACATCCAGACAGAGGACGGGAGGATGGTGCCAAGTACTGACTATCACTAGCCGAGGAAAAGGTCAAAATTCAAATTTACCAGTGCAATCTCTACTCAGTGAAGATCACTCTTGCACCATTGTAAAGCTGATATATTTTAAGTGAAAGGATCCTAAGTCAGGGAACTTCTATATTGTTCTTTCAGTAAGAAGAGATGTTATATTTTTTGAGGAGAGCGGAATTGAACTATAAAGCAAACACCAACACCAGCATTAAGCTTTTGCTCTGCCTCACCTGGCAATGGTAGACAAAACTATGGACCCTTAGTGTTCACACCAGTCAAAAATAAACAAGAAATTAAATTGGGGGGACTAAGTGCCAAGCAGGATCCGTTCTTCCTGCTGGGAATCCTCATCTATATTTTTGCACAGAGCACAAAGTAGGGCCTAATAGGCATTTGGGGGATAGCAAATGGAACTGAAACTCTAATTGCCTTTCCTGGCTCAAGCTCCCTACCTCAAGAGGCCCTCCCATTATGCGAGCCCTAATATTCCCTCTGACTTACTGACCCACATCTGCCCAAGATCCTCATTATCCTGAGCCACTGCTTAGTTCCATTAATCATCCTCCAAACTGCTGAGAAATATCAAGCATGTCTCCAGCTGGAATTATGCAGAAAACCCTTTCCTGTCCTTTGGGCAAATCTTCAGCAGTTCTCGTACTAAGTAGTAGCTGCTTGGACCCCACCCTCCCCAGCTTCTGCCAGGGCACTCGATTTAAAGAAGGGCAGGAGGACATGGCTTCATGATTCTTGTAGAACAAAAGTGTGTTCTCTCTCTCTCACTTTCTCTCTCTCTCTCTCTCTCTCTCTCTCCACCCTCTCTCTTCTCCATTAAGCTTCCACATGTCCTGGGAATTGTGGTGATTTTATTTAAGCAAGAGCATTAAGGGAGTGCCAGGGAGGAGCTGGATGCTACCAGCTCACACAGTGTGAGACAGCCCCCACCCCCACCCCCGGGGCCTCAAAGTACTGCTCTGGTGTAAAAGGGGCTAGCCAACTATGGCCTTCTAGCTGGGCTGGTGAGTGAAGGCTACAAATAAGCATGCTTCCATTAAGAGGTAACTGGGGAGCAGAAGAACATCATGCAAGAACAATGCGCACCCTGGGGCACAGAGCAGCAAAGGAAGGGCTGCTCTGGCTGGCAGGTGCCAGACCACAGCTGTGTCCTGCCCAGGCCTTGCTAAAGGGAGACAGTTGGGCAGGGCTGTGGCCAGCAGCGGGCCTTCTGCAAAAGATCACAAACAGCCCTAGTGTCATGTGGCAAAAATCAAGTAAGGCAGTTCCATGATCTCCAGTGCTGTCATCTATAAAGGAGCTAAAAACCCGAACACCCCAAGCTGTAACTGTATCTGCCACTGTGTTATTTAAATTTAAGAGAGGGACTTTCAAAGCACAATCAGTGGCAAGACCAGGTTGTTCCATGCACCCCTCAGCAAAACTACTCCTACCCAAAACAGTAAAGTGAGGCTTCCCCAGAAGGGGGTTAGGGAGTCCTCAGTGGTGCTTTCCCATTTGTACTTGCCACACTTGTGGTCATTCAATTCCCCAAGACAGAGAGTGGCCATCTCAATCCTTCCTGCATTCATATAGGAGGAAACTGAGGCTAGCAAGGGTTGTGGGGGAAGAAGCGACCATTTACTTTCGTAGGTCTGCTTGTTCAAGGCACAGCTACCTTTGAAATACACAGAGGCACCAACTTGGCTCTGAAGAGCCTTTGCTTTACTGATCAATCATGTGCTCATTCAGCCCCTTGTCTCGCTTGAGAGAGCACAGCAGTGTGGTGGGTCTCTGCTGTGGTCTCATCCTCTTCCTCTTTCTCCAGCCTTCACCCCTTGTGCCCGCAACCAGAGGCAGCCTGAGTCCTTGCTCCAGCCCGGCAACCTGTGGGTCAGCCTTACCCTACACCTGCCTGGCAAACTGCAGCATGCCCTGGGGATGCAGACACGCTTCATTCGGCACAGTCACTGGCGTTCAGAAAAGACCTTCCTTGAGATTTAATAGTGAGAGGCCTGCAGATGGGAAAATGCCCGGTGAAAGGTCTTTTCAAACACAGCACATGGCAAGTGGATTCACACTCTGCCCACAACGCAAGCAAGCTTCCTCCACTCTAGAGCCACTGTTTGGCTGTACCTCCTCCTTTCTTGGGCATTTTACTTCTTCTCTTTATTGCCTAGAGAAATGGCAGCACGTACGATCTCCCAGAGATGAATGTGTAATTTTAACTGGATTCCAAAAGCCTCTGCAGTAGGCCTTAGAAAAACTTTTTAAAATTCAAGTTATAGGGGCTGGGACTATGGCCTAGTGGCAAGAGTGCTTGCTTTGTATACATGAAGCCCTGGGTTCGATTCCCCAGCACCACATATACAGAAAATGGCCAGAAGTGGCGCTGTGGCTCAAGTGGCTGAGTGCTAGCCTTGAGCAAAAAGAAGCCGGGGACAGTGCTCAGGCCCTGAGTCCAAGCCCCAGGACTGGCCAAAAAAAAAAAAATTCAAGTTATAGTTTTGTTTTGCATTAGATGATAAACCCCATTCCAAAATTGGGCCATCACCTCCATCGAGTTTTCCTTTTTCCGGCAGGCATGTGGAAAGGAAAGGTGGGTTAAGAACACAGGCTTTGGGTGGCTGGGAATATGGCCTAGTGGCAAGAGTGCTCGCCTTATATACATGAAGCCCTGGGTTCGATTCCCCAGCACCACATATATAGAAAACGGCCAGAAGTGGCACTGTGGCTCAAGTGATAGAGTGCTAGCCTTGAGCAAAGAGAAGCCAGGGACAGTGCTCCGACCCTGAGTCCAAAGCCCAGGACTGGCAAAAAAAAAAAAAAAATAGGCTTCAGGCTGAGGCGCGTATGGCTCAGTGTAAAGCATCTGCCTATCGTGCAATGGGGCTCTGTCCCCAGCTCCTCAAACAACAGCGAAACACAAGCTTCATGTCACAAGTTTCACTCTGGATAGAACACTTGCCTGTGGGCTAGGGCCCTGGCACTGGAATTCTTAATTTATTACCAGGAATAATGATGCCTAGCCTACCTTGTATAAAGGGTTCCTATGAGGACTAAATGAAGTAAGATGGCTAATCAGTGATAAGTCTAAAAAGCAAGCATTCGGGGCTGGGGATATGGCCTAGTGGCAAGAGTGCCTGCCTCATATACATGAGGCCCTGGGTTTGATTCCCCAGCACCACATATACAGAAAATGGCCAGAAGTGGCGCTGTGGCTCAAGTGGCAGAGTGCTAGCCTTGAGCAAAAAGAAGCCAGGGACAGTGCTCAGGTCCTGAGTCCAAGCCCCAGGACTGACCAAAAAAAAAAAAAAAAAGATTAATTGTTTACTGTTAACAAAGGGAGACGGAGAGACAGTAGAGACCAAGTCTGTGAACACTGTATATGTGCTTGATACATTGTATATTGCATATGGGTCTACCTGACCTAGACAAGGGATGGAAAAACAGGTTGTAAGATATCACAAGAAATGTACACACTGCCCTACTATGTAACTGCACCCTCTTTGCACAACACCTTGTAAAAAAATTTATGTTCAATTAATAATAAAAAAATTAAAAAAAAAAGAATTTCACAAAAAAAAGCAAGCATTCACCTGCAAAGCAGTTGTGAATCTTTTCTTGATTACGTTTTCAAGTTTAATTATTTTTAGTAAAGTAGATAAAAATCAAGAGCTTTCTTCTCGCTCTAGAAAAAAACAACAACAGTGTTTAGAAAAAAATAAGTCTTTTCACTCTGTATGGGAAATATCTGTTAGGAATACCAACTGTTTCAATGGTATATTTTCTGTAGTTCTCTTCTGCAAATAGAAGAGAAATTAGGTGATGTAGAACCTTACATCTCATGGGATATCACTTGTTGGTCATGAAAGTGTCTTACTATTACTGCCTATTAATGATTCATAGGAAAAATTTTAACTGAACAACACAAAATGCTCTCCCTCAATAAGAAGGCATTATTTCTATCATCCAGGGAGTTAAGTAGGTCAGATTTTCCATGAGACAATTAAGTATGCCAAGGGCCAAAGGCAGAAAGGGCCTCACACACCATTTAAGGGATGAGTCAGACCAGTAGGAGAAAAATGATGACAGATGCTCTTTCCCCTACTATTAGGCCCTAATTATCAAAGGAGACTCTCTCCTCCTCTATGATAGATGAGGTTTTCCTTCAACATTTTAAAATAAAATGAATAATGGGGCTAAGAGAAACTGGCTAAACTGAAGGATAAATAAAAGCACTAACCAGAGAAAAGGGAAATAAAGACTTTAGGCTAGGTATGAGAGTACACACCTGTAATGCCAGCACTTGGGAGGCTGAGACAGGAGAATTGTGAGTTCAAAGCCACTGTGGTGAGTATACATAGCGAGTGAAAGACACAGTCTCTCGCTGGACTTTCATAGGGTGACTTAAACTACTGAACAACTTCAGGATTAGGGGGAATCACAGTGACATCTCCACTTACTTTAAATGTTACTTATGCTTTTGCAACATGGTTGCTTCCCTGGCTGCCATACATGTGCTGAGACATGAAGTATTTGCAAGTGGTGATTGGTGTTCCTTATGGAGGCCCCTACCAATGGCAGCATTTCATGATAGCATGTGGCTTCTGCTTATGCATGTGTCCTCATACCTCCACCCTAACCCCCCCCAGAAAGACTAGAAAGATATCCACTGAGTATGAGAGATTCAAACAGACACTAGCACATTACTGTTCACAACTGCCTTATTCACAGCAGCCAAAGAGCTAGAACAATCCAAATGTCTACCAACAGGTGAATGAATAAACTTAATAGAACTCTGCTAAGTGAATTAACTTGGAAACCATGCTAGATGAAATAAACCAGACAACACAAATTCTGTATGATCTCAGATGGAAAAACAAAACAAAACAATAGGGGTGGACAGGTGGAACGAAGGTTAATATGAAATGGGTACAAAGCTTGGAATAATGAACAGGCTCTTGAAATACTGGTAATGGTCACCCAACATGGTGAACGTACTCAATGCCACTGAATTCTATTTTTTAAATGGGCTAAGATGGTAGCTTTTATGTTTGTATATTTACCACAATAAAGAACACTAATTGCCTCCATAATGATCTGTTGTAAGATGCTTATAAAGCCCCTACACAGAACTGTACACACAGATCTTTACAGCTTATATTCTGCACTACACCAGCTGTGCTTTGCTGCGATTTCTCTGTGCAGTGCTATATGTTCTCCTTTCTTGCCTTTTATGGCCAAGAAGCTAAGATTAGCCAGTACTCTTTTTAATCTGTAAACTGCACATTCAGGCAGACTCAAACTGTTTAGAAATGTTTTGAAGGCAGCTTTTAAACAGAGACTAAAGCTTTAAGAAGTTTTGTCTTGAACACCCTTACTTAAAAAAATACACAGTACACATTTAAATTTTTTATCTCTTTACACCTCTAAAGGTGTCAGGAGACAAAATACCTCTATTGGTCCATCTATTTTTATGATTAAAAAGCAAATAATTTCTCATCCTTTATGTATGAAAAATTCTTCTAAAATGTATTGGAAAATACTAGGACTGATTTTAATTCATCACAGAGTTTTTTAAAAAAAAAACTCAAATCTCTGAAGTTTAAGTTTTGTTATTTGCAGGAACTTCTCTATAAAATCTCATATATACTGCTTTACCCCACAAATACATGCTATACTGTTCTTGTGGAAACCTAGGAAGAAAAAATGAGAGGAATAAAGAAAGCAAGAAAGGAAAAAACTCTAAACAACTGCAAAAATCTAGAGTCCCCGGCATAGACAGTTCCAGCTAACCATCCCTGAGCCTCTGCGTTAACTGAAGCACGAGAGGACCATCACAAAGCATGGCATGTGAGCCAGCCAACGTGCTGCCTGCATTCGGTGTCTAACAATTGTTCCACTGCAGCCAAGCACTGAAGTCAAGGGCTCCCCTCCTAACCCACCTCTTGGGGAGAGTTTTCTTTCTTTCCCTTCATCGATGAAAGAAGAGGATCTAAGCCGTGTTTCCCCAGCCTGCCCTCAGACCAGGGAGCCCAGAGGGAACCAGGCTGGCAACACAGAAGTGCAGTGCTGCTCACTACGAAGCTAATGGATGGACATGTGGAGGAAGTTCAGGTCCCCAAAGAGTTTGGTAAGAAATAATGCTGCCACTCTGAAATGGGGCTAAGCATTTCTCATAGAAGCAGAGGTGCTTAATATGACCTGTTTTGTGTAGAAGAAACAGACTCCACACTGGAAGTGTGCAACCCGGATCCCTTCACATCATGAGTACACTAGAGGGGAACACAGGGCCCTGGAGAAACCTACTCCCAAACCATGAAACCTTCTTCTCAGACACCAAGAGGTACCAGTCCTGTGTTCTACCTTCTTCCAACTCTAGTACCCTGGCAACCCACATCTAGTGTGTTTAGGCTATTGGGAGAAGCAGACAGTTTGTTATTCATGGCTATTGTACTTCTTGCTAGAAATTTCTCTCAATCGCACACTCCTCTTAAAAAAAAATGCAGCAGACTTAGAAGGACAACTCCTTCCCAATAAGATCCTCATTAGGGCATTCTAATGTGCTTTCTTCTCATGAGGTTGTTTTGGTGACAACTAAGAAGCTCTTCAACTGCCCTGTTAGTAAGGTCTTTGAGTTACCTGGAGGGAAGTGGTCTTCCAATAAATTAAGCATGAAGAAAAAGCCTCAAGTGTATACATTCCTAGATGTATGAAAGAATTTATGACCAACTCTCCAACCTCAAAGAGCCAGAGTTTCAGCACAATCTTGAAAATCAGCTGCATCCTTCTTTACTTTTTAGTGTTAGTCCTGTGCCTTGAACTCAGGGCCAGGACGCTATCCCTGAACTTGTTTTGCTCAAGGCTAATGCTCTATCACTTGAGCAACAGCTCCACTTCCAGCTATTTTTGGTGGTTAGTTGAAGATAAGAGTCTCACAAAAATTTCCTATCTAGGCTGTCTTCAAACCACAATCCATGATCCTCAGATCTCTCAGCCTCCTGAGTAGCTACCTGGGATTACAGGTGTGAGCTACTGTCAGGAGCTACCGGTACCTGGCCAGTGGCATTCTCTTTAACTCCCTCTTGAACTTGGCTTTGTCTTATGACTGAATGCCAGCTAGGATCTAAGAAAGAGGAACAGGGCTAAGCTTAAGGTAAAGTCTCCAACATACTTCTGCTTTGCAAATTGCAAGCCCAGACTTGTGAACACGAAGGCAGACAGATGCAGCTGCAAAGAGGCCTTCTTGGTGGCCCACTAAGACATCATCAATGAGTTTCAAACCCCTCAGCATCTGTGCAGGATCTGCCATCCACTCAAAGGCAAATTCCCCCCAAAATGATCCCAAATGTAGAATCAAAAGGAATAGTGATTCTGCCCTCTCCCCCTGCAACCTACTCTGCACCTATGCCATCGTCTCACTCCTCCTTGACTGACTCCAGAAGAAGTGTTTCAACCGTGCTTTACTAACCTCAGTAACAGAGGAAAGGGGAGAGATTTCCGAGAGGAATTCACAGTGTATATGCCATCCTCATCTGGCTCCACATATCACACACACACGTGTGTGTACACAGCTGCTGTTGTTGTTGTTTGGGGTTTGCTTTGTAATTGGTTCTGGGTTTTGCA
Organism: Perognathus longimembris pacificus; assembly: GCF_023159225.1. Lineage (NCBI taxonomy): Eukaryota > Metazoa > Chordata > Mammalia > Rodentia > Heteromyidae > Perognathus > Perognathus longimembris. Next base: position 8,256,656 of record NC_063175.1, on the reverse strand, counting down.
CATTGAGTTTTGTGCTTGCTTGACTTTGCTTGCTGGGTTAGCACTGAACCACTTGGACCATGCCTCCAGTCCTGATTTTTTTTTTTTGGCCAGTCCTGGGCCTTAGACTCAGGGCCTGAGCACCATCCCTGGCTTCTTCCCGCTCAAAGCTAGCACTCTGCCACCTGAGCCACAGCGCCCCTTCTGGCCGTTTCCCATATATGTGGTGCTGGGGAATCGAACCGAGAGCTTCATGTGTAGGAGGCAAGCACTCTTGCCACTAGGCCATATTCCCAGCCCCAGTCCTGAATTTTTGCTGGTTCTTTTGGAGATGAAGTTGAGCGGACTTTTCTGCCCAGGATGGCCTGGAACCATGATCCTCTAAATCTCAGCCTCCTGAGAACCTAGGATTGCAGGTAGGTGCTGCTGGGGCCCCAGTCTCCTCTCTATTTTGAAAATCTTGTCCCCTGTTTTCCCCAACTATCAGCATATTATATGACAAGGGTTTTGTCCCCTGTGACTTACCACCTGTGATTGTCTAGTTTCTGATCACAACACCCAATAACCAAGAATTCCCAACTGAGGTCCCCAGCCCCAGCTCCTGAAAGATGAGAAAGTTTTGCCCAAATAGTATAACATCTGTGTGTGATCTGCTTCATAAGTCTTTCCATACTCATAAGTCTTTCCATAAGGCCAATTTCCTCAAAAAATGATTCCAAATGCAGAAATAAAAACAATAACAACTTCTCCAGGCATTAATAATTAATTTTCAGGGAAACTTCAAAAGCACAAGGGACCTGTTGACTGCTTATGTGAGACTGGACTGCTACGGATTTATCAAGTCCTCTGCAAAGTAGCAGCATTTCCCCGAGTGCAGGTGAGATTACAGCCTTGTTCTGGGTAGGTGGAAATAAGAGTCTTACAGATTTGTCTGCCAAGACTGACTTCAAATCTCAGTCCTCAGATCTCAGCAGCCTCCTGAGTAGCAAGGATTACAGATGTGAACTATTAGCACTCAGCAAACCTATTAGTTTTAAAGAAGCAGGAAACTTGATCAGACCACCTTTATTAGAAGAAGACATTCCTCAAGAATTTTTCAAAAATGCAAACAACTCTCTCTCTCTCTCTCTCTCTCTCTCTCTCTCTCTCTCTCTCGTGTGTGTGTGCGTGCATGTCCACCTTTAAACACATTTCTATACCTGCTACAGCTGTGATCTGCCAAATGACTAAGGTCAGAAGCAGACCTATATGCCTCCTTCTAACTGCAGATCTACACAAGGCTCCAAGAGTATTTGCGTTGCTCCTGATGAGCAGTGGACAGCAAATATCCCCACCAGCTCCTACTCCACAGACTTCTCTGCTTTCATTTTTCACCTGTATTTTCCTAGTAAATGCATTCCAAGAACTTCATTAAAGAACAGTCAGCTCAAGTCCTGGTAGCCAGTCCGCACACCCTCAGTTTCTGCAGGGACTATTATTCACTGACCCAGAATCTCCAGGAGGGAGGGGAGGAGAGGAGGAGGGAGAAAGGGAGGGAGGGATTCATATCTAATTTCCAGGGGAGTCAGTTATGTGTAAAGGTAAAAATTTAAAACAACTTTGAAAAAATACAACCAACCACTATAGCAGGTTATGGCATTGTAAACTCCCGGAAATTTTGTGCCTAGGATTGGAATCCTCTGGTGGCCCATGGGCACTCAATATGGCACCAACCCCCTAGGACAGGATGAAAACCTTAAGTTTTCATATTCATAAGATCCAAATTCTATTTTGGATTTCATTTTTTCAGATTTTTTTTTTTTTTTTTTTTTTTTTTTTTGCCAGTCCTGGGCCTTGGACTCAGGGCCTGAGCACTGTCCCTGGCTTCTTCCCGCTCAAGGCTAGCATTCTGCCACTTGAGCCACAGCGCCGCTTCTGGCCGTTTTCTGTATATGTGGTGCTGGGGAATCGAACCTAGGGCCTCGTGTATCCGAGGCAGGCACTCTTGCCACTAGGCTATATCCCCAGCCCAGTTTTTCAGATTTTTTAATACATACAATTATATGAGATTCTTTGGGAATGCTATTTAGCTCTAAACATGAAACTCATGGTGTGTGTGTGTGTGTGTGTGTGTGTGTGTGTGTGTGTGTGTGTAACATGAGTTTTATATATATATATATATCATGAGTTTCATATATATACATATGCATGTATATATGGCCTGGTGGTGATTTTATAATATTTTAATAATTCTGTGCATGATACAGAAGTTTCACGGTGCAGAATTTTTCATTTGAGTTATTATACTGATGCTCAAAATTTTTCAGATTTTGGAACAGTTTGGATTTTTTCATTAGAAATGTTCAATCTGTATATCTTACTCTTCTAGAAAAGCCCTTGTGCTGTTTCTTGGTTTCTTACATGGATTTTATAGGATATAGGTCCATATTTTCCATAAGGAAAAGCCTAACTGAGGCTCTGAATAGCAGTTATTGCTTGGGGACTCTACTGTGAGGCTCCCTGGCTGACTATTCCACCATGCTAATTAACACTTTCCCTTTACGCATTACTAGTGGGTCAAGAGTGCTTCCTCTGAACCTGCCAATGTCAAACCAATTAGGCGCCAAGGCCCTAGAAGAGCACAGCCATTAGAAGTAGTTTCAAATTCAGCCAGGCATGGTAGTACATACCTATAATCCCTCCTATGGAGGCAGAGGGAAAAGGGTCCTGAGTTCAAGGCCAGACTAGACTACATGGTAAGATTGTCTCATAACACCAAAGGAGGAGAAAAAAAAAAAAAAGAATAAAAAAGAGATCCAATCCTCCCAGCTTCACATGAAAGGCCTCCATGAGGGAATCTTACCACCGAAAACGTCTTCAGGTTCACTATATCCAACTCCTTGGGGATTCGGGAACTTAAAAAAAAAATGCTCTGGAATTCGTGACTACATTACAGGTGCTGAAAGCTGAAACCATCTGGATTCTAGATAAATATGCTATCTCTATATAAAAAGACGAAGACATTTTCATCTTCAGACTTCTCTTCCTCCCTTTCCTTGTCAAGACTAAATTTTCCCTTTCTCCAAAAAGTTGGTCTCTATATTTTATTATTCCTGGATCCATCTACATGAGAATTTTAATCTCTTGCTTTTGAGATGTACAATTCTTTGCTCATGACTAGCTAAAACTGAAATCTCCAAGTGTTTCACAATAGAAACACAACATGGCCTACAGCCTCCTGAAGGCCCGGGACCCCACTAGAGACCCCAGCATGAACATGCCCACAAGAGCCTCTGGCCACACTGCATATGAGCCGATTCTCACTCTGACTACAAACCTAACATGGCAGAACATGGTGAGCAGGAGTGTCACATCCAGGAGCAAGTCCTGTTCCATGCAGCAGGACTGCATTCTCTCAGAGAACATGAGGGGTTATCTCTGAACATTAAAAATAGTCGTAATGTGTAACAAAATAGGTCAGGTTATGCTGGGGGGCCCCATGGGATACCCTGAAACTCTCAAAAGCTGCATTGGCTCAGCTAGGTTTTCTGGGACAAGGTTGGTCCCACAGAAAGTGAGCAGATGAGGATGCCATTGTCCTTGAAATGACCTGGCAGAAAGGATGGCAGCCTAGGCCTATAAATCTTTCATAGCAAGTAACAAACACAGTTGCTGCAAGGCCTGGAATGGACAGCAGTCCCACTGTGCCCATCACTTAATAAACTGGAGCTGGCTGAGGGGAGAATGGAGAACTGAACACCAGAGCTTTATGCTTGTGATGGCATTTTCCTCTCAAACATAACAGCAATGACAAAAAAAAAAAAAAAGGGTACATCTAACCTCAGCATCAAAGGCCTGAGTTCTGGACCTAGTCCTGTCCCCTGTGTGACTTCTGCAAGTTCTCTGGTGAACTCTACCCTCATCAGTCCTCTGCATGAAGAGCTGAGAATGGTTATACCATCAACATATCCATCTTCCACAGAAAAGTCATGCAAGGACTCCAAAGCATTGTGTGTATGGGTCAAGTCAGGGGCCCATCTGCCCTTTCGACAGAGGCAGGTCTGATCTGGAAAAGGGCCAGTTGCTCACACTGGGTCTGTTCTGTGGCACTGTAATGTAAAATGGATCAGAGAGGAGGCGGAGTTGGCACAATTTTCAGGTACATTCATTCACCTGCAACCTATTTTCTTCTCATCAAAAAGCTGAAGGAGCTAAACCTTCTTTTCATACCACCCCTACACTTCACATGTCAAAGAGACAGAGACCAGGAAATGGAGGATAGAGAAAGCCAATGTAATTTATGATACATTTTTCATAACAAAAAACACCTTAGAATCCCCAGTTCTTATAACTGAGGCAGCTACAGAAAGGCAGACGAATTAAAAAAAAAACATGCAACACGGCTTAACCAGAGTCCTAGATGACTCCGCTCATGATTCTCTTGACTATCACTGATATTTCATGATGAAGTACTTAATGGGTTAACTTGGCTTGTTTCAGATGGTCACATCCTTCTCAAGGACATAACCATTTACTTTGTCCATATGCACAAAGGCACCTGGCAAAGAACTATACACATAAACTCTATCTTACATACTTGTTTAAAACTAAGGGAGAGACTAAAGAATGGGGGCAAAAAGAAAGGCGGGCAGTTGTCTATTATATGTCTGCAGGAAAGACAATAGGATTTCTAGTTTGAAATAAGAATCAACTTACATTTGAAATGTAAGGAAATCCTATTCTGTGAGATGGTCACGGGTCATAATGCTCTCAGATACTTACTTATGCTATTGTGATGTGCAATTTTAAAGAAGGCATTAGCAGTCTCCATGGGTCTCTCACACTCCTCCACATCCTGCCATCTAACATGAACACCACCAGTCTCCTGGGGATTTGAACTCAGAGCCTCATGCTTGCTAGGCAAACACAAGCACTTGAGCCACTTCCCCAGCCCCAGGATTAGTCTTTACACAGACTGTTTCCAAGGACTGTCTGCACTGAGTGGCCTTGCGAGATCAAGGAGAAGACCTGCTGAACAACATGCTCTCAGGATGCGGGATTCCACAAGCTCCGTGTTCATCAGTTACTACACCAGCTCTCTGCTGGCCCAGCATCTACCCACTGGGGCCCACTGGGATGTGCTTGAACTTGAGGGAAAGGGGAAAACTTGGTGCTCTGAGTGATGAAAACTCTGTCTCACACATCTCTACCTGCACACAAGAAGTATAGGCAGGCTAGCTTATTACCTTACAAGCAGGCTAAAACCAAGTCCCAGCTCTGTTAATATCTTTATTTCAAATAGTGTTTTGTCTTATTTTAAAAATAAAAAAGGCTGACTTTGGGCTAGGATATAGCTCAGTGGCAAAGCACCTGTCCAGCAAGTGGAACATCAAGGGTTCGATCCCCAGTACCAAAAAAAGGACAATAAAATTGGCTTTATAGCTGAGTCAAAGGAAAAACAACTACATTAGAAAAGGCCTTACCTTAGCTGATATGATTTAGCACTTAATATTTTCACAAAGAATTTTCAAATTTTATGAGAACTTTCTTGCCTGTCTTAGGCCATTCTATACCCAGTTGGAAGTGTGTATAAATACTCGTGATAGGCCTGATGGTCACTGGTGGCTCATGTCTGTAATCCCGGCTACTCAGGAGGGCTGGAAAGACCATGAGCCTCTTCTCTCCAACTAACCACCAAAAAGCCAGAGTAGAGAGGTTCAAGTAGTAGAGCATTAACCTTGAACAAAAAGAAAAGTCTCAGGAACAATGCCCAGGCCGGTCCTGAGTTCAAGTCCCAGGACCGGCACAAAAATAAATAAAAAAGACAGGCTCTGCATAGGCCTGAGGAGGAATTTGGCTCATTTGCCCTCCCCTCCTCCCTCACTGAGGGCTCTGCTCACTGAAGGCAGCAGTGACAGCGGGGTTCTTGCTAAGTCAGCCCTGGCCTAGGCCTGCTCCACCTTTCCTCCTGGCAGTAGCAGGCGGGGCAGCCAGGCAGAAATGGCAGAGAGAACACATGTTGGCCGCTGGCCAGTACATTCACTGACGTGCTTCTTACCCTCTGTTTTCTGACGTAGAACCATGCCTCACCTGCAGCTCACCGTGTACTTTATGAACAACCTATGCTCCCAGAAATAGAGTGCCCACCTCCAGGTGGCAACTCGTTGTATGTAGATGGTGAATGAATTATTTGATCATTCCTTCTAAACCTTATTTGTGACAGTATTTTCTGCTGTGATTAACAACTAGGGCAGAACCAAGTAAGATTTCTGAGCAAAAATGCCAAAAAGCACTCTGTGTTAACAACAGAAAAATCATTACATCTGTGACCAAAAGCCTCTTCGCTCTGCATTGCCTTGATGCTTCACATGCTGAGCTCTGAGACAAGAAACCAGCGCAGGCCTTTCCTAGACACTTCTGCAAACCAAACACAGTAACGAGCCACGCTTGGAAAACTAAGAATTGTACTGAAAAATTGGATTGGAAACTGTCTGCCCACTTTCAGTTTGTATGCAACAGTTTGTATGCAACAGTATGTGGAAGTTTAAATTTTTTTTAAGAAAGCTTTAAATTAAATTGAACTCTCTTTGTACAACTACTTAAGAAAACTGTTTTTAAAGTTAGAAAACATTTAAAAAGGAAACTGACCTATTTTACAAAACTGCTATTTAGTTAAGACTTCTAATCGTGTAGATTTTTAAAATAAATAGTCATGATATTTACGCATCTTACTCAAAATAGAATGTTCCTATTTAAAACATTCGGTGATGTTTAATTTTATCTCACACTCAGCAAGACAATGCTGACCTGAGCCCTCCTCTCCCGAATCTGCCCTCTTCATTTCTGCCCTACGGAGTCCCTTGGTTCCCTTCTATCCCTCTCTTCCCTTGCCTCCAGCCTTCAGATCTAAACAGCCTCCTTTCAAGGGGCCTCCACACTTAGACTTCTCCCACTTTTCTGGCATCACTACCGTAATCTAGGTCTCCAATTCTTCATGCCCAAATCACTTGTTGGTCCCAACACAAAATTATCTCTAACCAAGTACCAGTGCCTGAGACCTATAATCCTCGGGAAACTGAGAGTGGAAAGATCATGGTTTGAGGCCAGCCCACATAGAAGAGTCCACAAAACTCCATCTTAAAAATAAACAGCAACCGGGCACTAGTAGCTCATACCTGTAAGTCCCAGCTACTCAAGAAGCTGAGATCTGAGGACTGCGATTCAAAGCCAGCCCAGGCAAAAAAGGCCATGAAGTTCTTATCTCCAATTAACCACTAGAAAACCAGAAGTGGAGCTGTGGCGCCAAGTGGTACAGTGCTAGCTTTGTGTAAAAGAGATCAGGGACAGTTCAAGCTCTGAGTTCAAGCCCCATGACATTAAAAAAAAAAATTGAAGACGAAATAAACAGCAGCTGGGTCCTGGCAGATCACACTTGTGATCTGAGCTACACAGGAAGCTTCAATCTGAAGATTGCTATTCAAAACCAGCTCAGACAGAAAAGCCGGTGAGTCTCTTATCTCTCCTGAACACCAAAAAGCCAGAGGAAAAGATGTAACTCAAGTGGTAGAGCTCCAGCCTTGAGCAAAAAAGCTAAGGGGTAGCATGTAGGCCCTGAGTGCAAGCCCCAATAATGGTGCAAGCAAAATCACACCCTCACCCCCCAGAAAAAAAAAAGAAAAAGAAAAAGAGAGCTAAAAGTATGGCTCAGTGTTGGAGGGCCAGCCTAACAAGTCTGAGGCCCTGGGTTCAAACCGCAGTACCAAACGGGGGAGGGGGGGGGATTTCTAATCTAGCCTTTATAATGACAGCAAAAAGGATTATTTTTTGACACCTCCTCTTGCAGACAGCAGCCAAGCTTACCTCTTCCCTATTCAGCTACCCATCTCTGTCCTACCTCCCTGGGATAGAGAATGGGGGAGAGTTCACCATCTGCCTTTCTCAACTGTGAGCAGGCCGGGGCTCAAAGCAGCCAAGGACAAAACACAGTTGTTTTCAGGGTGTTAATATTATATGGGTAGAGGGTGTCCAACATAGCCCTCCAGTGAGAAATCATAGCACAGAATTTAACTTTCCAAAACAGCACCAACCCCTTCTGAAAGGATTTACATTGCCAACCTTGGGCCCATCCCAGAACAGTAGGCACAGCCTCACGGGGCAGAGGTAAATTATCACCTTACGCTCCTGGGTGGCCTGTGGAAGAGGGATGTTCCACATCATGCACACAAAACACGGAGAACCAAGAGCCTGGTGCAATGCCCTTCGAGAGCCTTCTTAAGACGGAGCGCACATGAGCTATATCCAAACATGTCAAAAACGCACATAAACATTCAAGGGAAAGTAGAGTTAGCAAAAGTCAGGGCCTCACAAGTTTCTTTTCTGAATAAACGTTTTCGGCCCCCTAGACTGCAGACCCAGAGTGCCCATGCTGAAGGAGTCATGCACTACATCACGCACTACAGTCCACGGTCCTCGCCATCCTGGTCTTTCTCAGGTCACAGGAGGGCAGCAGGGTGACCTAGTCCTAGTACACAGCTGGCTGCCCCACCCCGGCCCTGAGCTGGCTCCCTAGCAACGTTATCACCGCATAAATAGATGGGAACTCTGCAGGCCTACATCCAGCAACCCAAAGGGGACTGTCTGTGACCTCTGAAATTATTTTGCCAGCAAGCTGCTTCACTGTCAAGAAGATAAAGTGCTCTCATAAGCTAAGACCCCCTCGGTCAGATCACTACCACGGCAGTCCATTCAAAGGGTACATTAACAACAGCTCCCCACTCCCAGGGAAGCACTCTCAAGGCCTCTGCTGTGGGCACAGACTAGGATCCAACGGTGACTCCTGGGGGGAAAGGGTGGCATTCAACAGCTCGTCCCTGCCTTTCATCTGATGGGAAGACAAACGTCCTCCTGATGGGCAGATAAATGGAGAGAGGAAGAGTGAACAAATATAATCAGAATGTTTAATGTACATATGTAGAAAAGGTAACTTGAGAGGATGAGTAGAGTTGGAAGAAAAGGGAGAATAATGAAAGGAGTGACATTAATCAAGACATGCTGGACTCATATAAACTGGCATAATGAATTGAAACCCCGTTGTACAACATAAAGAACTTTAAAAATTAGGAGAAGAGGAGGAGGAGGAAGGAGGAGGAAGGAGGAGGAAGGAGGAACAGGAGGAGGAACAGGAGGAGGAGGAGGAAGCAGCAGTGCAGGTGGTTTCATGCCTGTAATCCTAACCATTCAGGAGGGTGAGATCTGAAGGTAGTAGCTCAAAGCCAGCCTAGGCAGAAAAATGTATGAGACTCTCCTCTCCAGTTAACTAGCAAAACAAAATTTCTACTTTTCAGTGGAAGTTCAAGTCAACTTTCCCAACTTACATATTTGCTAAGTGACAGAATGGACGCACATGGGAACAAGGCCAAGCTCATGCATGCTCTGTAAGCCATGGCCACTCGAGTGGGAGACACTGTCCTTGCAGGTGTATGGCAGTGCCCAAACCTTCAGTGTTCTCTCTAGTCTATGGCAGGCCTACTGCCAGTGCATCTGCCTCCACTCACCTCCTCCCTCTCTTCCCACATAGGTCATTGCCACAGCTTCCTAAACGGCCTCTCTCCCCACCACTCTAGTGCCACTTATCTTCCAAACATAATTTAGGCCACATCCTCCTCCTTTTAAGATCCACCAGGGGCTCACACTCGTAATCCTAGCTACTCAGGAAGCTGAGATCTGAGGGTTTGGGGTTCAAAGTCAGCTAGGGCAGGAAGGTCCATGAGACTCTCTCTGTGACCACCAAAAAAGGTGGACGAGGAGCTGTGGCTCAACTGGCACAGTGCTAGCCTCAACTGGAACAAAATAGTTAAAGGACAGTGTCCAGGCCTAGTACCAACACACACACACACACAAAAATACACACGAATCTCGCTAAGTTACTAGCAGCTTTCAGAATGCACTCAACACCTGAGCCAAGGCACTAGATTCACAAAGCCTATCCACGGCCTGCTTGGCTTCGCAGTCATACTTCCGGTCAGCACACAGCCCTTGCTGTGTGCATGGCTTACAGCCCCTCCCCCCCCCCCGTCCTCCCTCCCCAGTCCCAGTAATGCCCCAGGTAAGCCCTAGGGTACAGGCATCTTCGTCCAGCTGTGGGGTGGCACCTGCTATTTTCTGATTGCTCTCAGTCATCTAAAACAAGATTGAGGTCCTGTACAAGGAAGAATGCCCCAGGAACGAGAATGCTGCTGGCTGATGGAAAGCTCCCCCTTTCCCTGCTGCCAAGCAAATACCACAAGTGGCCAACTATCTCATGAGGTCACCTGAGGCGAGTCAGGGCCTCCATCTGTAACAGAGCTAAAAGCGGGGGCGCTGTGTGCCTCTGGCAGGGCAGCATCCTGTGCTCATGACGCCTACCAGGGAAGACTCGGCTGTCCTTGTACACAAACTGCCTTGGAAAAATGAGGCCTCTTGCAAGGGCTCTAAGGTCCTGAGGACGAGTCATGACCACTGGCTGAAGACAAAAGGAGGCCCTGTCAGCCAAGCCTTCTGTCTTGGAAGCCTTGCTCAACCTGGTAGCTCCATCCCCAAAGAGAGATCTGCCCACCTAAGCTAACGCAAAAGAATTCTGTGAGCCAGGGGTATATGGTTCCAGGGGCAGAGTGCCTGCCCGGCAAGCATGAGGCCCCAGGATCCTGCCCTCAAAATCTACAATCTGTTAATATATCAAGAAAACTTCCTAGCTCTCACAGACATATATCTTGTCCCAGGGCCTCTGTAAACATGAAGTCGTATCATTTTTTAGGAGCTCTGAATTTTTATTGCTCCTCAGTGATAAAATATGCTCCCATCAACAATTTGTGTTTTCTTTTTCTTGGCTGTAAATGTGGTTGGTGTAAAGTCTGCTTTGGTTTTCATTTAGCATTTTCTTTAAATGGGGGTAACTATGTTTATTGCATATACTGTACCACAGTCATAAAATATTTCACTGTCAACAAAAGCAACCAGAAACAATGGGGGGATTTTAAGAGACTGGAAGTAGAAATGCTGGTCATTATTTTGTTCACTCCTCAAGTGATTGCACCAACAGTTAGTCTACTGGGTATGTGGTGAGACCCCTATGTTCTCAGCTGGGGAAGAGCAAAGCCTTGCTCTGCCTGCTAGAAAACGGGAATGCCGAAGGAGCCCAACTGTCTCGCCACTGGTCTCAGTTGTCTAGCCTTAGTCCAAGCTACCAGAGTTCTGCTTGGGGTTACTGACCAGTAAGACAAAGCCTGCCTTTCTCAGAGCTGAGCATCTAGCCAGGTTGTCACGATCATTACCTAAGCCAGGTGCTGTGGGCTCACACCTGTAAGCCTAGCTATTCAGGAGGCTCAGATCTGAGGATCTCAAAGCCAGCCCAGGCTGTACAGTCTATGAGACTCTTCTCTCCAATTAATCACCAAAAAGTTGGAAGTTGTGGCTCTAGCTGTAGAGGGCAAGCTAGTCACAGCATGCAAGCAAAAAAAGCAAAGGGACAGCATCCAGGCCCTGAGTTCAAGTTCTAGAACCAGTGCATGCATGTACGCATGCACATACACACACAGACACACACACAGGTAATAATCTAATAATCCCACTTCAATAACCCACACACCTATGATGAGAGAGCCCAAGCCCTGCCACACTGTGGAAGCTCCTCTTCCCCACTGGGAGGTACAAATGGAGCAGGAAAGGGGCCCTTCCTACAGGGTCTGCCTAATCCAAAACACATCTCAAAGTGACAGCTTCCTTAAAACAAAAGAGAACCACCAGGTTATGACCAACTGAACAGGACAAAAAGAGTATGCATTAATATTTCCCACGTTCTGCTTTGAAACTGCATGAGGTCCATACCCCCACCAGCCCCATGTGTGTGCCCTCAGCACTTTAAACTCCTAATCTCAAGTCCTCAGGACAGCATGGGGGAAGGGGCACTAGTGAGTGACCCAATTACAAATAAATAAAAGACCTTGAAGAGCCAAAGCAATTGTAGGATAAACAAAACAAAAAATGCACAATGCTGGTGGTATCATGATCCCTGACTTCATGCTCTACTGCAGAGCTGTAATAACAAAAACAGCTTAGTATTGGAACAAAACAGACCTGAAGATCAATGGAATAGACTAGAAGACCTAGAAATAAAGTCATACACCTACAGTTAGTTGATGTTTGACAAGGGAGCCAAAGATATATTATGGGGAAAAGGATAGCTTCTTCAATAATTGCTGTTGGGAAAACTGGACATCCATATGTAGAACACTAAAATTGGATCCCTGTTTGTCACCATGCACCAATATAAACTCAAAGTACATCCAAGTCTTCAACATCAGACCTGAAACTTTGAGATTACTGCACGATGGAGTAGGAAAAACATTAGAACTTACAGGAATGGGTAGGAATTTTTTAAAGAGAGTCCCAAGGCACTGTAAATAGGAGAGAAAGTTGACAAATGGGATTACATCAAAATAAAAAGTTTCTGCACAGCAAAGGACATAGTTATTAAACTAGAAAGGCAGCCAGTAGATTTTTACCAGCAATACATCTGACAAAGGCCTAATGTCCAAAATATACTAGAAGCTCAAGAAGCTAACCCTTCTCAAAGCTAATGAGCCAATCATTAAATGAGCAAAGGAGCTAAGGAGAGACTTCTCAGAGGAAGAGGTTAAGAATGGTAAATAGAAACATGAGGAAATGCTCCCTCAACATCTCTGGCCATAAAGGAAATGTAAATCAAAACAACTTTGAGATTTCATTTCACCCCAGTTGGATTGGGCAACTTCCTGAATTTGAACAACAAACGTTGGTGGGAATGTGGGAACCCTAGTTGTGGGAATGTAAACTAGTACTACCACTCTGGAAGGAGATTTGGAGCTTTCTCAAAAAAATGAAGCAGAATTTCTCTCTGACCCAGCCATACCACTCTTGGGCATCTACCTAGAACAGCACAAATCAGGAGATGGTAGAGACATCTGGACATCCATATTCACTGCTGCACTATTCACAACAGCCAAGTTATGTAAACAGCCCAGACATTCTACAACAGATGACTGGATTACTAAAATGTGGTAGATATACACAATAGAATTTCACTCATCCATTAGAAAAATAAGATTATGTCATTTGCAAAGAAATGGATGGACCTAGATAGAGCAACTCATGCTAAGTGAAGTAAGCTAAGTTCAGAGGGACAAACAGCATATATTTTCTCTCATATGTGAAAGCTAGATCTAAAATATAACCTATAAATAAAAACTATAAAGACTCTAGGCATTCATACACAGTCAGATTAAAGGAGATTACCTTCAGGGGAGGAACACAATGTAACTATTCTCTAAACATTTAAAACACTAGTTATTGAAACAAACTCCAGGAAATGGAAACATGTTTCCTTTTGTTGCTGTTGTTTTTGGTAGTGGTGTTTGTTTTTGCTTTGGATTTCTTTTTCTTCTGGAGGTGGCCAAGGAGGGGTACAGAAATGAAAAGAGAAGGATGAACAAATGCACTCATGCTATTCAATATACACTATGTGGAAATATACACTAGGGATGGGAGGGGGAAACTAGGGGGAAGTAAAGGAAGGGGTAACATTGTCCAAAAAAAGAAATGTTCTCATTACCTGACTTATGAAATGGTAGCCCCTCTATAGGTCACCTTAATAGTAATAACAGAATTATTAAATACATATTTCCCATCTTCTGGATTATAATTATATGAGGTCTCCACCCACGCCCAGCTCCATATACGTGCCCTCAGCACTTCAGACTCTTTATCTCAAGTCCTCAGGAAAGCACAGTGAGGGGGGCACTAATGAATGACCCAATTAGAAAAGAAAACATGGCAGTCTCAGCAACCGGCACCCTGAGTTAGATACAGAGGGACCAGATCAAGGAAACCCTGGCGGAGCGGGGGGGGGGGGGGGGGGAGCAAACAGCACACTGCTTCGTCATACCAACCTCATAAAACCTGTAATAAATCCACCAGCCCCCTCTCCTTATTTCTTCAGAAAAGAGACATGTGGAACTATAAGATATGACAAACTGGCCAGATTCAACCATAGAGAGCTAGTTACTGGCTCTGAACCACGCTGTTTGAACTAACAAGACGTAACAGTATGTAGTCCTTTGTACCCTATAAATATGTAAAATACTTACCCTCCACGCCAGTGATCCATTTTGTGAAGACTCCCTAATAACTTTGAGATGCATCTCACTCCAAGCCAAGCCACGTGCTAGGTGGTTCCCCTAAGACAGGGTCAACAAAAAGCCACCCATGAATGGCCCTCATCATGGCGGGAAATGAAAAAGGCTTTCTGCTCTCACCAACCATAAAGGCAAGTTCCATTTGGTTCAAGAACTTAATTGTGAAGGCAAACAGGTTCATGAGAACATGTTACCAAGCATGGGGTATATGCCAGAAAGAAAAAGATTTAACCACACCAGAAGTTAAATCTCTGGGTATCCAAAAAAAGGCGGGGGGGAACTTCTTCAAGACACAACCTGGAAGACACTTTACAGCATAACTGATACAGGCTTGGTGCTCTGAGCCCACCTTTAAGAGCAATATACTCACTGCAGCTAAGGAAGAAAGGTGGGAAAACTACACCAGCAGGACCCACACACTTCACAGGACACAATTAGACAAGAAAACACGAAAAGACGCTCCCAACGCCAGTAGCCCATAGGAGAATGCAAACTAACACCATAAGCACAATCATTTCTTTCAGCACAATGCCAAGAAACTAGCCATCTAACCACAGTAGGATTGTCACAGACATGCAATAATCAAAATGCTCACAAACTTGATTACATACCCCATTACAGCCACTGTGGAAAATGACTTGGTTTTACCTAGTAAAACTGTGCACGCATAAACAACTTGAACCATTTCTCCAAAGATGTATAAATAATCAACAAGCACATGAAAAGATGCTCAATGGTCACTAGTCATTAGGGAAATGCAAATTAAACTTCACACTAATACAAGAGAAATAAGTTTTGGTAAGGATGTGGAAAAATTAGGATGTGTATACATTACTGGTAGGAATATAAAATAGTACAATTACTATGGAAAACAGCATAAAAATTCTTCAGTTTGGAGGGAGGGAGGACTCCCAGTACTGGGGCTTGAACTCAAGGCCTGAACACTGTCCCTCAGTTTGTTTGTTTGTTTTTTTTGCCAGTCCTGGGCCTTGGACTCAGGACCTGAGCACTGTCCCTGGCTTCTTTTTGCTCAAGGCTAGCACTCTGCCACTTGAGTCACAGCGCCACTTCTGGCCATTTTCTGTATATGTGGTGCTGGGGAATCGAACCCAGGGCTTCAAGTATACGAGGCAAGCACTCTTGCCACTAGGCCATATCCCCAGCCCCAACACTGTCCCTTAGTTTCTCACTCAACTTGAGCCATAGCTCTCCTGTGGCTTTTTGGTGGTTAATTGGAGATAAGAGTCTCATGAACTTTCCTACCAGGCTGGTTATGAACTGCAATAGCTCAGCCTCCTGAATAGCCAGTGTTATAGGTGTGAACTCATGGCTGAAGTTTCTCAAAACATTAAAATGAGCGCTACCATATGATCTAGTAATCCCATTTGTAGGCACACACCCAGAAGGACTTGTACAACTATAGAAACAGTAGCAAAAAGATGGAAATAACCCCATACATCCATCAATGGATGAACAAACAAAATGTACCATAAACATATAATATAGTATCATCCAACTGTTTAAAGGACAGAAATTCTGTACACACTATCACATGAATTGGTGACATTACTCTACGCAGAATAAGAGAAGCTCAAAAGCATAACACCTGCCTGCCTAGCATGCCTGGGACCTTGGATTCAATGACAAGCACCCTCCATTCCAAAGAAACACACTGTGATAACACTTAAAAAGTACCTAGTGATGAAGTAAGCCAGACCCAAAGAAACACAGGCTGCATGGTTTCCCTCATGCGCAATCAATAGAATGTGCCTATAAATCTGCAAGTAAACCCAATGGATAGCACAAGGCAAATAATTACAGGTGGACATGATTAATTAAACAGCACTTTAAACATTCACACAGTGAGAACAAGGGAGGATATTCTTAGGAGAGGATTACAAGGGCTCAATAGCTATGTGCATATGACCATAGAAAATGATGCTTATTGAAATGAATTGAGAAGTGGAAACAAGAGGGTTTTTTTATTGCACTGTTTTATGGTTCTTTTTTATTTTTCTTTCCTTTTTTCTTCGGTTTACTCCCTTTAGTCACTGTTTTTTATTTCTGTACCTTTTGTCTCGTATGTAAGTTTATCTGATTTGGGAAGGGGAAGGGGAAGTACAGAAATGGTGGGACAAAGAGCAAGCCAATTCAGCTGTGATACTCACTAGATACCATGTTGGAAGTGAACTATACACCTTGGGGGAGAGGGGAGACAGAAAAAAACTAGGAGAGAATGAGGGAGGGGGTGACACTGTTCAAAAGAAAGTGTACTTATTACCTGACTTACGTATCTGTAACCCCTCTGTACATCATCTTTCCAATAAAAAAAAATTAAGTACCTAATGGGACAGGCACCAGTGACTCATGTCTGTAATCCTCAGAAGGCTAAGATCTGAGGATCACAGTTCAAAGCCAGCCCAGCCCAGGCAGGAAAGTCTGAGAGATTCTTATCTCTGATTAATCACAGATAAAGCAGAAGCAACCCTGTGGCTCAAGTGGTAGATTGCAAGCCTTGAGCAAAAAGAAATGGGGAACAGCACCCAAGCCCACAGTTTGAGCCCCAGGACTGGTAAAAATAAAAATTAAAAATTAAAAAATTTTTTAAAGTACCTAATGCTTCAAGGGGGAAAAAAATCTAAGATTTTAGGAATAAAGATGATAAGACTCAGAGCTAAGTACAGAAGCAGAGCAAGGGAGGAAAACCAAGTGAAGTTTTCATCTATGAATTTCTACACCCATCTCTTAATGTTTGAACTGGGTAGCTGACAATAAAGATCACACCCTTAGAGGATGAAAAAAAAAAGTGTCTCTTAAAGAAGAAAATCAGGAGCTACAAAAGCGTTAAAAGGTTTTTCTGAAAAGCACTGATGATATTTAAATTCTCTTTCAAAAGGAACTTCTGGAAAATGCATTATTACATCATTGGAGGAAAATTCGAGCTGGCAGAGGGTAGGATAGAAAAAGAATACCAGACAAGAAATCAGAGACCTGACAGCTAGTGGCCTGCACCCTGTAAGCAGTGGAAGAACAGGCAGCTCCTAACCCTCCCTCCTGTCACTTACTGGCTTGGTGACTTAGAGCAGGCTCACTAGCCACTCTGAGCTTCAGTTTCCTCAGCTTTAAAGTAGGAAGACAGTTGAGTGTCACTGGCTCATGCCTATAATCCTAGGAGGATGAGATCTGAGAATTGTAGATCGAAGCCAGCCCCAGCAGAAAAGTCCATGAGATTCTTTCTTTGTAAAGGTGATGTACAGAGAGGTTACAGTTACATAAGTTAGGGAATGAGTATATTTCCTTTTGAATAGTGTCACCCCTCCCTCATTTCTCCCAGTTTTTTCCCTCCTGACTTCCCTCCTGACTTCCCTTCCTTATAAATTGTATAGTTCATTTGCAACATAGTGTCTAATGGGTTACACTGCTGAATTGGTTCACCCTTTGTCCCACCATTTTTGTGCTTTCCCTTTCCCCTCCCCAAATCTGATAAACTTATATACAAGACAAAGGGTACAGGGCTGGGGATATGGCCTAGTGGCAAGAGTGCTTGTCTCGTATACATGAGGCCCTGGGTTCAATTCCCCAGCACCACATATATAGAAAATGGCCAGAAGTGGCACTGTGGCCTAAGTGGCAGAGTGCTAGCCTTGAGCAAAAAGAAGCCAGGGACAGTGCTCAGGCCCTGAGTCCAAGCCCCAGGACTGGCAAAAAAATAATAAAAAAAAAAAAGACAAAGGGTAGAGAAATCACAAACAGGGAGATTCTTATGTCCAATTAACCAACAAAAAGCCAGAAGGAGAGGATCAGCTCAAGAAGTAGTGCAACAGTTTGGAGCAAAAAGAGATTAGGGATAGTGCCCAAATCCTAACCTGGTATACTGGTGCAAATACTAACACCCATTGGTACATAAGTATTGATGCCCTGGGCCTCAACTTCCCCACTGTCCATGTTAGAAGAAATAAATGAAGTCTCAGTTCATCCTATTGTGATAGGCATAATAATGTCCCACACTGCAAATGTCCAAGCCCTCAAGCCACAGAATAACAAAGAGAATGAGGGACTAATGAGATACCCTAACACAGAGAGATTATCATAGATTATCCAAGTGGACCCCATGTAATCACAAGGGTCTTAAAAATGCAGATGGCATCAGGATAGGCATCATAGAAACGGCAGTGAGAGAACACTGCAGTTGGTCACGATGAGCTGGCAGGTAACAGAGAGGGTTATTCAAGAAATCCAGCCATCCCATAGATGCTGACAGTCAGGTAGGTTGGGGGAATTTCCATACCAGAGAAGCCCCCTTTACCAAACAAGACCCACTCCAGACTACTGGACGACAGAAGTGTGACACAAGCCAGGTGCTGGGGGCTTGCACCTGTAATCCTAGCTACTCAGGAGACTAAGATCTCAGCATCAAGAGGCTGGGAATATAGCCTAATGGTAGAATGCTTGCCTTGCATACATGGAGCCCTGGGTTTGATTCCTCAGCACCACATATATAGAAAGAGCAAGAATGGCACTGCAGCTCAAGTGGTAGAGTGCTAGTCTTGAGCAAAAAGAAGCCAGGAACAGGGCTCAGGCCCTGAGTTCAAGGCCTAGGACTGGCAAAAAAAAAAAAAAAAAAAAAAGAAAGAAAGAAAGATCTGAGTATCAAAGTTCAAAGCCATCCTGAGCAGAAAAGTCCATTAGACTCTTATCTCCAAAGTGAAAAGCCAAGCAGAGTGTGAGGTCCTGTGTTAAAGACCTGGGTCCATTTAAGAAAAACGTATGACACAATAAATACGCACAGTTACAAGCCACTAGGTATATAGTAACCTGTTACAGAATTCACTGAAAATTAACCTATCTACAAGTAGTAGGACCTACTATGCTTAGGGCTGGATTTATACTGTGCTGAGAAGTACAAAAATTTTCAAACAAAAATTACTGAGAAACACAACATACCAGTACAATATGTGATTACACTTGGCAATTCATTTATGTGTCTTCCATATGTACATGTGGAATATAATTTTAAAAACTTTAAGCCTTCCTAAACTGCTGGAACAATGTTTTTTACCAAATAACAGGAAACTACCCATAAATCCAGACCAGCCTGTCCACCCAGAGAAGCTTAAAAGCAATTCTCAAGTGGTTAAAGTAACTTCTGTGAGTTGCCTAAGAAGTTCATTTTATAACGCCATTCTTCCCACCCTGCTCAAACCCCACCACCACACTAAGATGGTTGGGCCTCCACCAGCCTGGAGACGGCAGTTGGTTCTGTGAGGGTGGAGGTTATCCAGTGTTAGAGCTCCTGAAGAAACAAGGGCAGCTCTGAAAGAAGTCTAGGGAACAAGGACTCTCCGGGAGATGCTGATAATGGCTTTGCAGCAGCTCCCCTGAGATCTCCCCAGGCAGGAGAACACCCACCCCTGGCTCAGCCTAAGCTCTGCCCCAGCTTCCAGCTGCCTCAAGCCAGCTTGTTTCAAAAGCCATTTAACTCTCCATTAACTTGATTTGATGAGTTCCTGGACAGCTACCAAGTGCAATGAGAAATAAACTCCTAAACAGCAAGCACATCATAATTTAACCGTATCCATTAACTGTACTGCATGACACAAAGTAAATCAGTTCTGTTTTCTTCTTTTCCTTCCTGTCCTTGCTAGTCTGTGCGTGTATTCATGGGTGCTTAGCCACGGTCCTCTCTTCAGCTGTCATCCCATTTATCTCTCCTAACCCATAATCTCTTACTCAGTTGAAGTTTGTGAATGACATGCATATGTAATTTCTGTTCTGGAAAAGCAGCCAGTTCCCTCTATTAATGAATCCAATTGAAACCCATCCTTTAAACATTCTCCAGTCTTAACAATGGAATCAAAGGTATTTGCTATTCTAAGCAATTTATTTGCAGTTAGGAAAGCAGCTGAAACAAAGAACACTGATGAGCGACTGAAACAAGAGTGTCCTCATTAATTCTACATGGAAGGCAGGGAAGGGACAGCCAGACACAATTATTCTTGGGTAATTAACACCACTGTAATTAACCAGGGTCCTGTCCACACCTCTGACCTCCTGGCAGTCAGCTCTCAACCCCCCCCCCCGCCCTCCCCCTACACACACACACACTCATCTCACTTCAAAACATTTCTGGTGCATAGAGCCCTGCAGTAAGAATCACATGCAACAGGACTCAGGGACTCCTTGGTAATGCTACCTAGCTCTTTAAGACTCTGGAACTGTCCTTTACAGAAGAAGGTAGTTAAGGCTTTTTTGGTGTGGTGAAAGGATCTAAAAGGCAAGAGCACTGGTTTAGTGGTCACTTGTTTTGTAAGTAGTTGTATAAAAGGGTTTCAATTCCATAGGTCAGATGATGAACACATTTTAACCAATGTCACCCCCATCTTTCTCAATCCTATCCAGAGCTTCTGAGGTTCACTTTTCAACTCAATTCAATGAATTTATAACAGCATCTCCTAGGGGTGATCTGGATACAGAGATGAAGACCACATCATCTCTGCCTTGAGGGACTACAAGCAGTTTATCACTTCTGAATAAATTATCTAAGATTATGTTTCTTAATCTCCTTGAGTCTGAGAACATCTGACTGATAAGAATGATAAAATAAACAATCATCAATCAGCTTATCTGGCAAGGCTATTAAGTGCAAATAACCACTATCTAGTTTCCAAAGGATGCCTCCAAGCTTAAGACGATTCTGGAGAGCCCAACCCTATAGGAGAGCTACAACCAGAGCAGTCTGAAGACAACCAACACAAAGAAATTACACTTAAGGAGCTGGAAATGATAATTATCACAGTAGAAATGTATCAAGTTACATACCATGCTCCATAAATATGCACAAATATATGTCAGTTTTTAAAATAGAGGATGAGGAGCAAAAGACTGATTTCAATGGGTTTTTTTAAGTATTACTTTTGTTTAAAAAAACACACACAAAAAAAACAAAAACAGGCACCAATGGACCAGTGGCCTATAATCCTACTAATCAGAAGACTGAGATCTGGGGACCACCGTTCAAAGCCAGCCAGGGCAGGCATTTCGTGAGACTGTTATATAACTCCAATTAACCACCAAAAAGCAGTAAGTGAAACTATGGCCCAACTGGTAGAGTACCAGTCTTGAGTACAAAAAAGCTAAAGTAGAGTACCTATGCTCTGAATTCAAGTCTCAGTACCACCATTACAAAAAGAAAAGAAAAGAAAAAAGGCTGGATTTTGATTAAAAAGCACAGTATAAAACTGTCTTTATTACTACTGTTACGAATGGGGCATGCAAGTAAAGGAGGAAAGGAGAAAATGTGGAGGAAGAGAAGAGAAAAAAGAGAAGGTACTGGGAGAGAGAAGAGGATCAAATATGCTATCTCTATGCACACACAAAGGAAACTCACCAAGGAAAGGCAGGGGAGGAGAGAGACTAAAGGACTATAATGGAGGGGGTAAACTGTTCAGAGTACTATGTTGTTTGGGAAATCAGTTGCAAAAAACAGAGAAACCACATTTTGAGAGGTTGAATCTGGAGTCTTTATTGGAGAGCTAGAGACTGCAGTGAGACTCCTTCCCCAAAGACCTGCGGCCCCTGGAATACACTTAATACAGTTAGAAAACAACCATGAGAGCAGGAGAGGAAAGAAAGAGCAGAAAAACAATACCAACAACCCAGATCAGCTCCAATGGAGAGCTGAAGTGGGATGCCATGGTGACCAGAGAAGAATCAGGAGACACGAGGCACAGCATAATGCTGCCTGAGCTGGTCCAAGCCTATAAAGAGTTGGGGTCACAGGAAACCAGGGAGTCTCAAGAGTTCGGGGCACAGGACAGATCCAGTAACCTAACATCCAGGTCCCCACCCCTGCCTCTAGGAATTCAGACATGCCCATCACCCAAGAGTTGGGACTTCACCTTCCTCTACCACGAAGACAAGATGACACCAATTAAACCCAATTCCCTATCATCTACCATGTGGCCAAGACGGCGCTGGTTGGACCCAATATCCTTATTTCAGTACACTGTACCCATCTATGGAATTATAACAATAAAATCTCCCTAATGGATGCTAATAAAAAGGAAAATCTATCTCTCTACTAACCAACTACAAAGACATTTGCCTCCAAACTCACTGGGCAGAATGGGCCAGAGACATGAACATGTTTTACGAGGAGACATCAATGTTGTAATTGCCATGAGAAAGGGGTGTGACTCTCCTTTCTCTTCAGTCTCCTCCACAGGGACCTTCTAGCCAACCTCTGTATCTGCACTTAGGTGAACACACACACCTCCCATGAGCCCAGGGCTAAGTCGTTGACCTTTTCCCTGACCTTGACAGGAACGTGTCCATTGCCCAGGCCTGAACCATCTCCTCGAGGGTACCAAACCATACACATTATGTATTTTTCCTATATGAACCCATGATAAAGCTTAATTTATTGATTAGGCACAGTAAGAAGTAAATAATACTAATAATAAAACAATAATAGTTACTTAAAAGTTATCCAATGGAATATTGGTGACAATTTGGGGGAAATACGTTCTTAACACAGGAAAAGCCACTCCAGCACCACACCCTAGAAGCCATTGAAGAAAGCCCATTTATAAGCTAGCAGAACCCCTCCTGCATTGCCCCGCCCCTGCACACCCCCAGCTTTTACAAGCTTCCTGGTAGAGCAGCTCCCTGCCCACTCCTTACTACTGCCTTCACCTCTCCGCTGTCATTACATCAGAGTATGATTTTTCAGATGAACATGGGACGTGCACCTCAACATGCACAGGCTCCAGTCTGCCTGTGGCCCTCTGTGCATGAAGTAGACTCACTTTCTGCTGCTCAAACTATTGTTTGGGTTTTTTTCACTCTGTTGAGCCTAACTTGCACGTAGTATAGATCCGCAGAATGAAAGTTAGGACTGTGTGAGCCTCTCTTCCAATACTCAAAGCAGCACACCTTTTATAAACCCACCAGGGAGGTTGGACCTGATTTTAAAAGGCAGTGAGTTCTTAGGGCTTAGGCTACAGCTCAGTAGTAGAGTACTTGCCCAGAATACCCAAAGTCCTGGGTTTCCCACCTACCACTGTAGAAAAAGGTACTGCTATACAGAGAAGACAGGGAAGGCTCAAAAGCAGTAGCTCCAATTTCCATTCTAAAAGCAAAAGATATGCCATGTCATCTCTGCAAATCAAGGCATCAACTGCACCTGTACACGAAGGCTTTGAATTATTCACATTCTTGGCCAACATTTATTGACCAACAACTATCAAAAGACATGACCTCAAAAAGCACACTGTAAGCCTACATGTTTATAGGTATATAAAAAGTATGTATAAAACATGATTTTGCAAGAGAAGACAGAAATCACCCACTCATCCTTTGAGTTTCTTAGTATATTTAAACTGAGAATAAAAATGTATCTGTAAGTGCTCATAAATCCAAACTAGTAACTGAGACAATGATGTGTTCTTATATGAAATGGTTAATGTATAATTTTGTTAAAGTCTGTACTCGTCAGCTCAGAGTGTGGGAAGAAAAGGGCTCCTCCATGTCTAGGGAGCTGCACACCCCAGAGAGGAAAGGCTTGCTACGTAGAGACAGAGAACAGGCCACACAATTTTACAGGGAATGATGTTGGCCAGAGAATTATTGACTAAACGGTTGTTTCTTGAATAGTATTGGAGAAATGGAAAAAGTTAAACCATTATTATTTATCTGCACAAGTATTGTGGTGCTAGGATGGAATTTGTTTATTCTTTTGACTGACTGCATTAAGATAATGGCTACCTAAACCAAACTCCTTTTCTTCGTTGTGCTAAATGGTCCCAAAAAGACAATACTGAGATGAGTAGCACACAATGGAGACCGAGCTACAGATGGGATGGCTAGGGCCTGGGTCAGGAGCAGTCTTTCGGGAGCCCTACATAGTCTTAGTTCTTGATCAGCTTTTCATGTGGTCCAGGGCTTGTTCCCTCCCCTCATGCACATCACGGTACTCCACCCCGGGGCTGCAAATGTGGCCTGCATTCTCCAGCACTGAAATCCTCTCAGCCATCCTCTCAGCACTGAAAACCCTGGGAGAAATACCCCAGCAGCCTCGCTGTCCTCATTTCAGTCACCTGCTTAGCATCTCCCGCGGTGTCTGCTCCTGTCACCTGCTGTCAACTACATCCCCTAGAAAGTTCCAAGGAGTGTAGCATGTCATCATCTCACCCACCGCGTAGCCAGACACTCCCCTAAGTGACACATAAGGGTCTGTTAACCGCGGAGAAGAAATTGAAGTCAGACCCATCTTTCTAAAATTGTTCATTCTGGCTCTGAGGAATACTCCAAGAAGCTGTTTCCATGATCTTCCTTAGTCTCTCCTGATGACAAACAGCTCGGGAAATGTTCCCAGGCTTGCTCAAGTCCTACTGAGATAGGACATACTTTGGACATGAAGTATACCACTGTTTAGTCAAGGGAATTTTTTTTTTTTTTTTTTTTTTTTGGCCAGTCCTGGGCCTTGGACTCAGGGCCTGAGCACTGTCCCTGGCTTCTTCCCGCTCAAGGCTAGCACTCTGCCACTTGAGCCACAGCGCCGCTTCTGGCCGTTTTCTGTATATGTGGTGCTGGGGAATCGAACCTAGGGCCTCGTGTATCCGAGGCAGGCACTCTTGCCACTAGGCTATATCCCCAGCCCCAGTCAAGGGAATTTTTTAAATCTGTGTATGCCATGCTTTTTTTCTTTCGTGTGTGTTTGTGTGTGTATGTGTGTGTGTGTGTGAGTGCGTGTGCCCACGTGCGCACGCACACACATTGGGGCTTGAATTCAGGGCCTGAATGCTGTCCCTTAGCTTTTTTGCTCAAAGCTGGCACTCTACCCCTTGAGCTCTATGTCTGGCTTTTTGCTGGTTAATTGGAGATAAGAATCTCATGGACTTTTCTCCCCAAGCTGGCTTCAAACCATGATCCTCATATTTCAGCCTCCTGAGAAGCTAGAGTTACAGGCATAAACTATATGTACCCAGCTTCATTTCTTTGAAAATACACAGTCCCATTTTAACAGCTCTGAAACCAGGTTGTAGGTCATAATCTACAGCCTGTCATGATTTCATTGGCAGCATGTTAATGACATACCTTCTAATCAATGGCAGAGTTGGTAAAAAATGGTCTATCCTCACAAGCAGTGGTTCCCAGACTGCTGATGTGACGCGGGGGGGGGGGGGGGGGAATTCCAGAATTCTCTCTCTATTATTTTGTCTTGCACACAATGAGCCTCCAATATATACTAGCAGACACACTTATACAAATGTGCACATATGCCCCCCCCCCCCAATTCTCCCTGAGTTTGCCTTTGGGAAATCAAAAGGTGTTTTGTGGGGGGTTTTTTGGCCAGTCCTGGGGCTTGGACTCAGGGCCTGAGCACTGTCCCTGGCTTCTTTTTGCTCAAGGCTAGCACTCTGCCACTTGAGCCACAGCGCCACTTCTGGCCGCTTTCTGTAAATGTGGTGCTGGGGAATTGAACCCAGGGCCTCATGTATACAAGGCAAGCACTCTTGCCACTAGGCCATATTCCCAGCCCCAAAAGGTATTTTGATGAAGAAAATACAGTATCTGCCTCACTCGTTCAGTGTTGCCCACAGGCACGAGATCTGCTGGCCCCACTGCACTGTGTTACCTGGAACACAACGCCATTCCCTGTGAGGTCAGCTCTTCCCACCTGGAACCGCCCAGAAGGGCTCACTGGGCTACTCTGAAGACAACACAAGGAAAAGTACTTTGGTCTTTGAGAACCATTGCTGGGTACCCAGGAGACAGTCAGCAGGAGGCTCTAGGTGGGCTTTTCCCTCACAGTTCCCAAGATACCACTTCCTTTCACCAATTTCCACCCAAACCCTACTCAACCCCCACTGGAGGATTTCCTAGATATAGTGTGTAGAGAAAGACTATATAGGATGGAGGACTTCCTTTCACCACTTTCCCTACTGTTGAAAACACTACTTTGACCAAGATGGTTAAAAGTAAAAGGCAGAAAGGACTGTTTCAAAATCAATCCACATTTTAACAACAGTTCCTATCCTATTAGACGAATGAGAGAATCAAACACAACCAGCACAAATTCTCACACAGCTAGACAGGGGGGAATGGCAGAAAATGTTAAGGGGAAAAAAAAAAAGTAAGGAGATGGAGTCAAGTTTGATGAGTGCCAAGTTCAAATGAACCAGAGACAAAGGCTTTCATGAACACTCTAGAATCTGGCCTCTCATTCCTTTTAGGAAAACTGTAATTAATGGCCAGGAAGCCAATTACCGTTTCTGTTCTTTACAACTTCTAGAGTCACAGAAATATAAAACCTGCAACTATGCACTTACAATGCACTTGAGTAATTACATATTGTGGTCAATCTGTCTGGGGCTTCCACTTTGATGGAAAGAGGTCATTTCTCCAAATAAGCCACTTCAAAGCCTCGTTTTCACAAAACGTCAGTTTAGGAAACTCTTATTTCATCCTTCATGAATCTAACTAACCCTCAAGCACCTCTCCTAAGTAGAACACTTAGCTGCAAGATGGGAGGTACTTTAAACCTATCACCACCCTCGAGCATGCCACTGCCGGACTGGCACCCAAAGGAATTGTAAAGGTCACAGAGGCCTGCGCCCATCCCAGAGTCCTGAGGTTAGGGCCTGGGTGTGGTGAGGACGTCAGGAGTCTTCAAACGTCCCCCAAGGTTTTGATGTACATCCAGGGCTGAGCAGTGTGGGACTAAAGGGCTTGATCCTGGGGAGGCATCTATACTCTATCCACCCCAGTAAAACCCACAAAACAAGAGGTGACTTGTCCAAGCATGGCCCTTGGTGCAGCTGTGCTCGAAGCCTGTGCACAAGTCTCCAAACACCTATGCAATCTTTACTGTGTCCTGCAAGAGGTTGAGAACTTGGATGAGCACATAAGACCACCTGCTATTGGTCTCTGTGCTGAGTAAGAAAATGAAGGCCAGCTTGCCTCAGAATAAAGGCATAACTACTAAGTTCTATCCTCTATGAAAATGGCTGAGGAGCAAGATGTGAACCTCAGTGTACTAAGTGAGGAGTGAGAATGAACCCAAGGCAGTCACCATATACAATCAAGTCAAACAAGTCCTCCAAGACCCCTGACACCGTGGTAGATGGCCAGTATGTGATCCTCAGTGTGTGCAGGGGTCAAAGAGCTGGGCCAAATCACAGCTCTTCCCTCCAGAGCTCCAGGGAGCTAGAGGAAGACTCCTGTCCACCCTTTTGCACTAGCTTATCTTAATCAGCAAGTCTCAGCTGGAGGCAAGCTTATCCCCTACCCCTAAATGTGTCTGGAGATATTTCCGATGGTCACAAATTTTTAATTTAGGTGAGATGAAACTGGGGGTGTTTGTTAGCATCCTACACATTCAGAATAACTCTGACCACCAAGAATCATCTAGCCAAAAGGTTCCTAGTACAGAGGTTAAAGAAACTTTGCTGTAAGCAGATTACTCAAAACTGACCCCTTGATATTCCCTAGATGGTGTTCACAAGTGCGTCTCAATTCTTACAAATCAACCAAATCTGACCCCCAACCAAAATTCCTACAGATGAGGGCCTTGGAACCAGACAATGGTGTTACTTCAAATTTTAAAAGAATGGCCTGGCCAGGCCTTCACTGGCTCAGTCTGCTAATTAGCGCCCTCTTTCCTCATCTCCTCTCTAGTCAGGGAAGCCTTGAGTCTTGTGATTATTTAATGTGGCAAACACACATCTTAGTCCCAAACAGGCTTGCTGTGTAAAATGTTATCCTCTTTCAATTTTCATGGTTCCTGTATACTTTAAAATACTTTTCAATGATGATTTGTTTCCTCTCAGGAGTAAGAGAAAAAAAAAATGACAACAAAAGAACATACATTGTTGTTGTTATAGTAATTAACAAGAGTGTAAAAATCTTCTTTCATTTTAGTTTTGTTTTGTTTTTTATTGTGCCAGAACTGGAATTGGAACTCAGGGTTGGAGCGCTGTCCCTTGGCTTTTGCACTCAAGCTTGGTCTCACCCACAACCTCCCCCTCCCAGGCATTGGAGGGAAGAATGGCAGGGTTAGCACTCCAGACTTGCCATACGGCCCTCTCAGCTCCCACATCCACTACCAAAAGAGACTGAGACAAGTGGGATAAACAGACAACAGACAAGGGCTTTCCCCAACTGCTCAGAATGAAATATAAACACAAACGCATGTTTGATAAATACTTCTGGCATGGAAGCTCAGCGTCAGCACCCAAAGACATGTCAATGTCAAACGTCTGAAGAGCAACCCCACTTCTCACATTCTACATTCTCTCATCCCAGTGAAACTGGGCGCGTCTGCGATGAGGTAGTCACCAGGGACCCCACACTGACGCATATACACACTTTCAGTGAAAGAAACCAAGCCAGACATTGGCGACTCACACCTCTAATCCTACCTACTCAGAAGGCTGAGTGGAAACCTGAGGACCCCAGTTCAAAGCAAACCCAGGCAAGAAAATCCATGAGACTTATTTCCAATTAACCACCAAAGGAAGCCAGAAGTGAAGATGTGGCTCAAGTGGTAAAAAAGCTCAAAAACTGCACCCAGGCCAAGTTCAAACTCAAATACCACACCCTTCCACACACACACACTTGACCAATCTGCACAAATAAGCCAGGAGAAAATGTGCCCTGCAAAAGCAGCAGAAAGGGAGGGAGGTGAAGGGGGGATGACTCTCCTTCCTCTGAGGTTCACCCCACCTCTAGGCCAGAAA
Organism: Perognathus longimembris pacificus; assembly: GCF_023159225.1. Classification (NCBI taxonomy): domain Eukaryota; kingdom Metazoa; phylum Chordata; class Mammalia; order Rodentia; family Heteromyidae; genus Perognathus; species Perognathus longimembris. The sequence goes on along the minus strand of NC_063175.1, from coordinate 8,227,750 downwards.
TGCAAGAGCTGCTTAATTAACTACTCCACAGAAAGCATTCTGCTTGGTTGCCTAACTATACATGTGACTGATTGTCTTTTCAATTCTGAATAATTTTTGACAACAAGGGAAGAGAAAAAACAACGAAATTGCTTATTTGGCTCATAATCATACTACTCAATGTATGATGGCTCACTTGAGTCAGAGAAATAGCAGCAAACTACTCTCAGGAAATAGGTAAGAGCATGGAGTATGTGCTATGCATTTCTATTTCTCCGACTCTTCATTCTGCACTTGACAAATAAAAGACACCTCAATCACATTACATCAATAACATGGCATACAATATGTACACTCAACAGACCTCCAAGAATCAGATGTAAATTTTGAAAAGGGAAGTATTTTCTCTTTATCCCATAGCACTAACCAAATACAAATTAAATACTGATGCCATTAACAGCCTCATGAAGGTCTAAATTACTCAGAAATACATGTTCTGTCTGTATTTTAATTATTTTTAAGAAAAGCAACTTGGGCCCTCTATTTCATTAAAATTCACAATTTCTATCCAATGCAAAAAGATCAGTAGATAGCACACTGCAATGTTACCTTCATTATCAAGTTCTAGCAAACGGTTTTGTTCATAGGCAAGGAGAAATGGCTGGGTTTTTCATCCCTGGGGAAGTCCACAAGCCAAATCGCTGCTCTGAAGGCCAATCCAGAGGGCACCATCACCCACCCAGAGGGGCCATCCCAAGGCCCTGGACCAGACTCCAGGGAAACAAGGAAGGAAGAAGAGGTCACTGTGTTCACAGGGAACAATTTGGCATTGTGTGATCCCAGTGACCTTCGTGAACATTCAGAACTGTGAGGAGCAGCGTTGCTTATCGCTAACCAAACACTAACATTCTATGTCCAAGCATCTTGATGTAGAATGACTGGTTTGTACTAATTGTTCCGGTAATCATTTACACAACTGGAAATTCCTCACCAAGAGATTTTTAAGCACTGTATGGTTCTTTCTCAAAGGAAAATTAAGATGATTAGTCCTTCTCTAGTTCAACCAATATTCCTGAATGCCCCATCAGTGTAGGGATGTGTCTACACAGAAGGTAAAGGCGTGAGTGCTCCCGAAGACCACTGGAAATCAAAGGCACCAGTGGCATAAAAGTACCTTTCCAGGACAAGGGTAGAAACGGCAGGAGCTACCAAACCCAAAACTTGTAGCTCATGAATGAATTAAACTAGACAAAGACAGTAAGATCGTATAGCAAAAATTAAATAATAAAGAGGCGATTATCAAGCAATAAGAAGAATGATTCATTATGAAAGTCTTAAGTCTAAAATATGACTTCAAAATATGCAGAGCCAAAATTAATAAATCACAAAAAGGAAATTAAACTTCATAATTTAATGAGCTAAAACTACAAAAGGCTACAGAAAATTTAAACCACACAATTAACAAACAATCCCATATATTTTTTACAAGTTGGAGCAATCTGCTGATATTCCATAAATCAAAATAAAACTGAAAATACTAGCATATAATGAACAATAGATAAGCATTACTTTGAAAAAAACTTTATTGATATCTGTATACTGAGTGATGATATAAAATATATATCTTAGTGTGGGTTGCAATTAAAACTTTAAGATTTTCAATCTAATGGATTTATATAAGCCATCCTAAACTTCTACCATTCAAGCACATAACCATTTATAAAACCTAACCACTTACTAAGTACAAAAGAAGTATTAACATCATATTTGATGCATACGTTAATACATTCTGCCACCCTTCAAATATGCCTTTGAGACAGCTATGGGTAGAAATAGTGAATGAATAGAACAGAGAAAAACTTATGTGTGGTGGTCCTGCGGTTTGAACTGCCTGGTACAGTCCCTGAGCTTTTGTGCTCAAGACCAGTTAAGCCCCAGCTTCACTTCCAGCATTTTTGGTAGTTATGTGGAGATAAGAGTCTCATAGGCTTTCCTGCCCAGGCTGGCTTTGAGCAGAGATCTTAGATGTCAGCCTCCTGAGTAGCTAGGATTATAGGCATAAGTCACTGGTGCCCAGTTAGAAAAACATTTTTAATGGTAGTCAAAATTCGCAAATAAAATTAACCATTTTCAAGTGTACCATTTAAAAGCATTTAGTACATTTACAACTTGGTACAACCAGGATTGCTACCTGTTCCAAACCACTTTCATCACCTCAGAGGAAACCCCAAACCCTTATTCCCTGGAGAGTAGGTTTCCCTCTCCTCAGCCCCTAGAAACAACTCATCTGGTTTCTGTGATATGAATTTGCCAATTCACTTCAGGGCCACTTGCCTTTGTCTTATAAATGTTCACATGGTTATGCCTACACATGGGATGTCTGGCTTTTGAAACTTACTATGTTTTCAGGTACAACCCATGTTTTATGTTTTATGTATCAATGAGAAAGGAAACTCCTAAGACTACAGCTGCAGAAAAGCCAAAGCCAAAGCACAGAGTGAGCCACTGTAGATGCCTACCTCACCGTGGCCCTGCTTTCAAAGTCCAGAGCAGCAGCAGAAGACTCTTCCTCCCAAGAGAGAGGGAGTCCTCTACAAAGCCACCTAAATGTATGCTTGCCTAAAGTACTGTATTCAGTCAGCCCTCTGTATCCTTAGGTTTCTCACCCCAAAATTCAATCAACTATAGATAAAAAATATTGCAGGAAAAAATACTGTGGCGGTAGTGAACATGTGCAGGCTATTTTTCTTACTGTTGCCCCCTAAACAATGTAACAACTATTTACACAGCACTTACATTGTACTAGGTATTATGAGTAATCCAGAGTAATGAGTTATGAGTAACCTGTTTAAATGGATCTTTTTTTTTTTTTTTTTTTTTTTTTGGCCAGTCCTGGGCCTTGGACTCAGGGCCTGAGCACCATCCCTGGCTTCTTCCCGCTCAAGGCTAGCACTCTGCCACCTGAGCCACAGTGCCCCTTCTGGCCGTTTTCCATATATATGGTGCTGGGGAATCGAACCGAGAGCTTCATGTGTAGGAGGCAAGCACTCTTGCCACTAGGCCATATTCCCACCCCCCTAAATGGATCTTATATATAAATGTTTCAAGTGAATACACACAGGTTATATCACATCACTTTATATACAGGTCTCAGCACTATAGATTTTAGTGTCTGTGGGTCCTCGAGCCAATCTTCTGAGTTTACCAAGGAATCACTCTGTGTGTGTGTGTGTGTCTGTGTGTGTGTGTGTGTGTAATTATATATGAACATTAAAACATATACACATATCAATTTTATCAAACATTCTCCCGTATTACTTTCTCTGTCCACAAGGTGGAAATCATATGGCATACTCTGAAGCAAACTTAAACAAAGGAAAGGATAGAGGAAGTACCAGAAACTGTATGTGGGAATACAAAAAGGGCCACCAACTCCCTAGTCCTGGGGACAGATCACTAAGGAAGTTAAGGGGTGTTGCTTGGGGCTGGGGATGTAGCCTAGTGGCAAGAGTGCCTGCCTCGGATACACGAGGCCCTAGGTTCGATTCCCCAGCACCACGTATACAGAAAACGGCCAGAAGAGGCGCTGTGGCTCAAGTGGCAGAGTGCTAGCCTTGAGCGGGAAGAAGCCAGGGACAGTGCTCAGGCCCTGAGTCCAAGGCCCACGACTGGCCAAAAAAAAAAAAAAGGGGGTGTTGCCTCCTGCAACAAAAGTAGGCTCCGTACTACCAGCAAGCAAGCTGTGCTCACCACAGCTCTCCGTTTGTTATCCATTCCTTTGCTCATTGCTTCACATGACATGTATGGAGCACTGTTCCAAACACAGTAACCTCAGAGTGAAGCCAAACCTTGTCCTGGGGAAATAGCACGCCAGTGGAACTTCACTGACAAGAGGAATGGACTAAAGACAAGGAAAGGAAACAAATGGCATTTCCCACCACAGAGCCTAGGACCAAGCCTGAACCAAGTATGAGAGTGCATGTTAAGACAGATAGGAGAATGACTGGGTGATTCAGGAAATGGATCCAAATATCAAAAGTGACCTGCTAAGTGAGGCCATCAGCAAGTACTACACCAACATCCTAAAGCCTTCACCAAGGGCTTTAAATCCCATCAACATGCAGGATGTTTTCCAAGAAACCACTCAGCTTTAATCACATAATGGAAGTCAAAAGTAAATCAGGATTTACACTGCTGTATGCAAATGAAACATATTTTTTCCTAGACCATATTTTACAAGGATAATCACTCCCTGAAATGTAAAAATATCTATATTTAAATCATATTGGCTGAATGATATATATAGATAGCATATATTACCTATTTACAGAACACACTTCACAAATCTTTGGACAAGAAGATTCAAGAAAATAAAAGCTACTGCTTAATTCTGTACTCTAGTAATAATGCATCCAATTTGGGCACATGAAAGGAATTAACGGCCACCTAATCTGAATGGAAATTTTAAGTAACAGACTTAGACCAGGCTTTTCTATAAAAGGCTAGACAGTAAATACTTTAGGTTTTACAAACAATACATGATCTTTGTTCCAAAGTCTTCTTTGCCTTTGGGGTATTTGTTATGTGTGGATTTTTTATTCATTTCTTTGACAATATTAGGAAAAAATAGAAACCATTCTTTTTGTGTGTGTGCTGGTATTAAGGCCTGAATTCAGGGACTAGACACTATCCCTTACCTTTTTCACTCAAGGCTAGTGCTCTACCACTTGAATCACAGGCTCTACTTCTGGCTTTCTTTTTAAATTTTATTTTATTTTTTTTTGGTCAGTCCTGGGGCTTGGACTCAGGGTCTGAGCACTGTCCCTGGCTTCTTTTTGCTCAAGGCTAGCACTCTGCCACTTGAGCCACAGCGCCACTTCTGGCCGTTTTCTGTATATGTGGTGCTGGGGAATTGAACCCAGGGCCTCATGTATACAAGGCAAGCACTCTTGCCACTAGGCCATATCCCCAACCCTACTTCTGGCTTTTTAGTGGTTAACTGGAGATAAAAGTCTCATACCTTCTCCCTGCCTAGGCTGGCTTTTAATCGTATCAGCTTCCTAAGTAGCTAGGATTATAGACATGAACCACTGGTGCCTGGTTAGAAAAACCACTCTTAACTCCTGAGCCAAACGAACATGCCTTCCATCATTGGTTGATCTCTGCTTTCTAGCCACGCAAGAATGAGACCATGGAGTCCCGAATTTCTAACAATTCACACAGGAGGAAAGGCCACGCATTTCCACATTACCTCTTTCAGCTTCTCTAGCTCATTTTGGAGGGCCTGTCTGGATATTTCCACTTCAATCATCTGTTGCCGGAGAGTTTCATTTTCATCTTCAGCTTTAGTACGCTTTTCCTCCACAGTCTCAAGTTCATGGTGCAATCTGACAGACACATCTTTGGCTACCTGCATCAGCCACAGAGATAAACATCAAGAGATTGAAGTGTTCAGACCACACCAGAGGCAGAATCATCAAGTAATATGGTAGTACAACAAATAACAAAAGATTCCAGATATATTCAACAGACTTGTATTTAATGGGAGAGGTATTACAGGTGAAGCATCTGTGATCAAAATCTGAATCATGTCAGATAAGGGATAGTCAATTGGTAGTTTAAAACAAGAAATCAACCGAGCACTGGATGCTCAGGCCTAAAATCCTAGTTACTCAAGGAGGCTGAGATCTGAGGGTCCTGTACTGAAGTCAGCCCAGGAAGACAAATCCAAGAGACTCCTACTTCCAATTAACCACCACAAGGAAAAAGTGTAGCTCAAGTCATAAGAGTGTTATCCTTGAGCACAAAAGCTCAGGGGCAGCACCTAGGCCCTGAGTTCAGGTAGGCAGGCAAGCAGGGAGGGAGGGGTAAAGAAAAGGAGAGGGAAAGAGAAAGAGAGGGAAGAGGAAGGGAAGGAAGAAAAGCAAAAGAAAGAAAGAAAGAAAGAAAGAGAAAGAGAGAGAGAAAGAATCATAAAATCAATATTGTGAGGGAGACTATGACTCATACTTTCATCTGGATTCAAAGGCAACTCTGTATAGCCCAATTTCCTCATAGAATAGCATTGAGAATGCCAATTATTCACATGATTTATAAGATAAATTATAAATAATAATAATGAACAAGTCAATATTTCTGTTTTAAACTTGCCTAGCTAAAAATAGCAATATTAATTATAAATTCTACATGTAGCAGATGTTTAACATACCCAAATTTTAAGTTGTCTACTGTGGTGCTTGTATGGTTTAAATGCTCAAATGTTCAAAGCAATGCTACATCTTTACTTTCTAAAAGCAAATGAGAAAAGACTTTGTAACTAAAATATAAATCACCCTTTCTTGCACTGAATGACATTTTCTTAGCTGTTTATAACTTTGATAGAATTACAAAGATTCTTTTCCGGTTATAGTGAAAGCTAGATGAGACTGCACAAGTACTTTCATAATAAGGAGGACATTATGCATAATTCATCTCTAGATAAATGATTTGGTGATCAGGTCATGACAGTGAGCAACAGTATAAAGTCTGGGATTTCTTCACCTCATTTCTGCCAGTGGTTCTTAGGTCATTAGTTATAAACTTAGATTATTAGTTACAAAGTAGTTTTCTTTAAGTTAGGTCACCACTATACAAGTATCCCTCATGTTATGAGAATGTCAGATTTTCTGCATCCTAAAAACCTCAATAACCATGAAGATGTTAGGGAGATGGTAACTTTTAAGAACAGTCCTTGACTCAACTTGATAACAAATGGAAATTTTTTAACTTATTTCAGATCTCTAGGAATATCTGCACAATTTCAATCCAGATTGTCAGAGTAAATGGCAGGTATTAATTCTTTTTTCCATTATAATAATTTTTAAAGGTTTAGTCGAGATAATTTTATGATAGATTTAAACCTTATGCCATTCAAGTTATATAACTAGATATACTCTTTGTGCCATAAAGTCAATAAAGAGTGTTGGTACTGAAATCGGTAGAGACTGACATAGCAGTAAAATATCAAGAATGTGTGTGTCCCAGGAGGCTAGGAGTATGTGGCCCGGTGGTAGGGTGCTTGCCTGGCATAAGGGAGGCCTGGGTCCATACCCTGTACCTCCATGTGCCAAAAAAAAGAAACATTTGAGAATTCTGGAGTTCCCTCTTCATATAGCTAACCCCTTACCCCTAGGACGCCCAGGCCATCAACCCTTCTCACTCACCTTCAAGTCTTGCTCTAGGCTTCTGATGAGCTCACCATCCACCTGCCCTGTTTCTGCCACTTTCAGGCTTTTCTGCTCAGCTTTCCTGAGCCGGTACTGTAGGATTCGGCAGTTCTTGTTAGCACGGTCCAGCTCTCGCCGGAGCTCCTGCAGTTGGTAAACATCTTCCTCTAAGTAGCTGTCTCTCATCTCTTCCATCTCAGCTCGGAGTTCATCCAGCTCATCCTAGGAAAACCAGACAGGGCAGGCTCATGAGTCAAACCAGACCAAAAAGGATGGTGTCCCTCTCCTCCACACATCACCCTCTTCAACATTAAACACCAAATTTCGGGACCCTAACCATCAGCTCATGGCCAATCAGGTGCTTTGCAGGGACCTCTTCTCTTGGAGTCTCCTGGACTCAGAAGCTAAAAAGTAGCCTGGATGCATTGTAACAGCTTCATTGGATTTATTCCACACTCAGTATTTCCTTACATAATCATAAATGCAATCCACTCTACAGATAATTAAGCCTATAGATTAAAATCTACCATTGACCTAAACCTGTATCTCTAAGGCACAATTTAGGTACTAAGATGAGTCAGACACGCCCAGCCTTCAAAGGACATAAACTAGTAGGATAATAACTGGTAATTGCTCTGGAATTACAGCACCCCTGCATATGTCTCTAAAATGTTTGTTCTAGCTGGTGCTGGTGGCTTACGCCTACAATCTTAACTACCCATGAGGCTGAAATATGAGGACTTCATTTTGAAGCAAGCCTGGAGAGGAAAATCTGTGAGATTCTTATCCCCAGTTAACCATCAAAAATAAGAATACAAAATACTGAAAGTGAAACTGTGGCTCAAGTGGTAGAGTGTTATCCTAGAGAGAAAAAAACTCAGGGATAGCAGCCAGGAGAGTCAAGCCCCAGTGCTGCCACAAAAATGGATGGATGGATAGATGGATGCATGAATGGATAGATAGATGGATAGACGGACAGACAAACAGACAGACAGATAAATGGAGATTTCATCCCACAATACCAAACTCAGCATTGACTGTTACACATTGGGCTTGCCCCTGTTCTTCCTTTCCACATCTCCTTTCTTTGTCATCACAAAGACGGCACTCTGGGAATGACTTTGATCAAGATATATTATACTTATAAATTGACATATTGAGTTGAAACTCCTTTGTACAACTTACAGATAAAAAAATGAGGATATATTTCTTAAAAGTAGTCACTCAAATATGACAGTAAATAAAGGATGGTAGGCTCCATTGTCTTGATCTAAGCTCCCCTGAGTTTCAAAATGAAGTCATTCACGCTAGAGCTCCAAGTCACCAAACCAAGAGCAAGTTGTAAGGTGTAATCATGAAAGGGGTAACTGGAACTGGTCAGTTTCAAAGGCAAGACAAGGAATTCCCTCAGCTTTAACCCTTGAAGGAAGGAAGTGGGGTTGAGGCTGCCGTGGAGGTGAACTAGCTCCTCCATTATTAGGTCCCTAAGCCCATCCCAAGGTGAGTACTTTAGAAACCACACATGGCCTCAGGGTTCTTTTTTCTTTTTCCACTCTCTCTAGTCTTCATCTAGAAAATCAGATCTTCTCCATTCGGCCCAAGGAACACTAATCCTATTTTATCAAATATGCCTAATTTTAGAACTGTAAATAGAGCCAATTAAAATCTCTAAAGTGAACTTGACTTTTGACAAGAGAACCCCAAGCCTCGCCCACAGCTCCCCAACTTCCCTGGGTTCCACAGCGGCAACCAAAGCTCTCTCCTCCCCACTCCTGCACTGACCCCCGACCAAGAACCCAGGCCTGGCCCCCAGCTTCCCGCCCACCCCCTACTGCTCCCACAGGCTCCTCCCAGGAATCACTCTTTCATATGTAAATCAGATCGGCCCACCCATACCACGCCCTCCACGGCTTTTTTTTTTTTTTCCTTTCTTCCCACTCAGGCACACTCAGCTCACTAGGTCTAGATTTGCCAGTGGGGCCGAGAGACTTCATCTGCTATTCCCTCTCCTAGAAATGCTCTCCCCTAGATCTCAAGGGAGCTCAAGGCCTCACATGACATAGAAGGCACACTGCTAAGGCCTCCCTTTGGTTAGCCTCTCACCTCTACCGCCATCATATTGTTTCTTCTTTTTTCCCCCTAGTTACTTGTCATCTATCCTAAAAGGTGAGCTTTGAAAGACTTGAAATCTGTCTACGGCCATACCACCCTGAACGTGCCTAATCTCATCTGAAAGACTTGAAATCGTTGAAAGACCTGGTCAGACTGTCCTTCAGACTTTCAAAACACATTTGTAGAAGGAATACACCAGGACAACACTCCACGTTTAAAAAGACCAAATCCCAGAGATGACTAAAATGAGGCTGAACCACAGCACTGCTGAGCTCCAGCTCTGCAGCCTAATTATGGAAACCACTTCCCAAACACAGAGATTTATCTGCAGTATATAGAAAATACACTGTACTGAAGTAATCCAAAAGACTTCAACCAGAAATCGTTTGGAAGGAAGGAAATGAAGGAAAGCATTCTAGAAATTTTCCTGCATGGCTCAAAAACTGAATATCCAAATGCCTCCAGAATAGCACACAAACCCTGTTTTAGTTTGTTCAGTTAATATTGAGTTTCAAGAAGAAAACTTTTGAAGTAGGACATGGCTTAAGTGGTAGAACACCTGCCTAGCAAGCCCAAGGCCCTGAGTTCAAACCTCAGGACAGGTAAGAGACATAGAAACAAAAGAGAAAGACTCTCTCCAAAACTTGGACATCCTAATCTGGCATGGGGAATGTCTGGCCAACCATAAAATGCCTGAAAAATTATTTGGTACATGATGGATAGACATGTAGGCTTCTTCTCAACAGCAGCCCCATATGCTTGTCTTGATAGTTTTGTGTGACCCACAAACAATGACATAAAAACCAAATGGCCCTTGGCCAAAATGAGAGAAAAGGGAACTGTTCAATAGACAGGGATAAAAGGTGGCAGACATTACACACAGCAGATAACATGTGGCCCACCAAGGCACTTCTATTCCCAAAGTGCCTCAGGCTCCTGCTCAAAAGCTTCTTCCCATAATGCCCTAGGTGTCTGTTCAACCAATGAAAAGAGCCAGGGCAGCACACATATAAGCCATCAAGCAATAATTGCAAAGCCCAGGGGAAGGAATATGCAAGAAGCCCAGTACCATAAAACTTCACTCTGAGAGGACTCCATTGGATTTGTCTTTGAGGCCCCTTTCAAATGGAGAGCCTTCTTTCAAGGCTCAAATTCTTTCTTGGGCAGGAAGAAAAAAAAAATCTCTTCCCTTAAACATCAGAAAAAAAGTTCTCCTACCCTGCTTGTCAACTCTTGTCCTGCATTCCATTTGTTCCTGGATTCTCACTGCCCTCCCAAATTCTGCATTTGTACATAAGATACAGAAGTTTCGAACTCTTAAGTAGACCAGACATTAATGCCTTGAAAATGAGTTTATCCTGGGTAAGACCAAGGAAATAGAACAAATGAAGTGGGGATCATGGAAAACTATGGATTGGCACAAAATGCAGGAAGCCGCATGCAGTGGTCTTTTTGAAAACACACAAACAGGCAGCTCATTGCCTCCCAGTTGCAGCTTATGGCTTTCTCTTGTGTCCACACTACCCACATCAAGAGACTCTCCTGGCCCAATGAAGGATTCTCCCAAGCAAACAAAGCATTTCTGTGGACTACCAGAGGCAGCACAGGCTGAAGAATAAACCTTCATTAACCTCCTGGTGCTCAGATGAAAGGGTTTCTCTTCTCTGGTCCTCATAGAAATGTCCATGGTTGAAAATGTCATGAAAAATACAAGCTGTTCTAGATGTATCTTAAGAAAAGGAAATCGCAGCAATGAAAAGGCTGTGAAGTATAACCAAGTTTCATTTTTATTTCCTGCCCGGAGCACTTTCCCTGTAAATCTTGTTCCTGGAAGGAAAACCTTCTGGATAGGGGAGCCTCTGCATCCAACCTACAGCTGGACCACTGAATTCCTGTGAGTGGAATGGACGGGCCAGGTTCTGCAGAAGACAGAAGACCCAGGGCTGTCAAGAAAATGCCTGCTGCGCCTCACGAAAGACGATGTGTTCCAGATGCCGGACCCCCATTGCGGCTCTGATGTCAGGGACTGTACCCCACCAGCAGACCAACATCTTTAAGATGGGCTTATTGTTGTCATTCTTGATAGAGAGCAGAAAGGGAGCTCTGAATCTTCAAAAATCTAGGTTATCCATATCTCAAGGTCTTATATACCAGACTTTGAGAAAGAGCCTAATTTGAAACACTTCTCAGGACAATTAGGAGATAATTGTTTCACTGGGTAACTAATCTTTTTTAAAGTAGTTTAATACAAGCAGTAATCAATATAGTCATCATATGTACACTTCTAGATCAATAGGTATGTACGCATACAAATACACAGTGATTCTGACTCTTTTGTTCATGGGAGACATTGCAATGGATTTTCATTCTGCAAAGTATCTATAAAAATCAGTCATGCGTGAGCTGCAGGTGGCTTATACCTGTGATCCTAGCTACTGAGGAGGCTATGATCTGAAGGATTACAGTTTAAAGCCAGCCCAGACAGAAAGGACTGTGATCCTGTCTCCAATTACCAGCAAAAGTCAGCACTGGTAGCCTGGCTCATGTGGTAGAGCTCTAGCTAAACAAGCCAAGTGAGCTCAAGCCCCTAAGTTCAAACCCCAGAACTTAAAAAAAAAAAATCATAAATGCTATTCACACTTTAAGAAGATGCAGGATGCTGTTGTTAAATAGCAAATTTGGAATGCAGACATGTAAATGATTATCATTGGGTTTTTTTTTTTTAAAAAAAAAAAAGCTTTTAAGGACCAGACATATCCACACTCCAATCATTGAGCATCCCATATGTCAAAATATTATCCTTTGGCATGAATACAAAAAATCAGGGCTGGTAATATGGCTTAGTGGTAGAGTACTTGTCTAGCATGCATGAAGTCCTGCGTTTGATTTCTCAGCACCACATAAACAGAAAAAGCCAGAGGTGGTGCTGTGGCTCAAGTAGTAGAGTGCTAGCCTTGAGCAAAAAGAAGCCAGGGACAGTGCCCAGGCCCTGATTTCAAGGCCAAGGACTAGCAAAAAAAAAAAAAAAATCACCAACATTAGTTCACTGAAAAAATTAGAAAGAACAATAATTGCTTGTATGTGAATTGCTGCTTTTTATAACTCAAATTTTATCTCGATTTCTAAAACAAAATATTCTTCGTTAAACACTTTACCTTCATAATAATGCTGTCAGGAGTATATTATTCCTTTTAAGAAAAGGAAACCAAACTGAGACTGGTTAATGTGCCCAAAAGCCTTAGAACAAAAAAGACACAAGGCAGCCAAACACAGCAGTCTGCTTCTAAACTCACACACACTTTACAGTTAATACTACAAAGGCTTTGCTAGAACTGGGATAGATGAAATGATGATGATCTTCAATTGTACTTTTAAAAGCTCACTATCCATGTGAACTAATAAAATCAGCCTAGCATTTACAAACTGACAATTGTCATCATACAAGTGTATCCATTAGAGCAAGTGGTCCCAAGAAAAACACTGCCATAAAGATATGAATATGCTCATCTCAAAAGTAAGGGCCTTGGGCAGGGCACCAGTAATTCACAGGTATAACCCCAGCTATGCAAGAAGCTCATAGATGGGGAGGATCACAGCACTAGGCTAGCCCAAGCCAGCAGAAAAGGCTAGGTCTGTCTGTCATCCCAGCTACAGCAGGAAGTATAAATAGGACGATCTCAATCCAAACTAGCCTAGGAAAAAAGGAAGACCTTATTTCAAACTAGCCAGACCCATGGAGGCATGAGTCAAGTGACAGTATGTCTGCCTGGTAAGTGGGAAGCCCTGAGCTCACGGCACCATGCCAAAAAAAAAAGAAGGGACCTTGAGAATTACAAAGTTCAAATAGCTTCCCACCCACGTGTCTGGTACAGAGGTAGGACCAGGACTGTTTCCTCTCTTGCTGTGGCATCTAGAAAAAGCAATTTTCAGGTTCGCTGAGAGGAAATCACAGGGAAGCAAATTACAAACCATACAAGCTGGCAGCAGTCACTCAAATAGCAAAAACTATTATTATTCAGATTAGGGTCATGATGAATAGTGATTTTCAAGCTAACATTACATTAATTTTCTGAGGACATGCTCTAATTTAGAAAACACTGTATTCTAGACCCCTGAAGATGTCTGCCATTCCAATGTTTAAGAAAATCAAATGAGGCAGTACATAGTGTTTCTAGCAGATATAATTTAGAGATTTTAGAGACAGTAAATAAAAGTGGAAATTTCTGTTTTCTTATTACACACAAATTAATAAGAAAGCTCTCTTTAACACCTCTATATTGAATTAATATCAAGTCCGTGGTATATTTAAATGTTACATCGTTGTCTTGCTACAAGCTGGTCTAGTTTTAATTATACATCTCAAATATTTTATATAAAATGGATTCCTGGAAGTGGCATGATGCTATCCAACTATTCTCTTTTTCCTACAGACAACAAAGCCTTGTGACTTCATCAAGCCCAAGAAACAGTGAGCTACTATGCAGACAACTGAACAAACCAAGATTAAAAGAACCAGAATTAAATGTTTCAATCAAAACCTCTAGGACTGTTCTATCCACAAATACAAAGGACCAAATTCATGATATCTTGGTATAAGTGATCAAAACTTGATCATACTAATGATTATCACGCTTTTAGCCCCAAACCAATCACAATTTCTATTTTAATAATTCTTCTTTCAATAAACCCAATCTGAACACCAGAAGCAGTTTTCTAGCTACTGTTGCAATCGTTGCATCTTTTGGGAGTTGCAGGCACAAACTATTATCATTTGTCACATCCAAATCATCCACCTCATTTCCCTCGGGACAATATGGCAATGTTCCTTCCAGGCCCAGCTGGAGCTAAGGAGGCAAGGGGCTGCAGCCATTGTTCATCAAGTACGGAGGGAGGGGATGTGGGCCTCATCACCCCATCTTGCCACCTATCATGAAGACAGTGCTGCTTTCACAGGCTGCATAAAGAATGGGTGTGGAAAGTAGCATATCGAGAAGAATAAGGAACATTGTGCATGCTAATCCTTCCAAAAGAAAAGGAAAGCGAAGGGACAGGGAGGAGCTGAAAGACCTCAGCTGCTGAGAGCTGCTTCTTCCTGCCCACAAGTGTCCTTCTTTCCACAATGCTGAGTGCCTGGCATCTTACTCAACCAAATGTAACAACCCTATCAGAGCCAGAAACTCTTAAACAACTGCCCCAAGTGACAAACAGGATGGCAAGGCCAGATCACTGGGCAGATATTTTGATCTATAAAAGCACAATCCTGGGGGCTGTAACTCAGTGGTACAGAATGCACTTGGCACGCTTGAGGCCAAGGTTCAATTCTTCTCAGTACCTCCCATAAGACCAAAACCTCAACCATCCACCTTAGGAAATCACCCCTCCAAAGAAGCCAATGCCATCTACATTTGTTTTCTTTAAACTAAAGACACTTCTTATGAAATAAGTGAGAAAGTGGAGCAAAAGAAATAGCCCTTCCCACCCCAACTCGGATCTGCCCTGAAGAACAGTAGTGTGGAAAGGGTCTAGTGGGGGTAGGTTATGAGTGTGTGTAAGGCTGCTTAGAGTATCTTCGAAATAAGACAATAAACTCAAAGTGATGACATTCTCCTGAAAGCCAGAAGACGTAATTAATTTGTTGACAATGAGCACTGTGGTTTGTCTGATTGTCTTAGAGCACTCAAGCAAAACATGTAGCATCCTGGCAGGGTAGAAACACATCAGGCTTTTGCAGAAGTCAGGTTTCCTATTAAAAAGCATGCCTGGGGTTATCTGGGAAAGAAGCAAAGGACTGGAGATAACTTAACTTGGCTGCTTACCTTACATTTTGAATACCTGCAGATATCTTCCAGTTCATCAGAGGTCAAAAGAAAATCCAAGCACATTTCCGTCTGTGCTTCATGCAAAAACCAGCCACCTAGACTAAGTTGTGTGTTTTTCATCTGGTCACCCCAGTCCCCTTTGATGCAGGGACAGAAAACAGGGTCCACACAGCACCAGAGAAGGCATACTAAAAACCAGCAGAATCACACTTGAATTTCCTGATTCATAAGACATCCTCCTAGGGTGATAGGCCTTGTTTTCCTGTATGATGACAAGGGTCATTTGAGCTCTGAAATCGTGGCACAGCACTGGTAACAATCCAGGTTCAAGGGAAGAATGTAATGCTACATACGGTCACAACCCTCCAGAGCAAAGCCAAGTAAAATTTCTGGGCCAAGCATCTCCTTGTTGGATAACATTTGAACAGATGGATGCCGTATCTGATCTTGAGAGTTCTGTGCAACATTCCCTAAAAAAACTAGTAGGTCAAAGATGTACTTTTATCTACCATCTTTAAAAAAAAAAAAGTTTCCCAAAGCATCATAGAAAACAAAAGGCAAAGCTAGGTTTATAATGTGCATACCCCACACAAAGAAAGGCAGACTAGCCTAGGTCCCCTGAGGTCGCTGCTGTTTGCATCTGATCATGCACCACAGGGCTGACAACCCTACAGAAGTCTACGTGGCCTCTTGTGTTTCTTTCCCAAATTGAGCTACTTGTATTTTCGGTTTGTGAAGGACCAAGCATGTACCTAACACACACATACATGCAATTATTCTTTTTTCCTCCTCTCATTTGGACCCTTCTACCCAATTCTCAGGCTGTTGATGGAAAGGGCACAGAATGGACTCAGGCCCAGCAAACAGATGGTCATAACACCTTCTCCACAGGAAATGGCAAGTGAACATTTCCCGCAAATTAAACCTTGCCTGTGGGATTTCGTGGAGAGAAGTTGGTTACAGCCCTTTCACCTGAAAAGAAAACAAGAGTCCCCTAGGAAAATGAAACAGAACACACAGAGCTAATAAAATAGCTCAGAGGCAGGGTACACAGAAAAGCAGCCTTTCAAGAAACAGGAATGTCTCCTGGTGTGCTGAACAGAACAGAGGTTCTGGAGGCAAACACAAAGGGTGTCACTCATTGCTAGGTGACCTTGGGCAAGTCCCTCAAGTTTTGGGTTCTCAGTATCCTTATCTGTGGAACTGGAGTTGTAACAAACCTAACAATGGGAGCTGGGGGCAGGCATGAGATAGAGCTCCATTCTATCGTGTTCAAGGCTCTGTGAGGGATTGGGGTGGAGTGGGGTGGGGGGGGGAGTGTTCTTATGTTCTTGCGAGGAGCCAATGAAAGGTCAGGGTCAGACAGCTGTTTATTCACTGGGAATCTAACGAGACAAGCAAATGAATACATAAAGGATAAAACCAATAAATGAAGGATAAAACCCAACAATGAATTTTAAAATGATGGCCTTCGTTAAGATCCAGGCAATAAAAATAAATATATTTTCTTTCAAGAGACCCCATTTTTTGTTGCTGGGCAGTGCTACTTTGGACGCATCATTGTTTGATCACAAATACTGTTAGGTCAGGGTTATGCTTCAAAAACCCAACCTGACCTCTCACCCTGGCAGACCTTCCAGAATGCTACTTGCCAGAAAGAGTCCCACACAGTCGCCTTTTCTCTTGGACCCCTTGGAATTTCACTCTGCTGTATCTTACATAAGAGATGCACTATTGGAAACATCTCCAAGTCCCTATTCTGACTTCGGTCCTCCACTCTCTCCTCCTTCCCACGCGAACATCCCTGTCTAGCGCAGCTCCTGAAAAAAGACTGGTTTAGGAAGGAGTACCACAGTTCAGGTGCTGACTCCAGCCCGAATTGTATACTTATCACCCTCAACTTAGAAAAGCCAATCCTCAGTCCCGTGTGTCAAACACTGGGCCTCAAGCAGACAGGTTGTCATTTGCTGAGAAAACAGCTCAAATGGCATAGCCCATTCATAAAAAAGGGCCACACAGTCACTTTGAGAGGTATTCCCAAGGATTTGAGCAGGTACAGGAATAAATTATTGCCTCTGGAGTTATTTGCTAACCTGAGGATTGTAATAAAATTCTAAAAAAAAAAAAAAAAAAAAAAAGCCTCCGCAGCACAGCTCTCTTTATTTTTCTCTCCGATCACTTCAGCTGTCTTTGACTCCCTCAACACAGTGTAAACCCTCAGATCTGTGGCACTGGGCCTTCTCCATGGAGAAAAGATGGAGTCGGATTAAGACTAAGGGGACTAAGAAGCCACGGCCAGCACACCCTGTGGGACGTATCAGTGTGACAGAGGCCTCAATTCCTTCCTCCCATAGAGCTGGCACCGCCTCTCCTGATATGGGAAGGCTGGCTGGTAGACAGTTTCAAAGCTCTCCACCCACGGAAACACTGTTGTCCCTGAACCCGAGCCACAGGCTCCACGGATCCCTCCTGAACTTTTAACACTGAAAGGGCCCAGGCCCCTCCCTCTGCGTGTGCTGCAGGAGCCCACGGGAGACACTGTGGGCGCCTGGCTTTTTCTGAAATGACGGGAGGAGCTGCAGTTCAGTCTGCAAGCCCGCACCACCACAGGGCTGCCCCTTTCTGGCCACAACTGAATGGCAAGAGATAACAACACCTCTCCAACAGGTGAGACCAGCCCGGGGCCAACTGATGTAGCCCAAATGATGGTAGCCATCTCTCTCCTGGCTCGTTGACGAAAGCAAATGACATCAGCAAAGACAGGCTAGACGAAGGGACCGACAGGTCTCGCTTTGTGCGCGAGTTATGGCTCTAGTCACCAAAACCTAATAGATGTGGTGCAGGAAAGTTCAGAGCATAGGAGGTCCAGGGGCAGCGCCCCCAGCCCGGGCCCCAAGCTCCAGTCCCATCGGCCACCCAGCACCCACCCGCTCACCTTGAGGTAGTCGTTCTCGGAGCGCAGCTCCTCCATCTCCCGAAGCAGCTCCTCCTCCTCCACCACCACCGGCACCGGCCCGAGCCGGGGATGCTCCTCCGGGCTGGGCTCCTTGGGCATCCCGGGGACCGCTCGCTCAGGTGGCACGCGCCCTCCCGCATCCTCGGTCGCTCCCGGCCCCGGGGACCCTGGGGTGAGCCCGCTGGGGCTGTTCCGGCCCCCGAGATAGGCGGCGGCGGCGGCGACCGGGGGTGCAGCGAGGAGGTCGGGGCTGGCGGGCGGCGCCCCCCGGGCTGCTCCTCGTGGGGGCTCCCGGTCACTGGAGCCGGTGCCCGACTCGGCGTCGCTGCTGGCGGCGGGGAGCAGGCGCTGCTCATCGGAAAGGGGCTCCGAGGGGCAGTCGGAGAGGTCGGAGCTGCTGTCCGTGTGGCTGATCCGCGAGCTGGGGGCCGGGGAGCCGGCCGCCGAGGTCACCGAGAGGGTCACGGCGGGGATCGGGGCGGCCGGGGGCGGGAGGCCGAGGGCGCGCGCGGGGGGCACCCCGGAGCCGCGCTTGGCTTTGCGGCCCTTGGCGGCGTGGGGAGGCGGTTCGGCCCCGGGCGGCTTCCCGGCCCGAGGCGGCGGCTCGGCGGGCACCGCGCGCGCCGCCCTCCTGATTCCCGCGGCGGCCTTGGCACCGCCTGCCGCCCGGGTGGCTCCGGCGCCCGGCGGCGGCTTGTCCTTCGCGCCGGGGACGCCGCCGCCGCCGCGCCGGGAGAGGCGGCCGGGCGCCGCCAGGGAGCCGGGCGACGACGGCGCCTTGCCCGCGAGGCTGGGCGAGCGCGGGGCGCCGGGCGCCGGGGTTCGGCCCGGGGAGGGGCTCGGCGGGGTCGAGCCGGGCGCGGGGGGCCGGGTGTGCAGGTCCTTGAGGAAGGGTCTGGCGGGCGAGGGCGCGCGGTGCGGCCGCCTCCTCTCGGCCAGCGGGTGGAGGTGGTGGTGGCGGTGGTGCTGGCCGGGGGGCTTCGCGTCCAGGGCGCCACCGCCCGCGGGGCCGTTCAGCGTCTCCATGGCCCGGGCGGCGGCCGCGAGCTGCGGCTCGGGCGGCGGCGGAGGCTCGGGGCGGCGGCGGCGGCGTGCAGCCTCCCCGCGCACCCGGTCATCCCGGTCCCCCAGCCCCGCCCGGCCCGCGCCCCGCGCTCCCGCCGTGCCCCGGCTGCCCCGCGCACACCGCGGCTACGAGCCCGCTCCCCCTCGCAGAGGTCACCGCCGCTGGGCTTCTCCACGCGCGGCCGAGAGCCGGCCCCCTGCTCCCGGCGGCGATCCTCGCTCGGTGCCGGCGGCCAAGCGCACCCGCACTTGTCTGGCGACCGCGCTGGCGGCGCGCGCCCGACTCCCGAGTCCTGCTCCCCGCCCACCGCAGCGCCGCTCGCTCGGGTCAGCGCAGCTTCGCGGGGAAAGGAACTGCTAGCCGGGTGCGCATGCCCCGCCCCCAGCCAGCCGGGGCCGCGGAGGGGCGGGGCCTGAGTGGGGGCGGGGCCTAGGATTGGGGCGGGGTCCTGGGGGCGGGGCCCGGGATTGGAGCGCTGCCCTGGGCGCGGCACGGGGCCAGGGCAGGGGCGGGACCTGAGCGTGGGGCGGAGAATGGGGAAGGCCTGGGATTGGGGCGCTGTCCTGGACGTGGGGCGGGGCCTAGGAGTGGGGCGGAGACTGGGGCGGGGTTAGGGGCGGGGCCTGGGATTGGGGCGCTGTCCTGGGCGCGGGGCGGGGCCTAGGAGTGGGGCGGAGATAGAGTCGGGGCCTGCGATTGGAGCGCTGTCCTGGGCGCGGGGTGGGGCATTGCAGGGACGGGGCCTGGGAGAGGGGCGGGGATTGGGCGGGGGCTGCTCGGGGGCGGGGCTTGGGTGCGGGAACCCCGTACCATCCCCGGTACCCCGGCCCGCGACCCTCTTCGCTTCTATAGCCGCCGGCGGGACTAGGGCGGGAAGAAGCCGGGAAGCCGCGGGCGGAGAGGCCAGGCGCGGCGCTCCGCGGCGGGCACCCCGCGGCCTCCGAGCTCCGGGGCGGGGCGCCGCGGAAATAGAAGCCGCGGCTTGCCAAGCCTGGGGCCGGCAAGGGAACTAACTCGTGCCGCGTCCGCGACGAGCCGGCACCGCCGGGCTTCTGACGGTGTGGATCCATCTACCGCTCCGTGAGACGAGCACCCGGGCACGGCGAGGTGACGCCGCTGGTCCAGGTTGCCAAAGCCAGTCCCCGCCGAGCAGGCCTGCAACCCCAGCCGGCAAATGCCACCGCAACTGTGAGAACGCATGGTTCAAAGCCCTTTGCACAGATCGTTGAGGATAGTTTATTTTTGTGCCAGAAATGAGGCTTGAAATCAAGGCCTGGGGCGCTGTCCCTTAGCTTTAATGCTCAAGGAGGTGCTGTACTACCTGAACCAAAGCTCCATTTCTGCCTTTTCAGTGGTTAGCTGAGGATAAGAACCTTACAGACGTGTCTGCCTGAGCCAGTCCTAGATCTACCATAGCAGTCCTAGATCTCAGCGTCCCGAGTAGCTAGGATTCCAGGCGTTAGCCACCGGTGCCTGGTCCCAGGTGTTCGGTCATACTCAAACAAAAAGGTTCAACTTGTCTTCTGGCCTTGGAATTGGGGCTGGGGGCAGGTAATCATTACAAGGTGCTACAGTGGCATCTTCACCCAGCCTGGGAAGGTTTGCCATGTCCTGACGGACCGAGACAGCCGAGACAGTAAAGGGAGAACAGCAAGTGGAAAGGCAGGTAGGGTGCTGGAGGTTGGGGTAGACATGGGATGTTCTGAGCGTGACTGGTACTTGTTTGCATAGAAAGATTTCTTCCAGAAACAAGAGGGAAGGGGAAGAGGCAGTCTCGTAGGTTGTGGCTGGGCAGTAATTCCTGATGAGGGACAGTGGCCACCGGGGGAGAACAGAAAGAGGCAGGCAGAGAGAAGGAAAAGAGACTCCGTCATCTGACAGCGACTACAGAATGGTTCTACCTAGCCACCGGCTTCAAAAGCACAGCATGAACTGATGTTCTTTTCACACACACAAAGAAAAGTTGAATCAGAAGTGCTGTGCTCCCAAAAGATAGAGATGAGCCTTAGATTGGTTATTCCACAAGACAGCAGCAAAATCAGACAGAGCTGTGCCCAGTGGTCCCTTTGCCTTGAGATCTACACCCTGTTCCCATCTCAACCTTTCCTTCTCATTTCTGGGAGGGGATGACCCACCAAGAGTGGTTTTCCAGGCGTCTGCAGTTTCCGACTGGCTTGAAGAAAGGAGCATCAGATGGGAGAGAAGCTTCCCATCTCCACCCCGATGCCTTCTCCAGCATGGTGGGGAGTGACTTTCTGAGGTTTGAGCTGCCTTGCTGCCTTTCTTGTAAATCACTTTGCAGTCAAGGATGATAGTGACTTCCAGCTGTCCCCTTCCTGGCTGTGGATTGCTCCACCACTTGGGCAACCTCTCCTTGCACTGGAACCCCACACATATTCCAGGGGTGAGATTTCCTCATTCTTCTGCAGATCTGTGCACAGGCCTAGGGGACTACAGGCAGCATTGGTGCACTAAGACCTATTTGGAAATATGTCCATGATCTTGTTATCCAAGAGCAGGGTGATATGGTGACAAGAGCTGAGGCATTGACCGCAAGCAAGCCTGACTCCAAATCCTGCCAAAGCTGTTTGCCATCCTTTCCATTCCCTTCCTTTGAAAAAAATTCTCTCTCTTTCTTGTTTAGCTATTGCCCAGGGTGGTCTCAAATTCCTAGGTTCAAGAGATCCTCGGTGTCTCAGGTTCTCAGGTAGCTGAGACTATAGTCATGTCCCACCATGCCTGGCATATTTGGAGATTTTTGGTGCATCTTTTATCTTTTATCATTTCATCCTAGAGCCAGTGCCATCCAAGCCATCAACATTGTGCTTCTCTGCATTTCAGCACTTGCCTCTACTCAAAGAATCTGAGTATGTGTGTGTGTTTTCTAGTGTGTTTGTACATAGGCTTTGTGTGTTAAGATACATTTTATTTTGTTGTTATGAGTTGTTTTCTTAATTTTTATTACTACCATCACAGCATTATGTCCATTTTTTGAAAAATGTCTGTCTGGGGTTGATAGGCACACAATGATTTACATTTCATGTAAAGGACATTCCTAAGAAAAGGAATGCTCATGTCAGAAGGAAACTCACTTAAAAAAATCAGTTGGATAATAAGAGGTGGGAGGAGATGGGAAAAGCACAACATATGCATGTGTGAAATACCACTGTGGAAACCTTTGGACAATTAGTATACACTAAGTAAAATGAAAGTGAAGAATAAAAAAAAAAAGTCCTGGGGGTGAGGAAGATACAAATGGGAAGAGGAAGGAGAATGGAAAGGGTGGAGAGGGTGAATGGGATTGAAATGCTTGATGTAGTGGTGTGGAAATGGAACAAAGAAACTTGCTGAGATTGGCTTGGGAAAGAGGAGAGTGGAGATGGTGAACAGTTATGGAGGGAGTGATTCTAATCACGGTGCACTGCAGGCATATGTAGACATGTCAAAATGAAACCACCTTTTACAACTAACAAATGCTAAGAAAAAAAAATATTGTAAAATTAAAATCAAAGCTGGGCGCTGGTGGCTCAATCCTGTACTCCTCGCTACTCAGGAGATTGAGATCTGAGGATCTCAGTTCCGAGCCAGCCCAGGCAGAAAAAAAATCCCCTCATTGATTAACCATTCAAAAACCAGAAATGGTGCTGTGGCTCAAGTGGTAGAGCCTTAGCATTGAGCACAAAGAGGCTCAGGGACAGTGTGTGCCCAGGCCCTGAATTCAACCACCAACAACAAAATCAACTTACTTAAACTTTTAATAAAGGTTATAATTAAAAGAAGCATGCACACATACGCAGACATATATACATGCATGCATATATAAATGGTGCTCTTTGGGGTTGGCAGAATTAAAAACTACAAGGTCTGCACAGAGAGATGAGACATCTTTGAAGGGTCCCCCTGGTGGTTAGTCTTGTTATAGCACTCTCATTCCCAACAGAATGTCTGTCCCAGTCAAGTAGCAAGAGGGGGGAGAGGGATCCATGTGTAATTTTAATTGCTTGCAGGTGATTCTGAGAGATTGCCTTCATTAAGGTACAGCAACCTCATATGTTATTCAGCATGTTGGCTAAAGTTGAAATTAAAATTTCAGGCCCGGCACTGGATCTCAGTTCTGAGGATCTCAGTTCAAAACCATCCTGGACAGGAAAGTCCATGAGACTCTTATATATCCTCAAAAAAAGAAAGAAAGCAAGAAAGCGAGAAAGCGAGAAAGCGAGAAAGCGAGAAAGAGAGAAAGAGAAAGAGAGAAAGAGAGAGAGAGAGAAAGAAAGAAAGAAAGAAAGAAAGAAAGAAAGAAAGAAAGAAAGAAAGAAAGAAAGAGGCTAGGAATATGGCCTAGTGGCATGAGAGCTTGCCTTGTATGCATGAAGCCCTGGGTTCGATTCCCCAGTACCACATATATAGAAAATAGCCAGAAGTGGCACTGTGGCTCAAGTGGCAGAGTGCTAGCCTTGAGCAAAAAGAAGCCAGGGATAGTTCTCAGGCCCTGAGTCCAAGGCCCAGGACTGGCAAGAAAGAAAGAGAGGAAGAGAGAAAGGAAGGAAGGAAGGAAAGAAGGAAGGAAGGAAGGAAGGAAGGAAGGAAGGAAGGAAGGAAGGAAGGAAGGAAGAAAGGAAGGAGAAGGAAGGAAGGAAGGAAGGAAGGAAGGAAGGAAGGAAGGAAGGAAGGAAGGAAGGAAAATCCAGAAATGGAGTGCTGTGGCTCAAGTGGTAGAGTGCTAGCCTTGAGAAGAAAATCTCAGGAACAGCGCCCAGGGCCTGATCTGAGTTCAACACCAGGACTAGTGAGAGAGAGAGAGACAGAGAGAGAGAGAGACAGACAGAGAGAGAGAAAGAGAATGGATTCCTTTCCTCTAGCAGCCTAACTGCTCTTTTATTTTTTCTTCAAAATATGTTTAAAACTGTTCTGGGATTCTAAGTTTGTTACATAGGGAAAATAATTTCTTAAATAAGGAAAGGCAATCGATGTTTCCTCTCTTCCATAGTCTTCACTGTATATATTCTGAAAAATGAAGGAAATTAACTATCTTGTCATCCCTGATTTAGAACACTATAAATTTCACCAGGCATCTACTATATGCCCTGTGTTTGCTTTTTTTTTTTTAATAGTAATTCCTCTGTGCAGAGTTACCACCATTGGAAACAGAAATGGAGACAGATGGGCTGGAGATGTAGCTCAGTGGCTGTTTGCCTAGCATACACAAGAACCTGGATTAAATCCACAGCACCAAAAAGAAAGAAAGGGGGGAGGAGGCAGGGAGGGAGGGAAGAAGGAGAAAAGGACAGCCATTTGACAGTGATTCATACCTATAACCTTAGCTGTTCAGGAGGCTGAGATCTAAGGATCACATTTCAAAGCCATCCAGCCCAGAAGGGTCCATGAGACTCTTATCTCCAGTTAGCCACCAAAAAAAAAAAAAAACCAAACAGAAGTGGAGCTGTGGCTCAAAGTGGTAGGGTGCTAGTCTTGAACAAAAGAGCTCAAGGACAGCTCCCAGGCCCTGAATTCAAGCCCCACTACTGACAAGAAGCCAACAACCCAATCTTTCTGCTTCTTAGAGGGTTTATCTATATAATTAGGGAGTTGAACTTTAACAAGCTTAAACATACTTCCCAGCATTATGAATATAAGGATTCAGTGAATTTCTAAGTATTAATATAAGCTTTAATATACTTCCAGCTTTATGAACCTAATAAGGGTTCAGTGAATTTCTAAGTAATAATTTAACTATCAGCATGACATTATCTTTAGTAAATTATAGGTTACCTCAGATCTCAGATTAAGCTATACTCAAAGACTGAAATAATTTTAATAGATAAATAGCATAACAAAGGTTAAAATAATGAAATAAATATATCAAATGTTAGTTATACAAATTCCTGTTGGAACATAGTATTAAAAATTAACCAAGATTTTAAGTGTTTTCTTTCCTTTTTTGTTCTTATTTTATTTTATTTGAGACACACAGAGTACTGTGGAAGTTGCTATTGCAGACCAGCCTGATCTCAAACTTGCCATCCTGTTACCTCCACCTGCTGAGTTCTGGAATTATAGTTGTGTGCCACTACACTTAGCTTTAAATGGTTCTTAATATTATAAACTTAGGATAGATGGACCTGGAACAAATCATGTTAAGTGAGGTGAGCCAAGTTCAGAGTGACAAACAGTGCATGTTTTCTCACATATTTGGAAGCTAGATCTAAAATATCCCAGGGCATGATAAATTATCTAAGACTTCAGACACACACAGTGAGACCAAAAGAGGATACTCTTAGGGAAGAAACACAAAGGCACAATGGCTTTGTGCCTCTGTTCATATGGAATGAGATATATCCACATGAACTCCAAGAAATGGAAACAAGAGGCTTTTTACTTGGTTGTTGTCTTCTTTTCTGTCTTGTGTTTTCATTTATCTGCCTTTGGGAAGGCAAGGGGAGACAGAAATGGAAGGACAAAGGGTGAACAAATGCAGCAGTGACACTGTGTTGAAAACGAACTATATAACTGGCAGTTGGGAACAGGAGGAGAAAACTGGAAGAAAGCAAGAGAAGAGGTGATGTCCAAAAAGAAATATACTGTACCTGACATATGGAACTGTACCCCTCTGCACATCACCTTTAGAATAACAATAATAAGAAAACTAATGGATGCTAATAAAAGCCTCTTTAAAAACTGTTAAAATATTATAAACATAAACATTTTGCATTTAACTCTGTATGCATGTGTGCGTGTGCATGTGTGTGTGCCAGTATCGGGGCTTGAACTCAGGGTCTGAACATCTGGACACTGTCCCTTAGCTTTTTCACTCAAAGCTAGGGCTATACCAACTGAGCCACACTTCCACTTCTGGCTTCTTGGTGGTTTATTGGCGAAAAGAATCTCATGGGCTTTCCTGGCCAGGTTGACTTCCACCTCAGCCCTCAGATCTCAGCCACTAGTGCCAGGCTTCACATTTAGCTTTTTAAATATTGTCCCCTGGATTTAAGAAGTTGAGAGGAAACACTGGCTGCCCTCTGGTCTTTAGGAACCCCCAGACCTGGTACCTTGGGGTTGCGGTACTGGAGCAGTCTTCCCTTCAGTGACTGAGTGATCTCATGATTTGTCATCCAGACCATAGAACATGAGACAGGAAAGGAGACTCCATAGTCAGAGGACTGCAGGCATGGCCAGATGAGAGCCAGGCTGCTGGGCTGTGATTAACCTCCGTTCCTCAAGGTAAGAATGTCCAATCGAATCAGGCTGACTCATCGTTATACCCAGCCACACTAAGAAGAAACAGACACATTTTATTTTGTTTAACCCTTTGCAGTATAGTTGAGATAAAAGACTTGAAAAATCTCGATGCCTTTCTCCCACACATGTACACACTCACTCATCTGAAGATTACTTGTGGGACATCCGCACTTCACACAGACAATGAGAACAGTGGGGTTGAATAAGACATGTTACTTTCATTTGGGGAGCTCAAAATCTCATACAGAAAATACTATGAAGCCCTGTGCCTGGCTACTCAGGAAGCTGAGATCTGAGGATCACAATCAAAGCCAGCCTGGGTAGGAAAGTCCATGAGATTCTTATATCCAATTCATCACCAAAAAGCTGGAAGGGAAGCTGTGGCTTGAGTTGTAGAGCACTAGCCATGAGCTGAAAAGGCTCACAGAAGCTCAGGAACCGTGCCCAGGCTCTGACTTCAAGCCCCTGGAGGAAGGGAGAGAGAGGAGAAAGAAGAAGGAGGAGGAAGACACGGACAAGGAGGATGAGGACGAGGAGGAGAAGGAGGAGGAAGAGGAGGAAGACAAAAATTACAAGAAGGAGAAAAGGTGTCCCCAATATCCAGAGCTGGCCTCCACGGTCGCTCTAGACTCCACGGTCTCAGAATCTGACCTGGCTCTCCGTGCTATGACTCACATTTTCTACCCAACATCAACCACCTCACAGACCCTCAGTATCACAAGGTCATTCTGTGACCTTGATGGATCAAGACCAAAACAAGATCATAAATTGTTGTACCAGGCCTCCCTTAAGTGCAAAACAGGAGTATTTCATTCTCGTGGTAAGATACTATACCATTTATATTTTGAATCTCATGCATTTGTATATATTTCTCAGAACAGGAAAAAAAAAACCCTACCTCAGAGTGACCTGACAATTATTTTTGTGTGCGTGAGTATTAACTGGGGCTTAAACTCACCCTCCCACTCTCTCTCAGCCTTTTTACTCCTTAGCTACTCCTTGCACTCTAGCTTCATATTTTTGTTCAAGATTGGTGTTCTACCACTTGAGCCATAGACTTGTCTCACAGACGTTTCTACCCTGGCCAGCTTTGAACTGCGATCCTCAGATCTCAGCGTCCTGAGTAGCTAGGATTACAGTCATGAGCCACGGCACCTGGCAGTGTTGGTGAATTTTATCGACATTCTTCTGACTGGTCTCCTCGGGAGTGAAGAAGGCCTGAAAGGAAATATGGGTTGTCCTTCCTTTCTTGTCGGTGCCACCATTTACAGTGCAGATGGCCAACTCACATTCCTGTTCCTTTGATGGCACATCTTCTTGTATTCAAAGGCAGACTGGTAAAAGGCAGATTCCAGTTCCTACAGCAGGCATAGCCTCTTAGAGTTGCAAGGGTGTCTGCCTCATCACAGACCCCACGTCTTTCCCTGTACTCTCTTGGATTCTTGCTGACATGCAGGCCTGGAAAGTGACTGGAATGCTCTAGGGACACATGGACACTGTACAAATGAGGCACAAATAGTGGGTGTACATTGTGCATGTATGTGTCAGCACACACACACGCACACACACATATTCAATGATAATTCTGTTAATAATTCAACTTTATTCAGGTGTCAGTTGCTCACACCTGTAATTATAGCTACTCAAGGTGTTGAGAACTGAGGAATAGCACTTCAAAGCCAGCCCTGCAGGAAAGTCGGTGAGACTCTTAGCTCCAATTAACTAGTAATCAGCCAGGCCCTAGTGGCTCATAGTTGTAATCCTAGCTACTTAGGAGGCTGAGATCTGTGGATCAAGGTTAGAGCCAGCCTGAGCAGCATGTAAGCTGACCACGAATGCTGTTGGCTAGGCCTTAGGTGTTACTGAGTGAATAAGACCAGAATTCATCCATACTTTTGAAAACTGTGTCTCAGGCTATGATGCTGGAGATCAATGCTGTTGCTAAATTAAATGCTCAATGAATGAAACATCTTAGGACACCCCTTATATATGAGGATACAGGTGTAAATATCACATCATTGAGGTTCATGGTATCCCCCCCACTCCTTTTGTTCCTGCACGCACTAGGACTTGAGCTCAGGGCCTCTCACTTTCACTCTGCTTTTTCACTCAACGCTCTACCAGTTGAGCCACACATCCACTTCTGGCTTGATGGTGGTTAATTGGAGATAAGAGTCTCATAGACTTTCCTGCCCAGGCAAGCTTTGATCGTGATCCCCAGATCTCAGTGCCCTCAGTAGCTAGGATTACACTGGTGCTTGGCTTCTCCCCCCCACCCCCCATTTTTTTAAGTATCTACTGTAAGTCAGAGGCATTCAAGGCTCATCTCCACACAGTGGCCCTTTTCTATCTCCTCAGATGCAACTTGTACTCCTGATCAAACTCTCCTGAAGCACTCAGGTGACCAAGTATGCTTGGGCAGCAGAAGACACAGAGGGTGGATGCCTAACTAGGTTTCTGTCATATAAATGGCAGTGTTTTTGATGCAAATTCTCTGTGAAAGGTCTGCACTTAGGTCAGGAAAGTCTGAGAACTGCACTGCTGGTTGTGAAAACTTCTGAGAAGGAAGGAGAAACGTTTGTGCTTTTGCTGGGCAAAAATGTAATCACTCCTCTTCATATATGTCAACTTGAAGATTGAGACTGCACCATACCAATTACTGTTAGATACACTGATATTTTCCAACAGAGATAAAGGTAGAAAAGATGACATTTATACATATTTTTAGATCTTGGTTCACTATGTTGTTACCACCTTCACTACTATTTAGACATCTTGAGATACAATATAAATATCTTTGGGGTGTGTGTGTGTGTGTGTGTGTGTGTGTGTGTGTGTGTGTTGGTGCTGGGCCTTGAACTCAGGGCCTGGGCACTGTCCCTTAACTGTCACTCTACCACTTGAGCCACACTTCACAGAAGTGAAGCCAGAGGACTTTTGATTGCGTAATTGGAGATAGGAGTCTCCTGGACTTTACTACCCGAGCTAACTTTGAACCTCGACCCTCAGATCAGGTAGGTTTACAGTGTGAGCCACTGTGCCTCTGCTAAATATCTTGATAATGGTAAATTTGATCATGTTAACTTGGATGATGGAATCTCTAATTTTTTATTTACAACTACTAGCCTTTTATATTTAGCAACAGAAGCCAAATATCAGGATGTTTTTGGTTGATTTAGAAATTGGAACAACCAAGGCTGTGTATAACTGAGTGGTTGGGAGCTTGCCTAGCAGGTGTGAGGTCCTGGGTTAAGCCCCTACCATCAGGGCAGGAAAATAATACCCATTCTTAGCTCTCTGTCTCTGGGAAGCCAAGAGTGACCTCCAAATGTCCTTCTTTGGGACCAGAATGACCTCAGCTTGCAAGGAAATTTAATTGAGGTTTTCATTCAGACAGTCAAATAAATCCCAGCAAGTTACAACTTCATGTCTCTCTGTGGTTAAATAGTTTCCTTTCTCTATCAACAGCTTGGTGAATAATAGTAACAAAATCCCCCAGAGATTTTCAGAAGTTAAATGAGTTCTTATATGTAAAATCTACCAAGACATATAGCAAATTTCCCATTCATGATTCATGAGCTCTTTGGACAGGTCACTTAACGTTTTTGGGGTTTCAGTTTCCTCCAATTATAAATTCTATTTCCAAAAAGCTTTAAAAGATTACAGAGAATCATAATTAGCATATCCAAGTTCCAGCCTAATTCATGCCAGCTCCTGCTATCCTATAATTATGTTGTTTGTATGTAACTATCCAAGTCCCTACACTGCAACCACTATCCACTAAGAAAACAGTATCTCAGCCTTGTTGACACTGAAGTAAGGAAACTGAGTCCATGCTTCCTCTAGATAATTGGCCCTTCATCTCCCCTAATTGGTTCCCTACATCTACTGGTTCCCTATATCATTTGCTTTTCTATTACATTTAAGTATCCTCCTCTGTTTTGCTTTACTCATGTATAACACTTTTGTTAGGTTTAATTCCACACACCTTATGTGGTTTGGACCTATAAAAGCTTTGTGCTAGCTGCATTCAGGGCTGCTGGTCTTTGAGACAGGAGTCCACCAGCAGTCCTTCAGCGCTCCAATAAATACTCAATGTTCTTTGTAATTGGTGGCTTCTCTGTTTCTCACAACTGAGTTTCCTTACAGCATTTGGGGGCTCATCCGGAATCCCAGTCAGCAAAACCCCAGCGCCAAGGGGGGTACTTGAGTCCCTTGAAGTCGCACTGGAAAACGTCCTGGTCAATTCCAGCTGTGAGAGAATGGGAGTCTCCATAGGGCAGGCACCCCTTGAGACTCTTCTCAGGGCCCAATGGCTCTTTCATGCCACTCCCACAGCCAGGTGTGGACACCAGGCATGCCACTAAAATCTTTTTTTGAGTTTGGAGTCACTCAGGAGACCTCTAGAGTAAGTGTCTGTTTGTCTCAGCTTTCTGTTTGTATATTTTTCTGGCATCTGGGGATCAATCCACTGGAAGTTGAAGAAGGAAGGGAAACAGAGGTGCTTGAAACCCAGCCTTCTTCCTCCCACACTAACAAGGTGAAGAGCCTCTGTCTGTCCACAGAAGGGTGAGAGACCACCTGGTGTCTGGCTGTGGTGGAGGTCTGAAGACCAGGCCACTGGGCTTCAGTTTGTCGTGATTGGAGGCTTTGGGGCAAGGCTAACCTGTCATGTTACTGTCTTACGGCTCCTTGTTTTCTGTATCTTTCTTGTTCATTTGGACATCTTTGGGGGGAAAAATGTCCCAGCGGCTGGCTGGGCCTGGTCACAGGCCTGTTATGTCCCTCTCCCTGTGTGGCAGGGTGCAGACAGCTGTGGACCTGGTTCAGACAACTAACTAATCCTGGCCATGTAAAAAGTTGTAAAGAGCTCGTGTCTAAAATTGGATAAAAGACAGAGTGAGGCCAGTTTAGTTTCAGGTGACCTCCCACCCAGCCTTCTTCCCACTGAATATATTCAAAGATCAGAAAGTATGCTAATACCTTGCTAAACAAGCAGGCCCTGAAGAAATGGGGCCTAGCTACAGTTCTTTGTTAAAAAAAAAGTATCGTCTTACATGATTCTGTATTTAAAGAACCCCATAGACTCTACTCCCAAGTTACTTGAGTTGATCCAAAACTTTGGCAAAGTAGCAGGATATAAAATAAATCCTCAAAAATCAATGGCTTTTCTGTATGCAAACAATGCGAATAGTGGGGCTGAAATCAGGAGAGCAACTCCTTTTGCAATAGCCTCAAGAAAATAAAATACTCAGGAATAACCTTAACCAGAGAAGTGAAAGACCTCTATGATGAAAACTTTAAAAACCTGAAAAAGGGGGCTAGGAATATGACCTAGTGGCAAGAGTGCTTGCCTTGTATACATAAAGCCCTGGCTTCAATTCCCCAGCACCACATATATAGAAAACAGCCAGAAGTGGCGCTGTGGTTCAAGTGGCAGAGTGCTAGCCTTGAGCAAAAAGAAGCCAGGGACAATGCTCAGGCCCTGAGTTCAAGACCCAGGAGTGGCCAAAAAAAAAAACAAAACCCAAAAAACAAAACAAAAAAAAAAAAACAAACAAAAAAAACACCTGAAAAAGGATTAAAGCAGAACTCAGGAAATGGAAAAATCTCCCATGTCCCTGGATTGGGAGGATTAACATCATGAAAATGGTAATATTGCCAAAGGCTATCTACAGACTCAATGCAATACTGATCAACAGCCCAACACCATTCTTTAATGAAATAGAGAAAGCAATCCAAAGCTTGATATGGAACAATAAAAGACCCCAGATAGCAAAAACAATCCTAAGCAGGAAGAACAGTGCTGGAGGAATATCAATACCAAAGTTCTAACTCCACTACAAAGCTATAGTAATAAAAACAACTTGATATTGGCACAAGAACAGGCCTGGGGGCCAAAAGAATAGAACTGAAGACACAGAAATTAACCCACAGACCTAGGGCCATTTAATCTTTAATAAAGGAGAAAAAAAATAGAATGGAAGAAAGACAGCTTCTTCAACAAATGGTGCTGGCAAAATTGGTTAAACACCTGTAACAAACTAAAGCTAGATCCTTTTATATCATCCTGCACCAGAATCAATTCCAAATGGATCAAAACTCAAGGTAAAAGCCTGGAAACAATGGAGGAAGGAATAAGCCCCTTGGGCTCATTGGCACAAGCCAAAACTTTCTTAATAAAGGATCAGAAACAGAGCAAATCAAAGAAAGGTTGAACAAATGGGATTGCATCAAACTGCAGGGCTTTTGCATTGCAAAGGATATAGCTTGCAAGATATTTAGAAATCCCTCAGACTGGGAGAAGATCTTCACTGGCCATACAACAGACAGGGGCCTCATATCTAAAATATACTTAGAACTTAACAAATTAAGTTCCCCCACAACAAATCCTCAAAGAAACCACTGTCCCCATAATAAATGGGCTAAAGATTTAAAGAGAGACTTATCTGAAAAGGAAATGAAAATGGCTAAGAGGCATATGAAGAAGTGCTCAACATCACTGACCATAAAAGAAATGCAAATCAAAACAAGATTGAGGTTCTACCTCAACCTAGTAAGATTGTCCATTATCAAGAAAACTAATAACAACAGATGCTGGCGGGGGTATGGCCAAAAGGAAACACAAGGACACTGTTGGTGGGTGTGCAAACTTGTTCAACTACTCTGGAAAGTAAAAGGCTAAACATAAAGCTCCCCTGTGATCCAGCAACCCCACTTTTGGGCATTTACCCAAAGGATTACAAGCAAGACCACACTAAAGCCACCAGCACAACTATGTTTATCACAGCACAATTTACCATCAATAAAATATGGAACCAAACCAGATGCCCTTCAGTAGATGAATGGATCAAGAAAATGTGGTACATATACACAATGGAATTCTATGCTTCTATCAGAAAGAATGACATTGTCCCATTCGTAAGGAAATGGAAAGAATCATACTAAGTGAAGTGAGCCAGACCCAAAGAAAAATAGATTCTATGGTTTTCCTCATTGGTAATAATTAATACATGTCTAGGATAGGCCTAGCAGAAGACCACAATAGCTCAATAGCTATGTACATATGAAGACATAAGATGATGCTGGGGCTGGGAATATGGCCTAGTGGCAAGAATGCTTGCCTCGTACACATGAAGCCCTGGGTTCGATTTCCCAGCACCACATATATAGAAAATGGCCAGAAGTGGCGCTGTGGCTCAAGTGGCAGAGTGTTAGCCTTGAGCAAAAAGAAGCCAGGAACAGTGCTCAGGCCCTGAGTCCAAGCCCCAGGACTGGCAAAAAAGAAAAAAAGGTGATGCTAAGCAAAATGAACTCCAAGTTATGGAAATAAGTGGTTTATCTTTGTTGTTATTTTCAATATACCATGTGAAATTATGCCTTTTTTTTTTTGTCTTTCTTCCCCATGGTTTTACCCCTGATGTCATTGTAACTGATTTTGGTACCCTGGGAATTGTATGTACATTTATTGCAACTAGGAAAGGGAAGGGGATCATCAAAATGGAGACACAAAGGGTAAAAGGTGAACCAATGCAAAAGTAATAATTAGAAGACAATATGCTGTAAACAACTGTATAACTCCGGTAGTGGGGGTGGGGAGGAGTTTGAGGAGGGAGGAAGATTGGAGAAAAATGAGGGAGGAGGTAACAAGTTTGATAAAAAAAT
The DNA here is from genome assembly GCF_023159225.1 of Perognathus longimembris pacificus. Lineage (NCBI taxonomy): Eukaryota > Metazoa > Chordata > Mammalia > Rodentia > Heteromyidae > Perognathus > Perognathus longimembris. The sequence goes on along the minus strand of NC_063175.1, from coordinate 8,193,712 downwards.
GTACTCACTGCTTTATGTATAAAACTGTAACCCCTCTGTGTACATTACTTTGACAATAAATAATTTTTTTAAGTTTTGTCTTAAATCTTGGTCATCTGCAAGAATGAGATAGGCAAAAATATCTCCTGCTACTAAAATTGTGGAAAAATATATGACCAATATTCATTTTTGCACACTTTAAGAGCTTTGTGCACAAGTGTGTGTGTGTGTGTGTATGAACATGGTCAAGATAAAAACTGTCATCATGCTGTGGAAAAAACTGAGTGGGTTTAAACTTAAAACCACAAACATAAACAGGTGGTGTAAGCTTAACTCTAAAGAAAGTCATCAGGTTTGGGCATTAGCAAATGTCTCAAAAGGGCTACTACATTGGTTTAAAGAGGAAGTTTAGTTTCGTTTTTTAAGGATTCTTTTAAATGCAAATTAACAATGGGAAGTGGCTTTGGAAAAGGGATTTAAAAGAAAACAACAACAACATCCCTAAAATTGTTAGCTCTATAATCAAACATCTGACTTAGCAAAAATGCAAATCTCTTGACTTAGGATTTATTTCCCTCCACTGTTAAAAATTTGGAGCTAAGTATCAGAAAATTGAGTAGAAAGGTTTATCACTGTTAATGACATTATCTGTTCTGTCTGTCTGGAACTGCTTTGATTTTTTTTTTTTTTTTGGCCAGTCCTGGGCCTTTGACTCAGGGCCTGAGCACTGTCCCTGGCTTCTTCCCGCTCAAGGCTAGCACTCTGCCACTTGAGCCACAGCGCCACTTCTGGCCATTTTCTGTATATGTGGTGCTGGGGAATCGAACCTAGGGCCTCGTGTATCCAAGGCAGGCACTCTTGCCACTAGGCTATATCCCCAGCCCACTGCTTTGATTTTTATCTCAGGAAGAAATGCCGAGAAAGGAGACACAGAAATAGTTCCTCCAGTAAAGTTCCAGGAGGTGAACTTGTACTGACTCAGACTTCTGTGCAGCTGGCACTTTTCCTACCTCAGCTTCTTCCAGCATCTCCAGGTCTTGACCTGCTATGGGTCTCCCTTCTCTTGTAATTTCCCTGCCTGTGGTGCTGGTCTTCAGCAGCACTGCAATGCCTGACATTGTAGGTCTCTTATTCTACCTGCCCAGCTAACTGGCTTCTTTTCTGGTCCTGTCTTGGAAAATGCCGGCAGTGAAAATCCTCTTGGCCCAGTTGGGACCAAGTGTCTGCCCCTGCTAGCTTCACAAGGGATGTCCAGCACAATCTCCTTATATAAAGAGCCATCTGGATGGGGCAGTGGTTACCATGTGTCACTCAGCCTTTGTCATATACAGGATGATGTATGCAAGACACTGTGCACCTTGCAGATGTAATGGACACTTGGCAAAACGTATTTCTTCTGCGAAAGAACATAATTATTTAGCCAGGCACTGGTGACTCATGCCTGTAATCCAACCTACTCAGGAGGCTGAGATTTGAGGATTGTGGTTCAAAGCCAACCAAGGCAGGAATGTCTGTGAGACTTTTATTTTCAATAAGCCAGCAAAAGGCTGGAAGTAAATCTGTGGCTCAAGTGTCAGCCTTGAGTGGAAAAGCTAAGGGAAAGTGCCAAGGCCCTGCTTTCCAGCTCCAGGACCAGCACACAAAAAGAAAATGATTAATCGGTGACACTGAAACACAGGAAGGAAGCCTTCACTTGGGGCCACCATGGACAGACGCAGGGACCTTGCAGAGCTTGGGCTCAACTCCAAAAACAGCATGGTCACCTGGGGATGGAGAGCCAAGGAGCAGGCTGGGGTCAGTGCACAGAAAATCACCAAGGGGGGGGGGGCGGGTTTTGGACATGGCTGAACGTGTTCTCCAGGGCTTGTGCGCATGTCCTCAGTGGTGGTCTTTGTGGGGGTGATGTGCTGGGAGATCATCAATGCCTTTGGGCATGTGGCCATGGAAGTGATTAAGGAAGCTTTTACAGGATCTCTGACGTCCTGTAAGAGCAGAGCATTAAAAGAGCTGTGTCAGTTACGTGCCAGTGGCTCATGCCTGTCATCCTAGCCACTCGGGTGGCTGAGGTCTGAGGATTGAGGTCTGAAGCCAGTCCAGACAGAGAAGCCCTCATGGGAGTCTTATCTCCAATTAACTATTAAAAAACTGGAAGTGGCACTGTGGTGCCAAGCGGTAGAGCGCTAGCTTTGAGCAAAAGAGCTCAGGGACAGTGCCCAGGTTGTGAGTTCAAGACCCACTACCAAAAAAAGAGAAACAAAAAAGAGCAAGTATAACCCCTAAATCACTCCCTGATTTTCTGTTTCAGGCCTGATCTGTTCCTCCTGTGCATACTCCAGTCATGAAGCTGTCTGCCATTAGGCCCTCTCCTGAGCAAGTATCAATATCACACCTTGAATCTCCAGAACTGTACACTAATTAAAATGATTTGCTTTATAACATGACCTAGGTACAGGTGTTTTGTTATGGGGGAAAAAAAAAAGTGGACTCATAGAAAATGTGAGGACTCTGGATAAATTGTCCTATTAGGATTCCTGCTGAAGACAGGCCAGTGTGATTGGATAAGACCTGGAGGGTGATGGAGGATGTGAAGTTGATCAAATATTGAGGATGGAGACTTCTTGCAAATAGATTTTTGCTAAAACCAGTTTTCACAAGGATAGGCCCAAGAGAGGATTTAGGAACCCGACTAAAGTTTGGCTGGGGAAATGCAGAGAATCCTTGTCTTTTCACCCTCTCATTCTTCTTCCTGAAATTGGGTAATTATGGCTGACCCGGATGCCAGGGTGGGGTGGTCTGCAGGGGGCACCCTTCGGAACCCGCCCAAGCTGCACAGCTGGCACCACTGGGGAAGCTGACATGGCGGGCCCAGGGTCCCCTTCTCAGCTCTCTGCCTCGCAGAGTAGGTGGAATCATCAAGTCGAAAGCCCAGGAGGCTGGGGAAGAGCAAGCGCTTCACACCCCCCACCAGTGTGACCATGTTGCCATCGATTGTCTTTTCACAGGGAAGGTGATAGAAAAATCGCAGGCGTGTAAGGTTGTGCCTTGACCTTCAGACCTAAACCATCTCCTTACCTGTAATCCAAATTCCCAAGGCATGCTTCTGTGCCAACCTGTGAAAAAGAAACATTTGTCATCCCAGCGGAGACGCTGACTTTAACACGGTGAGGAAGATCAGCCATGTCACAGCTCTTGGTGAGTTGTGTTCCCTTCGGGAGATGTCTTTTCTCTCTTCCCCCTCCTGCCTGCTGTGTGTGTGTGTGTGTGTGTGTGTGTGTGTGTGTGTGTGTGTGTGTGTGTGTCTGTCTGTCTGTCTGTCTGTGTGTCTGTGTGTCTGTCTGTCTATGCATGTGTGCATGCATGTTCTGGGGCTTGAACCCAGGGCCTAGGCACTGTCCTTGAGTTTTTATGGTTATTTATAAAGGTGCTATACAGAGTGTTCCTGAGCTTTTATGCTCAAGGCTGGGTCTCAGTCACTTCAGCCATGGCTCTACTTACAGGTTTTGGTGGCTAATTGAACATAAGAGTCTCATGAACTTGCTCATGCTGGCTTGAAGCTGTGACCCTCCGATCTCAGCCGCTCGAGTAGCGGGGAGGACAGTAGTAGTGGGGGCCACTGGTGGCCTTCTTGCTTCATTTTTGTAAATCTGTAAGGCATTAGCCTGTGGCATATGTCTGTCTTGATTGGCTGTTTTTGTTTTGTGTTCTGTTGTTTTGTTGGTCCTCTTATTTGTTTTTGGATGGGTCATGAGTCTTGAACTCAGCACCTGGGCATTGTCCCTGAGCTTTTTTGCTCAAGGCTAGGGCTCTACCACTTTCAGCCAGAGCGCTACATCTGGTTTTCTGGTGGTTAATTGGAGAAGAGTCTCATGGACTTTCGTGCCTGAGTTGGCTTCGAACTGCAATCCTCAAATCTCAGCCTCTTGAGTAGCTAGGATTACAGGTGTGAGTCACTGGCGTCAGGCTCAACTTTTGTCATTCTAGAATCAAGCAAAATGTCGCTGCAGAAGGGCTGAGCAGGGAAGTCAGTGTCATAGAGAGGACCAGAAGAAAGTGGAAACCAAAGAAGAAAAAAGTCAGACGATCATTTCAAAGTTACTTTCCCCGTCAGTCAGGCACAGAGAGACAGAGCCACAGAGAAGTAACGAATGGGTCACGTCTGTTTACCTTTTATAAGGCTGGAAAAAGAGCAAAGGTCACTGTCATGCCACTTTCCTCTTTGAGAAATTTAGCATCTCTCATTCTCTTTGATTTCTCCTACGGTCAATTTACAACTTAGCTTGTGTTTGGTGATGTCAAACTTTACCACGAGTAACTACAGTTTGGTTTTTAGCCTGGTCCGTCCAAACAATGCCTCTCTGTATGTTTTAAAAAAGGAACAAATCTCAGATGTAACCCCCCACCAAGAATGGTTTACATCCATACCCATTCTATGTGGAAGAAAAGAAAAAAGAAAAGGTGGGCATTGGTGGCTCACCCCTGTAATCCAAGCTACTGAAGATGTTGAGATCTGAGGATTGTAGTTTGAAACCAGACAGGGCAGGAAAGTACTTGGGACACTTACCTCCAATCAACTAAGCAAAAAGCCAGAGGTGTGGCTCAAGGGGTAGAGCTCCATTCTTGAGCAGAAAAGCCTAGGCCCTAGCAGAAATTGCCTAGGCCCTAGCAGAAATTGCCTAGGCCCTGAGTTCAAGCCTCAATACCAGTACACACACACACGCACACACACACACACACACACACACACACACACACACACAAATAAAAAAAGAAAAAAATTGTGTACATCATGTGTGCCTCTGACATCTCTCACATATGTTTCATGATTCAAAATCCCTGGGCCAGCCTCCTGGCTTCTGTTCAGGTTCTTTCCCTGCCTACTGCCTTGCTACCCTTATAAAAACAAGTAAATGCTGGGAGCTGGTGGCTCACGCCTGTAATCCTAGCTACTCAAGAGGCTGAGATCTGATATCACAGTTCAAAGCCAGCTCAGGCAGGAAACTCTGTGAGACTCTTATCTCCAGTTAACCACCAAAAAATCGTGGCTCAGAGAGGAAGAGCCCTAGCCTTGAACTGAAGAGCTCAGGGACAGTGTCCAGGACCAGAGTTCAAGATCCAGGACCCCCGGGGGCGGGGGGTTGGGGGGAATGACAAGTAAAGTCCTCTACTAAGCATCCAGAAGTTCCTATAGAAGCAGCCATGAGCTATGGTGTCCTGCTGAGCTAGTCAGCTGTGGCTGACCAGCAGGTTAACTAATTTTGTGGGAGCATTTCAGAGGGAAGAAGAAAGCAATCGATTTTTTTTTTTTTTTTTTTTTTTTTTTGGCCAGTCCTGGGGCTTGGACTCAGGGCCTGAGCACTGTCCCTGGCTTCTTTTTTGCTCAAGGCTAGCACTCTGCCACTTGAGCCACAGCGCCACTTCTGGCCATTTTCTGTATATGTGGTGCTGAGGAATTGAACCCAGGGCCTCATGTATATGAGGCAGGCACTCTTGCCACTAGGCCATATCCCCAGCCCCACAATAGATTTTTTTTTTTTTTCCCCCAGAATTGAGCTCTTATGTTTTGGTGAATGTTTTTTCCTTTTTCGAACCAGGGACCTTTCGCGTGTGAGGCCAATGGGATTACCACGACACTACAGAAACCCCTCGTGTTTTTTTTTCCCTTTTTCATAAAGGGAAAAGGGGCTGTTATACAAATGAAAGACTAAATATAGTTCATAAATTCACAAGTTTCTCACCCAAAAGAAATTGTGTCAACTACAAATATAAGAAAACATTTCATATTTCATTTTCCACCGGGGGGGGGGAAACATAATTCTCATATTTTTCACTTACAAGTGCAAAACTTCACTCTTTGCTCAACACTGTTAAGTTGAAAACTTTATCACTAACACTTTCTAGATTAAAACTATAACCAGCCTGAGATAAGACAGCCATTAGCCAGGGGGCAATGACAGCATTATATGTCCCATTGGCTCAGAGGTAGGACAGACACTGGGAGTTGGGCAAATGTGAGTGACATTCCCACAAGATAACCCTAGCTACTGGAGAGACTGCAAGCTGGAAGATCGCAGCTCCAGGTTCAGAGGTGTGGCTCAAGTTGGAAAAAGCTAAGGATGAGCTAGAAAGACTAACAAAACGAAAAGGCTCTAAGTTCAAGGCCAAGTACTGGGAAGCAAACACATATGCACACACAATCCTTTGCCTACAAGAAAAGTCAGATGAGGGGACACATGTCCACTAAAGTGCCTTTACTGAATTAGATTAGATAAAAAAAAAAAGGGCAAAAAAGTCCTTATTTTTAAATTTAAAAATAGAGAACAAAATGCTCTCCAGAAGCCAAGTGCCTGTGGCTCATGTCAGGAATCCTAGCTACTCAGAAGGCTGAGACTTAAGGGTTGTGGTTTGAAGCCAGCCTGGGCAGGAAAGGCAAAAGTGGACCTGTGGCTCAAGTGATAGAGCACTAGCCTTGAGCAGAAAAACTCAGGGACAGCACTCAGGCCCTGAGTTCAAGCCCCAGGACTGACAAAATAAAAATAATAGATAGATAGATAGATAGATAGATAGATAGATAGATAGATAGATAGTGTAAGCAAGCAAGCTCCCTAGAGATTTACTTACAACCCAGGGTGACACAGAACATTTCTCCTGTGTGGGGTTGGTGGTAGAGAGCTTTTCTAGCATGGACCAGACCCGGTTCCATCTCCAGGCATGGCTCGGTGCAGAGGACCGTGTAGGTGTCCAGCAGCCGCTTTTGAGGTGCTGCCTCCCCCATACCTGCCTCCTAGAGCTCCTGCGGTTTGGAGATGAGACAAATGGATCCACAGTGATGTCTGCATCTGTGGGAGCACTGGTTTCTCTCTGAGAAGCTAGGAGAGAAGTCAGCTTGGCTCTGTCTGTGGAGCTCTGTCCAGGACCTGACTGCGCTTGTCCTTAAGGTGACATTCTTTTTATCTGCGTCATCAAGTTTCAGGGCTTCTAGTTGTAACACTATACATTATGCATTTAAATTCTTTTTTTTAATTAAATTTTATTGACAAGGTGATGTACAGAAGGGGTACAGTTACATAATAAGGTAGTAAGTACATTTCTTGTCATATTTGTTTCACCCTTCCTCATTTTTCTTTCCCTTCCCCAGTTCAGGTAAGCATATATATACAATATCCAGTGTACCAAAATCATATACAGTAACCACGTAGGGTACGCCAAAGGAAATTCACCTAGAACATTAAATGTAACGACAACAATAGAATCCTCCTGTGTCCTTCTCTTGGAGTTCTTTTTGTTTATCATCTTATATAATCATATGCATTTAAATTCTTTGTTATTTAAATATGATATCAATGGTATGGGTTTGCAGATAATATGCAGAACTATTGTTTAAACGACTGCATACTACTTAGTACTAAATGGATACAAACCATGATGTAAGCTTGAGAGCTGGGTGGCCCGTCATCCTAGCTACTCCCGAGGCTGAGATCTGAGGATTGTAGTTAGAAGCCAGCCTGGATGGGAAAGTCTGTGAAACTCATATCTAATTAGCACCAAAGAGCCACAGGTGGAGCTGTAGTTCAACTGGCAGAGTGACAGCCTTGAGTGACAAAAGCCAAGCCAGAGGCCCTGAGTTCAACCCCCAGTACACTACACTACACTCACACACACACACACACACACACACACACACACACAGCACAACACAGCACAGCACAAAAGGAAAAATATAAGTATCCAGGCAACACCCCCCCCACACACACACACAAAGGAGAGGTTGGCGGGTGCACACCAGGGAGCTGGCAGCCACCAGGACTGAGTCCCTGTCCCCTTGAAGCCCCTCCCACTCCTTTCTCCTCAGATTTGCGGGGTGCACACTGGGGGCCCAGCAGGGGCAGTGTACTCCCACACCTATCCACGTGTTGCCTGGCTCACCATGGGGCTCTCTCCACCTCCACCTTTCCAGGAAGGAGAAGATCAGAGGCCCTGAGGCCTTGGGAGGCCATAGCCCGAGCCCCAGCCCACCCGCCTTCCCTGGGGGCCATGGCAATCACCAGAGTACACACACCCCCACCAGGCCAGACCTTGGGGTGATTTCAAACTCTCCTGTCAAGAGGTTCTAAACAATAGTTTTTTTTAAAAAATGTTTTTATGCATAAACGTTATGCATAAATAGTTTTTATGTATAAAAGAACCATCGTGACATAGAAAAGTAAACGGGAATTCTGCTAAAACCGAAAAATGATTTGTTTGTAGAGGCCTGTTAAGTTCAAGGTGCTTAGAGTAATTGTGTCCTTTATACATGGCGGCCAAGCCCCCCTCCAGCCCGGCATTAAAGACATAAAGGGAGGTCCTCACCCTGGCACTGGCTTATTTATTTCCTTTCAAAAATTAAACACTTAGACCTAATGTTTTTGTCATTAAAATAATATATTTTCAACAGAGCAACTTTATGAACTTATGTTCCTCCCTACCACTTAAAATAACAAATTAAAAGAAACTCAAAGATCTGTTTGATGTAATGCTATTGTTCAGTTACCTTCTATTGTTGTGGTTTGCTTTTTTTTTTTTTTTTGGTTGTTTTTTAAGTATAAGCATTCTCTTTTCAAGTTTTCTGGTTTGCTTCTAACTGGCTTTGCCTAACCTGAAAATGTTTAAGTTCTGTTTCCATATCAAATACGCACAACCAAGACACCATTATCACAAAACAAAATAATAAACTTACCCATCACCTCCAAGATTGTTTATGTCATCTTGTTTTTCCCTTCCCCTTCCCTCTTTCCCTTTCTCCCCTCTTCCTTCCCTTGCTTCCTAGTTTTCTTCTTTCCTTCCTGTTAGCATTTCCCTAGCTCCTCCCATTAGCCCCTAGATCTACCCATACCTAATGAGCCACTTCTACTCACTATTAAGACCTACCTACTTCCCCTTTACCCCCAGGGAGAAGCTGCCACCTGGATAAGGGGCAGATGCCATGTAGCTCCCTCTCCTGTGGGAGCTATGGCCCACTAATAAATCTCCTTATAAACCTTCTCCTGTCTGTGATTATCTCCGCATGGTCCCCTGGGATGGCTGGGACATATCCTTTCACTTCCTCTTTCCCTTCTTCCTTCCTCTCATAGTTAACATGAGATCTACCTTCTTGAGTATTTGAGCACACATGAACATTTTGTTCACTCTCGGTACAACATTCTTACTTGCTTATTTTTCTTTTCTCTTATTTTCCCAGCATAAGATTAGACCTTGCTGCTTATACTGACTCTTACTAACATGAGCTCTGGGGGCTTGTATCAGCCCTCTCTGAGTCGCAGTACTTGTGTCCTTTCATGATAAAATAGAGGATAAGGAAATCACGTTTCACTCCATTGATGTGTTTGTCATGCAATGAAAGCAGTCAGTGTTGCCAGACTTTGGTAGACATCTTGCAAACATCAGAGGTGGTTATCTGAGCAGATTGTAGAGGCCAAAGGAATGTTGTTCATTCACCTTTACACACATGATTACATTTACACACACATTGTATGAGAGAGAGAGAGGAAGGAAAACATTTTCTTACTTTTTTAATTTTATTTTTATTATAAAAGTGGTATACAGAGGGGTTGCAGTTACGTGTCAGGTAATGAGTACATTCCTTTTCCAACAGTGTCATCCCTTCTTTTTTTTTCCCTTCCAGCTCCCCTCCCCTACAAGTTATATAGTTAATTTTCAACATAGTGTCTAGTGAGTATCACTGCTGTATTGGTTCACCCTTTGTCCCACCATTTTTGTGCTTCCCTTTACCCTTCCCAAAACAGATAAACTCACATACAAGACAAAAAGTACAAAAACAAAAAACAATGATGAAAAGGAAACAAACAACAACAAAAACCCCAAAAGTAAAATAGCAAAAAAATCTCATTTCCATTTCATGGAGATGATTTTGATAAACATTATTTTATATGATCTTGTTTGTTTGTTTGTTTTTTGGCCAGTCCTGGGGCTTGGACTCGGCCTGAGCACTGTCCCTGGCTTCTTTTTGCTCAAGGCTAGCACTCTACCACCTGAGCCACAGCGCCACTCCTGGCCGTTTTCTGTATATGTGGTGCTGAGGAATTGAACCCAGGACTTCATGTATACGACGCAAGCACTCTTGCCACTAGGCCACAGCCTCAGCCTCCTATTTTATATGATCTTAGGAACATAACTCTTGCACCTTTGTGGACCTCTCTTAAGAAGATCCTCCTTTAGTCTCACTGTGTGAATGTTTAGAATCCTGTTTATTTCCAAGTGTAATATTTTGCCTTTTGCCATCCATTGTGTTTATTTGTAGATTTATAAGCACATTACAAGTACTATAAATGAGAGAAACCATGGAGCCTGTTTCTTTGTGTCTGGCTCACTTGGCTTAATATAAAATTTTCCAAGTCTTTCCATTTCCTTATGAATGGGGCAATATCATTCTTTCTGATGGAAACATAGAATTCCATTGTTTATATGTACCACATTTTCTTGATCTATTCATCTACTGAGGGGCATCTGGGTTGATTCCATATCTTGGCTATGGTAAACAATACGGCAATGAATATGTGGTCTGGATAAATGCCCAGGAGTAGAATTGCTGGGTCATAGGGAAACTCTCATTTTAAATTTCTTTTATTTATTTTTTGTTTATGTGGTACTGAGGAATCAGACCCAGGGCCTCATGCATGCTAGGTAAGCACCCTACCATTAAGCCACATTCCCAGCCCCATGTTTAGTCCTTTGAGGACCCTTCACACTGCTTTCCAGTAGTAATGTTTTTAAGGTTCATGAATATGGTAGCACACACAACATGATGCATACACAAAAGTACTGACTTTGTTCCTTTTTTTTCTGGCTAAGGAATATTCCATTATGTGGATATGATATATTTGGCTTATCGGTCAGTAAATTGGGAATTGAGGTTATTTCCTCTTGGCTATTATGAACTGTGTGGCTGTGACCATTCATGTTTAGTTTTGCTTTTGAACTCAAGGTTTCTCATACATGCTTAGCTTGCTTGCTCAGCTGACACTCTACCACCTGAGCCATGGCTCCAGTCCTGCTTTGTGCTGATTAACTGGAGATGGAGCCTCACATACTTTTCTGCCTTGCTAGCTTTGAACTAAAAAGTACTTTGGATGGGATTGCAGGAGTGAGCCACTGGCACCCCAGCATGTACAAGGTTTTATGAGACTTGCATTCATTTCTCTTGGACACATATCCAAGGGGGACTTTCCAGACTCACATGTCAACTCTATGTTTAACTCATATATGTGTGTGGCGGGGGGGGGGGGTGTGTGGTGGATATACAGTTTTTTTTTTCCCATGGGAGCTACAGCATTTAATGTTAATATCAATGTAAAAGGATTTCTACTTTACCACACCTTCACCAACACTTGATTGTGTGTGTGTGTGTGTGTGTGTGTGTGTGTGTGTGTGTGTTTCCTTTTGTTTTTGTTCTGCTTCCTGGGGTTTGAATTCGGGGTCTGGGTACTGTCTCTGAGCATTTTCCTCCAGTTAGTGTTTCCCCACTTGATCCCACAGCTTTACGCCTGGCTTTTGTTGTGGCTAATCAGAGATAAGAGCCCAAGAGTCTCACAGACTTTCCTTCCCAGGCTGGCTTTGAACTGTGATCCTCAGATCTCTGCCTCCTGAGTAGCTAGGATATAGACATGAGCTATCAGCAAGGCCCTGGTTTTGATGACCAGCAACACACACACACACACACACACACACACACACACACACACACACACACACACGCTAAACTCCAAATCCTTTTTATTACTTTTTCTTTATTCCGCCTTGTTTTACATTTGTTTATTATACCATGATACAGTAGCACATTTAACTGTTAGAACACACACATCCACCTGCTCAGTTTGCTTTCTCCATCCATGTCCAGGAAGCCCAGGGCCCTCGGAACACCTGCCATGACTCTTAGGGCAGTGCATCAAGCCAGAGCACCTTCACACAGAGTGGCCTCAACTTCAAGCTCTGCTTTGTACTCAGTGTGTCCTGCTGGGGAAGCAAGGGCCAGGCAGAGGCTTGCATATGAAAGGGAAATGGGTGAGATCCATCATTTGTATCAAAATGGTCTGTCAAGTTCAATGTGAATTCAAGTCCAGGCTTCTTTCCATCCCTTCCAGCTCATCTTCAATGCGTGTGTTGCCATGAGCTTTCCTCAAGAGCTTGGGCTGTGGGGAACGGGCAACAAAAGCCACTGGGGGCTGGGAAGTGCAGCTGGGGCAGAAAGAACCCCAACCCCCAGGAAGCACTCAAAAGCAGCCCTAGAACACAGGGAGCTCAAGGAGGGCCAGCGCCTGCCCTTAAGACAGCTTGGCATTTTCACTCCATCAGGCCACATATATGGGTGAGTTGGGTGACAGCCATCACAGTAGGAGAGCCCTGGAAGTCAAAATGCATCCCTATTCTGCCAAGTTTTAGCCATGGAGCCTGGACAAGCATGGGAGTCCCCACTTCTAACATCTGTATAAACACGGTACCTGTCTCATAGATTGGTGTAAAGATGAAATTACACACACACACACACACACACACACACACACACACCCAAGGAGGAGATGGAAGGGGAAGGAAGGAAGGGAAGGGGGAAGAAAGGGAGAGGAAGGGACTAACACCAAAGGTCACACTGCGTCGCTCCTCCTCCATGGCCTCTGTGCTTTGCATACAGCTGGACCCCATCCCTCACTCACTCAGAAGTCACTGAGCCAACTAACTGGCTCACAATGAGATGAACAAAGCAGCATGGTTGTGGCCAAAGCCAGGAGATAAAGACTTAGCCTGCCACACACGCCAGTGAGCCCTGCTGCCCAGCACTCTCCCCTCCCCTCTTTACTCATTTCAAAAAATCTCAATTAATATAACTGAACCAAGAACCCACGATCTCTGCCCTCATTTCAGCCAGTCTCAACTTCAGTGCTGCCCTGCAGGTGTCCGGAACACGCAAAAGTAGAATCCCAAGGGGCTCCCGCAGAGGCACAATTCAGGGGGCACAATTGTTATTCTGTCAGCCCCCCCTTCTCAAGGGAAGACCTGGAGGAGTTTGCTGGCTTAAGCCGCCTCCCCGCAGAGGCTGCGAGGGCCTGGGAGCCCTGGGCTCAGCGTTTCCAGGGGATCGGAGGCTCCCACTCTCATTTGTCATGTGATCGGATTAGCTTTGGGTCTTGGGAGGTCAGGGAGCCCAGCTGCAAATGCAAATCTGTAAAGAGCAAGGGCGTGGCTTCCGATCCTCCAGCCAGCAGAAGAGAGGGTCAGTTACCCAGGTGACAAAATCCACCCAGAGGCTAAGGGGGAGGAAAAGAACACAGCCTCAGGCAGAGGTGACCGCTCGCCCAGTCCCCTTCCCCTTCTGCAAGCACAGAACCACAGCCATAAGCAAAAGAGGCCACAGTACACTCGGTGTCTCCACAAGTTTGTTCAATTTGCTCCCCATGTAGCAATTAATGCTAATACTTTCTACAGGATGACAGTGAGCCTGGTGGAAGGGTAAAGCTCTGATTTAGAATTATGGAGAGTGCGAGGCATTCACACCCAGTGAGATCAAAGGAGGATACGCTGAGGGGAGGAACACAAAGGTGCGATGCCTGTTTGCCGCTGATCATATAAAATAACATTTATTGAAATAAACTCTAGGAACTGGAAACAACAAAAAAGAATTATGGAGCAGTGCCAGTTCCTGACATAATCTGTAAAGTTGTGGCTTAAAGGCATCTGTGTGTGTGTGTGTGTGTGTGTGTGTGTGTGTGTGTGTGTGTGAGAGAGAGAGAGAGAGAGAGAGAGAGAGAGAGAGTACTAGGGCTTGAGCTCAAGGTCAATGTGCTCTACCTTATATTTTTCATCCAGGAATGGCACTCTACTTGAGCCACAGCTCCACTTCTGGCTCATCGCCCTTCCTCCCCCCTCCCTCCCTCCCTCCCTCCTTCCTTCCCTCCCTCCTTCTTTCCTTCCTATTTCCCATCACATTTTTTTTTATTTGTCATTGTAAAGGTGATGTGCAGAGGGGTTGCGGTTACATAAGTAAGGAAGTAGATGCATTTCTTGTCAAGCATTTTCTCCCACTATCCTCCCACCCCCCACACCTGGCTCCCCTCCCCCCTAGGCTGTAAAGTTCATTTCCAACATAGTGTTTTGTGAGTATCACTGTTGCATTGGTTCAAATCTCTCAGATTTGTCTGCCTGGACTAACTTCGAACCTCAATCCTCAGGTCTCAGACTCCTGAGTAGATGGGATTACAGGTGTGAGCCACAGGTCCCTGCTTTTTTTTTTTTTTTTCATTTGTGCACTTGTGGTCACATCTTCCTTTTTCTTCTTCTCCCTCTCCATTTTTCTTTTTCACCTCCTCCTTTCCTCTTTCCCTCTTATCCTTCATTGGACGACATATTCACTTGTGAACATTCATTTATTGCGTGTTTGCTATGAATCACTCATTCGCACCCACAGAGCGTCCCTGCCCTCAAGACCTCCCAATCCACTAGGGAGACCATTCAATAAATAATTATATCGCGCATAGCAAGTAGCCTTTAGCCAGTGGGATCAGGAAAATCCACCAACAGAGCGGTACATGGCTCCTGTTTCTCCCCACCCCCAGGCAGAGCCTGCTTCCCAGGGTAACTCCCCAGGCTCTGCTCAAAAAGGATGAATGAATCAAGAAGCAAATGAATGAATGCCCAATCAGCTTCCATGTTTGTATGAATCACTTCCTAGAAATTGGGCCAGTCCATTTAGATCACACATGAAATACCAAAAGAGAATGAGCATGTAAAACAACTACAATGTAGCAAGTCACATACAAAGCAAGGGCATGATCATTGTTGCATGATCATTGTTGTGTAACAACTGAGATTCATCAAATTCATCTGTTGTTTATTTTCACATATAGATTTGTCTTAGCATGAGCCCATCTCTTCATATTTAAACCACCATCAGGAAGCCATATAGAATCCAGACACAAAGAATCAGACATTAAGACCAAGGAACCTTATCAATGTGCCACAGTGTCCAGCAAGACTTCTGGTAGGAAAGTTGTTTTTATGTTTTTTTTTTTTGTTTGTTTACTATGCTGTGGATGAACCAAGGTCTCTATTTGCCAGGTGTGTGCTCTACTGCTGAGTTACTGCTCCAGCCCTGGGTCTCTTTTCAAAGGTTTCTTTGCAGACATTGGCCTTGAGCAGAATTTACAGGAAGGTAACTGTGTGGGAGTAGCCACCAGTGGGCGTTTTATCCTAGGCCTAAGATATTTTGTGAACCTATTTGCATATTAAAGTCCTGCCAAATGAGTCTGTGGTTGTAGACGCTAAGGGGGTGTCTTGGGGGGGGGGTGTTATTCATAGTAGAACATGGTAGGGCCAGGTGGAGCTCAGTGGTAGAGCGTATTTGAGCTGGAGACTCTATCCTCAGCACCACAGGCAAAGAGAACATGCTGAAGACTCATTTTCACTTCATCTTATTTTGCTGGTACTGGGGCTTAAACTCAGAGCCTGGAGTTTTTCAGTCCCTTGGCTTTTTGTTGTTGTTGTTGTTCAAGACTGGCACTCTACCACTTGAACCTCAGCTCCACTTCTGACTTTTGGGTGGTTAATTTAGAAAAGAGTGCCTTGAACTTGTCTGCCTGGGCTAGCTTCCAACCACAATCCTCAAATCTTAGCCTCCAGAGTATCTAGGATGACAGCCATGAGACACAGACGCCCAGCCTAAATCAATCTTAATATGAAGAAAGCAGTGAGAGGAAGAGTGGTTGAGGGCTAGCCGAGAGTGTATGAGGCCCTGGGTTCACATACTGCAGAAACAGTATCTGAAGATAGCGCTATAGAGGATGTCTGCTTGAGCTGGCTTTTTTTTTTTTTTTTTTTTTGGTACTGGGTACTGTCATTTAGCTTTTTCACTCAAGGGTGCTGCTCTACCACTTGAGCCACAGTTGTACTTCTGGCTTTCTGATGGTTTGTTGGCATAAAGAGTCTCGCAGACTTTTCTGCCTTGGCTGGCTTCAAACCTTGATCCTCAGATCTCTCCCCCTGAGTAGCTTGGATTGTTGGTGTGACTCACTGGTCCCTGGCTAAGTGGCAGTTGGTATCATTGTGGCAGTGTCGTTGGTGCCTGGCTAACATTCTAGCTTCCAGTAGCCGCCGTGAGCACAGGGTCGGGGCACTGTCATCTGGTGTCCCTGGCCAGCTCCACGGAGAGTTTGGAGGGTTTTTTTGTGAAGTCCAGGGTTACTGCCGGGCAGCATGGGGCTCGCAGGTCTAAGCACCCACAACCTCGCATGGTCCCCCAGGTCCAAGCCAACAATCATGCTATGCTTGATTCATCTTGGAAGAACTTCCAAAATGGCCAACAATCAGCTCTTGAGTGCTGGGGACCCCTGCAGTATCTCTCAGGCTTCTGATCACCAGGGACAAGGCAGCCAGTTGCCAGAGGCCTGACCTGCTCTGCTTGGGTCCTGGGTCTGCCTGGCTCTTTATAGCACCAAAGCACAGAGCAGAGGTGTGGGAAGGATTTCCACCCGACAGCCATGTGTTCTCCTTGTCCTCTGGATCTCAGTTCATAGAAGAGAAGAACACGAGGCCCAGTGCACTTCCCACATCCAAAGTAGGAAGGAGCTACATGAAGTCGCCATCCCATAGTCCCTACTGCTCGCATGGCTCTGGCTTTACTTAGCATCCTTTAGGGCAGATGGGCAGCAGCACCGATTGCCATCTCCCCAGTGCAGACCAGGAGGAAAGTCTTGGAGGCAACGTCCTGCTGAGCTTTCTGGTCTTGGGTGCCAGAGCCTTGACGACGGGACGAGCTTTCCAGGCAAGCTGCTGACGGCTCCTCTGTCCCCATGCCCATTCCATCCCACCTCTTCATGCCCTGGAGGCTGGCGCCTGGGAACCTTTGTTTCCAAGTGCTTTGTAAGCATCTGTGTCATGTGCATGCGGGATTCGGGAGATGTGTTTGAAGGAAATTCCACAGGAGCACCACAGCAATGGCTCCTCCTCGCACAGCTGCACAACAGCTATGTGTGATCATCCCAACCGCCTAAGGGAGGTAAAATCTGCCTCGGTTGACTGCCCTCCCTCCCTTCCCTTCTTCATGTGCTAGGCTTGAACTCAGGGCCTGGGCACTGTCCCTTAGCTTTTTGCTCAAGGCTTACACTCTCCCACTTGAGTTACTGCTCCATTTCCAGCTTTTTTGGTGGTTAATTAGAGATAAGAGGCACATAGACTTTCTTGCTCAGGCTGGCTTCAAACTGCAACCCTCTGATCCCAGCCTCCTAACTAGCTAGGATTTCAGGTGTGAGCCACTGACATTAATTCTTTTTCTCTTTTTTTTGGTGGTAATGAAGTTTGAATTCACGAGCTTTTACTCACTAAGCTATTTGAACTATGCATGCCCTTTTTTTCTTTAGTCTTGTTATTTTGCTCAATCTCAAGTTTTCCAGGTTTGCTCCACCACACCAGACTTGTTTGTTGAAATGTGGTCTTTGGCCTAGCTGGCCTTGAACCACTTCTGATTATCTCATCCTCCTAAGTAGCTGGAATTGTAGGTGTGTGCTACCTCATTCTACCTCACACCCATTTTTTTAGAGTCCTTCTGTCTTCTCTGTTGTTAGCTGGATTCCTTACTAAGACATCAAACCAAGCCACAGCTATCATTTCAGCCGAAAGACATTCATTGAATTTAAAATCAGCCAACTGTGAGGACAGAGAGATGACTATGTTCTCCACGGAGAAAACACATGGAACTATTAGTTAACCCCCACCTGGGGCAATTACCCCACAAGTAATTGACAAGTTAGAACATGAAGTGGGCTGGACCCTTCTGGGCCAAGCAGTCACTGAATAGAACCAGTTCACACAAGGCCAAAGGAATCTGGCTGGCTGGACCAATGCCCAAGGTCCCACAAACACACCCTGAACGCTGATTGGCCAGTTTCTTGTTGCTACGGCAACCAGGGAAGCCTCTAGGGCCAGGGATAGGATGGGGGCTGGGGAGGAAGAAGGCCTAGCAGCCTCTAGGCTTGCTTGGGGGTGTGGTGTACTTAGAAGTTCTAGAAATGGCTTCCAGTGCATGTAGAGTTTACATTTTTTTTCTACTGAAAGAAGTGAAAGCCATGAATCATGAATAATGATGCTGGTGAAAACTGCATAATGGCTTGAAAAAAGAAAGGTGACTGTAGAAACCTAAAAGGGGTCCCATTTCAACCAATAAAAGGCTGGGTGTTTTAAGTACATGTCTGTTATAACAACTATATGGGAAGCATAAACAGAAGGATCGTGACTGGACATGGTGGTACCCACTTGTAGTCCCAGTGCTTGGGAAGGACCAATGCAGAATTGTGTGGTTGAGGCAGACCCAGGTCCTTCAAAAGCACCAAGTTTTGTCTTCTTCAAACTGTGCTGGGAGGAGTGTCAGGGGAGGGGAACTCTAAACAAAACATTACATTTTGCCCAGAGAAATATCTTTAAGCCAGGTATGCCTGTGGCTCCCAAATGTAATCCTAGCTACTCAGGAGGCTGAGATCTGAGAATCACGGTTTGAAGCCAGCCAGGGCAGTAAAGTCCTTATCTACAACTAGCCACCAAAAGGTCAGAAGTGGAGCTTTGGTTCAAGTGATTGAGCACTACTAGCCTTGAGCAAAAAAAGCTCAGGGACAGTGCCCAGGTCCTAAGTTCAAGCACCAGAATCAGTACCAAAAAATTAAAAAAAAGCCTTTAAAACAATTACCATACAACACTCAGTATTCTATTTGGGAAAACTCTTTAGTTTAAATTCGCTAGGCCAAAGTATTGCCAAAATACAAGGTGTAGAACTGGAGGCGTGGCTCACAGTGGTAGAGCAACTGCCTAGCAAGCAACAGGCCCCAAGTTCAAACTACCATAGAATTAAACAAGCAAAAAAAAAAAAAAAAGAGGTCAGGTGTAATTAAAAAACATTTATATGATTACTCTTGTGAGACTGATTATAACAGATTGTAAACGTGGACATTTAACAATGAAATGCCCTGTAACTATCGTAAACTAATAAAAATGGAACAGGTATTAACTTAACAGTATATTCCCTTTCTAAATCAGGGGAAAATGTTCAAATGAACGGTATAATTTACTATTCAAGTATGGCATATTTCGTGGAAAACATCAACATTAAAAAGACGCTAATTTAGGAATAATTGGACAAATTACAAGTGATGAGACTCATTGGTGCTCTGCCCCCATCTAGTGGAAAGTTTGCGTTACTGCAGCAGCTCTGTTGTACCACCTAAAGCCAGGTGTACCGAGTGCCCATGGATTCCCAGAGCTGTGAGGGCTTAATAAACATACAGCAGAGAAAAGAACCAAAGATGAAATTAAAGAAATGAAAACTCAGGTTCACAGAATGTCAAACATCAACCCTTTACTAAAGGTAATAATGACCTTTTTATGTCAGTCATGGGGCTTGAACTCAGGGCCTGAGCTCTTTGGTTCAGGGCTAGAGCTCTGCCACTTTAAGCCAGAGCTCCACTTCCACTTTTCTGGTGGTTAATTGGAGATAAGAGTCTCACAGACTTTCCTGCCCAGGCTGGCTTTGAACTGTGATTCTCAGATCTCAGCCTCCTGAGTAGCTAGGATGACAGGTGTGAGCCACTGGCACCCAGCAGTAATGATTCTGGAAACAGGATTTGTCAGATGAAGGCAGAGCACACCAAAGCACATCCAAGATAGTTCTCTGGGCGTCCAAGCCCAGGTTTCTCCATCCATCTTTCAGAGCTGTCTTGACCTGGGAAATCAGGCTAAAGAAAGAACCATGGTGTGTGACTCAGTATAATAAGCCAGTCTCCTTCCACCATGTTTGCTAGGCAGGAACCTTATCTCCTGATTCACACATCCAGTCCTTTTTGGCTTTTTTTTTTTTTTTGTACTGGGGCTTGAACTCAGAGACTCGGTGCTGCTTTCCCTTAGCTATTTTGCTCAAGGCTGGTGCTCTGCTACTTAAGCCACAGTTTTACTTCCAGTTAATTGGAGATAAGGGTCTCATGGACTTCCTGCTCAGACTGGCTTTGAACCTCTATCCTCTGATCTTAGCTTCCTGAGTAGCTGAGATTACAGGCGAGAGGTATCAAAAAAGTCCAGCTATTTTGAGATTAAAAAAATTAAATATTAACTGACACATAAACTTGTGCCTATGGCTACCATATGATGTTAAATTAGTAATGTCCCTTCCTCTTCCTCTCTTCCTTACCATCCTCCTTCTTGGGACTGAACTGAGTAAAGACTGAAGCTCTTATCTTTGGAATATGTATATCTCATTGTCCCAACACCATTTGCTGAAATTAAAAAAGAAAAACAACCCAAACTGTGTTGGCTCATCTAATGGCCTTTCCCACATGCCTACAATCAGCTCACCATATATGTTGGTCCACGTTTTTGTCCCCATCCCATTCTACTGTGTGCATCTAATTTTCTTTCCCACTATGCCTTCACTACTGCAGATTGATGCTTAAGGCTTGAAATCAAGCACAGCAGTGTTCTTCTCTCTTTTTTTTTTTCTTTTCAAGTTGTATTTATTCACTGAGGCTTGGGGGATAAGGTGTGAAACTCTAAAAAGAGCCTTGCACCTGCGAAGCAGGTGTTCCACTGCTGAGCCACGTCACCAGCCACTTTTCACACTGGCTACTTTTGAGTGAGAAGACAGTGCCCACCTAGTCTCAGCCTCCTAAGTAGCATGAGCCACTGGCACCCAACTTCCAACTTCATTGTTCTTCAAATTTGCTTAGACTGTGCTGGGCATGGTGCTTCAAACCTGTAATTCTAGCAGTTTGGGAGGTGGATAAGGAGGGACTGTGGGTGCAGACAGGCCCAGGCATAGACGTTCATGACGACATTCCCTCAGTCTCAACCAATGGCTGCCTGAGCGCGCCTGCACAGAGACACTGGAGGCACAAGCATGAGCAACGCAGCCAGGACGGCCTGGACATAACTGAGATCTTACCTCAGAAAATCACCTCTGAGCCAAGGGGCTGGAGGCGTGGCCAAGTGCAGAGCACCTGCCTAAGCAAGCAGCAGGCCTGGAGCTCAATGCCCAGCACTGTCCAAGAAAAGCTGCGGTCATCCTGGTTCACTGGCTTTCCATAGGAAGTTTACAATTCCAATTTCTACATAACACACCCAGTAAAGCTATTGATTACATTGGCCTGGAATCGATAGAAAAATCAGGAAGGAACTAACTTGAGCCTTCCAGATGGCGAAAACAGGAGTTGTCTCCATTATTTAGGTTTTTATCTTCTTTCATCAAGATTTGTAGTTTTCACTGGGTGTCAGTGACCCAAATCTACAATTGTAGCCACTCAGGAAGCTGAGCTGAGTTTCACAGATGAAAGTCAGCTCAGGTAGGACAGTCTGTGAGGCTTCTATCTCCAATTAACTGCCCCAAAGCCAGAAGTGGAGCGTGGTTCAAGCAGTATAGCACTAGCCCTGAGTGAAAAAAAAAGCCAAGTGAGAAAATGAAGCCCTGTGTTCAAGCCCCAGTAAACACACACACACACACACACACACGTCATCTTCAACCATACAGCTCTTGTAAACATTTTGTAAATTTTTTACTTAAGAACTTCTAGCGCTTTAAAAAAAAACATTTTTATGGTGCTTTCTCAATGTTGATTGCATAAAGAAAATGGGTAATTTCTTTCATATTGACTTTGTAGCTTGTGACTACCCCGTTACCATCTCCTTAGCACCTGGCAGTACGCCTTGTCTCTAACTCTAGGAAGTAGAATCACACATTATTTATCATCTTGTCATTGGCTTATTTGACCATGCATTGTGTCCCCAAGGTTGTCACGTCAGAATTTTCTTCCTTAAGGCTGAATAATATTCTATGATGTGGATGTACACTTTGCTTATCCGTTCACCCGTCAACCGAGTCTTCCCAATACTTGCAGTTTTCTGTTTGTTTCCTCTACCTTTGAGAATAGCTTTCCTAGTGGGTAGGAAGTGATTCCACTTTGACTGACTTTCCCTAATGCCTATGGATCTATTTATTCTGAAGATCCTTTCATGTGCTGTTCATGTGTCTCATCTTCCTTCTCTTTCTTTTTTTTCTCCTCCTTTTTCCTCTTCTTCCTTCTTTTTTCTTTGTGCTAGTCCTGGAGCTTACAGAACCTGGCCACTGTCCCTTAGCTTTTTCATTCAAGGCTAGTGCTCTACCATTTGATCCATACCTCCATTTCTGGCTTTTTGCTGATTAATTAGAGATAAGAGACTCAGACTTTCCTGTACAGTCAGGCTTTGAACCTCAGCCCTCAGAACTTAGCCTCCTGAGCAACTCTGCTTACAGAAATGAGTAGCGATGCCTCTCGTGTCTTCTTTTCTAATGAATGCTTTGGTGAGGGCTGAGGACCATTTCTTCTTCCAGCTTTACTGATTTTGTGTTTTGAAGTCAGGGCTGGAGATGTAGCTCGTAGTAGAACATCTGCCTAAGCACGCACAAGACACTGGGTTTCACCACTGACATTGCAAGTAAATAAAACAAAAATAGAAAAAAAAATCTCTGAAATCTATTGTTAGGCGCATGTCTTCTTTGTAAATGGACTCCATTATACTTCACTTTTTCTGACATTTCTAGTTCTGAAGTCTATTTTGTCTGGTAGTAATACTACTCCAGCTCTAGCTATGATTATCTATGTGGATAAACGGTTTTCTCACACTCGCATAGAACATACGTTGATCACATCCATTCCTTAATGCATCACTGTTCTCCTAACAGTAATAGCTCTTCTTCTCCAATCACAGTCCTCTCTCCCTAAACTACTTCTAGACTCCACGCATGAACAAACATCATCCTTGCTTTTCTCACTCTGGCTTATTTCACTTAGTAGGATGATTTCCAGTTCCATAATTTTCTTGCTAACAATATAATTTCACTCTTCTTTATGGCTGAATATCCTTTAACACAGATAGTTCCAGTTTTTAATTTTCAAAGGCCCTTCATTCTCATTTCCATAGTGGCTGGACTAATTTATAACCATAGATAAGGCTCCCTTTTCCCTATCACATGCTAGTTATTATTTTATTTTTGCTGGTGTTGGGGTTTGAACTCAGGACCTTGGCTTTCTTGCTTGCTTGGCTGACATTCTGTCAGTATCCAGCCCAACTGTTTGATGGCTATTTTAGAGATGGAGTCTCTCAGACATTTCTGCCCAGACTGGTTTCATTTGAACTTGTTACTCCAGATCTGGGTCCTCTAAGTAGCTAGGGTTACAGGCCCTGTTAATTTTTGTATTCTTTAAGGCATTCATTCTGACAGGGTGAGGAATCTCAATGTAGTTTTGATTTGTATTTCCCTCATATCTAAAGAAGTTGAACATTTAAAAAAAATCCATAATTATTGGCCATTTGTACTTCTTTTGAAAACTATTCAGTTCAGTTCATTTGTACTTGTTTTTCTGGATTTCAGCATTTGAGTTCTTCATGTATTCTGAATATTAATCATCTGTCAGAAGAAAAGCTGATGAAGATTTTTCTTGTATTCTGTATGCTGTCTCTTTACTCTGCTAATTGCTTCCTTTGCCCAGCTTTCTTCTAATTATTAGTTCTGTGATCTACACATTTTTCTATCCTTTTATCTTAGCCTTTACACTTAAAATGTGTTTGTTGTAGGCGGCATTTGATTAGGTCTTGTTTTTTTATTGACTGTGGATACAAGTTAGTGGAAAAGCAGGTGGTCGGGCAATCAAAGCCTATGCAACTTGCAGATGACAGGATAAGCTGAGAAGCCAAAACCTGACGAAGAAATGGGAGGGGGTTACAAAAGAATTCAGAAGTAAAAAGACAAAAGAATGAGGAAATGAGGATGGGATGACAAATCTTTGGCATCACAACTTTGTAGGAAACCACCAATCAGAGTCGTCCACTTCTTACTATTTAACCCCAGGCCCAGTGTAAAGACAACCAAGATGGCAGGAAAGGGCTGTTGGTGCTTTCCTGGTGGCATGACTATGCCAATAATACTTTCCTATCACCTACGTTACCACCTATGTGCGTGTCTGGCCAGAATTCTCTTGTCAGATGCAAGGATGGAGTCTGTTCAGCTGCCCTAAATTTCTGATGAAAGTGTTTGGCACACTGGCCAGGAAGTTAGGGATTATGTCTTTTTCAAACAAATTCATCAAGAGGTTACAACATGACAACCTCTGACTTGCAATGAGTAAGTTTAACCTGTTTACAGTTAATGTAACCATTGACAAGGTTGTATTAAACTATCTTGCTCAGTGTTTTCTATGTAGGTTTGCTTATGCTGGAAATAACGAGTGATATACGGCAAATTAAAATGTAACAGAACCCATGATTGGGGTTGTCTTGTATTTGGCAGGAAGTCAAGAGCTCTGGCTTTAACAAAAAAGCAAGAAAGGAACATGCTAGCATGTACTTCACCACAAGGTCAGTACATCTGTTCCAAAATTTAAAAAGAGCCAGGACCACAAAGCTAGGGCTCCATCCCAGCTCCCTACCCTAGTGCAGAGGAGGGCAAGTTTCCCTAAGTCTTCTGAGACTGTCAAATGGATAAAACAATACCTCATACATATAATTAGAGGAGCTGCCTTTAACTCGCACTTCAAAGAAGACAAGACTTCTGAATGTGTTTGGATTCGTTTTGGATTTAATAGTTACAGGAAGCTTGAGAAGTCCCAGGGCCAAAGAAGAAGTGTGGAGAACACAATTATTAGAAAGAAAGGGAAAGAAAAAGAGGGAGGGAAAACAAAAAAAGAAAGAAAAGAGAGAGAAGAAAGAGAGGTAGAGGGAGGGAGGTGCTGGTGTAGTCAGGTGCTGGGGGCTTTTTGTTTGTAATCCTAGCTACTCAGTAGGCTGAGGATCTTGGTCCAAAGCCAGCTAAGAGCAGGAAAATCTGTGACACTCTTACCTCCAATCAGCCACCAAAAAAGCTGGAAGTCAAGGTATGGCTCAAGTGGTAGATGGTTAGCTTTGAGCACAAATCTCAGGGACAGCACCCAGTCCTGAGTTCAAGCCCCCGGACTGATATAGACATCTGTGTGCCATGTGCGCTCACGCATGCACATATACACACATGCACGCTTTAGGCAAAGGAACTGTACAGGTCAGCACTGTCAAGTCCTGCCTTGGCTTCCTGCTCGGTAGGTGCAGGCCAGAAGTCTCCTTTCCAGTCCTTGAGAGGCAGGACAGACAGATGAGGAGACAGGGAGGCCGTATTATTTTTGACAAACATCAAAAGGGGCTGAAACCAGGGCTGGGAATATGGCCTAGTGGCAAGAATGCTTGCCTTGTATACACAAAGCCCTGGGTTGATTCCCCAGCACCATATACAGAAAATGGCCAGAAGTGGCGCTGTGGCTCAAGTGGCAAAAAGCCAGGGACAGTGCTCAGGCCCTGAGTCCAAGCCTCAGGACTGGCCAAAATTGAAAAAAAAAAAAAAGAGGGGGGCTGAAACCATGAAGTAAACTGAAAATGCAGCGCGGCTCCTTCCCAAGGGGCTCTAAATCCGCCCTCTCCTTAGAAATGAGAAAAACTCTGCAGGCCTGAGTCAAGACCAGGAAAGGTGGGAAGCTTAGCTGGGAACAGAAGCCCTGCGGCTCACTGTCCTTGCATTTCAGGCTAGCCCAGCTACAGCTCCACGTAGAATAGTAGGCAGCACCCACTTTGGCCACCCACCATCTAGTGACCCATCATCTAATGGTTGGGGGCTGCAAGACACACGAGTCTTCACTCAGCTCAGAGAGAATAAAGGCCAGCAGTGGTGAAGCACCATTGTTTTGTGTCTTTAATTCCCATTTCTTGGGCAGGATGCAGGAAATGTTGGTCTCCATTTTTTTTCCAACTTTACAATCCAGATACCTGACAAACCAAAGGCCTTTGTTTCTATTTTATTTTGTGCTGGTATTGGGGCTTGGCTTCCCAATCCCCCCTTCAGACTGGTGTTCTACCACTTGAGCCACAGCTCCATTCCCATCCAGCTTTTTACTGATTAACTGGAGCTAAGTCTCGTGGACTTTCCTGCCCAGCTGGCTTTGTACTGGAATCCTCAAATCTCAGCCTCCCTAGTAGCTAGGATTAAAGGCTTAAGTTACCAAGGCTGAGCACAAAGACCTTTAGATCTTGCTAAAACTTTCTCCTTGTGGGACACCTTGCAATGCTGTTCATGAGTGTGATTTAAAGGACCTGTGGGAAGCTAATGGACGCTTTCATCAATTTTCGAGTGACACTCAGAGGCCACAGTCCCCACAGCCCAAGGCTCTTGCTCCTGCATGCTCTGTTCCTCTTTGGCGGGCTTTCCCCTTGGCCTACATCAGCTCCGATTGCTACATGCTGGCAAATCTGTCTCTAGCCAGGGCCCCGACTCTCCAGTGGCCTCCCACACTTGCTATCTCTGCTCCTTGAAAATCTATTTCTGTTTACAGGGGTGACGCACAACCCCACCTCTGTTAAATGCTTCTGCCACAGTCTGGGACAACTTGTTAGTATTAGACCCAGGGAACTCTCGTGAGCACACACCAGAGCCTGCCACAGCCCAGCTCCTAGAAGAGCACAGGGAGGCAGGGGTCGCAGGGCTGACCTCCACAGCCAGACCCCCTAGGGTGAATTCAAGGAGTCTTAGAATCTTTTAGCAGATGACTTCATGTCTGTCTACCTCAGTTTCCCTACCTGAGATATGGGAGTAATGTTGGGTTCTAGCTGCCTCCAAGATGGTTGTGAAAAGTGAATGAAGACCTGTAGGCGTCCTGTAATAAGGCCTGGCACCCAGCAAGCCACTCAGTCATGGGCTATGCCCCATGTCAACTTTAAAGCAGTCTAGAATAATTTTAGATCAATAGGTGGTTACAATACTTGTACAGGGATTCTAGGTTCGCAAATCATAGTACTTTATGCAAACTACAGGGTCATGAACAAAATCAGAGCACAGGGCTCTGAAATCAGACCTTATGCTGATTTCACAATTCTCTGAGTTGAAAGGCATTTCGGTTGAGATCCTACAGGGGCTGAGGAATTCTAAGCTTTGCTATGTTGTCTTAGGACAGGAGGACCTGACACTCAAAATCAGTCTCTTCCTAGGAGATCATCAAGACTACAAAGGGTGGTGTCCTTTATTTCTCTTTTAATAAAGTGTCGGGAGCCATACTTGCAGCTAAATTCTTCCTGACCTCTGGCTGTGTTCTCAAGGACGTGCAAGGACATGGCTTAATGGAAAATCGGAAATGCTTTACTATGTCTGCTATGAGTCCATTCTTATGCTAACCAACCTCACCCTGTCTTAGCTATGTCGGTTATTGCTAACTCCAAGCCTTTTTGTGTTCTGGAATTTTAAGCCTATGATATTTCCTGGTTTTCATACTGCATATAAGCTGGAATTTAAGAATAAACATGGCTGCAGTCTTGAGTTACAATCTCGAGATGCGGACCTCCCGTAACCCCATCTTTGCCTCGTCTTTTTTCTCTTGTCTTGTATTTTTCCTTTTCTTTAATCCTCGCCCCCCTCATTCAGGAGTCCTTTTTCACTGCCGGCTGGCTCGGCAGAATAAAGAACATTCTCCTTTGATACAAAAAGAATGTAATTTCTATTATTTTTCCTGGCAGTACTGAGATTGAGGGTGTTAGGCCTCCTTGGTTAGGTAGACAGAAGTAAAAAACGGTGGACCTAACATGTGACAGATAGCATGTGGCTTCATCTTCACACAATACCCAGGGCTCCCGCTCAGCGAATGAGGAGCCAGGGCAGCACACAGCCATCAAGCAGCCAGCCCCAAGCCCAAGGGGGAGGAATCCGAGAAGCCCCTGGACTGGAATCACCACCCTCTAGTGGATCCACAGAGGACTTGGGGCCCTCTCTACAGTCTATTCTCCACTTCTGCTTTCAAATAAGCTGGCTCTGTCTGCTTTAAACACACCTTTCCAACACTGTCACTTTTTTTGGTGTTGGTCCTGGGGCCTGAACTCTAGGCCTGGGCATTGTCGGAGTTTTTCTGGCTTACAGCTAGCTAGCACTCTACCACTGGAGCCACGGCTCCACTTCTGGCTTTTTGGTAGTTAACTGGAAAGACACAAACTCACAAACTTTCCTGCCTGGGCTGGCTTCAACCTGCAATCCTTAGGTCTCAGTTTCCCGAGAAGCGAGGATAGGCATGGGCTACTGGCACCGGACTCCCTTTTGATCCTTTTAATCAGTGGAGAAATGAGCCCTAGCTCTTAGATGGCATCAAGGCTTTGACTCCGAGCTTCAGGCTCACAAAGCCGGCACACTTGTCCCAGACCCCCAGCCCTCTAATGTACATCTCAACCCCAAGCATTTATCAGACCACAATAGCTTGCTTTTTTTTTCCTTGAAGAAATGAACCGCGTAAGACAGTAAAGTCTTTGGTTAGTCTTGGCACTTGGGATGTGAACCCCACCCCTGTAATCAGCCAACAATGCTGAGTTCTCCTGCTCTGGAAGCTGTGCTGGGCTTTGCTGGGCGAGGAGGGTGAGAGTGAGAGCTCACTGAGCCATCTGCTCACACCGAGGGAGGTAGGAGGGTTAGCCCTCCTCTGTGTGTAACATTAGGGTTCAGAACTGTGGTCCATATACACATCAAGCTCGTCTCCTTGTTAAAAACACCAAGGCAGAACTTTAAAACACTTTTAAGCAATAACTTTCAAAGTACTGTAAGAACTCACTTTTGATTTTGTGTGTGCACAATTGGACTGCACTTCCACGACTTGCCTGACGTCTACCATAAGAACAGGTTTATGCCAACAGTTCTAAGAGGCAGGAAGCTATAATTGATGTTGATGGTTAGCACAGGAGGTTTACTGTGAATATCAGTCTTCTGAAGCTTCGGTCTGACTCCAAATCAACATGTTGTCAATACAATGACCCTCACATTCCCTTTGCTTCCAACCAGTACCATTCTTTTTGGCAGTCCTAGAGTTTGAACTCAGGACCTCATACA
Organism: Perognathus longimembris pacificus; assembly: GCF_023159225.1. Taxonomy (NCBI): domain Eukaryota; kingdom Metazoa; phylum Chordata; class Mammalia; order Rodentia; family Heteromyidae; genus Perognathus; species Perognathus longimembris. The sequence continues at coordinate 8,164,812 of NC_063175.1, read as the reverse complement.
TCTAGGCAGGTGCGCAACCACTTTAGCCACTATCCCAATACTTCTTTGGTAAACAGGAGCTCAAGCTTTGGTCTGGTCCTCCCTTGGATAGCAATCACCTGACCTAATCTCTTGAATAGCGAGGACAACAGGCTTGTTGGCCGGGATGGGGCTTCACTAACCTGTCTAGGCTGGCCTCGGAGTAGTCTGCTCCACCTCCCGAGCCTAAGGTGCTCACCTCACGTTTCCCAACTTGAAGCAATTAAACACAGCAGCAGATGAGGTGCAGAAGGAAGGAGGATGGCGACGAGCGTGGGCACAAACCTGCTGCTCCCTTGGCTTTACAACAAGCACTGCAGTTCTCTGCAAGCTGCTCAGCTCTGACTCTGACCCATGTCTGGAGTTGAGGCTCTGCCTACAGGGATACTGCAGTCTCGGGGATCTTCATTTGTACTTTAGTGGCTTATATTCCTGTCCATCTGCACAGATGTCTCAAGATTCATTCATATTTAGCCCTACTTATTTCAGTTTCTGTGAGAATCAGGTGAGACACTAATCAAAGACAATGAAATATAGCAACATAAAATAATATCCCAAACTTTTTTAAAAGGATGGTTTTTTTACAAATCAAGAGAGCAAGCAAAAACTGGTCTCCAGTGACTTACATCTACAATCCTGGCTACTCCGGAAGGTTATACCTAGGGGACTGAGGTTCAAGCCAGCCTCGGCAGAAAAGTCTGTGAGATTCCATCTCCAATTAACCAGCAAAAAGCTAGGGCTAGAAGTATGGCTCAAGTTGTAGAGCGCCAGCTGAGAGCAAGAGAGCAAGAGTGTGAGAATCTAAGTTAAAGCCCTGGTACCTGCAAAAACAAAAACACTGAAAAGATTAAAATGTGGATGTTGTCAGAGTATGATTTATAATTGTACAAGTAAGTGCGGCAACTCAATTGTCATTCATAAATACAAAATTTTATTTGCACTTCATTAGTGTAGAAAGACCACGATGCTTCTCAGCACAACACTCGGGACACGCCAAGTTATTCCAATACAATACTTCCTTATTTATCTTGACTAAACCAAACAGTGCAGTTTAATAAAAGATATACCAAAAAGGGAGTTCACAAATTCATTATCAGACCAAAGGGAAAAAAAAGGTCAACACAGTTTACGCTTAATGGGAATAAACTTCACCAGTCAAGAGGAGGAGTTTCATCGTGACAATGTTACAGAGTGCGGATGCCAGCACACCCGTATCCTCTCATAGAGTAAAGGTGTCTTGAAAATTCCTTGAAACAGGATTTGTTTAGGAAGCAATGTGCCTTTAAAATCTTTCTCTTTCACACATTTTTTTTTTTTTTTTTTGCAGTGCTGGGCATGGCCTCACACATGCTAGGCAGGTGTTCTACCACCGAGCCGTACCCCTAGCCTAACAGAATGTTTTTAATTGAATCTTTGTTGTCCTTGTGTTAGGAACACCCATCAGGAAGACCACCAGAGATTCTGAACCACCGATCCAGCCTCTGGGTAGAAATATCCAGCCAGTTCAGAACACTAATACCCTTCAGTGGTGGCTCGGGCTGGAGCTTCGCCTGCGGCAGAAACACCAATACTTCAAAGTTGCTACAGCTGGAAATGTCTTGTAAATAAAGAAAAAGCACTTACTTAGCCCCTCCCAATGTCTTTAGTTTTACAAATGTCTTTAAGTAAGCAAAGCACCACGTTCTCTCGTTATCAGAATATCTTCTGTCCTCATAACTAACAAGGACAATTATATTATTTAAGAAACATCATAGCTCTTCTCGCTCTCTCCCATTCTTCATATTAGAAGTACATTTCCCAGTGTGTGTACACTAGACACTGGGGTAATGAAGGAAATAGAATTTGGAGGGAAATACGTAACTTACAACCCAAACTTACCCAGGATTGTATATTTGCATATTTACAAGTTAGTGTATAGCTCTGACTTGGATTACAAAGTGCGGAAGGAATTGTCGAAATGATTGTAGTGCAGGACAGAAGGTTTCCCTCTCGAGGAATGGGCTGCACTCCGTCTCCAAAGCAGCAATTCAACAGCATCGGACGTGTGGTCTTGGCGGAGGCAGCTCTGGCGGGATCTCGGGCTCGGGTTGTAGGGAGAGGATGCTATTGGACAACTCGTTCCTTAAAATATCCAGAGGCATCTACAGGATAAGGGGAAACACAAACGACGTTGCAATCTTACAAGGTAAAAAGCAGCAAAGGGCACAATTATGTAGAAGACAAAGTATTAATATTAAAAGCTCTCTGAAGGTATGGAGCATGCGCAGTTTCCTTGGCCTCATTCCCTGTGTTTACACATGTGCACACAGCAGTTGGCACTGGAGGTCATTCAGTCACCTTAAGGTGACAGGATGGAGGTGGGTTAGGTGCAAACACAACAATATTTTACACAAGAGCATCCACTGACTTTGGCGTTTCCGAGGGTCCTGGAAACAACCCCTGGTGGATAGCAAGGACAAACAAATCTTTCACCAAAACCCTTGCATGAGAGCTAGAGAGCAATTTCAGAGCCACAGGCACCATCCAAAGGTCTCTGAAAAGGAAACACCCACTGGGGTGGGAACCAGGAGATGGCAAGCACCTCTCAGGTGAGAGAACAATGCCAACTTCCCCCACCGTCCATCAAACTCAGTTCTTATAGAACAGGAAAAAAAAAAAAAAGAATGCTAATAAACTTGGCCCTTAAAAAATTTTTTTGGCCAGTCTTGGGGCTTGAACTCAGGGCCTGGGCACTGTCCCTGACCTTCTTTTGCTCAAGCATAGCACTCTACCACTTAAGCCACAGTGCCACTTCTGGCTTTTTCTGTTTATGTGGTGCTCAGGATTCAAACCCAGGGCTTCATGCATGCTAGGCAAGCACTCTACCGCTAAGCCACATTCCTAGCCCTTAGCCCTTTCATATTTGCTGATCAGAAAACTACAGTCAAGGCACAAGGCATACCAGATGAGTGTTCTACCACTAGGCTCCACCCTAGCCCCAAAGTATTTGCTTCACTGTCTCTGTAGTTATTTTTGTGATGCTTGGGCTGGAAGGTAGGCCTCACACACGCCAGGCAAGTGCTGTATCACCGAGCCGTGCCCCAGGCACATTGCCTTATTTGTATTTGTGTGTGTGTGTGTGTGTGTGTGTGTGCATGTTTTGTACCCGGGGCTTGAACTCACGCTGTCCCTGAGCTTTTTTCTGCTCAAGGCTCGTGTTCTACCATTTGAGCCACAGCTTTACTTTCAGATTTCTTGGTGATTAATTGGAGATTAAGAGTCTCAGACTTTCCTGCTAGTGTAGGCTTGGACCCACTATCCTCAGATCTCAGCCTCCTGAGTAGCTAGGATGACATGCATGAGCCGCTGGTGCCTGGCTTTCTTTCCTTTTACAGTGCCAGGATCAAGGCCAGCCTTGCATGTGCTGCTCAAGCATATGGACGCAGTGGTGTACAGCACCGTACCCCCATTTCCCCCCGCAACTGGGTGAGGCCAGCAGCCTGCACACCAGCAGAGGGTTCTGAGGGAGACCAGCTGTCTCCAACTGGTTCCTGGGCCAGGCAGCAACTACCCCTGGCTCCCGGACAGGACCATGAGCACTGCAATGTTTTTCCTCCATTCCTTTCACTGACAATGAAATTCTTTCATGCTGCAGTTGCTTGTACCTTCTTCAGAATGTCATCCACGAGCTTCAGGAAGATCTCGTCCACATTAAAGTTGTCCTTGGCACTTGCTTCGCAGAACCGCATCCCGGTTATCTGCTGTGCAAACTGGGGAGACATGGCACCTGGTCACTGTGGGCCGCAGCACACACCGGCCTCGCTGGGCAGGAAGGCGCTGCGAGCTGTGCCAGCCCCAGGCTCTGGGAACAAGACTAAAGGTCTGGACAGCCTCGCTTATGCTCATGTACCAAGTTCACACTTCTAGCAAGTATCATGGCTCCTTCAGGACCACACCCCCAGCACAGCCAAGGCCCGTGGAACCACGAAATCAGATCTCACAACTCCACAACTCCAAAAACAGTTTTTCTGGATGTCAGTTTAAATAATAACATATCGTATACACTTCAAAATGAATTCAAAGAACAGGGGGAAAATACTAAACAAACGGAAGGCCATGACTGAGGGATCACTGCAGAGGTAACTGCTTCATCATGGAAGATGAGCCACTTGCGAGCTGGCGGGAGCCGCACCCAGGGTGCACCTTACCTTCTCTCCCTGCTGCCGGCTGATTTCTCTGTCCGCCTCACAGTCCAGCTTGTTCCCCACGAGGAGGAGTTCGGCATCTTCGGAAGCATACTGAGGAGTTTCAGAGATGGGCGTGGTCACACACCAACAGCAATGCAGCCAGCCCCGCCCCTGCCACTGCTCACCCCATTGTCCCTACCCCTGACACCTGTGGGCGGCTTTAGGACCAACAGGGGACAAGTGACTGACAGGGCGAAGAGCACGGCAGAAAAGAAGCCCCATGTTGTTGGCCTTAGACCCAGTAACATCTAAGACCCCATGAAGGGAATGATTTAAAATACGGGCAGCGCCTCATTCCCAAAATGATCATTAACCCCCCAAACACATAAAGAATAAAAGTATGCATAAAAACAAGGCTGGGGCGCCATGACTTATACCTGTAATCCTAGCTATTCTGGGGGTAAAGACAGGATCTGAGAGGATCACGGTTTGAGGCAAGAAGTTAGCAAGACTCCATCTCAACCATAAGCTGGGCATGTTGGTGTCCACCAGTCAACCCAACTACGTGGAAGACCACAGGTGTCAGTGTGTGAGGCTAGCCCCAGGCAAAAATACAAGATCCTACTTAAAAGCAAACATGGTAGGGTTATGGTTCAAGTAGTAGAGCACCTGCCTAGCAAGAGTAAGGACCTGAGCTTAAATCCCAGTACCACCAACAAAACAAAAACATCTCTATGCTTATGAATACCACTGGATGATGCAGCAAGACTTGTAGGACAGATTATCTAGTGTGGTAAGCAGGGTGCAAAACCAAATGGAGTCTACATTTTCAAACTGATTTTTGTGCTTTTCTTGATTTTCTATCTTTCTATAATAAAGGGATTCGTTTTGGAACTGGGGGGGGGAACCGAGGTTGCATTTATTCATTTTTCAAAAATAGAGGCACAATACTTTTTCTTGTTTAAAAAAGGTTAAAAGCGGGCTGGAGATATAGCCTAGTGGCAAGAGTGCCTGCCTCGGATACACAAGGCCCTAGGTTCGATTCCCCAGCACCACATATACAGAAAACGGCCAGAAGCGGCGATGTGGCTCAAGTGGCAGAGTGCTAGCCTTGAGCGGGAAGAAGCCAGGGACAGTGCTCAGGCCCTGAGTCCAAGCCCCAGGACTGGCCAAAAAGAAAAAAAAAAACTGGTAAAAAAAAAAAAAAAAAGGTTAAAAGCTCTTGTATAACTCCTTGAATTTTGTGTGTATCCTCTGGAACAGACTACACACAAGGCACTGAGGCGGGTGGTATTGGCCCCACAGAGAGCACCCAGGAAATGACTCAAGTGTCTGAGGAAGGGCGGGGAGGGGGTGGATGGGGCGGGGGGGGGGGGGGGGGGCTTCAGACCTGAAGATATTGGTGGATTGACAAATTCAAGTACTTACTAGGCCTGAAGGGTGTGTGTCATTTTCTCATGTTTTTCTATTCACTGCATTAGTTTTAGACTACATTAAGGACTCTTCTTTATAATTATAATTGCCTTGGGGCATGAACTAGCAGCAAACATGTAGCTGCCACAGCCAGAGCCTCTTAATACCCAGCGCTGGTCTCAGAAATGGAACCCTCAAAAGAATGAGATCTCTGTCTCCAAGACTCCTAACGGGTTCTTATTTACCTATCTGGTTGTTTTTTGTTTGTTTGTTTGTTTTGGTTTGTTTTTTTTGAGACGGAGTCTTGCTATGTGAGTCAGGCTGGCCTCAAGCTCCTGGTCCTCCTGCTTCAGCTTCCCGAGTACTGGAATCACTTTCATGCCCAGCCCACAATCCTAACTTCCATAATCACCAACAACCAAAACCACGAGCCTACTCTAATCTACACTAAGCAAGCAGCCTTTGGACTTTTTACTTCTCTCACTTGGAGCCTCTCACCATTTGTCACACGCATGCCGGTCACCAGCTCTGTCATGTGCCTGTCTAAGTTGCATCCCAGGGATTTGACAGCCACTAATGTTGACACCAGTGGCCTTGGGCCTCACAGGGTTTGATGTGGCCTTTAGATGTCAGGGTACGAACCTCTGAGCCTAACACTGCCACTTTCTAGACATGAAGAGTATGAGGTTTCGTTCCTCTTATGCCCTTGGGGCTGCTGCCTTTTATGAAAATCTTTCGTCTTGGTGGCCAGCACATTGTGTGACAGGCAAAGCAGCTCTGGTTTTGTAACACTTTGGTATGAGGAGAAATCATTTGCCCAGTGACAAAGCCAAGCTCAGAGCAGGGACCCACTTCAAAGCGGCTCATTTCAAACATGTGCCTGATAAACAAAGTAAGCCAGGCAGAGTGGTTGGCACTTGTATCCTAGCTCCTCATGAGGCTGAGATCTGAGGATCAGGGTTCCAAGTAACCCCGGGCAGGAAAGTCCAGGAGACACATAGTCTCCAAGTAACCACCAAAGCCGAAGTGAACATGTGGCTCAAGTGATAGCGCACCAGCCTTGAACAAAATGTTAAGGGACGACATCCAGGTTCAGACCTGGGTACTAGCACACATACACATGTGTGCATGCACATACACACAGTTGGAAATAAACAGTCTCTAATATCAAGACAACTGTAGACAAAACATAATTAGGTTTGTTGTTGGTTTGGTGGTATAGTTCTGTTCCTCAGTTATGGGGCTTGCACTCAGGGGCCTGGGTGCTATTCCTGAGCTTTTTTGCTCAAGGGTAAAGTTCTATCACTTGGAACCACTAATTTACTTCTGCTGGTTTTCTGGTGGTTAAATGGGATAAGAGGCTCAAGGATTTTCTGAATGAGCTAGCTTTGAATTGTGATCCTCAGTTCTCAGCTCTTGAGTAGCTAGGATTACAGGTGTGAGCTACCAGCACAGATTTAAACATAATTTGTAAACAAAACCCACGTATATTTAGGTGTGACTGTAGCATAAAGGAATTAAGAACCAAATATTGAATACGGGTAACAAAGATCTCAAGCTATGGCCAACTGTACACCATCATAACTCCCTGTAAGAGCTCTGCCTCTCAAGGGTGAACCTGTGGGCATCCAACTCTGAGAGGAAAATCCACAGATTAAGCAATTAGACATAGGTCTTCTGTATAGATTATGAGCCAAAATAAAAATCTCTTGTTCAAATTGAGCTAGAGAACATTTACAATGCTGAGGGTGGGTTTCCTGAGGAGATGGTGCCTTCTCAGAGCACAAAGTGAGCCTCCACTGACCTTCCCGCAAGGAGCTTGATGCTATGGGAGCAGCCACAAAGGTGGAAGGAGACAGGCCAGGTGCAGAGTAAAAACCCCACTGGTTCTGGACCATTTACTAGGCTATAACAAGCTCTTACACTCCTACTCAGAGGGTTGTCACTGTACTACATGACAATCAGGTTGCAAAGCCCGTGTCTCCTTTCCCCTTCTCCCTTTTAAGTGAGGACTGGCACCCACAGCAGAGCTTGTATCCACTAGGGATGTAACACGTACCTTATCAATCATCTTCATCCACTTTGGCAAATCGTCAAATGTCTCCTTCTTCGTGATATCATATACTAATATGATCCCCTTGGCACTTCTGTAGTAAGCTGAGGTAATGCTGTTGAATCTCTCCTGACCTGCCGTGTCCCTATGAAACAGCAGCAAAAATCAGCTCCTCACAAAAGTCAAAGTCAGTAACCCCACACTACAATACCCGCTACGTCCCCATTTCTCTTCTATGAGGAACAAGCGCCATCTCCTCAGCCTTCCAGTTACACAGCAGATGGAATCAAGGTTGACCTAAACTATGTGATACAAGGTATCTTTCTACATGAGTTAACAACTAGATATGAACCAGGATTAACTCCCCTGGCCCCCAGTAAGGAAATCAGCAAGGGGGGGGGGGGCGGTCAATATAGCAGAATATACTATCACTCATTTTTTTTCAAAATAAAACAGGAAAAACCATTTCTTAAGACAACTCACCGCTCCCTATGTCTGTGCCTGGCTCTGCATGCTAAGCAGCTTCAGAGATGCCCTTCCCACCCCCAAATATTCATGTGGACAACCTCACCTGCTTACTTTCCCTCCACACTGAATTATCTGCCATTTTGTATGGTTAGGTAACAGGAGAAATGAAATGCTGGTCTGATCAGCACATACTTGTTAAGTACTTACTTAAGGGCCAGCACCAAAACATGCCACATCTTTGCTTTTCAAAGACTTACATGACAGTAAGGCAATGCTCTCCTCTCTCTGTGAAGATGAGATTCCTCACTTCTTCCCTTCTTTTTTTTTTTGCCAGTCCTGGGGCTTGAATTCAGGGCCTGAGCACTGTCATTGGCTTCTTTTTGCTCAAGACTAGCACTCTGCCACTTGAGCCACAGTGCCACTTCTGGCCTTTTCTATATGTGTTGCTGAGGAATCGAACCCAGAGCTTCATGTATACGAGGCAAGCACTCTTGCTACTAGGCCATATTCCCAGCCCTTCACTTTCCCTTCTTGATCACTATGAACTAGAATTTTCACTGTGACTTAGTTTACTTGTGTCATCTCCTCATCATTTGCTAAAAGCTAGCATGCCATCTTATCCTGATTTTTCTCTACTTTTTGTACAAATTGAAACATTCCCATAATTCTGATCCCTCAGCTTGTGAATTTAACAGTGTTTAAGCAATTCAAAGATTCTAATGTGCTGTACTGAGTATGTCTATACAAATGATACTGATTTTCATTGTAAGAATCAACTTCAACATATGAAATGCTCTGCTTTTTCCAAGTAGTGATCACAAAGACACGAACATGATGTGAACCAAGAATGCTGCTGCAACAAAACTCCAACGATGAAGGGAAGTGATCATTCATTTGTTTGTTCATTACTTTCACTGAGGTTCTGGGGACTTGCCCCCAGCTCTCAGGAGAATCACTGTATTCCTACATTTGCCTCATGTAGGAGATACACTTTATGGCCTCAAGTCCATCAACACCTGAGCCCAAGTTTACCGGGGTCATTTCCATGAGTGCATGAATGCAAATTCACAGAAATATACGCTAGCTACCACATTCTCCTTTAGAAACAATCTTAAGAAATAATACGTGGAGAGAAAAGTGGTCCTTCCAACTACAGACAACCAAGGAATTGAAAAAAAAAAAGTGACAATGATGAGAAAACGGTCTTGTGAAAATGTGATAGAAACTTCTGGGAACCTATAGCAACCAAAATTTGCTTAGAATGGCTACAAAATAATTGAATAAGTGGCTTCAGGGTGGAAAAGCAGAGCTCGGGCTGTCTGCATGGCTCAAGTGTGGTGCAAGGCTCTGGGTTCAATCTCCAGGACCACAAAGAAAACAAAAGCGTCATCCAAGCACAGAGTAAGTGACAGAACGCACGTGACAAATATGCCAGCAGCAGCACGGAACTGCTGTGAACTGTGTCCGTAGTGTATACAATCACACCGTGAACCACAGGCTGCGTATCTCTACTTCAAAACCCCAGTGTGCCCCCAAACCTAAACCCTGTTGAGTGCTGAAACTTTCAGCAAGATGTCACAAGTGGAAAACCCCACGTCTAAACCGCATAGGATGGGTCACAGTCAAATATTCGCACACTAAAAGTAGTATGCAAAACTACCTTCAGGATATGTATAATCAATTTGTTTAGATTTGGGACCCATTCTCCAAGGCATCTCACTATGTCTGTGCAAATATCCCATTATCTGTAATACTTCTGATGCTAAGCATTTTGAGTAAAAGATACTCAAAGGGCATTTTATTTTAAAATTTAATTAATTAAAATTTTTTTTGGCCAGAACTAGAGTTTATAAACTCAGGGCCTCAGGCTTGCTCAGCTTTCTTGCTCATTGTTGGCATTCTACCACTGAGACATACCTTCACTCTCAGTATTTTGCTAGCTAATCGGAGAGGAGAATCTCTCAGGATCATCTGCACAGGCTGACCTTGAATCATGATCCTCAGATCTCAGCCTCTTAAGTACCTAGGACCAATGGCACAAGCCACCGGTACCTGGTCCAACCTGTACTTTACATAAGTGGTATTCTGTAGCAAAATGAAAAAAAAGGTTCCTTTATCTGGTGTCTGTCTCTGTGTGTTTGTTGTTTTACCTACGATCCACCTAAGACTTCCACCTAAGATGTATTAATACGCAAGTGCTATTACTACTGAGCTCAATCACCAAGCCTTTATTTCAATTTCAAGATAAAAAAGTCTTCTAAACTGTTAGTGGGTATTTATTCTTCACAGCCTTTAAAGAAAAGATAAGTCTTACTTTCTAAAATTACTGGAATATTCCATGTAGAAAGTTTGCACTCAACCTCTCAATAAATCCAGTGAATCTCACTGTTCCTCCCTCCTTCAGTAAGAGCTGTCAAATTCAGAAGCCAAAGGCGGGGGTGTGTGGGTCATGAGTGAAGCAGGGGAGAAACTGGGGGGGGGGGGGGAGAATGCATTCACGGTCAGGAGAAAAGGAGTCTGAGAGCCCCATGCGATTCTGGGCCCACACCTCCACTCTTCTCACTGCTAGCTCCTATGGGGCAGGGGGCTCAATCCATACCGGGAGGATTATAACCAATGCCACCAGCACAGTCTGGTGGGGGGAGTCCCAAGGAGGTGGGCATTTGGACACACTTTCACAAACTGGATTACCTCCAACACGAAAACTTCAGTATTAACACATTAAGACTTATTATTCTGATGGGCCAGTCACTGGACATGGTCACCCAGCAAAGCAAGCTGCCACACGTTCTGTTAGCTCCACTAGCCTCCTTATGAGAAAGAACCCTCATCCATCACCCAGGTCCTGATCTCCCTTCAGATGAGGCCTATCCCTATGGCTTGCAACACAAGTCAATGAAACAATGTATCTACTCATACACTCCTCAAAAAAGGACCACCTTCTGTTACTCAGATATCCAGACAGGACCTAAGGTTTTATAATCAAGCAAAATAAAACCCTTAGCGCTCTTAAGGAGTGGGCAAGAAGGCCACAGGGGGGCAAATGAAGGCATTACCTCAGACACTTCGGTGGGCAGGCAAGGCTGGCTTGGCGGCAGCTGTGCCCGAGACAGGGACACAGATGAAGGATGGAGACATGGCACTAACATTCAAGCGTTAGGTGACCGGTGATGGCACAGATGAGGCAGCAGTTAACGCGGATGAAAGCAAACACACACAGATGGTGGACAGACAGTCAGAGCGGAGGGTGACCTGCCAAGAGGAGTTAGTAAGCTGAGTACGCCATATCAGTGTTGTGGAAACAAGGGCATGCTCAGACAGCTCTATCCCTGCCACACTAGGCCCTACTTTTCCTCCAGGGGCCACAGCAAGCTCCTCGCACAGTTAACTCCAACTGCTGTGAGCTCTCCTGCCATTTCTAAGGCTTCTCTTCAGGCAGAGGCATCTGGATTGCTTCTAACAGGCAGAAGGGAGTCGGGTCACAAAGGCCGCACACAGCTGAAGGCGCTGCGGCGTGGTCTCCACCAATGCACCACACATACGGCCCCAGAACTGTCTGCAGGTGGCGAGCTACCCCCCTCAAGCCCATCTGCCTGTGACAGCATTCAGCTCTCTTTGAAATCTACCACACACAAAATAAAACTAAAGACATGGAGATGAGCTTTCTTTTCTTTCTTTTTTTTCCCCCAGTGTTGAGGATGGAACTTGGGAGCATGCTACTAGGCAAGTTAAGTACTCTACCACTGAGCAACCTCTCCAGCTCAAGACAAGCATTTGAGCAACCAAAATTAGTGAAGGCAGTTTTGAGACATCAAATTACTTGAAAACAGTGTATAAAGGCTCTAAACTAGCCATCATGCAAAGTAACAGATACCCTGTGTGTAAATCAAGGGTGAAGTAGAGACTCCGAAATTCTCTGCTGAAGCCCATGCTGTCCAACTGATTCTAAAACAAGCTAAGGAACAGAAGCTGGGGCGAGGCGAGCTGGCTCCCCAGCTCATCCCACATAGGACGCTGGGCCAACTTACCAGATCTGTAACCGGATTTTCTTTCCTCTTAGCTCTACAGTCTTGATTTTAAAGTCAACACCTGTAAGCAAAACAAATAAATATAACCAAACAATAAACATGCAATTCATGAGTTTCATATATCCTTACCAGGAAAATGCAGGGGGGGTGAGGTGGGTGGGGAGGGAAGACCAGGATCACAAAATCCCAGGATAGGGCAGATACATAAAAGTATCTGCCTGGGCTTTGTACAAAACTAGAAAGCAACTCCTCACATCTGCTACTCAGAGTTCAGTTTCCCACTGCCAGAGTTTAGCAAACAAGCCATTTAAAAATCACTCTGACAAAGGAACACTAAAAATCTGATCTTGAATTTGGAATTTATTCTAGTTAAAAAGGAAATGTTGCTCTTAAAGATTTCCCCTACGGAGACAGTGGCATTTCAAGGTCCTAGCATGCAGGAGGCTGAGGCCAGATTAAATGAGCACGAGATTCAAGGTCTTGTGAATGAACAGTTGGGTAAATGTTCAGGAGTGGGACTATTTTGGATCATAGTAGAGCCCTTTGAGGAACTTCCATACTTCTTTCCAGAGTGGCTGAGCAAGTTTGCATTCCCAGCAACAGTGTAGTAGGGTTCCCTTTTGGCCACACCCCCACCAGAAAATGTTGTTATTAGTTTCTTGATAATGGCCATTCTTACTGGGGTGAGGTGGAATCTCTGTTATTTTGATCTGCATTTCTTTTATGGCCAGAGATGTTAAACATTTCCTCATGTGTCTATTAGCCATTCTTATTTCCTCTCCAGAAGTCTATTTTTAATTTCTTAGCCCATTTATTAATGGGGTAGATGTTTCCTTCAGGATTTCTTTATTGGGAGCTTAATTTTTTTGAACTCTAGGTATATTTTTGATATGAGGTCCTGTCTATTTTAATAGTGAAGATCTTCTCCGAACCTGTGGGCTTTCTAGTTATCTTACTAGCCATGTCCTTTGCCACGTAGAAGCTCTGCAGTTTGATGCAATCCCATTTACCCAGCCTTTCTTTGGTTTGTTGTGTTTCTGGATCTTTATTTAATAAGTTTCGACCTGTGCCAAGGAGCCCTAGTGTTTCCCCTATTCTTCTTGTATTATTTTCAGGGTATCTGCTCTTACCTCGAGGTCTTGGATCCATTTGGAATTGATTCTGGTGCAAGGTGATATATAAGAATCTAACTTCAGTTTTCTACACATGCATAGCCAATTCTGCCAGCACTGTACATGGAAGAGGCTGTTTTTCTTCCATCTGATGATTTTTCGCTCCCTTATCAAAGATTAGGTGGTCATAGGTCTGTGGGATCATTTAATTTCTGGGTCTTCAATTCTATTCCATTTTTTTCTCAGGCCTGTTCATGTGCCAGTACCATGCTGATTTTTATAACAACACCTTTTTAATAGAATTTCAAGTTTGATATTGATATTCTTCCTGCTACTTTGCTATTAAGGCTCTTCTATTATTCCATATGAATTTTTGGATTGCTTCTTCTATTTCATTAAAGAACGGTGTTGGAATATTGATGGGTATTGCAATGAATTTGTAGAAAGCTTTTGGCAGTATTGCCATATTCCATGATGTTAATCCTCACAATCCAGGAGCTGGGAGGTTTTTTCTACTTCCTTAAATCTGCTTTAATTTCCTTTTTCAGATTTTTAAAGTTTTCATCATAGAGGTCCTTCATCTCTTTGGTTAATTCCCAGGTATTTTTTTTTAGGCTATTACAAAAGGAGTTGCTTTTCTGATTTCAGCCTCACTCTTCTGTATTATTTGCCATAGTTAAGATATGGAACCAACCCAGATGCTTCTCAGTACATAAATGAATCAAGAAAATGTAGTATATATTCACAGTAGAATTCTATGCCTCTGTCAGAAAGAATGACATTGCCCCATTCATAAGGAAATGGAAAGACTTGGGAAAAAAATCATAAGTGAGCCAGATCCAAAGAACCTCATTTGTAATAATTAGTATATGTCTAGGAAGTCCTAGCAGAGGATCCCAATAGCTATGTATACAGGACTATATAAAATGATGCTAATCAAATGAACTCCAAGATACAGAAAAGGAAGTTTTTTGTTGTTGTGTGTTTTTTAATGTACTGTGTGAAGTCATTTCTTCTTTCCTTTTGTCCCCCCATCCCTTGCTTTGGTATACCCCCTGTTGTCACTGATTTTGATTTTGGTATCCCATGTCTTGTATATATGTTTATTTGATTTGGGGAAGAGAAGGGGAAAAACAAAATGGTGAACCAATGCAACAGCGATACTCACTAGACACTAGGTTGGAAATGAACCTTACAACCTGGGGGGAAGGGAAAGTGGGAAACACTGTTCAACAAGAAATGTACTCATTACCTTACTTATGTAAGGGTAACCCCTCTGTATATCACCTTTACAATAGAATATTATTAAAAGGAGGAAGGAGGAAGGGGAGGAGGAGGAGGAGAAGCAGCAGTAGTTGGGTGCTAGTGGCTCACGCCTATAATCCTAATTACTCAGGAGGCTGAGATCTCAGGTTCGCAGTTCAAAGCTAGCCCAGGCAGGAAATCCATGAGACTCTTATCTCCAATTAACCACCAGAAAACTGGAAATGGCGCTGTGGCTCAAGTGGTGGAGCGCTAGCCTTGAGCTGAAGAGCTCAGGGACAGAGCCCAGGCCTCAAGTTCAAGCCCCATGACTGATTTAAAAAAAAAAAAAAAGAAAGATTCAAGGCCAACCTCAGCAACACTGCAAGGCCCCTGACAGGCAAACACTTCATACTTAAATTAACACACTCATGTTTAACTTTTAATGTGACCGAGCAAACCATCATATAACATCTTTCCTTTTCAACTCAACCCATTAAGCTTCAGATATATTTTGAGAACTAAAATTGTATTTTTATCATATCTGATGTGCTTTTGGGCTATGGAAAACTTAAATACGTGAAGACAATATTTTTTTTTTTACCCAATTCTGACAACTAAGAGGAGACGGGAAGGAGGCAGGCTTGCAGACAGCTTCCTGACCCTTCCCAGTATGCAAGCAGGCAGGCAGCGGCCCTGTTCAACGTGGCCCTGCCCATCCCTGAGACCTGAGGCGGCAGTGGTCAGATGAGGATCTGAGGTAAAGAGAAAGACATGTGACTGGTTTTATAATTAGTAACACATTGTAGACTCCAGCCAGAATCAAGACATGTTTACAACCCTGGAGCTGGCAGGGGAGTCCCCAGTATGTACAATGAAGAAAAGCTGCCTGAATATAAAATGCCCCAAGTAAAACAAGGCTGAAAGCCCACTGTACATTTCGCACAATTGCAAATATGGCTGGACAAGAAGAGCTGGTAACTCAATTTCACTTTCAGTTCTGGAGCCCACTGCTCTCCAGTTAGATGACACTCAGGCTCCGGTTGAGTCTAGAAGCAGGCCCTGAGCAGGGCCTTAGTGGCCCACCACAAGGGAACTGTACCCAGAGTGACACGGATGAGGCTCAGCAGTGCAGATCACACCGTATGTCTCCACAGGACCAAAGCCGGGCGATCACTGCTGTCATATGATGGAATTCACAGATCAGAGTCACACTGTCATATCCCCAGTTACTTTAAGTGAGTTTGCTTTTAAATTTTTAGTTAGGGGAGTTGTAACTTGTGAAACTTGTCACAGCAGCTGCTATCTGACTGAGAAGAACTAGCTGCTTCTGCCGCTGAGCTGTGCTCCCAATCTCCTAACAGTGCCCCTTGAACAGCATAGTAGGTGTTTGGGGCTTCAACTGAGCTGTCTCCTCTAAGACTTGGCTGTCTTTTCCAGCCAGCTTGAGAAACCAACCCAATTCTGGCAGTCCTACATGAGGACTATTTTGTAATCACAAAGTTTAATGAGAAAAAAAATAAAAGGACAGGACTTCAAATTCAAAAATCAGAAAATAAGCAAGGCAAAGATTATTTGATGGTAAAGAGAATTAAGAATCTATCCACCATGAAGACAATACATAATTAAGTGAATAGATTAACCACAATAACATCACTAACAACCACAGAAAAATACCCTATATGTAAAATTCCATAAAAGATAAGCAGCTCTTTAAAATAGTGCCCTCTCTTAAGTAGATTGTAATACCCAGAAACTTGCTACAAGTTAAGGCTTAGAAACATTTCTCTGTGTAAAAGCATACAACCACGGTTCTAAAATTCTTCTTACATACAGGGTAAAAAATATCTCTTAATGTTATCTGTTTGTAACATTTACATGCCACAAAAACGATGGTAGTAGAAATAATAAATGGTACAAAGTCACCAATAATCTCTTTATTTGGTGGACCCTAGCTTCAAGGGAAGTCAGCAGAGACCAGCGGCCCCTCACTGAGGAGCTCCAGGGTATTTGTAAACAAGTGAAGGGCAAAGAGGGCATATCACATTCATCTGTATGACAGCCCTGCTGAAAACCCAGTTTCTGACAAGCTCCCAGAAGCATCAGACCTCTCCTCACTAAGGGTGATACGGTCATCACACTGAGCGCAATCAACACGTGCACTCGGCTAAGGAGGCTTGTTTTGAGGTCCGCTCTTCTTAGAGAGCCTCCCTGTCTGCCCAGAAACCTTTTAAATCCTAGATTTCCCATGGAATCCTTCCCTGATGCTCTGCTCTGACCCTCATTCATGTCCTCAAGTTTTGGAGGCGACCCAGCCGACATCACATCCATCCTTCTAGGCTGCTGCCCCTCAATCCTGGCTGTGTGTTCTCCAGACTGGGCGTTGCTTGAAGTCTAAAGGGCACTGCCTGGCACTAATATGGAACTGTGGATTGTTCTGATAAAGACGTTCCTCTTTAGGCTTACCAACTGTAAGCAGGTCTTTCTAGCCTATGTTATGCTCTAGAAAGTGATGCTCTAGAAAGGCCCCAGGTTACAGGGCTACCCTTCTTGCTATCAGTGGGCTTAGACTGCCACACCAGTCATTACTGTTCACCTTCTCCTTAATTCCTTCAGTAATAATGACAGTGGCTATCTGCAGCCTGACATCCAATGCAGTCAATTCTCTTGGCAGCCCCATGAGACAGAAGTGGTGATCTGCCTACAGCCATGCCACACACACCATTCCACTCACACCACTGCCCACAGTGAACACCCCGAGAGCAGAAGTGGGAAGAGGGAGATGATCTGCACAAACAGTCCTAACCACAGCCGTGAGAACAAAGCAGCCTCTGCTCCAGGCTTCATCCTGGCTAACAGCAGGAGGGGCTGGGACCTCCTTGCTCAGAAGGCAGGGAGGGCAATTCCAACACATTTCTGGGTTTATTTTAGGCTGGGCCAAAACAAATGACAGAAAATGAAAACAGAGACAGGAAAACAGACACTTCTTCCTTCACAGTCCTTTCCAGTAAGAGGCAGCAAAACTCCTTGGCCCACCTCTGTGCCCACTTCCCTGCTTCTCCCCACCCAAGACCTGGGCTTGCAGCAGACCATCTAGGCTTTGCTGAACACTAACTACCATGTGGAAGAAGCCCACAGGCTCGGAGTAGGCCTCCATTCACACAGCGGGTGATTCTAGCCATTGATTTACACCACCTTTACACAACATTTCTTCTGAGAATGTCTTTTAGACATCAGTTTGGGATGTGATATTCCCACTAAGGGAGGATTCCAGCATTTTTAGTGAGTTGACAAAACACTAAACTAAGAATTGTGTCAAGGACACACAAAGGCAAATCTAACATTAGGAGAAAACCTGCCACCTTAGTAGTCTTCTGCATCGGAAGGACACAGAATAAATCGCCAAGGAAAGAGATGCCGCACCAGCTTGCTGCCTCAGGTAGGTCCTGAAGTCT
This sequence comes from Perognathus longimembris pacificus, assembly GCF_023159225.1. Lineage (NCBI taxonomy): Eukaryota > Metazoa > Chordata > Mammalia > Rodentia > Heteromyidae > Perognathus > Perognathus longimembris. Next base: position 8,146,857 of record NC_063175.1, on the reverse strand, counting down.
CCAGGAAGCTCTTCATCCCTGAAATCAACACATCGACCCTCTGCTTTTCCTGCTGACACTGTGTTATGAACGAGTACTAGAGTTAAAAAAGAACACAGACCCCCTGCGATCACCCCAGACCCCCTTGGGCGAGGCTGTGAGCCCGGAGCCCCACACCACCCGGACACCTTCGGGTCTCCTGCACGGCTCTGCTTCTGTGGACATACACACACAGGAGAGAGGCTCAAAGAAAGGTGTTTATTCCTTTCATAGACAAGCAGGAAGAGCCCCTAAGTGCTGGCCCTATTGCAGGCACTGTAACTCACTGTAGTGTACCTTGTCATCAACATATGAGGAAGATAGTGGATGCCAGACAGGCTGGTAGACTGCCCAAGGCCTGGAGCTGTACGTCTAAGCGTGCTGGTGGGCACCTGGCTGGCTTCCAGACTTGGCAAGGCCTGGAGCTGTACGTCTAAGCGTGCTGGTGGGCACCTGGCTGGCTTCGCACTTGGCAAGGCCTGGAGATGTACGTCTAAGCGTGCTGGTGGGCACCTGGCTGGCTTCCGGACTCGGCAACTCCAACTCACCACAGAGACAGAAGGGATCTATGGACACGTTTCATGGTCAAAAAGGAACTCTGCATTGTAAGACAAGTATGTGACATGAAGTAAGGTACAGAGGGGCTCCAGTACATGCCACCCAGAAAGGCCACTACCCATCCCTTCCAACTCTTGGCCACAAGAGAAAGAAAACAAAACTTGGCACCGGTGGCTCACGCCTGTAATCCTAGCTACTCAGGAAGCTGAGATCTCAGGGAAAGGTAGTGGTGACTGGAGGAGAAGGCTGCATGTTTTTCCCTTTGGATGTGGGCACATGATTCAACAAGGGCTGCTGGCATCCCGGGGTACACGGGCTTAGGAGGAGAAAAACAGCCAGTGCCTCACTTACAGGGCCATCCCATCACCCTGCCCTGGCCTCTGGAGGCCTAAAGCTTCTGCATTAAGTCACGGGCTGGAAAGGCCAGGTGCTTTCTAAGTCAGCTCCTTCCCCATCGGGCAGCCTGAGGTGGCACCGGAGGTTGTTTTGGTTATAAACTTCTAAGTATAGCATAAGCACAGGACACCAAGCAGTAAGGACTGTCAGATTGACGGGGACCCAGAAAGGTTTTCTGCAGAATGTATACGGTGTTCTGGTAAGTCTGTGACTGTGTTGTTGTATCCTGTTTCTAAGGAGGCCCAGGATTAAGCAACAATCACATTCAATTAAGGGCACTGTTTTGGGTCTGTATTTTTGGTTTTCCAAATACTTTCTAAACCTCAAGGCTGTGCAGAAGAAGGATGAAAGGAGAGTCATTAGTTTCTTTGTCAGTGGAAATACAATAACTTTCTCTTCTTTCCTAACATTTGATTATGGCTCTCTTGGTGACTCACTTCCCCTCTAAAAGGGACAGGCCAGGTAAGGTAGCAGGCGTTAGCTTGGTGCCTGTAAGATGACAAGCAGAATGACCTTCCAGAAAGAACCTCTCAAAAGTACTTGCTCAGTAACCACTATACAAAGCCCTGTTTTCTTCCCTAGTCCAAACCAATGCTCGGTTGGAACAACGTATCTGGCACTGCAGGCTAGAGAATAAGTGAGACTTATCACTCTCAAAGAAGCTATTCTGCCTTCTCCAGCAGGCTCCAAAGGCTGGGGAGAACACGGCCATCTCTAAGAACCAGGATCTCTACACACACCATGAAATCTTTCCCCTTAGTGTGAAAAGCAGAGAGCAAAGGAGAATCTAGCCAGGGCTGGATCCAGATTCAACATTACCAGCCAACCCCAACAAAATCTGCAAACTCGCTGAAGGAGCGACCAGATTCCACAGAAAACAGACAGCAGCAGCCCGTGAGTCTGCATTAAAGCTGTTAAATAAAGCCAGTCACACTAGACAGGGCTCCGCTTACACTTGCTTCTGCCTGAGTCATGGATGACATCACCCTGCAGGGGGCAGCTGTGGGGTTCTCCTGAGACTGGGGGGCAAGGAGAGGGGATCATTTGGAGAGCTGCAGAGTTTGGCTTTCTTGCCTAAGTGCAATACTTGGGCAGGCCTGTCATGGCTTGAAAACTGCACATAAATACAGAACAGCAAAATAAAATCACAGTTTAGGATGTTAACCCTGAATTAGATGCCCATTCTGAGTTCTAACACAAATCCCCAAGTTTCTAGAATAAAGTCAACTTCCCTTGATGGATAGTCTGCTGGTGATGGTTCAGACTACATTTGATCCGCCTGGTTGTCTGGTCGGCTGACATTCAAGGGCAGACCCACAGAAGGCATTTCTATAGGGCACTTAGTTCTCTTGCTCCCAGAGGAACTCTCAATCTGCCTGAGTGGAGGTCACTTGTGCTCCCAGCTCCCCTAGCAGGCCCCACCTCTGCCCAGAGGCCCTCTCCTCAGAGCGGGAAGCCCCAGAGGCCCTCAGCTCAGGGCAGAGTACAGGGGGACAGCCAGGCAAAACGGCACAGGCCACCTTCAAGTTAGATGCATGGCTACAAGTAAGAAAAACCACTGAGACTGTCAGGATGAAACTTAGAACTATGTAACCCTGATACCGCATCCTTCATAATTTGTTGTCTTCTTTATTGTAAGTCTTCTTTCTTGGGAAAAAGTGATGATTTTACTTGGCATGTGCTTGCAAAGGCAAGGACAGATTGATACAGGTAGGTAACAGATAAAAAAGACAGCTGGAAATTTCTACAGCAAACTATCATTTCCACTCAAATTTAGTTTTCTGCACACTAGACAGCAAATAAGCTTCTGAATCAATTTTAAGAGTTCCACATTCGACTGATTCAATTTTGTCCACACTAGTCCAGCATCTCAAACCCCTAAGGATTTCCATTAGCACCTGTTAGATAAAGCCTGTGGGAGTGGGAGTTGGACTGCTGAGAAAAGACACCCTCTTGTAGTCTCTGAATTACAGGAGTGCTGTACTGGCTTTAGCTGTGCTGGCTTTAGCCATCCATTAGGTCGGGGTTAGGGGTATAGACTTCTCCAGTGGGCTGTCAAGAGAATCAAATATCCAAAAGCTCTGACCAGGGAAAGGCGAAACTGGCACCTAGGGCAGAGACGGTTTCCCTGCGGGGCACTCACTAAGAGAGCAAAGTGGAAAATACCAGCCTCAGAGGGACCTAGGGCTAACTGCTCAAACAGCAGCCCCATACACCACCACACCCAAGCCCTTTATCTAAATAACATTTTTCCAAAGGCACTCCTGGAATTAACTTAGCTTCTCAGCATTCCAGTGAGGAAGAAGTCCCCGCTAACCAACCCAGCCCTGGACAGGTGGCAGTTCTACTGCCCAGGCTCACCCAGTCCCCACGAGCTTTGCTCTAGCTAGAGCCCTTGGCTGCCCACCACTGAACCCCCGGTGGGTAGCTTACCACCTTGCACACAGTGAGCACTCATAAATGATCGTAATCACTGGCTGGGGAAACAACTAAGGCAGGAGCTTTAGGTCTCACTTTCGTGGTCGCTTAAGCTCAAGATCAGCCATGGCTTATCCTCATTCTCTGGACTCCCGCCATTAGAAACATTTATAAGGCCAAGAAGTATGGCCTACATGTGGCAGAGCAAGTCATAAACATTACGGAGGGACGCGTACTTGTATATGTGCAAGCATTTATGTGTTACAGAGAAACAGGACAGTCCCTTTTCTTGCTCCTTTCCAAATATTCTATGTCATTCTGTGTAGTCCTGTGTCTGTCCATGCCTTTATGGTTCCTGCTGCCAACAGTGTCCACGCTCCCCACTAGGGCAGCCAAGGCTCCCAAGTGTCCTACAAAGCCTCTCTCCCAACAGTGGTGCTGTGCTTCCCCATGTAGCTCAGAAAGTGCTCCCTACTTTCATCTCTTTCAATATGAAGCACATCTTTGCTTATCTCCTAGCTCCCCTTCCTCCATCACCATGAAACATAACTCGATCACCTCTCATTTTATATATCCAAGTGTGGAGTTGTCACAAAGGATAAACAATTCTGAATTATGCTTTACTATATTTAAGTCAGATACTAAAAAACAGATACAAACCTCATTTCCTGGTTTAATAACTCCCTATACTCTTTTATGATCCAATACAGAATATTCAAAACAGGTACAATTGTGCTACTGAATTTTAATATGTCCCCAAGACTAACATTCAGAAAACAGAGTACAGAAAGCATAAATATTTCCACAATGGTCCATTCCAAAAGAGCATTAAGGGAAGTAAGTTCCCAAAAAATGAAATTAAAAAGTCACTACAAAAGTTGGGGGTTTAATTTTCCAGCAAGACATTTTGCACATAGTACTGTTTCATTACATGGAATTCACCAATTTAAAATTCCCTGGAGTATGTGCCTAAAATCCTCTACAATACAAAGTCATCTCAACAGTGGAACCATCACTGCTTATAAATACATCTGTGAGTACATGGAATGATCCTTTTAGTTCTGTATCTCAAATCTCCAAACTATTCAGTGTTTCTTCATGCAACTCCTCCAACTTCCAAGGATCTCAATGAAGTGTTTATTCTGAAGAGCCATCTCAACCAGAGTACTCCTAGCAGTGGCAATTTTAAAAGGTTTTCCACAGAAACAACACCAGAAAAATCTCAATGTCAAGTCCCAAAAGTATACTTTTGTTAAAAAAAAAAAAAAAAGAACACCAAAAAAACCACCTCCTTTGGGTGGGATGTCTGTGGCTCAAGTCTGTAATCCTAGCTACTCAGGAGGCTGAGATCTGAGGACCTCGGTTCAAGGACGGCCCAGGCAGTGAAGTCGGTGAGGCTTGTCTCCAATTAACAAGGAAAAAGCAGGAAGCGGAGTTGTGGCTTAAGAGGTGGAGCACCCGCCCTTGGGAGAAGAAGCCGGGAGAAGAAGCCGGGGGCAGTGCCCGCGACACACACACGATCCCCTGGGATTTTCAAATCTAGAACCTGGGAACGGCGGCACTGTGTGGATGTCCCCGACGGGGCGTTCCTGGAGAAACCCTTCCCACTACTGCGGGTCGGCGGGTTACCGGAGGTCAGGGGTCATGCAGCCCCTCTGCCCCTCACTCTGAGTCCTTCCCACTACTGAAGGTCAGCGGGTTACTGGAGGTCAGGGGTCATGCAGCCCCTCTGCCCCTCACTCTGAGTCCTTCCCACTACTGAAGGTCAGCGGGTTACTGGAGGTCAGGGGTCATGCAGCCTCTCAGGCCCCTCACTGGGTGAAGCGAGGAACTTCGGGCGCCCCAGGCCTTAACGCACCCCCACCCCCGGGGGAACTTGGGACCACTTCTCGGGAAGTCGCAACAGTGTGTGCGGAGCTGGGAAGCGACGTCGTGGCTCCGGGCCCGCGGCGGGCGGGGAAGTGGGGGGGGTAGGAGAGCGCCCCGCCCAGGCCCACGGCCTCCCCGGCGCCCCCTTCCCACCCACCGTCCTCCCCGGGGGCGCGGCGGGGGGTTTCCGCGGCCGGACGACGCTTCGCCCGGGCCCCGTGACCGAGGCCGAGGGCGCGAAGGGGGGGGGGCGGGCCCCCCGGCGCGGGCGATCGGCGGGGGAGGCGCACCGGACACCGCCGTCCGTCCTCGGGGCCCGGGCCGCCCCCGGCCGCCGGGCCCGCAGCGCCCCCCGCCCCGGCCCCGGCGCGGCCCTTACCCACGGTGGACTTGCAGGCCTCGCAGAAGGTGTCGTCGGTGAAGCGCTCCATCAGGCTGGTCTTGCCCACGCCGCGGGAGCCGATGATGATCACCTGCAGCTTGAAGTCGGCCGGACGCGGGGGCTGCTTCCTCCGACGGGCCTGGCCGCCCGACAGCGCCGGGGAGCCCGCGCCCAGGCCGCCGCCGCCGCCGCCGCCGCCGGCCCCGGCCCGCCTGTGCAGCGCGGCGCCCGGATCCATGCACGCATGCGGCTCGCGCCCGGCCCACCGCCCGCCGCGCGCCCCGGGCCCCGGCGCCCCGCGGGCCTCCGCCTCGGCCGCGCGCGAGGGCTCGGCCCCGGCCTCGGCGCTCCGCGGCTCCAGAGGCCCCGGCGGCCCGCGGACTCCGCGCTGCGGCTGCGCAGCCGGCCGGCTCCCCGCGCCCTTGTCCCCGCCGCCGCCGCCGCCGCCGCCGCCAGCGCCGCCCGGGGAGGAGGAAGGGAAGCAGCTACCCCGCAGCAGCGGCAGCAGCATCCCGGACGAGGAGGGGCAGGAAGCGCAGGCGCGGGCGGGGCGGGGCGGGGCCGCGCGCGCGGGCGGGGAGGCGCGGGCGGCGCGCGCCCCCTGCCGGCCGGAGGACCGTAGCGCAGCGCCGCCGCTCGGGCCCCCTCCCTGCCCACCAGCCGGTTGGATTAACTTTGTACTCGCCTGCATTGAGCGGTGCAAAGGCACGGAGGGGTTTCCTTGTGACATCTCCCCGCGTGGATACAATGTATCCCAACCACCTAGCCTCCTCGTCACTCTTCTTAAAATAACTTCAACAGGCTCCATGGTCCTGTTACATCCTGCAGCAGACAAACTTCCCCCCTCCCGCCTCCCCATTGTTCTCTGCTCTTCCACCCTCCAGAAGTTTTCATTCTTCAAATGAGTAGTGCAAATTCTTAGCATCCACACGAAATTCTTAAAATTAGCACGCAAATGGCAGGCACTGAGGTGGGAAACTAGCGGTTAAAAACTCAGATGGGCACTGGGATTGAACCCAGGAGGGTTTAGGAGTCAAGAGACTTGAGTGGGATGTTCCAGGGTTTCCGCGGGAGGGGAGCTGACTGTGGTCTGCCTTGCCCGGGTGTGCTGAGCCAAGGTCCTGGGCGTGAACTTGAGCACCTGGGAACACACGGTTCTCAGAGTGATCAGAGCTGGCACCCGGCAGAGGGCAGGCCCGCTGCCACCGCAGCTCAGCTGTATTTAGAACTAGTTTAGTGATGCAGACTCCGTGGTGTGTTTTCCACTACAAACCTCATCTGGAAAGATGTAGCACACTTTGTACACAAAGCAAGTCAGGAACGTTTACATCGGAAAGTCTTTGTTTTGTAATCACAATTTGAGTGTGTGTGTGTGTGTGTGTACTGGGGTTCGAGGTCAGGGCCTGGCGTGCCACATCCCTGAATTTTTTTTCTGTTTTTCTCCCTTCAATACTGGCACTCTACTAATTGAGCCCCAGATCCACTTTTTAACTTTTTGATGGTTAATTAGAGGCGAGAGTCTCACAATTTTCTGCCCGGGCTGGCTTGGAACCATGATCTTCAGATCACGAGTGTGAGTCAGTATGTCCTCCTCCTGGTCCTCTTATTCCTCCTCTTCTTAACAGAGTGCATTTTCCATCTTGGAAGTGCCAGGAGTGAAAACCAGGGTCTCACAAATGCCCAGCTACAGTTTCAAGGCATGTTTGCTGCCTTTAACCAATTATCAAGGCCACGGGGGTGCTCCATGTGCCATTGAGCTCCAGCACCTACAACACTCAGCAAGGGACAGTACGTACTGCAGGAACGAGGGAGGGCATGTGTGATCTTCAGAGGTGTCCATGTTAATAAAGTTGGCTGGTTCTCTGGTTTTCATTTTAAATACAGATTATGAAATGCAGGAGAGACTCCACAGTCTACTTTAAAATCATTCCTCTAAGCTAGGAGTGTGTGTGTGTGTGGGGGGGGGGGGGGTGTCCATGCCAATAACCCCAGCTTCAAGGAGGTATAGGTAGAAGGACCAAGGTCCAAGGCTAGCCCTAACACCACCATCTTCTCCTACAATGGAAGTTTCAGGTTTTCCAAAAGGCCAGGTCCAGAGGAACAGGGAGAGCAAGAAAAACAGAGAACAGAGAGGGAAGACAGGGTCCTATCTCAACAAGTAAGCCTGGAGTGGTGGCTCATGACGATGGCTTCAGCCGTGTGGGAGACCTCAGAAGGGGAATTGAGCAAAAGCTCCAAACCCATCCTTTAGTAATTACTAAAGCAAAAACAGCTGAGGTATGGTCCCAGTGGTAGAGTTCCTGCCTAGCAAGCTCAAGGCCTTGAGTTCAAACCACCAAAAGCAACAAGAAAAATAAAAGTTACACAAAACCCAGCAACCTTTCTATATGCCAACAATAAGATCGAGACTGAAACCAGGAAAACAACTCCATTTGTAATAGCCTTAGAAAAAACCCATAGGAATTAACTTAACCAAAATATGAAGGACCTCTATGAAAAAAAAATTAGAAATCTGAGAAAAATTAGAGTGGATTTAAGGAAATAGAAGAATTGGGAGGATTCACATGGTGAAAATGGCAATACTGTCAAAGACTATCTACAAATTCAATGCAATACCCATCAGTATCCCAAGAACCTTCTTCAATGATATAGAGAAAGCAATCCAAAAATTCAATTGGAATAATAAAGACTCCAATAAGTCAAAACAATCTTTAGCAGGAAGAACAGTGTTGGAAGAGTATCAGTAACAAACTCGAAACTCTTACAAAGCCATAGTTATAAAATAGCTTGCTATTGGCACAAGACTAGGCCTGAGGACCAATGGAATAGAATAGAAGACCCAGAAATGACCCTGCAAATCTATAGCTACCTAATATTTGATAAGGGAGCCAAAAAACAGGATGAAAGAAAGACAAGACAGCTTCTTCAACAAATGGTGCTGGCAGAATTGGCTATACACATGTATAAAATTGAATCTAGATCCTTATGTATCACCCTGCACCAGAATCAACTCCAAATGGATCAAAGACCTCAATGTAAGGAAGGACTGTACCATGAAAACATCACAGAAAGGGGTAGGGGTAGAGGAAACACTAAGGCTCATTGGTACAGGTAAAAAATTCCTAAGTAAAGATTCAGAATTACAACAAATCAAAGAAAAACTGGATGAATGTGATTTCATCAAACTGAAGGGTTTCTGCACAACAAAAGGCAGGACGATTAGCAACATAAATAGAAATCCCACAAAATGGGAGAAGATCTTTACTAGTTATCCATCAGACAAGGGCCTCATATCTAAAATATACTTAGAGCTCAAAAAGTTAACCCCTCCAAAAACAAATCCTCAAAGAAACAAGAACTCCAGTAATAAATTTGTTAAAGACTTAAAAAGTAAGAATGGCCACTAGACACATGAAGAGACGCTCAACATCTCTGGCCATAAAAGAAATGCAAATCAAAAACCATGCTGAGATTCCATCTCACTCTCGTTAAAATGGCATCATCAAGGAAACTAACAATAGCAGATGCTGGCAGGGATGTGGCCAAAAGGGAAGGCTACTACACTGGTGATGGGAATGTAAACTTATTCAACCACTCCAGAAAGCAGTATGGAGGTTCCTCAAAAGACTAAACTTAGAGCTCCCCTATGACCCAACAATCTCTCTCCTGGGCATTTACCCAAATGACCACAAACAAGGCCTCACTAAAGCTACCAGCATAACAATGTTCATTGCAGCATTGTTTAGCATAGCCAAAATATGGAATCAACCCAGATGTTCCTCAGTGGACCAATGGATCTGTTATATACTGGTTATGAAGGCAAAGAACAGGTAAATGGAGCTAGAGAGATGAACAATTTCAAATGATTTCCCAATATCAGCCAGGTTCTGTGGCTCACTCCTTTCATCTCAGCTACCAAGGAGACACCAGTAGGAGGACTGTGGTTTGAGGTTGGCTCCTGGCGAAAAGCATGAGCTTATCTGAAAATAAATCACAAGAGCTGGAATCGTGATTCAAGTGATAGATTTACTTGCCTAGCAAGCACAAACCTATGAGCTCAAACTCCAGTATTGCAAATGTGTGTGTGTGTGTGTGTGTGTGAGAGAGAGAGAGAGAGAGAGAGAGAGAGAGAGAGAGAGAGAGAGAGAGATGTGTATATATTTCCAAACATTGAAAATCAAAGTAAGTTTCTATTGGATATTGGATTGCTTTAAGACTACCTCATCTAAGCAGATGCTGTTGTCTCACACCTGTAATCCTAGCTATTCAGAAGGCTGAGACCAGAGTATCATGATTCAGGCAAGAAACTATGTGAGATTCTTACCTCTTATTAACTACCAAGAAAAACCAGAAGTGGAGCTGTGAATCCTAGCCTTGAGTAGAAAGGTTCTGGAACAGCCTAGGCCCTGGGTTCAAACATCAAGACCAGTATACATACAAAAAGAATACCTTGTCTATAAACCCAGAGAGGATGCCAATTTTGTGGGAATTTGAGGATTCTAATTTTGGGAGTTCAGATAAGAAATGTCAAAATGCAAACATGGAAGCATGGCTCAAGTGGTAGAGCACCAGCCATGAGCAAAAAGCTAAGCAGAAGTGCAAGGCCCTGAGTTCAAGCTTTAGTACCAGCGTATACAGAAAAGGAACGTCAACATATGCATCCCAAACTGTCACACAGTGTGCAGGCTCTGAGATTTGACCCCATTCATAAGATAACAAGTTCCCATGCCAAGGTCCCTGGATGCTACTGGGAGACACAAGATGCCAGGGTCTGAGACATGGAGAAGCAGGGCTCAAGCGATACGGTCCTGATGGGACTGCAGAGGAGATGGGGGAATTGTCTAACTTCTGCTCTGTTTTGCTGAGAAAACAAATCAAGTCTATTTAAGAAAAATGATCTGGAGGTGGTGAGTTGGTGGGGACTGGAAGAGGAGGGGAGAGGACACATCTTGTGACTGAACTTTTATTTACTTTTCTCCCAGCCAGCAGGCAACCGGGCTGGCCTGCTCCCCTTCTCCTTGGTCCCTGGAAGAACCTCAAGTTTGGAAGCCCCAGTCTGTTTTTGTCATTTTTTTAAGATTAGCATATATGAAGAGGTTTCATTGTGACATTTCCACATTGCACATAATGAGCTTTGATCAAATTCACTCCTCCTATTGCTCTTCTTCCTCCTACCTTCAATTTTTTAAAAACAGGGTTCATCATTCTATTTGCATACAGGCATCTGGAAAGGCTTTCCTGTCTCTCTCTCCTTTTTTCCTGGTGTCTGTGGCTCCCTGGACTCCAGCTTCAGTCAGTTCATTGCATCTCTGCCTCTGTAAAACTGGGGGTTGTGGGGGTCATTCCAAAGATCATGTCTCCTTATGACACGGCTCTGGAATCCATCTGGGCAGTTGCCATTTTGAATCCCAGAGGCCTGCCTGGCAGCGCCTCCTTCTGTACCTGAGCCCTGGCCAAGAAGCTGCTGTGGATGGAGACGAAGGAGCCGCCTATGACACTGTGGAACTGAGGGAGCAGACAAAGCTGACCCATGAGGCGCCGGAGTTGTCCTGTCCTACTCCCCATCACAAAATACCCAAGGCTGGGTACTTTACAAGTGAAAGAGGCTTATTTGTTCATAGTTCCATAGGTCCGAGGTCCGGCACTAGCATCAGCTGTCTTCTAGTGAGCACCTCATGGCAGATGGCACCGTAAGGCCAGATCTGGCCAGCGCCATCATTGGCCACATGGCGAGTTGCATTACCTGGCATCTTGTCTTGATGGGCGTGCCTGGATTCCTACAGGAAGGGAAGTCCAATCCCCAGGTGATGGGTGTTCCTGAATCCCAAGAGACAGGGCTGGGTACATGGCCTATAGGTTACTGAACCTGTCAGTCAAGTGCCTGGGACTGGGAGTTTCCTGTGACCCTGCCCCTGCCCTGACCCTATTTAGGATCAGACCAGCCCAAACACCATTATGCCATGCCACATGTCTCCGTCTTTGTGTCCTGTCTCGTTTCCGGTCACCATGGCGTCCCACTTCAGCTCTCCATTGGAGCTGAATTGGTTTGTTGGTATTGTTTTTGTTCTATCTTTCCTCTCTGGACTGTTTCCTGGCAGTGTTAAGGGTATTTGTGGGCCTTTGTAACAACTAGCTGCCTGCAGACTGCTAATGCTCTAATAAAGACTCCAAGATTCTATCCTTCAATATGTGGCTTCTTGGATAATTTACTTTATAACAGTTTGAGAGGGAGAGCTCACAAGACAAGAGAGCTAGCGCCTGGGGAAGGCCCAGCAACAACCTTTCACTCAGCCTGGCTCTTAAAGTCCTATGGTTGGAGAAAACATAGAAGCCACATTTTGAGAGGTAGAATCGGGAGTCTATGAAAAGTCTGGCGACTGCACAGTGGACTCCTGTCTCAAAGACCAGCAGCTCCACAAGTACATTTAACACTGTCAGAAAACTGAGCTAGCGAGGAAAGGAAAAGCAGACAAACAATACCAACAAACCAGATCAGCTCCAATGGAGAGCTGAAGTGTGACTCCATGGTGAGCAGAGGAGAGCCAGGAGACAGGTGGCATAGCACCATGGTGCCTGAGCTTGTCTGGGCCTAAATAGGGTCAGATCAGGGGTCAGGGTCACAGGGAGCTTTAGAGTTCATGACCCAAGACTGGCAGGTCCAGTAACCTATTATCCAAGTCCCCACACCTGCCTCTAGGAATTCAGGCACACCCATCACCTGAGAGGTGGGACTTCCCTGCCTCCACCATGAAGACAAGATGGCGCCAGTTCAACCCAATCCCCTATCATCCACCATGTGGCCAAGATGGCGCTGGTTAGATTCAGCATCCCTACTTTGCCATCATCTCCTAATGTCTCCACACCGTGGGACAAGCTTCCATGAAACCACATACAGACAGGAGCACTACCCACCCATACACACAAAATTTCTCTTTATTTACTTTGTTGATTTTTTTCACCAGCTGTGTAGTTTTCCTTACATAGTTCTTCTTTATATTAGATTAGATTTATCTAGTATTTGGGATGGTAGGGGAGGTAATGTTAGTGGTATTGTGGTTTGGGTTCATATTCTACTTGCTGTGAAGTCAGGGGAAGATTAGGTCTAAGTTAAGTAAGTAACCTTATTTTCACAGTCCTCCTGGCTCCTAACCAGATGATAGGGGCTGTCCACCCAGCTCCAAGGCCTAGAGGTGAGATAGGCCATCCTTTGAACTACAGGTAACCCACCTTGTTTAGACCCAAAGGAGGAGGGAAATCCCATCTCCCACCTGAATACCGAGAGGGGATGGAAGGGGTTGGGGGGTTGGATGACAGGTTACTGGACCTGTCAGCCCTGCGCCTTGAACTTGGGAGGTTCGAGTTTCCTGTGACCCTGCCCCTGGAGCAGACTGGATTTTAGGGTCAGAGCAGCACAGAAGCCATTATGCTGTGTCAGGTCTCCTAGCTCTGCTCCAGTCATCGTGGTGTGCCACTTCAGCTCTCCATTACAGTTCATCTGGGCTGTTGGAATTGTTTTTCTGCTGCTTCTTTCCTCTCCTGCTCTCTTGGCTCAGTTTTCTAACAGTGCTACGTGCACTTGAAGGGCTGCAGGTCTTTGTGACAATAGTCGGCTTGCAGGTGTTGGTCTTTTAATAAAGGCTTCCAATTCAGCCTCTCAAAATGTGGTTTCTCTTTATCTTGCTCACTGGATTCACCTTACAACAGCTCATTTCTAGTTTATGGAAATGTGATGGGTTTTGTATATTTACCTTATATTCTGCAACCGTACTCTTGATTGCTCATTAGTTCTGGGATTTTTCTCTGGTCAGTTCTTTCAGATATTCTACACAGATTATCATGTCATCTTCAAACAAAGACAGTTTTTATTTCTTCCTTCCCCATTAACATACCTTCTATTTCCTCACTTTCTTTTTTTTTTTAAGCTAAGACTCTCTAAAATGTTAAAAGGCAGTGATTACAAACCCTTTCTTGTTTTTGGTCTTCATGGGAAAACTATGAATTTTTCATTGTGTGATATGTGTTAGCTATAGGTCGGTTGTTTTTTGTTTTATTTTGTTAATATCTAGAGACGTGTTTTTTGTTTGCTTTTTTGTTGTTGTTTTTCATGGGTCCTGGGGCTTGAACTCAGGGCCTGACCATTATCACTGAGCCTCTATGTGCTCAAGGCTAGCACTCTACCACTTGAGCCACAGTGCCCCTTCTGGCTTTTTCTAAGTAGTTTATTGAACACAGTCTCACAGATCTTTCTGCCCAGGCTGGCTTTGAACCTTGATCGTCAGATCTTAGCCTCCTGAGTAGCTAGGATTATAGGCTGGTCACTGGTGCCTGGATTAGAGTAGTGTTTTTTTGTTGATTGATTTGGTGTTAGGGGTGGAACTCATAGCTTTGTACATGCTACACAAGTACTGGTACTGTAACATGGAATAACAGCTTCAGCTTTGCTTTTTTTTTTGCAACAGGGTCTTGCTCTGTCCCCTACACTGACCTCAGACTCCTGATCCTCTGCCTCATTCTCCAGAGTGTTGGAGGTACAAGTGCATGCCACCACACCCTGCTCTACAGGGAGTTTTCATAGCACTGAAGTTACATGCAGATTCATAGTAGCGTCCCATGGAGTTTCTGACAATAGAATTTGTATCCTTTCTTTTCTTCTTGGCCTGATTATCAACTTTTTTGGATATTTTTACAAAACTAGTTTTTGTTTTGTTTATTTTTTTCTCATTGATTTCCAGGGCCAATTTGATTGATTTCTGATATAATTTTTCCTTTTTCTCCCCTGCTTACTTTGATGTAATTTGCTCTTCGTTTTTTATTTTCTTAAAGAAGAAGCTTGGAAAATTGATTTTATTGGTTTTTTGTTTGTTTTTTTGGCCAGTCCTGGGCCTTGGACTCAGGGCCTGAGCACTATCCCTGGCTTCTTTTTTGCTCAAGGCTAGCACTCTGCCACTGAGCCATAGCGCCACTTCTGGCCGTTTTCTATATATGTGGTGCTGGGGAATCAAACCCAGGGCCTCATGTATACGAGGCATGCACTCTTGCCACTAGGCCATATTCCCAGCGGAGAATTAATTTTAGATCTATTTATTTTTGTCTCTAGTCAATGCTCTGAATTTTCTTCTATGCCTTGCTTGTACTGGATACCACAAGCTCTCATTAAGCTCACACTATTTAAAAATTTCTCTTGAAATTTCTGTTTCGACCTGTGTGTTGTTTTGAAGTATGTTGCTTGATCTCCCAAGTATTTGGGGATTTTGCAAATATCTTCCTCTCACTGGGACGGAGCAGGCATTCTTTAGGATTTGTTAAGGTGTGTTTTGTGGCTCAGAATATGGCCTACCTTATAATTGTGCCAAAAGAGTTTTACTTGGTTGTTAGAGGAAGTAATCTACAGTTGTCTTGTTATACACACTTGATTTATGGGGCTTCTGAGTTTAGATAAGGAGTCCAAGCTCTGTGATAGTTGATGGTGGATGGGGAGGGAGGCCGCCATGAGGTGTCAGCTTTGGGTACCACCCAGAAGGTGCCACCTCCTGCCAGGGAGTTGCAGGGAGGGGAAGGATCCTACACAGAAGTGATTTCAGGCCAAGTCAAAAGGTAACAAGACCCCATCTCAACAAGCTGGGCATGGTTGCTCATACCTGCAAGTCCAGATATGATGAACCTGCAGGTAGAAGTATTGTAGTCTGAGGCTGTCTAGACAAAAAATCTGACAAACAAGCTGGATTTGGGTGGTTGATGTCTGCATTCTTAGCTATTCAGAAGTCTGAGGTTTGGGGACCAAGGTTCAAAGCCAACCTGGGCAGGAAAGTCTGTGAGACTCTTATCTCCAATTAAATGCTGGAAGTGGATGGGTGTCTCAAGTAGTAGAGCCCCAGCATGGAGCGAAAAACCCAAACAAGAGAGGCGCTGAGTTCAAGTTCCCAAACTGGAGTATACGCATGCACATGCACACGTGAACACACATCAATAAAAAGAGAAAGAATAAAAGAGAAGAAGAAAGGAACAATAACTAAAACACAAACATGGTTAGAGCACCTTCGAATTAGCCAGCGGTCCTGAGTTCAAACCCCAGTTGTACAAAAATGAAAGGAAGGAAAGAAGGAGAAGAAGAAAAAGAAAAGAACATGACATCAACTTGGAAAGTTATGTTTTGTCTAGAAAAATTAAAAATGCAACTATGTTTTGTTCTTAGTTCATATATTTAAAAAGATATATGCAGGGGAGAGGTTGTCAATCTTTATTTTAGATTTAAAACTGGAATCATTAACAAATTTTATTTACATAGAAACTTTGAATTTATTTATTTGATGGTTTTGAACTCTGGGCAGGCTCTCACAGTTGGGCTGGTGCTCTAGCACTTGAGCCACGCCTCCACCAGCACTTTAGAATTTAGAGGAGTGCCTTTAAGTTGCTCATTACTTGAGTAGTGTCCAAAATAAGGAGACATGACAGGAAATGCCTTTAGAAAAACACTGGAGGCATGAATGAGTACAGCCTGCCTTCTTCGCCTCTCCCTCAAGTACAGAAGCAAATAGGGAAGAACACAAAAGGCTTTTAAACTGGAAGAAGCTTGGAACCTCCACCAAAATTTTAGTTTTACTATTTATTTAAAATTGTCCTCTGCATTTCCCAATTGATGACCATGCTGTTGAAAACAAATCAATCCTCTCTCTCTCTCTTTCTTCCCCTTCCTTCCTTCCTTCCTTCCTTTTTCCATATAAAGATAATGGAGAACAATTCAGCCTTAAAAAAGAAAAGGAATGGTTCTACTTGCCACACCATGGCCGAATCTGGAGGGCACCGGACAGTGTAAACTAAGCCAGCCCAGGAAGGTCTGCAGTATGATCTCACACACCTGTAACACCTGGAAAAGAAGAATCTGTAGAAACAGTAGAATAGGGACCATCGGTCTGGGTGGGGAAGTTATCAAAGACAGAGTTTCAGTTGTATGAGATGAATAGTTCTATAGATGTAGCAGGCAGCATGTTGACTATTTAACAACACCACATCGGAGGACTGAGACTCACCAAGGGGGTGAAAGGGTAATCTTCAATGTCTCAACACCCCTACCCCGTCCCCCCCCCCCCCACATGTGCATGTGCACACACCATGAAGTGATGGATGTTTTAATTACCTTTAGTGTAGTATCATTTACTCTGTATGATGTATAGTAAACTATCACATTGCGATGTAGCATTGTGTACATGCTTGCAATCCCAGCGCTCAGGAGAGGAAGGCAGGAAATGGGGAGATTGAGTCTAGCTTGGGCTACACAGTGAAACTCTTAAAACACAATACCAACCAAAACACTTTAAATATATACACATTTTAAGAAAAATAAAAGTGAAAATAAAGTTACACGAGTAAAACTGATGAACATGTAAAACTACAATTTAAGTGCTAGTAATTAGGAACACCAAGTCATCAGTATTGACTCAGAACCTCTGTACCGAAAATTGGAATGTAGCCAGGCGCCAGTGGCATACTTCTGTAAATCCTAGCTCCTCAGGAGGCTGAGATGGAGGACAGCACTTCTAAGCTGGCCCAGGCAGAAAAGCCCGGGCACTCTTATCTCCAACTAACCACCAAAAAGCCAGAAGTAGAGGTATGGCTTAAGTGAGAGAGCACCAGCCTTTAGTGTCAAAACTACGGGATAGTGCCCAGGCTCTGAGTTTAAGCCCCAGCACTGGCATAACAACAACAAAAGAACTGTAGCAGTCAATGCATGATTGCTCATTAAACTTTTCAGTGACAATGTAGATACTAAGTAATTTTTTGTAGGTACTGGTTCTTGAATTCTAGGACTCACACTTTATCAGCTTGCCCGCTCAGTGGGAACACTACACCTAAGCAACACCTCCATCCTGGCTTTTTCTTGGTTAACTGGAGATGGAGTCTTGCGGATTTATATCTGCCATATATATATATATATTATATATATGTTTAAAATGTTTTGTCATTATAAAGGTATGTACAGAAGTATTAAGTCAGGTAAAGAGTTCATTTCTTTGGTTCTTTTCTTTTCAGTTGTGGGGCTTGAACTCAGTGCCTGGGTGGTGTCCCTGAGCTCTTCAAGCACCAGGCTAACGCTCTACCACTTTGAGCCACAGCAGCACCTTTAGTTTTCTGGTGGTTAATTGGAGGTAAGAGTCTCACAGACTTTCCTGCCTGGGCTGAGTAGTTAGGATTACAGGTGTGAGCCACTGGCACCTAGCTAAGAGTACATTTCTTTTAGGACAATGTCACCTCTTCCCTCACTCTCTCCCAGTTTTCCCCTCACATCCTACCCACTGCTTTATATTTTTTAAAGTATAAATGTAACTGAATCTCAAATCTCATATAGAAACTAAGAAATTAAAACATAATCAATTCTTGGTACCAGAAAGTTCTGTATCTCAAAACTCAACCAATCATGGATTGATCTAAAACACTTAAAAATAAAAATCAACTGTCCTTGTCCTCTATTTTTCTTTTCATTATTCCTTCAACAATACAACAATGCAGTATAATGTAGCATTTACAGTTTATTAGGAATCATAATGAAACTGAGAAAAATAACAGAGTAGATCCTTCGGCTTCCTTTGCTTTCGGTTCTTGCTTTAAGCTGCTGAAGTACTCTCGTTTGAGCTGCAAGCAGCATTGCTGGCCTCCCCCAACTCTGCTAGACAGCTGCTCTGCTATGTGGGTTGTATAACGGTTGCCTAGGTTCTGCTCAGATTTAAGGACAGATTTTGTCAGAACCATTCCCCCCCACCCCCCCACCCCCGCCCGGGGGACCTGCACAGGGGCCTCCGGTGGTTAATTCTTGATATCAGACATCTCCAAAGTCCACCCTCAGGTCGTGGGAATGCAGTGTTTTTCTAAACATGCTCCCAGGAAAGGCCACAAGGCTGGGCAGCAGTGGTTCACACCTGTACTCCTAGCTATTCGGGATACTGAGATCCAGGTTCGAAGCCAGACTGTAGGCCTCTTCACTCCAATTAAGCAGCAAGAATCCAGAAGTGCAGATGTGGCTCCAGTGATAGACTGCCAGCCTTGAGCAGAAAAGTTCCGTAAAAGTGTGAGACCCTGAAGTGGCGTCCCAGTGTCACCATGCAAGCGCACATGTGCACACACCCATGCACACCTAGTCAGCCATGAGGGCTCCCCGTCACCTCTCCCCAGCCCCACACTGCGGTTTCCTCACTTCCCAGCCATCCCTGAACTCACTTGGCTTTCTTGCTCAAGGCTGGTGCTCCACAACGTGGGCCACAGCTTCAGGCCTGGCTTTTTGCTGGTTAACTGGCAATAAGAGTCTCACAGACTATTCTGCCTGGTCTGGCTTTGAACTGAGATCTTCACATCTCAACCTCCTGAGTAGCTAGGATTACAGGTGTGAGACATCACTGTCCTTCTAGGAACCTTACCCTCAAGGTGTTTTGTTTTTCTTTGTGTGTGTGTGTGTTTTTTAAATGCCAATTCTGGGTCTTGAACTCAGGGCCTGGGTGCTGTCCCTGAGCTGCTTTTGCTCAAGGCCCATCTTGGCTAGCTTGCAAATGCACTCTTGCCAAACTCTTTAGTGATGGGGAAACTAAACTCTTTAGTGATGGGGAAACTAAACTCTTTAGTGATGGGGAAACTATGCAGCAAGCACGCAGGCCCCATCCAGTAAAAACAAGCAATCTACAGATGATTTAAAATCTTCCAGAGTATATGCCTGGGTTACATTCCGGCGCTGTGCCCTTTTGATAGGAGACTTTTACAATTCACAGAAGGACACTTTGACAAGATACATGTGAATTCTGGAATATAAAAGCCTATTATCTGCATTGAGTAGTTTGGAAACCAAAACATGAAACAGCAGACTGTAGCCCCTGTTGAAACACTGACATCAAAGCCTTAGATGGTGAAGCTAATTAAGAGAGGGCAGTGGGCTGCTGGCCTCGAAGAAACCAGGCCAGAGGGACTGGAGCTCTGGGGGTGCAGTGACCACCAACCAATTATGCCTCCCACTGGAACCATAATTAAGGCATTAGCAGCTCTCTGGGGCAGCTGCCCCAGTCCCAGCTGGAGATGCCTGGCACCAGGCAAATTTGCAGTATACTTACAATGAAACCTAAGGTTTTGCTTAAAAAAAAAATACATACATACATATATATATATATATATATATATATATATATATATATAGTCGAGCACCAGTTGCTCATTCCTGTAATCCTAGCTCCTCAGGAAGCTGAAATCTGAAGATCCAGGAAAGTCCATGAGCTTTGTATCTCCGATTAACTCCCAAAGAACTGGAAGTGCCTCTGTGGCTTATGTGATAGAGTGCCAGCCTTGAGCAAAAAAAAAAAAGTTAAAAATAGACAGCACTTTGGCCCTGAATTCAAGCCCTAGGGCCAAGAGAAAAATTTATAGGTCAGAATAAATCAAGAAAGCCTGGTGAATTTTCAGAACCGATGCTAAACTAAATAGGTGACCCGAAACTCAAACCCCTGGGTGTTTGCACGTATTTCTTTGTTTAATCATTACCATCCTAATATTTCTGCCTAGATTTGGAGACAATTAATGCTCTGGAAAAGGAAGCCCCAGAGGACTTTGAATGGCAACTCACTAGGGTGCTCCTAGATTATGAGAATTGTGATTGAGCTCAGTGGCTCAGTGGCAGAGCAATTGCCTAGCACGTAGGAGGCCCTGGGTTCCCCCTCCAGTACTGAAGGAAAAAAGAAAGGAAAAAGAAAACTGCAGCAAATAATGTTCCCTTGAGATATAGTTCTTCTATTTTCAATGGGTGTAACATGTGTTTAAAGGGACAATGCTCAAAAAGAGAAGGAAGGAGGGATACGAGAGAGATTGGGGGGGATAGAAAGGGATGAAGAGAACAGAGAAGAAGCAGGGAGGTGAGTGATTTGTCATTTAGAATTTCTAGATCCACCAGCTGTAGACAGTTCCTGTTCATGTCTTGTCATACAAGTAACACTTGCAAAATGAAAAGACATTGCATGTTCATGGGTGGTAAAATTAATATGTGAAATTGTGGAAATGGCTGTGCTACCAAAAGCAATCGACAGATTTAATGCAATCATACCAGAATCCCGGTGTCATTTTTCACAGACATGGAAAAATTAATCCTAAAATATATAGAGAAGTGTAAAAGACCTTGAATAGCTAATGTGAACCTCAGCAAAAGAACAATGCCAAGGGTAACATAATGCCTGATTTCAAATTATAACAGAACCATGGTAATAAAAACAGCATGGTACTATTTCCAAAACAGGCCCAAAGACCAATGGAACAGAGTAGAAGACCTAGAAATAAAACTGCACAAACATATCCAGCCATCTAATTTTTGACAAAGGTGTGAAAAACATACACTGGAGAAAAGACAGACTTCACCATTTTACATTTCTACCAGCACTGCGCAAATGCTTTACTTTTTTCATATGATTGCCAGCAATTGTTTACTACTATGCGTGGTTATTGTTGTTGTTGTTGTTTTTGTGTGTGTGTGTGTGTGTGTGTGTGTGTGTGTGTGTGTGTGTGTGTTGGCACTGGGGTTAAATTCAAGCCCCCATACTTGCCAACAGGTACTCTATATTCAAATCATACTCCTAGGGACACCCCCTTCCATTTTTCTTTTTCTTTTCTTTCTTTTTTTTTTTTTCTAGTCCTGGGGCTTGAACTCAAGGCCTGAGCGCTGTCCCTGAGCTTTTTTTGCTCAAGGCTTGCACTGTACCATTGAGCCATAGCTCCACTTCTGGCTTTTTGGTGGTTAATTGGTGATAAGGTCTCAAGGACTTTCCTGCCCAGGCTGGGGCTTCAAACCACAGTCCTCAGATCTTAGCCTCTTGAGGAGCGAGGATTCTGGAATCCTGTGAGCCCATTGACTCCTGTCCTAGCCCTTTTTTCCTGTTCTAGTTATTTTTCAGTTAGGGTCTCATATTGTTGCCTGGGGCTGGTCTTGGACTGCAATCCCAGTAGCTGGAACTAGATTCCTATGGCAGCATACCGGGTTTGGTTTTAGCCTTTGGCATCTACTGGGCGTGAACTGCTCGGTTTTGATTTGCTTTGCCCTGATGATTCATGGTATGGAACATCCTTTCATGTGCTTGTTGATGACTTGTACATTGTCTATGGAGGAATATCTATTCAAGTCTTCTACCTGCTTTCTAATTGGGTATTTATTTATTGCTGCCTTTCAGCTGTACAAGTTCTAGGGATAGGCTGGAAGTGAATCTCTTATCAGATAAATGATTTGCAAGTATTTTTTCTTCATTTTGTGGGCTATCTTCATTCTATTGAGTGTAACTTTTGGTACACAGAAGTTTTAAATTCTGATCTAGTCCACTTTACCTACTTTTCCTCTGTTGCTTGAGGTTTTAGTGTTCTGTACAAAAAAAAAATCACTGTTAAATTGTTCAACAATGAGGCACGTTTGTCATGGGAAAATCCAGCCATCACAGCTTAGGTTTCTGAGTCTTTCCATATTTTTTTGTGGTGGTAGGGGAAGTGGTATTTGTTTGTTTAAGCCCTAGTACTGGGGCTTGAACTCAAGGCCTAATGTTCTTGCTTGTTTTTTTTTTTACTCAAGCTCTGCCACTTGAGCCATACCTCTACTTCTGGTTTTGTTTGTTTGTTTTGCTGGTTAATTGGAGATAAGAGTTTCATGGACTTTTTCATCCTGGCTGGCTTTGAATCCCAGTCCTTGGAGCTCAGCCTCCTGATTAACTAAGAGTTACAGGTGTGAGTACTAGTGCTCTGATCATGTTTTAAGTTTTTACCCTCCGCATATAATGATATAAGATAAAAGTCCAACTAAATGTGGAAATTCAGTTTCCCTGGCACCATTTGTTGGAAACCTGTCCTCTTATCGCAACATCTTAGCAACCTTGTAGAAAATTGTCTGACTGTAAATACGTAGATTTCTGAGCTCTTCATTTTGTTCCATTGGTATATCCATCCATCTTTTTGCTGGTACCACATTGTTTTGATTACTCAGGAAATGTGACTCCCCCAACCTAGAACTTGTGTTTTAAGATGTTTTTGTCAGAGTTCTTTTTAAAAATTTTTATCTGAATTTTAGGATGTGTTTTATTTTGCTACAAAAAATTATTGAGGTTTTGGTAACTATTGCATTGGATTTGTGTAACAATTAGAGTTGTGTTGACATCTTAAGAAAACTAAGTTTCAGTCTGGGACTAGTGGCTCATGCCTGTAATCCTACCTACTCAGAAGGTTGAGATCTAAGGATTGTGGTTGAAGGCAGCCTGGGCAAGAAAGTGAGACTCTTACCTGCTATGATCCAACACACACACACACACACAAAACCCCAAAAGCTGGAAGTGGAGCTGTGGCTCAAGTGATAGAGTGCCAGCCTTGAGCAAAAAAGCTAAGAAACAAAGCCATGCTCTGAATTCAAGCCCCAACACACACACACACACACACACACACACACACACACACACAAAGTCAAAATATTAAAGAAGTTACTAATTGATGAAAAGCCATCCTGTGGTTATGGATTGGAAAATTCTGTGTGTGTGTGTGTGTGTGTGTGTGTGTGTGTGTGTGTGTGTGTGTGTGCGCCAGTACTGGGGCTTGAACTCAGGGCCTCACACTCTTGCTTGGCTTTTTTGGTCAATACTGGTACTCTATCACTTAAGCCACACTTGAACTTCTGGCCTCTTGCTGCTTAACTAGAGCTATGAGTCTCTTGGTTTGGTCTGCCCAAGCTAGCTTGGAGTTGCAGTCTTAGTCTCCTAGGTAGCTAGGATTGCAGTCACTGGTACTTGGATTTTTGACAAGATTTATGGCTTTCTGAGTTTAAAGCTTTCATCTTCTTGGTTCAATTTATTGTAAAAATATTGTATGCTTCTTAACGTCATTACAAATGGATTCTCTTTTTAATTTGTATTTTTATTATCTTTAAGTTGTTGCACAAAGGAATTACCACTCAAATCAATTTCTAAGTACAATGCATCTTGGTTGATATCACCCTTTTACCATTCGCACCCTCCCTCCCGACTCAACTCCTTTCAGTGTTCTTAGTTTCATAGGATACTCATTGGATACTATGATTTCATTCTCCCTCCTCCTTCTCCTCCTCCTCTCTTCACTGGTCTACCTTCCTCCCTCCCGCCTCTTCAAGTGCCTATTTCCAGTAGTGAATTCTCTTCTTAATTTTCTTTTTTGGATTGTTTATTGTTAGTTGGTATTCAGTCACAACTCATTTTTGCCTGTTGATTTTGTATCCTGCAATTTTGCTGTGTGTGTGTGTGTGTGTGTGTGTGTGTGTGTGTGTGCGTGTGTGGTTTGCATGTGTATGCACAATGGAATGTAACTTTTTACGGCTTTTAAGAGCATTTTCTGTCTATTAGGAAGCTGTGCACAAGAGCTGTTAGTGTGTAACAATCACTGAGTGCAGATGGGAGTACTCTGCTCCTCCCATACTGCTATGGCAGGCAGCAAAGGCCAACCACAGTTGCCCATGTGCTTGGAGTCTGTCACTTACACAAAGCCAAGTGTGCATGCCCCAGAGTCTGGTGGAAAATGTTGAAAGCAGAGAGGTACAATCAGGAGACCTTTGTAGATGTTCTACAGTTGCTCCATGTTAAAATGGACCTGGGAATGCATCTACGTCATGCAAACCCCTGCGTGCTGAACCGTCACAGAAAATGATGTTCCAGTTGCAAATGGTCTTTCCTTCCTTCCTTCCTTCCTTCCTTCCTTCCTTCCTTCCTTCCTTCCTTCCTTCCTTCCTTCCTTCCTTCCTTCCTTCCTTCCTTCCTTCCTTCCTTCCTTCCTTCCCTCCTTCCTCCCTTCCCTTTCCTTCTCCCTCCTCCCCTCCTTTCCTCCCTCCCTCCCTCCCTCCCTCCCTCCCTCCCTCCCTCCCTCCCTGCCTCCCTCCTTTCCTTCCTTCCTTCCTTCCTTCTTTTTTCTTTGTGTGCTAGTCCCGGGGCTTGAACTCAGGGCCTAGGCACTGTCCCTGAGCTTTTACACCCAAGGCTAAGGCTCCCCCATTTGATATACAGCTGCATTTCTAGCTTTTTGGTGATTGAGATAGGAGTCTCATGTGCTTTCCTGCCAAAGTTGGCTTTAAAACAATGATCCTCAGACCTCAGCCTCCTGAGTATTCAGGATTATAGGTGTGAGCCACTTGCACCTGGTGTGGTTTTCTAAGATTTCCCTGCTGAGACAGGCAGCCCTCCTGCTCTCAGAGTCACTGGATCCCTCACTGAAACGTGGGAGCATTGGGAGTGTGTGCAGAAGCTGGAGAGTTTCTCGAATGTCAAGTTAGAGCCCTAAGAGATGATGCTCTTCTGGGATACACACACAGCCCCACAGCAAAGGATGTGACTGACAAGCAAAAGTTTGTCAGCTTCACCCGGCACTGGTGGCTCACACATGTAAGCCTAGCTACTCAAGGAGCCTGAGACCCGAGGATTACAGTTCTAAGCCACCCCAGGCAGGGAAAGTCTGTGAGACTCATATCTCCAATTAATCACCAGAAAACCAGAAAAGGCACTGTGACTCAAAGTGGGAGAGTGCTAGCCTTGAGCAGAAAAGCTTAGGGACAGCGCCCATGCCCTGAGTTCAAGCTCCACCACTGAGCCACTTTCCCCCCATGAAGTCTGTCAGCTTTTTCTGCTGCAGAGTGGCAGGTCCTGGGGGTGAGTGCTCACCTCTGCAGGGCCTGGCATTAGGGTGACAGGAGGGAGGGTCTATGTAAGTGGAGGCTTCACCTTGGCTACAGGAGTGTGCACCTGGGCTCTCTCTCAGATACCCTGGATACAGCCCTGGAAAAGCTAAACCAATAAACCAAAGGCAGCCCCTTTCCCTGAAGAACCAACCCCCGTGAATGTTCCTCATGCCCTCCCAGGCCACACCTGTAATGGCCGTCTGCACCCATTTCTACCTGGTTGTTAGCCTGTGAACAGAATCTGGTAAGAAGTGGACAGGTTCCATTAGACAAGGACTCAACTGCTCATGGCTTTCCTGCCTCGGAGACCCCAAGAACTGAAGCTGTTCCAGGTGCAAGTGGCTCATGCCTAAAATCCTGGCAACTCGGAGGCTGAGATCTGAGGATTGAAGTTCAAAGTCAGCCTGGGTGGGAAAGTCCCAAAGACTCTTATCTCTATTTAATTATCTCTGCCCTCAGTGCAGCTGTGGCTAGAATGAAAATGCTAAGGGACAGAACCCAGGTCCTGAGTTCAAGGTATAGTACTGAAAAAAAAAAAAAAGGCTAGACACTGCTCTACCTCTGCCAGCTCACAGCCTACCTTCCGGCCATGTTCCCACCAAATCCACACGTGGCTGACCCTACAGTCTCTGTGGAATATACTGAGAGGACTTCTGTCCTGGGTGACCAACGGACATCTCCTTTCCTATGCAACAAACATCTCAGCTTCAGTTCAGCAAGTTATATTAGAGTGTTGGGAAGGGGCAGGAGAGGAGATTTGGGTGGGTTTCCAGGCTTTTGAGCTCTGCAGCCCCTTGCAGATAGATGACCTTGTTCTTGCCCAGAGTGAAGGAAGAGATTTGACCTCAACTCGCTACAAGGTAGATGGCTGGTTTCTTCCATAGCAGGACCTGAATGGCCATGAAGGGCTGAATGTAATTAAGTGGTACCTGAAAGAAGTTTCGGTTGCTTGCTGAAGCTACTCAAACCCACTTAAAAATCTCTGTGATAAGCCTTCACTCTGGTTTCTAATGTTTATATTTTTGGACACACTACATTTGAAATACCATTTTGCATTTCTGCTCATACTTAGGTCAATCATTTTCACGTTCATTTCATTAAAATAGCCCAAACTGTTACCATTACCCAGAAAATAAAATCCAACTTAATCACTCAGAATAAAGAGGCAAGACTCTGTCTCATTTTCATCTCTGATAGAATAATAATTAATAAAGGGAACAAAATAGGATTTTCCAAAGCCCCTTCCTACAAGTGTGTGTTTGTCTCTGGGGGTGAGTCAGTGATTATTCAGTAATGAAATCAGCTCATTTTTATCTTACGGACTGATTTTTGTAAATTTGGTGATTACACAGATGACAGCTAACAGCTGGTTGATTAAGTTAATTCAGGAAAAACAAATCAATCTCTCAATCACCCTACAAACAAATTAAGTTCCTTTCCCATGAAGCCATTGTTTACAAGGAAGAAGGCAGTTTGAGATCCCCATGCTAATTACATAAGATACAGGGTCGTGTGTACACCATTTTCTCTCATTTAATCTATGATCCATCTATCCTTCCTACTGGGGTTTGAACTCGGGGTTCTGTCTTGTCAGGCAGGGACTCTGATCTCAGTAGGGCACAGAGCCATACCTCCATCCCCCCAAGCACCTGCTTTTTTTCCTTTTCTTTTTTGTGGTCATGGGGCTTGAACTCAGAGCCTGGGCACTGTCCATGAGCTCTTTTGCTCAAGGCTAGCACTCTACCACTTTGAGCCACAGCACCACTTCCAGTTTTTGAGTGGTTAATTGGAGATAAGAATCTGCGGGGGACTTTTCTGCCCTGCCTGGCTTTGAACCCCATGCTCAGGTCTCAGTAGGATCTGAGTAGGATGACAGGCATGAGCCACCGGTGCCTGCCTAGCCTTGGCCTTTTTAATTGAACCTTGGCCCTGAGCGTGCCTGGCTGATTTCCCCATCCCCTCCCCCTTCACATCTGGATCCCCCGTGAACAGTTCCTGCTCTGAAGGGAAGGAGGATGGCATTTCCAGGGCAGAGGGCCCTGGTTCTCTGGAAATGGTGTGACAATGTGGATAAACGAAAAAGTCAGAGGCGTTTCTACAGATTCGGGGCTGGCGAAAGACTGTGATCACTCGTTTGGTGTCAAAATTCAGACAGAAGACATCAGTGGTGCCTCACGGGGCGTGGGAAGTCCACGTGAGAGTCCGCTGTGGCGGGCATGACCAAGAGCATGGGTGTGGAGCAGTGGTGTCTGAGAGCCGCCATGGCCAGGCGACACCAGACACAGGTGCAGGAAATGTGTATCTGCTAGAGGAGTTCATTTTAACTGTGACTACATTTAACAGAAGACTCCTATAGAAGACTCCTAACAGACTCCTAGGTTGACCTGTTGACTCAGCATCTCTCACCTCAAGGGCAGCAGTGAGGAGAGTAAACGTAGGAGCCTTTGCACTGTGGTGTGCTGGCAAGTGAGCTTTGTGTGTGCCCCACAGTTGTGCTCGCAGCATTTGCCATTTCCTGCAGTGTAAATACCGCCACCCGTCAGCTTGAAATCACCAGTGGTTGAAGGCACTGATTTACATAATTCCTGTGGTCCCTTGGACCACCAGTCTCAGTTTGTCACTAAGGAGAAAGGAACAAGGAATGATGGAGCTTTGTTATGTTGAGGCATGTTCCCTCTGAATCGAGTTTCTTCAGAGATTGTATCATAAAAGGATGTTGACTTTTGTCAAAGGCTTTTTTTTCTGTATCCATTGAGATGATTGTGTGATTCTTGTCTTTGATTCTGCTTATGTACTCTATTATACTTATTAATTTATGTACATCGAATCAACCTTGCATCTCTGGAATAATGCCAACTTGATTATGGTATGCAATCTTTGCGATGTTAAATTTGGTTTACAAGTAATTTATTGAGAATTTTTGCATCTACATTCATCAGAGAGATTGGTTTATAAAAGAAAGCTCATAGAATGGGAGAAAAATATTTGTCAGCTATCCGTTAGATAAAAGATTGATGTCCAGAATGTATAGAGATCCAAATATTTAATTGCAAAAGAATAAACAATCCAATCAATAAGTGGACACATGAGTTGAATAGACAGTTCTCCAAAGAAGTATAAGTAGCTAAAGAATGTTCAACATCTTTACCCATAAAAATATTGTAAATCAGTAATCACAATGAAAATATTTACTGAAAAAGGAATGTAAAACAAAATGACACTGAGATTCTACCCTGCCCCAGTAAGAATGGCGTCCACAAGGAAACAAACAGCAGATCCTGGTGAGGGTGCTTGGGGATGGGTCGATGAACCCTGCATAGCACTGGTGGGAATGTAAGCTAGTGCAATCACTGTGCAATTAGTTTGGATACTCCCCACAAAACTGAAACAAAACTACTATGTAATCTAGCAATACCCTACCTCTGAAGGAACGGAAGTCAGGGTAGGGTAGAGGCACAGGCCCACCCAAGCTCATTACAGCACTATTCACAATAGCCAGCCCATGGAACCTGCCAGGAATGAATAAATTGAGAAAACAGGGTGTATATACGCTCCAGAGTATTATTCATCCAGAAAAAAGAATGAAATCATGTTGTTTGCAGGGGAATGGCTGTATCTGGAGACTATCATATTAAATGAAGTAAGGTTTGGAAGGACGAAGGTGACATGTTTTCTTTCGTATGTGGATGTTAGTCCTCAATGGTAAACATATATGTAATCTTACAAAGGTTCATGTATACATATCTATCATATATCCATCTATCTATAGAATATGCTTGTGATTGTGATACTGTTTGAAGGGATTGGAGGGAGAGGGTGAACAATACTATCTGTGAATGAAGATGGCAAAATGAAACTCACGGTTGAGAAAAGGGGTAGTGAGGATGGGAACAGTGAGAGTGAGCGAGAGGTCTGTGTGTGTGAGTAAGAAACAGGATGTGATGTGTGAGACACTCGTGTGAAACCTTTCTGAACAATGAATGCACACTGAAATATAATGAATGACAGGGATGTAACATGGATCGACCCCGTCTGGTTACCAGGGGGAGGAGGAAGAACAAAAGAGAGGGTGAAAAAGGAGAGTATAGTCCAAATACTTTATGCATGTGTGTGATAATAGAACAAGAAGCTTGGTGAGATTGGTTGGGAAGGCAGGGAGGAGGGTTGAGGGGAAACGATGGCGGGGGCAAGTCTGGTAAAGGCACAACGGATGGCACAAATGAAACATCCACATATAGCCAGTCTATGCTAATACAAATGTAGAAAAAGAAAGAAATCTACAAAAATTTCCTTCTTGTTAATTCCAACTTCAGATTGAACTGGCTATTTTAAATTTTACCTTACTTTAGGGTTGATCATTTCTTTTTTTAAAAAGTAATTTCTTTCTGTACAAACATTTTGTGTCCATAAATGGATTTCACGTTTCATAGAAGTAGGGCATATTGCGTGCATTAGGTTAAGCCTTCATTTGGGGGATCTTGGTTTTGCTATGTCAAATAATTCTGGGGATGGAGGCATAGGTCAGCAGTAGAGTACCTGCATAGCAAGCATGGGGCCCCCAGGACTGTAAAAGGACTTGGTGAAGATTACTCCTTGTCACACACACACATCTGTCTAGTCCTTTATAACAGCTGCTGAATGGAAGTACCATAGACCTTCAGCAATCTGTAAGAATTTACCTTCTTAGTATCCTGTGGTTGTCAGATAGCTCCAAATGATACCTTCCTGGAGCAGAAGTAAGCCTTTGTTATGCTATTCCGTGACAGATAGAAATGTAGCATGGAACTTTCCAGCACAGTCACCTATTGCGTAATGACAGGACCCATCATGAGAAATCATGTTGCATTGTATATTCTTTCACAAACCAAGGGAGCTAGGGTGTCATCAGGTACTACGATATTGTGGCACCATTGTGGTACCTGTGGCCCAAAGCATTGTTATGTAGCTCATGCCATTGGCACACTGAGCAGCTAGTAGTTATGCCTTTGAAATCTTCCATAGCCCAGCTGCAATGTGGCTGGTTGCTCTTCAGACTCATAGAAAATATTCTGCCTCTTGTTTTCATTGCTATCCTTTGTTGACCCATGATTTAATTCACCCACATCTTCATCTCTTTTGCTCTACACTTCTATCATATAAGTATATATATAGGGAATTTCTTAGCTTAAGAAGTAATGTTATAATCTTTGCTTATTTGAGAATGTCTTGGGCCAGAGGTATGGCTCAGTAGTAAAAGCCTTTGTCTTATCAGCACAAGGCCTTGAGTTCAAACCCCTGCAATGCCAAAATATAACATAAAGTAAAGCTGGGTGCTGGTGGCTCTTGCTTGTAATCCTAGCTACTTACTAGGTTGAGAGCTAAGAATCAAGGTTCAAACCCAGCTTATGCAGGAAAGTCCATGAGACACTTTTTTCCAATTAACCACAGGAGAAACTGGAAGTGAAGCTGTAGCTCAAGTGATAGAGGACTGGCCTTGAACAAAAGGAGCTCAGGGACCATGCCCAAGCCCACAGTTCAATCCCCAGCTCCATCAAAAACAAAGAGAAAAAACTAAAGAAGAAAAATACCATAAAATATTCTACAGTATTCATACATCATGGATAGTTTGGCTCATTGATAGTTCTACAATGCTTAAGTTGCAAAGACTTTTTGCCATTTTAAAAAATTCTGATCTTTGTTCCTTTCTATCCTAACCAGTCTTTGTGAGTTGCTTGTTTTCCTTTTGAAAGCGTAACAGAATTGTTCATTTCTGGCTGTTTGGAAATGTGCCTTAATGCTGATCCTTCTGCAGCACCATTAGGTGCTGTGCTGGTGATGGATAGATACTTCTATACTTTGATTTCGACTCATGTTTTTGTATTTCTTGAACAGTTGCTTCCCACTAATTCTCTGTGTTCTCTCATTTGGCATGCACATCATTAAGATCTTGGAATTTTTTAGTTTAATCTCTTCTCTCTTTGTCCATTTTCCATCTTTGAATGTGTCACACTTTCTAGATGGTTTTCTTGATTTTTCTCTCTCCAACTTTTTAATGAAGATTTAAATGCCAAACTTGTGTCCATCACCATAGGCTGGAATAGGCTGGGTCATGACACCAAAATCTCAATGACTTGGAACAACAGAGGTGTTCTGCTGGCTCAAGGGTATGTGTGGCTCCATTACGTTTGTGTCACATGGAGACCCTGATTGATGGCACCATCTGCACAGGGAACATAGCGGCTCCCCTGATGGGAGAAACAGCTAATTGAATATTGAATATGGAAGCTTCTGCCTGGATTGCCATACTTGCTCAGAGCCAGAGCTAGCTAGTTCCAGAACAAGTGAGAAAGTATAATGTGTCCCAAGTCTCCAGAGAGAAGGAATAGCTATTTGTCAAGAGTAACACATTTGAACACACACACACACACACACGGTGCTTGTGTTGGTACTGGGGGCTGTCCCTTTGCTTCTTCACTCAAGGCTAGTGCTCACTTGAGCCACTTTTTTTGGACTTTCATGGACTTTTAGGCTTGGGCTTGTTTTGAATCAAGATTCTCAGATCTCAGCTTTCTGAGTAGCTAGGATTTACAAGCATGAACCCCCAGCATCAGATCACATAGTGTGTGTGTGTGTGTGTGTGTGTGTGTGTGTGTGTGTGTGAGAGAGAGAGAGAGAGTGTGCGCGCGTGCGAGCGTGCCTGTTGTGGGGCTTAAGCTCAGGACCTAAGCTTTTTTGCTCAAGGCTAGTGATCTACCCCTTTTGCCACAGCTTTTGGTGCTTAATTGGAGATAAGAGTCTTGTAGATGTTCCTGCCCAGGCTGGCTTTGAATCATGATCCCCAGATCAGCTTCCTGAGTAGCTAGGATTACAGGCACAAGCCACTGGCGCCTGGCCCACATATGGTATTTTTTAAATAGAAAGATTATGCTCTTGCTTATGACATATAGCTTCAGCATCACGGTGAACATCACTGAAGACGTTTTAAAGGTATATGCTAAAGCTTTACTGACACAGTGTTTCCCATCATTCTCCCCGTCCCTGCCTTTTACTTACCATTTGTTGGCTTTTGCCTGCACATGGCAGGCTTTCTCTGTTGGATCCATGGTTGCCCATTCAGGTGTGACAGTGAATCATCTAGAAGTTGGTGGGTGATGCCGGTGGACAGAGACCTCATCAGGACACCAGCAGTCATTAGTCCGTGGAGGTTAGACCTGCCCATGTCTGTGCAGGACATGCTCCAGGCAGGAGGGGCTAAGAGATAGCCATGCCCAACTCCTGAGTTCAAACCCCAGCACTGGCACAACAAACAAACACATAAACAATAAAAAAAATGGAGTGACATGCTCACATTTTCCAATACTAAAGATCATATCTAGAAATGTGGTAATTAATCCACTGTAGAGGCTGTGTAAATATTTGTTCTACTGTATTGATTAGGGAATGTTGACAAGAAAAGATCTGTACCTATTCACAACTTACACCATTTTTTTCTCAATGTTTTCTTTTTGATTCTTTTTTTGGTTTGAGACTGGAACTCAAACTCGGTACCTGGTGCTTTTGCTCATTGGCTAGCATGCTGCCCCCTGAGCCACCCCTCTACCCATATCCCAAATGTTTTCAATACATGATTCACTGAATATATAAAGTTGCAAACATGGAAAGCAACGTAGATGTAAAGTAGTGAGGCGCAAGGCCTGGCTGTAGGTGGATGTTTTCGCTGTGAAGGAGCTGCGGGAGGAAGTTGGGAAGAATCCTGTGTTGTTGGGCTTGGTCTCCTGGGTTCAAACCCCAGCTATACTGTGTGTCCCTTTTGTCAAGCAGTGAGAAAATCACAGCTTCACCAAATAGCGGTTCTTGCTGGAACTATTTGACCTAAATGTAGTGGATGGGAGAGAATCAGACAAATATAGAAGGTGAGATGCTTTGCAGGAACACTTCAAAGGACTTCTCGTCATGAAGAACACAGTGAGGCGACAGCACTGTTCCATGGGAGGAAAGAATTGCCAGACATTGTGCCCAAATGCCACTCCATTTAGAGTTAATGCACAGGACGCCATTCAGGCAACTGGGGAATTGCCTTGGCTTCTTTGACTGGACTATGCTGGTTTCTCTGAGGGAGACGAGAAGTACCACGATGAAGGCCAGGGGCCTACCAAGGCATCTGCTGCCACTCCCTGAGCATTCCCAAGAGGCAGGCCTGCATGCAGAAGGGACACGTGGGCTCTGCAGGTGAGGGCCCTTGGCCAGTTTGAAATTTAAAGTAAAAATACAAGTAAACTAGACAGCAACTAACTTCCAAATTTCAAAGAGATTCATTACCGCAACATAGCCCTCTCTTTCTTCCTTTCTCTGTCTCTCTCACCCCCTGCGCTCTCACTCTCTTTAAGTAGCACAGCTGGGTTTTTCTTTATGAAACAAATGCCCTAAAGCACTCTGAAACAAAAGAGGTCAGCTCTGGAGCCAATACTAGATAGACGGCCTCAGATGAGAAATGCCAGGAACTCTTCATCCAGAACGCCTGCTCATAAAGATGATGGATTTTCTCTGGGTTTCAAGCTAAAACTCCCACTGGCCAAACACCAAAACGAAGCTGCCTTTCTATCATCTCACTGGAGGGACTCATCACCCCCTCTTCTCTGAAGAAAGCTAGAGATTCTGGGGTGCTGACTCCCTTCTTCCCTGAAACAGCCAGTCAGAAACCCCACCTTGAGAAAACGCTATGATTCAAAAGCAAAACCTCTTCCCAGGAAGGAGTAAGAAGCCCAGATGTAAACTTCACCTGGGCTTGTCGCTGAATGCTGGAGGACAATACAGTAAGAGGTCTCATTTTGGAAGGATCTCAGAGGGACGAGGAAAAACATGAGCTACAACAAGCCCTACTGATGCTTCAGGGTATCTGTGGCTGGGTGGCCAAACATAGTCTACTCTCCTCCACTTCAGCCACCTGCCTCTGAACCTCTCTTGCAAGAGGATACCTGGGTCTACTGATAGGCAACTTCAAGGTTCTGTAGCATGGATAGGGAAGTGACTGGTTATACCCAGGGATCTAGAACACACCTAGATTGTCTCAATTTTTACTTTAGACACATCATACAAAACATATTTTCCCAGACAGGCATGTGACACATCTATGATGCACAAGTACATGCTAATATAACTCATGAAGAA
The DNA here is from genome assembly GCF_023159225.1 of Perognathus longimembris pacificus. Lineage (NCBI taxonomy): Eukaryota > Metazoa > Chordata > Mammalia > Rodentia > Heteromyidae > Perognathus > Perognathus longimembris. The sequence goes on along the minus strand of NC_063175.1, from coordinate 8,112,391 downwards.
TGGATTTGAGTTTAGTGCTTCTCTTCTGCATTCATCCCTGATCTCTCTGAAGGTATGTGTGATTATCTGCTTGCTTGTTTTTTTTTAGAAGTGCTTATGATGACACTGACATAGCTACTTATACCAGTGTGCAAATATGGATATGATTAAAATGTGCATGGCTGTTGTCTTAGCTCTTTCCATCCCTGTAACAAAACACCTGAGACAATTAACTTATAAGGAGAAAAGGTTTGTCATAGCTTATAGTTTTAGTCCACCACGAGTGGACACCATTGCTTTGGGCCTATTGTGAGACTGAACCTCATCGTGGGAGTGCCTGGTAAAGCAAAACTGCCCACCTCATAACGAGGAAGTAAAAAGTAGGGACAGAAATAGGGCTCCTCTGTCCCTTTTGAAGGATCACCCCAATGACCTACAGACTTCTCACTTAGCCGAACCTCCTAAAGGCTCCCCCACCTTCTAGTAATGTTACCCCGATGACCAAGATTTTAACACGTGGGAACACAAGCACCTCGATGATAACAGTCACGTGTGCGAAAGGCTTTATACTGACACATCCGTGTGTGTCCCCAGCGCTTGGCTGTTCGTCTTATTCTGGAGTTCTTTTGACTCAGTGTTTGCTCGTTTTGAAGACAGCAGTTTTGCAAAGCCACTCATTCTATCTAGAGATTAGAGGTGGGAGGAAAGGAAATGGGGTTATCAGCTAAGACTGGGACACCAGTCTCTTGAATGTAAGGCATTGCCACCTGAGTTGAAATCCAACCCTAAAGGACATGGTGATCCACTTGGTCAAGACTGCTGGACAAGGAGTCCTCCGAGATGGGCCGGATCTTCTCCTCCTCTTCAATTTTCTTCAAGGAAGACAACCTCGGCTCTGCCCTGATAGTGCCATGGTTTGGACGAGGAATTCTCTCCCAAAGCCCACATGTTTCAGGCTGGATCTTCAGCCTCTGACCTTTGTGGGAAGTGGTGGGACCTGCAGGGTGGGGTCTAGTGAGAAAAGTCAGGTCATTGGTGGTATGCTCTTGAAGGGGAGGCTGGAATCCTTCCCCTTTCTTCTTTCTCCGTGCTTCCCCTCCGCCATGAGAGGTGCTGCCTTGCCACGAGCCCCAAAGCAGTGGACCAGTCAATCATGCCCCGAAACCTTCAAAACCGTGAGCCCAAATCTACCTTTCCTCTTCTTAAGTTGATTGTCTCAGATATTGGTTACAGCAACAGAACATGGACACGTGTTATCTCTGAGCTGGAAAATGGAGTTGTGGGCAAGCACAGAGAAGAATTCTGTGAGCTTTCTATAGGGAGCAGACCCGCTGGATCCCTCCCCAGGGACTGGAAGAGTACCACGGGAGATGGGGTGCTGGTATTGTGATCCCTGAGTAAAAGCAGCACCTTATGGTGAAATGCAGCATACATCAGCAAACAGGTTTTCAGTCTGTGTCCTCCAGGAGAAGTGACATCTCACGGGTCCTAGGTGTTGAGGATGGGCTGTTTCCAGCCGGAGACAGCTGCTGGTGGCTGCCTGCCTCTTTCAGCTGGTCCTCAGCCTTCATGTCTAGGCTCGGCTTCCATGTCACTTGCCTTCCCCTTGGACTCTGCCCTTCCAGGACACTGACTCCATCACACACACACACACACACACACACACACACACACACACACACACGTGATCCAGTATCCTTCATTCTCAGATCTTTCATTTAATCACATCTGCAGAAACCTCTTTTGCCACATAAGGCAATGGCCACAGGTTCTGGAGATTCGAAACATGCAAAGGGACCATTATTATTATTATTATTATTATTTTTTTTTTTTTTGCCAGTCCTGGGCCTTGGACTCAGGGCCTGAGCACTGTCCCTGGCTTCTTCCCGCTCAAGGCTAGCACTCTGCCACTTGAGCCACAGCGCCGCTTCTGGCTGTTTTCTGTATATGTGGTGCTGGGGAATCAAACCTAGGGCCTCGTGTATCCGAGGCAGGCACTCTTGCCACTAGGCTATATCCCCAGCCCCAAAGGGACCATTATTGAGTTTCAACACAGGAAGTAGATAGGAAAGGGCAGTAGAATGACATTGAGAGATATTTCCAAACCAGCTATAGGGACAGACCTGCAATCTCAGTACTCAGAAGAATAGGAGTTCAAGGCCAGCCTGGAATATACGGTGAGACCCTGGGGTGGGGGTGGGGGGACCAGTTCCCAGCTGGAGGCAATGATTTTCTATTAACTCACCTCTTGTCTGAAGAATACAAACCAACATGGAGCCTTAAGATTGTAGAACAAAAAGATGAGATGGATTTGCTGGCTCCCACCTATAACCCTAGCCTCTCAGGAGGATGAGATGTGAGGATTGTGGTTTGAAGCTAGCCCAGGCAAGGAAGTCCACGGGACTCTTATCTCTAATTAAGCACCAAAAAGCCAGAAATAGAGTTGTGGCTCAAGTGGTAGAGCACCAGTCTTGAGCAAAGAAGGTAAGGGAATAGAGCCCAGGTCTGAGTACAAGCCCCAGGTCTGGCACATGCACCTGCATGTACACACACACACACACACACACACACACACACACACACATTCAGTGACATCAAACTCAGATGCTCCAGCTCACCTGGGAGGAGCGCTTACCCTGAAGCACAATATTCCTATGTATGAGCATCTATTGCTAGTGACTTTTATGCAATTGTTCCACCCCAATCAAATGTGCTCAGTGGTTTGAGGAGAAAATAGACACAGCCGTGTAAACTCTATATGAACCCAAGAAAAGCCAGGCACTGCAATATGAGATCTGAGGACTGCAGTTCAAAGCCAGCCAGGCAGAAAAGGTGAGAGTCTCTTATCTGCAATTAATTAGTGAAAAGGCAGCTGTGGTGCAAATGGTAGAGTGTCAGCCCTGAACAAAAAAGTTACATAAGAGCACAAGGCCTGAGTTCAAGCTCCAGTACCAGCATAAAGATAAAAAAGGCAAGGAGCTGTTTCGACATGGCAGAGTGAGGATTCTGCGACTTGGGTGTCACAGTCTGAATACAGCCAATAAATAAAGTCACAGCATAACACATCCAAGCAAGGCTTCGTGGAAACCCAACAACTGGAAACACCACTATTCGTGTCCTGCCAGGAGCTGAATTAGTCTTTTACAAACATTGCTTCCTGAAAGATCATCCAGCAAACTAAATGTTAAGGCTGCTATAAATTCGTGCCTAATAGAATACAGCACTTCTTCTCTGCAAAGGAAAATAAAATGATTCAGCCCACGAGTAGATAGAAAAGTGCACTGGAGTTTGGCATTCACATGCACCATAAACAAAATCATAAAATTAATGTGTGGTGAGGGACTGGCCTTTATGACAACACAGAAGAAAATGCACCAATAATAAATGTGTTCAAAGAATAAATTTTTTGTCTCTGCCTCTAGCCCATCTGGCTGTCACCGTGAAATGAATGTAATCAAATAAAAGCATTTAAGTCTGTGGAAGGAATGTGTTTAGAAATGCATGGTGATAAACATGTAATACTAAGCCGGGCGCTGGTGGCTCACACCTGTAATCCTAGCTATTCGGGAGGGTGAGATATGAAGATCGTTGTTCAAAGACAGCCCAAGCAGAAAAGTCCCCATGAAACTCTTATTTCCAATTAATCACTCCAAAACTGGAAGTGGTGCTGTGGCTCAACGCCTTGAGCAAAAAGAGCTCAGGGACAGCACCCAGTCCCTGAGTTCAAGCCCCACGATTGACCAACCAACCAACCAATATATATTAAGTGATGGGATGGAATGGATTTGTGTGTGTGTGTGTGGGGGGGTGCTTGTGCCAGCATTGGTGCTTGAACTCAGGACAGTGCTATTCCTTAGATTTTTTTCTTTTGCTTAGGGATGGTGCTCTACCATAAGAGCATGAGCTATAGTTCTACTTCCTGTTTTATGGCAGTTTATTGGAGATGAGAGTCTCATGGAGTTTCCTAGACTGGCTGGCTTTGAACCAGGATCCTCAACTCTCAGCCTCCTGAGTGACTAGGATTACAGGCATGAGCCGCCAGAGCCCAACTGTAGTTTTAAAATAATAAAACAAACCATCTTCTTTGGGAAGAGTGTGAGCAGTACTTCTGGCATCTAAGAGGTTTTCTGAAGGCCAGACACAAAGTCGGTGATATAAGAAATGACTAGTTTCTAGAAATAGGATCTTTACAGTTACCTGGGCCATTCCTCAGCCTCCATTTTGCAGACTTCGGGGCCCAGCAAGCTGCCAGGTGAGAGTCACAGCTGGAGGTAGGTCAGAGGTTTTGTTGTTATTGTTGTTGGGTGGTTATGTGGTTCTGGGGTTTGAACTCAGGGTCTGTGCTTGTTAGGCATAGATGCTCTACCACTTGAGTCATACCTTCAGTCCTTTTTGATTTAATTATTTGAGACAGTTTCCTTTTTCTTCTTTTTTTAATGCCCAGGACAACCTGGATCAGGTTCCCCTGTTTACACTTCCCACTGTCGCTGGGATGAAGAGTCACATGACCATAGCATGCTTTTCATTGGCTGTGATAGGGTTTCCAGAGCTTTTTGTCTAGGCTGGTCTCTTACTGTGGTCCTCCTAACCTATGCCTCCCTATAGGATCACAGGCGTGAGCCACCCTACCTGGAGATGAGGAGATCTTGATGCATGTGCCTTCTATGCTTGCTGGAAGCCAGTGTCCCACTTTCTATTACCTGTGCTTGTGCTTGGCTATGTTTTTCATATGGTATGAGTTTGTCTCCCAAGAGTTCATGTGTCAGAGTGGTGATTTTGAGGTAGTGAGGCCTTTAAGGGGTAGGGCCGAGTGGGAGGTGGCTAGGTCATTGCAGGAGCTGCCCAGGGAAAGGATTAAGAAAGTTGTGGTAGAATCCTATTCCCTCTCATGTGAGAGTTGCTATAACACCGCAAGACTGCCTCCTGCCCTGGCTTCCTGTCTTACCATGTGACCTTTCTTTCTTACGTGAAGCACACTATGATTCCATCTGTCATGAATTCATGCCACAGTTGGTGCCAGGATGTTTAGATTTTTACCTTCTAAAACTATGAGATAGACAAGCCCTTTCTTTAGACGTTTCCCAGGTATTTTGTTGCAGAACAGAAAATGGACTCACACATGTTCCAAGCCAAGTCACCTACTCACCTGGCAAAAGCGCCTTCACTGAGAGGTAGGGGTAGCCATTCCAGTGGTCTGGGCTGGGGGCCTGAGGAGCCTCAGGCAGTGCCCTGCGGCCATGCGGATCCTGTGTGTGTGCCCACAAACAGCTTCCGCTTCAAGATGGCATCGATGACATGGAGCTGCTTGTCCTGGCTCGGGTTGTCCCTGGGGGAAGCAGCAGCCTCTTTCCTTGACTCTCCTTAAAGCCAACTAAGGTCAGTGTTTCTCTTTTCCTGAGCATCATGGAAACTCATCTGTAGAGATAGGGACCAAGTTCTGGGAGCAAGTTGAACTTCTGCAGGTCACTGGACTCTGGGCAACTAGGATAGAGTGCACTAAATCAGCTAGCTTTCAGCTGGAACTAGATCTGCAATTGACTGCTACTTCCCAGCCGAGAAAGCAAACAGGAAAACAAATACTTAAGTAAGGGCTGGGCACATGCCTGTAACACTAGCTACTTAGAAGGTGAAGATCAGTCTTGTGATTCAAGTTCAGTCCAAAAAAAAGAGGCCTCATGGCAACAAACAAGGTTAAGTGTGCACGCATGTGCGTGTGCGCACACATTCATATCCCCAGCTACACAAGTGGTATAGGTGCATCATGGTGGTTGGCCCTGGGGCAAAAACATACAACCTTACCCTAAAAGATAACTAAAACAAACAGGATTGGGGGTAATCTTTCTTTCTTTCTAAATTTTCTAGGCAAATGCAAGGTCCAGAGTTTGAACCCAAGCACTTCCAAGCACTCCACCTGAGGGTGGAGAGCAGACACTGTGCACAGCTAAATGAAGACTCCTTGCCCAATGGACTGCGTGCTGGTGATGTTCTTATCTTGGGTGCGAGTCTTGGGTGGCCAGGATACTGCACTACTACTTGGACCACACTTCCACTACTGGCTTTTAATTAAAAAGAGATAAATTGAAGATCAGAGTATAGGGATAGAGGGATGGTTCAAATGGTAGAACACTAGTCCAACAAGCAAACCAACCAAGCACAGGGCCCTGAGTTTAAACCCCAGTACCAGAAATAACTAAATACATGATAAACGAAGCAACAATAAATAATCGGCTCTCAAATCCAAGATATTTCTTAAGTGTTTCTTTAGTTAGAAATTTCTTTGGGTCGAAGATCTTTCCTTATTTTATAAAACCATAATGTTCTTAGTCATATCTGCTCAAATCTTTACCATGTGAGAAAATTCTGCAATGTTTGACAATGACATCACTAAAGGAAACCAGGCATATAATTAATAATACCTTCACAGTATTTGGCAGGTGTGCTCCAGTGTGCTCATACTGGTTCACTTCAGGCACCCAGTTCATAGAAAGCCTCTGTCCAGGATTCTGAATATGCGCTCCAATGACACTGGGCACATGACCCATATTAGCCAATCAGAGTGGTCCATTCGCCTGGCCACAGTGGTTGGTTCAGAGTAGACCCAAAGAGGCCCTTTGCGCATTCACTAGGAGTTGCTGGGATTGTGCATGGACAGCAATTCTACCAGCTGCTCCTCCATCCCCACACACAAAGGAAGCTGTATACAATAGACAGGAATTAGTCTAGTAGAAAAAGGAAGCCCAAAAGCAAAGCCAAGAAATGGAGAGAATGAGAGAGCCAGGGAATGTCTTCACTGTGCGTGCAGACCATTATAAACTAAACTAAGCAGCTTCTAAACAACATACCCAAGATTACTTCTTCCTTTGAACTGTGGTCCTCAGCTCTCAGCCTCCTGAGTCACTAGGATTCCAGTTGTGTGTGAACACTCCCCTGCACACACACACATGCAGGCTGTGATTGGCCAGTAGCCAGCAATGTAGAAAGACAGGGAGACAGGCGAGTGGAAAGCCTGAAGTCCTGGTGTGGGAGCCAGCGTCAACTCCGAGCCAGGCCAATCCCCACAGTGATCTGGGACAATGCCACTGGCACCAGCACAGCAGGCCTTATCTCCAGGCCCAGCAATCTAGAAGACTGTAATTCACAGAAGACTCCAGAAGGTCAGGAGGAAGGCAGCAAGGACTGACCTCAGCCGGTACACAGGCCAGGAGCCTCAGCCAAGCCTGGAAGGGTGGAGTTTCCTGCTCCCTGCTCCCTGCAGCTGGGCTGGGTGGAGGCTGGAGGGCCTTAGCCGCCTGCCATGCTCCTCAGAGGCCGAGTTCTAGGTGATCGTAGAGGCCAAATGATCCCTGTGTCTGAGGGTGGAAGCCGCAGGCGAGGCATTGCACAGTGCTGGTGGCCTGCATGGTGGAAGGCCTGGAAACCACCCCCGCCCCCCAGGTCATTTGCTTTGTCTGGCTGTCATTGTCGCAGTGATACTGAGCAGCCAGCATGTCCCATAAGCTAGGTCCAGTCATGGGAAGCAGTGAAGCGGCTTCCCCGCCCCTTCTGCGGGACAGATCTGCGAAGCTTCAGAATCACTGTGTCCAGTCAGAGCAAAGGTGCAGCTCAAGCCCCGCTTCTACCCGCGCCACCCGTGCGCTCAGCCCCGGCAGGAAGAGCAGGCCGGCCACACTGGGCCACCGGGTCCAGATGAGAGCACAAGATCCAAGTTGGCATTTGAACTGAGTCCTCCTGGTGTTCTGTGTTCTGCTTCTGAGATGGCGTTGGCCTGATTCAAAGTCACTTACTCCCACTGGAAGCCATGTCCTGGGGGAGGGGGGGTCACTTCAGCCAGTCACTGTGGTCCTGTGCTGCTTAGGGACCATGGGTGAGAAACCAAAGCTTATAGTCTTACCTATATAGGAATAGCCAAAAAAAAAATTTTTTTTTGTCAGTTTGGGGCTTGAACTTCGCACCTGGTTATTGTCTCTTGTGCTCAAGGATAGAGTGTAAGGGCTGACCTGAGAACTCGAGTAACTAAATATAAGTTTTAGTGTTAAAATTATAACAGCTTCTAAACCCTGGTGATGACTCCATGCTAGAGGGCTGCATCCCCACCCGGGAGACTAGTTTCTTGTCGTTTGACATTTAAAAATATAGGGAGCCCTTGTTCCCCTCTGTACCTGGGTAGCAACCATGGTAACAGACAGTAAAAAAAAAAAGATCATAGTCATAGACTATAGAAATAACCATAATAGTAGTAGAAATGCCATGGTAACTGTTGGGTTGGTTTACTTATGATTGGGTACTGGATTGTTCTGGCCTGCTCAAGCTTGCTTGGTGGTAATGGGAAAACATGGTCGCAATTGTTAAAATAAAGTTGGTACTAGGTCAGTCTGACCACAGAATTCTGTTTCTGTAAATGGCTTGCTTAACCCATTTGTGACTTGCTCTACCCCCTGCACTAACCCCCTGCATCAGTGCAACGTGACTACCTGTTGTCAATTCCTGATATCGAGGCCAGTTCCTGATATCAAAATAGATAACTGAAAGAGTAGATAGCCAACAGAAATAGGACAAGACTTGCTTGCTAAATGCCGTCCAATCAAGTATCTGCCAAGTTGGAAATACCCTGCCCCTGTTGTAATCACAATAAAAACCCTGCCTATCTAAGGATCGGGACTCTCAATCCAGATCCGCTGTGTCGTTGACGGTTGTGAGACCAGGCTCAAGCTTGCAATAAAGACTCTCGTGTGTTGGCATTGGAATCGGCTCCTTAGTGGTCTTTTTTTTTTTTTTTTTTTTTGCCAGTCCTGGGCTTGGACTCAAGGCCTGAGCACTGTCCCTGGCTTCTTTTTTGCTCAAGGCTAGCACTCTGCCACTTGAGCCACAGCGCCACTTCTGGCCATTTTCTGTACATGTGGTGCTGGGGAATTGAACCCAGGGCCTCATGTATATGAGGCAAGCACTCTTGCCACTAGGCCATATCCCCAGCCCCCTCCTTGGTGGTCTTTGGGGACCCGAAATCTAGGCATAACAAGAGCTCTCCCACTTGAGGCACAGCTCTATTTCCACTGTTTTTGGTGGTTAAAGGGAGATGGGAGCTTTGAACCTCGGCCCTCAAATCTCAGCCTCCTGAATAGCTAGGGTTACAGGCGTGAGGCACTGGGGCCTGGTTGGCACAGCCTTTTTGTTTTTGTTTGTTTTTAAGAGTATTTTGATCTGTGGTTGGTTAAGTCCCTCAGATGCGCACTCAGACACAGAAGGCCAGCTGCAACTGCTCAGGAAAGGCTTGTCACGTGTCATGTACTCCCCCAAAGCATTAGAAGACACTGAGATACATAGCTGTCGCTTGTCATGGCAACTACCTTTTACCAAGAACCAGGAAGCCACACAAATCACCCACCCTAGGTGAGTCTAGCCTCCTTTCTTGCTCTCAGTCTGTAGAGCCTGCCAGGGATCTGGCTTTTTCACACAGCTGGCTATTTATATTTAGAGTCTTAAATATACTTAACACACATCACACAGACACACACACACTTACTAGAAACATAATATTTAATGTTATTGTTTAAAAGGAAAGAAACGACAAGGTAAAGAAAGACAAGCACAAAAGAAGAAAATGAATGCTGTAGTTACACCTATACCACTAAGGAACAATTAACGCTAACTTTAGCTTTACATTCTGAAGTATTTTTACCAAAGTATTTATACATAGTTGCAACAGCCATTTCACATTCTGATTCTAACCCATCTCTATGGAGAACATTTGTCCAGAACATGAGGTGTTCCATCAACATTATAGTTCAAGGTCTGTGTGTATTTGCATACATGTCATCATTATGTACACACTCCTTTTTTATGTTTAGTTGTTTTACCTTGTTCACTATTATGGTGAATTATTTCATGAACATTCTATGTGCACATATGAATATTTTCAAGTGATAAGTTGCTAGATATGAACATTCATACTTAAACACATTTTAATTAATTAATTAATTAATTAATTGCCAGTCTTGGGGCTTGGACTCAGAGCCTGAGCACTGTCCCTGGCTTCTTTTTGCTCAAGGCTAGCACTCTACCATTGAGCCACAGTGCCACTCCTGGCTTTTTCTGTTTATGTGGTGCTGAGGAATCGAACCCAGGGCTTCATGCATGCTATGCAAGCACTCTACCGCTAAGCCACATTCATATTTTAAATAGCAAGACACAATGGCTCATACCTATAACCCCAGCTACTTGGGAGGCAAAGATAGGAGGATCAAGATTTGAGGCCAGCTGTGGGGAGAGATATAAACCCAAAAAAGTTAGCAAGACCTTTTTATTAAAGAATAAGCCGGGCAGGGCAGTTCACATCTATGGTCCTACTTATTCACTAGGCAGCATAGATAGTGGGATTGTGATCTGCCTCCCCCCTCCTCACAAAAATGAGAGACACTATCTAAACAATAACGAAAACAAAAATTGACTGAAGGTATGACATAAGTGGTGGAGCACTTTCCAGACAAGTATAAGATCCTATGTTCAAACTCCAGTAGTGCCAGAGGAAAACACACAAAACAAAGCAAAACCAATAACAGGTACAGTCTAGAAATCTTTGAAAACAAATGATAAAAGCAACATGCATTTGTTCTATAGAATATAGAAAATACATGAAAGTTGAGAGCTGCAGTTACTCATAGCAACATCTCTTCTAAGCCTCTGATCATACTTAGTATTTTTTTCCTTACGGTGTTTTGTCTGTGCATGAAAATCCTGGTAATCGATCACTTTCTGTCATTTTGTGTTTGGTGTTTTGCTTCATTACGTGATAGGGTAATTCGTAGTTGCACCCTGCTCTTCCTCATCCTTTGTGTGTTTCAATTCTTAACCTGAAGGATATTTTGGGAGGCAATGATTGCTGCAGAAACACGAAGGGTGTTAGAAATAATCACCCTCAATGGGACACCGGAGAAGCTTGAGCTGCGCGCTTGGGTGTGAAGGAAGAGCTCAGGTCTAGGGGCTCCAGAGAGCTGGAGCAGGGCTCAGCCTACACCCTCAGAGTGGCCAGTGGGAGGCAGGAGGGGCAGCAGCTGGCTCAGCTCACTTCATGGGGAGTGAACCTGCCCACCTGCAGCAGTGAGGCCTGAGGCTGACAGGGTGTTAGAAATAAAGCCAGTGGTAGTCTATTTGTAAGACAAAGCATTTGATTCGGAGTGGGAAATTTCCAGAGGCTTGCTTGCTTAGTGACTGGCGGGTGTAACAAAGTTGATGCATTGGAAAGCCTGTAGATAAACAGGACAGAAAAATGGACCCCAATAAAATGAGAAAATGAGTAGAAACTGTGTGTGTGTGTGTGTGTGTGTGTGTGTGTGTGTGTGTGCCAGAAAGCACAAGCCTTCCTGCCACATAGCACCGGTGGGGTGGAGAGAACCTAAAGCCTGTTTCTAAAATTCAAACAACCATGGGATGTATTCAAATTATAGAAAGAAACTTACCTTAGGTGACATCCAGGGGAGAATGTGAGCTTCCTGTTCCTCAGTTCAATGAGGAATTAGGAGGAGGGACTTCCGTGAACTAGGTAGAAAATTGCTCGTTATTTGAGAGCTTGTGTCTGCCATCAAACAGACACCGGATCTTGCAAGACCTCCCAAGTCCCCTGTGCTGCACTTCTTGTCTGAGTCCATCCTTTGAGCTTGGATGGTGACTGTGCTTCTCATATGAGAAGCTTAGAAGCTGGGCCAGATGAATCCTGAGCAGACTGGTAGTTACTGGTCTGTGTACCAGGCCCACACTTAGGTGCGAGGAGCTAAGTGATGTTCACGACGGACTCTGTCTTGAAACGGGAACTCTGTCTTGAAACGGGGTGTTTAGGTCCCAGGCCCAGGAGTCTGGATAAGTCTGGTCACCCTCCCCCATAGGCCACCTAAAAACACAGGGAGAAAGGAGAGTGATGATAAGGCAGCCAGAGGAAGAGCGTACTTCAGTGCATCTCCATCGTCTTCAGAGGTTGGCTTCAGAGTAAATAGGGGGCTGGGGGAGTGAGAAAGGTAGGCATGGCCTCTTGGTCTCAGGAGGAGTACTTTATTACTGGAACAGAATAGGAACAAGGTGGTGTCTTGAAGTGTTCTGTTTGTTTGCTTTGTTTGTTTGCTTTTGGCTGCTAGCTTTAAGATGTTAAGAAGAAGGCACTACTTGTTCGAGAGCGTTTGCCTTCCACACATGATTGAGATGTGTTTTGAGCCCACCATGATTTCCAAGTTGACTCCAGCAGAGAATAGTTCAGCTCTAAAGAGCACAGATTCAAATGCAGGAGATTTTTAAGTTGTCTCTAATAGTCCTTTTTCTCATTAAGCTTATAATGCAGCGAGGGAGACAGAATAAGTGCACTCAGTAGCAATCTAAGAAGTGAGGAGATTCTCTAGAAATGAACCTCAGGTGAAGAGGCCTTGGTGGAAATGACTGTCATGCTGAAGTGCTGGCCCTGGCAGACCAGGAAGAAAGCCATCCTGGTCATAGGCCATCTGGAACTGGGCTAAGGGCTGGATGGGTATGAGAGACTTGAAGAACAGAAAGGAGGCACCCTCAGAGAAGGCAGCGGGAAGGGAGACACAGAGGGCCAATGGGAGGAGCCGATATCCCAGGGCCATGGAAGTTGTGTCCTGTCTTACTTGGCAAAGGTCATTTTGCATAGTGACCAAGGCCTGGATCTTGTGAATGGAAGAAGGAAAGCAGCCAGGATCCTTAGGGGACATGGTCTAGGGCGATAAAGGTGGCAGGTCAGGTAAGGATGTGGGGTTCTAGCTGATCCTGGATGTAAAGTGGGAGGGTAAGGAAGGACCCCACAGGAATCAAGCAGTAGAGCTTGAGGGAAGAGCCAAGCTGAGAAACGTTGATTGAAGAGACGCCATGCCTAGGATGAGGAAAAGGCTGGATTTGGATTTACTTTCGCTCAAGGACATAAAGACATGGGCATTTCAGTCAGGTTCCAGTGGCTCATGCCTGTTTCCTAGCTACTCAGGAGGCTGAGATCTGAGGACTGAGGTTCAAAGTCAGCTTGAACTGGCGAATCCACGAGAAATCTTATCTCCAGTTAAGTAGCAAAAAGCTAGAAGTGGAGATAGACTCAAGTTGCAGAGTGCCAGCCTTGAGTGAAAAAGCTAAGCAGGAGCTTCAGGCCCTGAGTTCAAGCTCAGGTACTGGCACGCACACACACGCACACACACACACTCACACACACACACACACACAGCCACCACCACCAACAATAACAACAACAAGAAGCTATTCTGCTGTCCACTTGAAGGCATAGCACCCCCTTTCTGCACACCCTCCTCCTTGCCATAGGACTTCATCTCTGTTTTGCCAGCAAGGCAAATACCCCTCCCCCCACCCTCCAGCCATTCCCGGCTGTAGAACCTCACACATCCTTCCAGGCTCAGTGCAGAGGCCCACCCCTCCCAGAAGCCCCCCCACCCCACCCCCAGAGTCAGCCCTGCCTTTTTGTTCCCCTTTTTGTCATAATTCTAACTTCTATCTCTATGATTTTCCAACAAGCTCCTATAGCCTGACCATATTTAAAAATACCATCACCAAAGTTTCCCTACATTTCCATACTCCCTTCCCAACTTAACAGTGAATACCATGTGCTTTGATGTATTTGGGTGCTTGTAAATCAGAGAGTTTTATAATGCCAATAACAGTAAAAGACCAGCACCTTTGCGGGTGCTGGTGGCTCATGCCTGTAATCCTAGCTACTCAGGAGGCTGAGATCTGAGGATCACAGTTTGAAGCTAGCCCAAGCAGCAAAGTCCATGAGACTCTTATCTCCAACTAACCACCAGAAAACAGGAAGTAGAGCTGTGGCTCAAAGTGGTAGAATGCTAGCCTTGAGCAGAAAAGCTCAGGGACTGCACCCAGGCCCCAAATTCAAGCCCCATAACTAACAAGAAAAATTGGAAGATTTCAAGTTCCTTATATAAAATGGTGTGTTTGTGTAAAATCAATGCACATAGTCCCTTGAATTATTTTAAATCATCTCTATGTGACTTTTAACACTCAATATACTGCAAACGTTGGGTAAATAGTTGTTACACTGGTCACTCAGGCAACAGGGATAAAGAAGAAGTAATATCCAGGTTTGCTATCCATACCATTAAAATATTTTCAGTCTGCTGTAGTTTAATAAATTGGCTGTATACCCAAGAAATAGGACTATATGACTTTATGTGGAAGTCTTACATCAACATTTTACAAACAGAAAGATATTGTTTATAGCAGAACACTGGTGGCTTGTCCTGTAATCCTAGCTACTCAGGAGGCTGAGATCTGAGGGTCACAGTATGAACCAGCCTGGGCAGGAAAATCCACGAGGCTCTTATCGCCAATAAGCTACCAAAAATGCAGAAATGAAGCTGTGGCTCAAATGGTAGAATGCTAGCTTTGATCAAGAAAGAATCAACATCTTATATAATCATGTGTACATAGCTGTTGAGCTATTGTGATCCTCCAAGAGAAGGATATAGGAGGATTCTATTGTTGTCATTACATTTAATGTTCTAGGTGAATTTCCTTTGGCGTACCCTACGTGGTTACTGTATATGATTTTGGTACACTGGATATTGTATATATGCCTACTGAACTAGGGAAGGTAAGAAAAATGAGGGTGTAACAGGTATGACAAGAAATGTACTCACCACCTTATTATGTAACTGTACCTCCTTTGCACAGCACCTTGTCAATAAAATTTAATTTTAAAAAAGAAAGAATCAGCAAACATAGGGAAAGACATTGTTTACAGACAATAGATACTGTTGTTATTATTATTAATTTTATGCCTGTACAGGGTCTTGAATTCAGGGTCTGGGTGCTGCTCCTTAGCTTTCTTGCTCAAAGCTAGTGCTCTACCACTTGAGCCACAGCTCCACTTCCAGTGTGTGTGTGTGTGTGTGTGTGTGTGTGTGTGTGTGTGTGTGATATTAATTAGATAAGTCTCGTGGACTTTCCTGCCAGGGCTGGCTTTAAACTATGATCCTCAGATCTCAGCATCTCGATTGGATAAGATTATAGGTGTGAATCACTAGTGCTCGGATAGGGTATTAGTTTGTAAGTGCCAAAAAGGTAATTGCTTGGATATAGAGACAGAGAAACCACATTTACTCAGTGCCAACTAAGCCCCAGGTACATTTTCATCCCAGTATTGAAGTGAGGAGGCTGAGTCTAAGTCACTTCTCACAGCCATCTGGGGCCTTGCTGGGTGGAGGGGCCTTTCCATCCAGCGCTGAAAAGCCTGGAGGGAGAGAGGCCATTCATTGAATTGCAGGTGTCAAGCTCTTGAGCCTTAGGAGAGCTTTGCATAGAGAATGCTCTGATTCTGCCTTGATTACCTCCCTAAATGGTTTGATTCACTGGCCTCTGAGTACCTCTAAGTATCTCCCTATATGGAAAACTTGAGGCATATCTACTCTAGGAAGTTTTAGTTGACCCCTGAGCTACTTCTCTAGGTGGAAAGGCCTGCTGGTACCTGAGCTACTTCCTAGTAAGGTCTGCTTTTGTTGGGCTTGAGCACCCACCCAAGCATGTAGTTCTTGTCTTTAAATATGTGGTTCAAACTCTGTTCCAGGCCGCTGGTCTTTGAGACAGGAGTCCACCTGCAGCCGACTGAACTCCCTTACAACTGTATTGCCTGTGCTTTCTACTTTATTTCCTCTGTTGTTTTTTTTACTTCCAGGGACTTGCTCATTTGGAAGAATCTGCTACCTCGTTCAGGCTAACTTCGAGGTGAAGCAAAAACCTAATGAACATGTCTTTGGTTTGCAAACGGGATTCTCCGGAGCCCTGCAAGCCCTTTGCCTTCTGCTTTATCTGGCTTCTTCTTTTGGGGAGTCACTAGACACATTCCCATTCCTGCCCCAACCTCTCCAGAGCCAGGAAGCAGGCACTCAGTGACTCCCTTATGCCCCAGAGCCTGTAAATGCCATAAACACTAGCCCGGTCAAGCCTCAACCTGTACCTCACCCAATCTTTCCTAGGAAATCCCCAACCACTTCTCCCTTGCAGTTTCCCTTGCAAAGTTTTCCTGCCTCTGGCTTTCTCTAGTGCATCCCCAAGCCCCCAGCACGCTGCCCTCCTTTGGGGTAATAAGTCATGATCCAGTCATCTAACCTCTTGCTTCTTTACAGGTGAAGGCTACCTCCTCCACATGCCTTAAAAACAGTACATGGATCGTGGAATAGTCACAGTTGTCCTGCAGAGAAAAGCATCATTATGCTATCTCAAGTGACCGCCCCCAGGGTCACAGAGATACTAAGAGCTGAAGGCAGAATGAGGCCCATGTCTGCCTAACTACAAAGTGCACATCCCCGACAGCCATTACAGTATGTGCAGAAGACAAGGTTGCGCAGTGAATGTGCTCTGCGTGGCTAGTGTTTTATGTGTAGCGGATAGGAGAAATTCAGAGGCAAGTAACGCATTGTCCTTCTTTTTTCTTTGTACTCTTTTAGTCCTTGCGTTGGAACTCAGGGTCTTGTCTTCCCTAAGCCAGCAGTGCTGAGCCACACCTGTGGCTTTGCCTTTTGCTGGTTATTTTTTCAGATAGGCTTTGTTTCCTGCCTGGGTGCTATCTACCTGTCTTAGGCCTCCCAGTAGCAAGGATAAAGGCATATGCTACTATACCCAGTACTCTGTTGGGAAAGGGCGTCTTTTGATTCTTTTTCCTTCTCAGGCTAGCCTCCAATCTCCATCCTCTCAGTCTCAACTTTCCAAGTAACTAGGGTTACAGGTGTGAGCCCATAGGGTCAGCTGCGAGGCATTTTCTTCATCCCGAGTTTTCAATATAAAAGTAATTCAGCTTTTTTGGGGTCTGTATCAGTTTCTTATTGCCTCTGTAAGAAATCACAGCAAATTCAGTGGTTGAAAAACACCACAAGTTTATTTGTGTCAGAATTCAGAAATAGGACTTACTGGCTAAAATCAAGATGAAGAATTCACTCCCTTGTCCTTTCTGGCTTTTAGGGACTGGCAGCTTTCTTTGGCTTATGTCCCTCTGTCTTCAACACCAGCTATACCATCATCGTCCAGTCTCTCTGGCTGACTCCTGCTTCTGTTGACATTGCTTCTTCCATTTTCCTCTTGCCTTCCTCTTACAAGGACCCCTAACTCCACATGGCACCCACCTGTTACTGCTCAATCTTCCTATCCCAAGATCATTAATATGATCATATTTGGAAAGTCTCTTTTGCCATGGCAAATAACAGGTTCACACAGCACCATTATTTATAACTGGAAAATGTCCACTCAATATTCAGTGGTTTGGGGTTGTGAAGTGCTAGCATACATCTATGATGGAATATTATGCAGAGTTTAAAATCATGAGCAACAGAGAGAAAAAAGCACACACTTCCTCTCATATATGGAAGCTAGAACTAAATTATAGAGACATGTGAAACATATACAGAGTCATTTGCATATATTCAGAAATTTACTGAAGTATGAGGCACGCAGAGGATTCCAATGACGTAACACCTCTGAACAACAAACATGCATTTTAACAAAATGAATGTCAGGAAGGTGAGATGGAGAGGGAAGGAGAGAGAAGGCAGATAAATGGAACGAGGAAGGGTATGTGGACACGGTCATTCTCTTCAGTGTCCACCTGTGAACATGGACCTTGGGCATGGAAGGGGTTACACTGATCAAGAAGCATCGTGTTCAGAAATGGACATGTTGAATAGGAGCCCTTTCATACAACTACTTAGAGATAAGAAAAAGTTAATGAAAATATGAACGAAACCCATGGAATCACCAGAGAGGTTGTTCACACTTATTGAGGAACAAAGGCCTCAAGCAGTCCAATAATGGAGTAGATGTGTAACACAGAGAATGAGGCCAAGTAGGCAGGCAAATGGCTCTCTCCATGCACCCCAGAAGCACATAATCTTACTTCCCTTTATACTTCCCTGTGCTGCTCAGATGCTATTCTATCTTATTCTATTTTTTTTGAATTTTTAAATTATGCGTGCAGATACTGGAGCTCACATTCAAAGCCTAGGCACTATCCCTTAGCTTTCTTACTCAAGGCTGGCACTTGATCACTTGAGCCACAGCTCTATTTTTATCTATTTAATTGGAGATAAGAGTCTTATGGACTTTCCTGCTCAGGATGGCTTTGAACTTTGATCTTCAGATTTTAGCCTCTTGAGTAGCTAGGATTACAGGCCTACTGGTACCCAGCTCAGATCCTAGTTAATAATGAGCATGCAAGAGATTCTTTCTCTGAATGAATAAAGCTACACAAAGTATTTACACTGTCCTAGTACATTTGTATGTGTGTGTGTGCACATACGCATGCGTGTGTGCATTCTTCCTGGGGCTTGAATTCAGGTCACTGTCCCTGAAATTTTGTGCTTGAGGCTAGTGCTCTCCATTTTGAGCCATAACACCATTTCCAGCTTTTTAGTAATTACTTGGAGATAAGAGTCTCACAGACTTTCCTGCCTGGGTTGGCTTTGAACCATGATCCTCACATCTCATCCTCCTGAGTAGCTAGGATTACAGGCATGACACCGTGTGGTACTTAAAAAAACAACAACAACACATGATATTCCACTTTGCAATGAGATAAAACAACACTAGAAGAATGTTAGGCAATATACATTGAATATTAAACATTTCTGAAGAAATTCTCGATTATTTGCATGAGAAGGGCACCCTAATTTATCTGGCTTCTGATAAACAACTAGAAATGCGAACCATGTATTATCCCAATGAACAGTTCACTCTGTGGTTGTTTTGAGCAAAGAATTGCAGTGAAACTTAGCTGAGTTTGGAAACAAATCTCAATTGGAGAGCTTCATTTTTCATAGTCACAAGTGATTAGTTAAGATTTATCGTTGGGAGACTTTCCTGGGCTGGACGCCATGGGCTTGCATTTTTAGAAATGTATAATTTCGGAGTTAAAACAATCTTGGTCATTTTGTTTAGGTAGCAGTTTTAGAAATTAAGTTGTCTAAGACGAAAATGTATGAGTAAGCTCTATGTCTTTTTAAATTGTGTTGTACTTGGTAAATCTAATATACAAAATAGCTGGAAATCAGCCTGACATCAGCTGGTGGAGAATGGTGATGAGGAAAAGTAAGGAGTTGGGGACTGCCACAAAGTCTGTTCAAACCACTGACACCCAAACCCCCAGTTTCGGGTTCTTTTGTTTGTTTTCAGGGATCTGCTATATAGTCCAGGCTGGCTTGGAGCTTGGGATACTTCTGCCTCTGCCTCCCAAGTTCTCCTCAGGGAACAGCAACAGGAATGCAAGCATCTTAATCTTCCTTCCTATTTATTCTATCTCATGTGTAGTGATGGGAATGTATTTCCTCTTAAATATGAACTATAATAAATATTTGCAAAGAAAACTCCTATAACATCAATATATTTACATTATTAAAATCATATCCTAAGATATTCTAAGTCCCTTCTAACATACTTAGCTACTTTTGTTTCTATTCACCTCTATAAAATATTGAACTAAAAAATAAATCAAAACTTTATCATCTCTGCCTTTAGAGTTACTCTGTATCTCAAGTTATGCTTCGTATTCTCTGCCAGAGTTTCAGCTTATTCAAAGTGTTCCAAGAAATGACTATACCATTTCTTTTAAGCGACTTGATAAAGATTTTTATTAGATTAACTCCAGAAAGTACTTAGCAATCATAATGAACAAACCCACTGTCACTCAAACCGCAACACATCAAATCCAAAGGTCACAGAGAGTGTTGGCAGGCAGTGCTCTGTGTGTCTCCCTGCAAGCCAGATAATGCCAGGCAAGAGGTAGCCCTATAAATACTGCATCCTCCAACACTGACATGGCTCTGCGCTGTTTGACAGAAACATTAAAATGTGCAGCAATCTGACATCCTGTTGAAATGCCTTTTCCCAAAGGCAGCTAGGCTTCAGGCCTTGAGCGTGGCAGAGAATTCTGAAAGGTCTCATGTCTATTGTTACTGTTTTCCTGACACATAGAAAAGGCTAGATGCCTTTCTTTTTTTCTTGGTCAAGCCAGTGAATTGGTTGTTAGAAACACAGATAGATAGGAACATGCTCTTCCTTAAGCCAGAGCTTTCTTACAGATCAAGTTCTCATCCGTTCTTAAATCTGTCTTCCTCTATTAGTTTTGTTTTATACACTTCCGCCTCAGCTGAGGGGTTCTAGAAACTGGGAAGGCAAAGATTTGTTTCATTGATTACCAGCAAGGATTTTTCGCGTGGGTGATAGAGTAGCTTGGAGCTCAATTCTTGTTAGGCAATTCTCTCCAGAACCACAAGATGGTGCTTTAGCTACAGCAAAGGTGGTTCAATCTCATCCAGGTTAGAACTTCTTTAGTGGCAAAGACGAACTCAGCACTTTGATAAGAATGATGGCCACTCTCCCGGACCCTTGCTGGAGGCAGATGCGTTACTATTATTTTAATAGGTTCTTAATTTGTTATTGGATGCCTTTTATGTGCTAATAAACAGGATTGCAAGGCTATAGAAAAGTACATCGGTAAACAGTTCTTACATCACCACTTCAGGCATCATTTTCTTTCTCCTATATGTGTTGTTTAAATGGGGAAAAAATAAACTGTGTTTAAAATCACCAAGCAATTTTTTATCCTTTAAATCCCCAAGAAGATATTTCTCACTGCAATTTTCAAAGCGGATTTTTTTTTCTCCTACTAACAGGTAAGAAGTACATGGTTCTCCACATAGCCTGATTCTGTTGAAAGCAACTTAATTCAAGGTCTCCAAGGGCAGAGGCAATTTAGGGGTGCTCAGGTAGCATGCTCTGTTTTTGCTCTGAACAAACTTGGTGCATAGCTGTGACCACAAAGGCAATAATGAGTGGGATGTGTTTGCTGCATTGTTCTTGGCCAAGACCTTTTGCTTCTGGTAGGACAGTGAGGTCTAGCATGCATCCACTCATTCCTGGAACAGGAAACAGGCCTCCAGAGACCTTCTGGTAGGAGAGTGGAGTGGGTGTCACCCTGCCAAGTGGGGGGGGGCAGGAGTTCTGCAAGGTGGGGACTGACTTTCCCTGTCCTTTGCCCAGAGCAAGCCTGCTGGTAGATGGGTAGTCGAAGCTGGAGATTAACAGCCTGCACTACTTTGGCTTGTGGTCTGGCCATCATATAGGCCCTAAATCGACAGGTGAGAATTTTCCAGGAAGCTGGAACTTGGGGGATAGGAGAGAGGTCAAGGAGAGAGAGAGAGAGAGAGAGAGAGAGAGAGAGAGAGAGAGAGAGAGAGAGAGAGAGAGAGAGAGAGAGAGAGAGAGAGAGAGAGAGAAGGGAGGAGAATCAGCCATAATATTCAATGTACACATGCTAAAATGGAACTAGGAAAGTGGAGGGTATGAGAGAGATGGGGGAGAATGAGAAAGGGATGACGTTAACCAAGATGCATTGGACTCAGGCTGACCAACTGCAGAGACTTCGCAGCTTCCCTGGCTGTGCCTTTGCAGAGAAATGCTCTGTGCAAGCGGCTGTCATTTACTTACCAAGAAAACATGGGGGCTCAGTCCTTGCTGCTTTGTGCCAGAGAGCTGTATAAGGACCTCACAAAAACTCTTCCAACCGATGTCACAGTTACTTGTCAAGGGACGGAAGTCCTGTCTACATTACAAGCAGAGCGTTGGGCATGCCACGAAACCCTGCTCCTTACAAAGCCCATGCATCAGGTGTTTGCTTCCTTTTTCACAAGGAGGAGAAAAACTGGATTCAAGGGCCTGGGGCTGCAAACTGTGCAAAGGAAGCATGCTTGCCCGAGCAGATGCCTGCTTCAGCAGATGATGAACACACAGGGTGTGCGACATGCTCAGGGGAACATGTTGGTGATCAAGGCCTTGTTCCAGTGTCACGTCTCATAGACATATTCCTTCTGCTCATGGACCTCAGTCTTCCACAGGAACAGTGTGCGCACTCGTTCCCCCCCCCCCCACCATAGGTAAGGGCATAGATTGTATGATTGATGGGGGGGCTGGGGATATGGCCTAGTGACAAGAGTGCTTGCCTCCTATACATGAAGCCCTGGGTTCAATTCCCCAGCACCACATATACAGAAAATGGCCAGAAGTGGTGCTGTGGCTCAAGTGGTAGAGAGCAAGCCTTGAGCAAAAGGAAGCCAGGGACAGTGCTCAGGCCCTAAGTCCCAACCCCAGGACTGGTTAAAAAAAAAAAAAAAAGATGATTGATGGAAAGTTGAACAGGAGCTGGGGAAACTGGAAGAGAGAAGATCGAGAGGATGCATCTAATGGCGATACCACCACAGCTGCAGCGAGGACCCCAGCCTCTGCTTACAGCCAGGCTCTGGCAGGGCTTCCTATGCATGAGGTCTCCGGGGACCTGGTTTTAGCCACAGGTCTGTGGCAGGAGGAGGCAGAGGGCGCTCCCAGCTCCGCTTGGGGCTGACAAGTGGCATGGGAAGGCTGTGCTTCCCCAGGCCCACCCCGGGGGGCACCCCGGCCAACAGGGCGGTTTACATGAGGACTTCCTGCTGTTTCCTCTCTTTTCCTTTGCTTTCACTTTTATTTTTACTCTTCTCCTGTGCTCACACTGAGGCTCCCTCCTTCGACGTTTTCATTCAAGGCCTGCACTCTACCACTTGAGCCACACTCCACTTGAGGCTTTTTGCTGGTTATTTGGAAATAAGACTCTCAGCCTGCCCGGGCTGCCCCTCCCTGCTCAGATCTCAGCCGCCTGCATTGGGCCACTGAACAAAACCTTCCATCGGCTCCCCTCCTTCCACCCCTAATTCTATATGACCAGTGCCTCGGTGACACCACATGCCAGGGTTAGGTGTGGAGGCCACGAGTTCTGAGCCAGGGAAATACTATCCAAGCTTCCCTTTCCCTCTTCTTCTCCCTTGTCCTCCTCCCTCCTCCCTCCTCCTCCGTCTTCCCTCCTCCTCCCTCCTCCCTTTTCCCTCCTCCTTCCTCCTTCTTCCTCCCTCCTCCTTCCTCCTCCCTCCTCCTTCCTTCTTCTTCCTTCCTCCTCCCTCCTCCTTCCTCCTTCTTCCTCCCCTCCTCCCTCCTCCTCCCTCCTCCCTCCTCCTTTTTCCTCCCTGCTTCCTCCTCCTCCCTCCTTCTTCCTTCCTCCTCCCTGCTTCCTCCTCCCTCCTTCTTCCTTCCTCCCTCCTCCCTCCTCCTCCCTCCTCCTCCTTCCTCCTTCCAACTCCCTCCTCCCTCCTTCCAACTCCCTCCTTCCTCCTCCTCCCTCCTCCTTCTTCCTCTCCTTCCTCTCTCCTTCCTCCCTCCTCCCTCCTCCCTCCTCCCTCCCCTTTCTTCCTCTCCCTCCTCCTCCTCCCTCCCCCCTCCCCCTCCCCCCTCCTCCCTCCTCCCTCCTCCCTCCTCCTCCCCCTCCTTCCCCCCATCTCCCCTTCTCCCATCCCTCTCTCTCCATGTGCACCAGTACTGGTGTCAGAACCCAGGGCTTTTTCACTCCCAGCTGGCCATTCCTCCAGCCTGGCCATTTTACTAGTTAATTGAAGATGGAGTCTCATGGACTCTTCTGCCTGGGCTAGCTGTGAACTGCCATCCTCCCGGTCTCAGCCTCCCGAGTAGCATGGGGCACCATGACCTGGCTAGGCAAGCTTTCATGCCAGCACTCCCCGCGCTCCCACCAGCCTCCTCCACCAGAACGGGGCGACTGTGTGCCCCGTGTGACTGAGGAAGCAGCCGGGACAGAGTCCTGGGCCACCCAGGGTCCCATGCCATGTCGGGTACAGGAACCCACATTCCAGGGTCCAGGACCGCTGGTGGGGATGGGCATAGAGCAGAGGAAGGATCCTCACGAGGCGGGAAAGCAGAAGGAGCTCAGCATCATGACGCCCATCACGACGGCCACAGGGCGCTCGGAAGGCACCGGGCAGCCTGCTGGACCCACAGGAACACGGCCGACTGGGGCGTGCTGCCGTCATGAAGGACCACGGGATCCCCGGGGGAGGGTGAAGAACAGGTGATGAAACAGGTTGCCTAACTCTCAGGGGCACGCAGTGTGTGGGGTGGCCGGGGTTCACCGGGGGCCCTTCTGGTCACCCCTGCTGCTAGCCCTAAAAGGAGGCTTCCTAGGCTAGCCCACCACCAGGATGGCTACTCCCCCCGCTCCCCAGCCCGGTTCTCAGCACTTCCTCCCTGCGCAAGTGCTGCCCGCAGCATCTGCATCTGGCTTTCCAGTCCCTGCCACCCCCTCCCTCCCACAGGTTCCCATGTCTGTGTCCTGGGCTCCGCCCCGCTGCCTCTGGGAAGTCCCACACCCCTGAATTCCAGTGTCACCCACGGAGCAGGTCCTCATCTACCGATCTTGTCTTTCTATTTAGTTTTTCAGGTAGAGTTGAGTCTCGAGCTGTGTGTGTGTGTGTGTGTGTGTGTGTGTGTGTGTGTGTGTGTGTGTGTGTGTGTGTGTGTGTGTGTGTCAGTACTATGAGTTAGGCTCAGGGCCTGGGCGCTGTTCCCTAGCTGTTACGCCCCAGGCTGGCATTGTACCACTTGAGCCATAGCTCCACTACCAGGGTCTCATGCTTTAGCCTAGGCTGGCTTTAGACCGGATCCTCCTTACCTCTACCTATCCAGTAGCTGGGATTACAAATACTAGCTACCCTGCCCAGTCCTCACCTTGGTCCTTTCTAATACCCCTTGATTCCAGCTCTGAGGATCTTACACTCTCAGTCTACAGCTCCTTGTGGCCAGTGGTTCACACACCTTAAGGTATACCGCAGTCTCCCAGACAGCATGCACAAACACAAATATGTTCTGGGGGTACCAGGGCTTGAACCCAGGGCCTCATGCTTCTGCTCAGGTTTCTTACTCACAGACGCTATTCTAGCACTTGAGCCACTCCTCCAGTACAACTTCTTTGATAGTTAAATGGAGATGGAGTCTTGCTGATTTTTTTTTTTTTTTTGCCCAGTCTGGCCTCTAACCATGATCCTCAGATCCCAGCCTCTGGGAGTAGCTAGGACTACAGGCATGAGCCACCAGTGAATGTGCATTTCTAAGAACAACTAGGGTTTCTGATGTCAGTGAGTGCCAAGTAGAGGCTTCTGCTTTGAGCAATATTTAGTCCTGACTGCTTATGCCAGTTACCCCGGGGCATCCCAGAAGCCAGTGGGGTCCCAGCTCCGCCTTAGGCTAATTAGCGTCTAATTAGCAGATGTTCTAGGGCCAGGCAGTTACCACTTGTGAAGCTCTCCAGAGACTCTGAAGCATAGCCAGGACCAAAGGCTCTTGACCCTCATCTGATTCTTAGGGCTCCCATTGGGCGACCCCCTTTCTGCCTTGCCTCGCTTAGCAGAATAGCAGTCCTGGGAGAGCAATCATCGCTCTGCTCTTTCCGCCGAGAGCCCTGAGCTGCTGAACACACACAGTGTGGATCTGGACCAGCAAGCTTGGCCCCTGCAGTCTCTACTGGGTGCTCCCTGCTGTTTCACAGCCCCGTGATGGCCCCTCATCAGCACCCTCCAGGCTCCTCGGTCACAGGCTGAGCTGAAAGCACAGGGCCAAGGCTCACGCCACAAGGAGCAAGCAGAGCTGCGCAGCTGCAGTGGCCTTAAATGTCAAAAGGCAGCTACAACCACGCAGCAGACATTAGTAAGGATGAGACAAGGCCCCAGAGCAGCGCCAGACCAGGCACAGGAGAAATTCTTGGTTGTTTTAATTATATATATATATATATATATATGTATATATGTATATATATAATATACATTTTAAAATTCCATTTATTCCTAGGCATTGGTAGCTCACACCTATAATCCTAGTTACATACACAGGAGGCTGAGATTTACAGGTTACGTTTCAAAGCCAGCCCTGATAGGTAAAGTCTGTGAGACTCTAATCTCTAATTAACCAGCAAAAAAGTTGGAAGTGGAGGTGTGGCTCAAATGGTAGAGCACCAGCTATTTAAGAAACAACACCCAGGCCCTGAGTTCAAGCTCCAGTACCAAAACAAAATAATTTTATATATTCATTGTGTGCAAGATGGTGTTTCAAAATATATGTGGTGTTTAAAAATATACATTCATGGTGGAACAACTGAATCAAACTAATTTACGCATAATATCACATCCTTACTATTCTCTTGTCATGAGAACAAAGCCTTCCCGTTTAGCAATTTTCACATAGAAGTTATTAACTAAACATGTCCCTTCTTATCTGAAGATTTGCTTCCTGTAGTTTCCATTACCTGTGGGCAACTGTAGTTGGGATAGATTCAATGGAAAATTCCAGGAATAATTCATAAACTTTTTGTAGCTAGCTGTTGTTGCCTTTCCTGAGGCTTGAACTCAGAGCCTGGGCACTGTCCCTGAGCTTTTGTGCTTAAGGCTAGTGCTCTACTACTTGAGCTACAGCTCTACTTCTGGGGTTTTTTGTTTGCTTTTTGGTGGTTAATTGAAGGTGAGAGTCTTATGGACTTTCTAGCTTGGGCTGGCTTCGAACCTCAGTCCTCAGATCTCAGCCTTGTGAGGAGCAAAGATTACAGGCATAAGTCCTTGGCACCCAACCACAATTCATGCTTTTAAGTTGCACATTATGAGTAGCATCATGTCATCTCTTGATACCCCCACTGTCCCACCCAGCACTGGAATCATCCTTTTGGCCAGTGTCTCTGCACTGTATTGGCTACCCTCCTGTGAGTCACTAGGTAGCCATCTTGGGTACCAGATTGGCTGTCACAGGATGGCAGTGCTCAAGGTCAGGTGACTCTTCTCTGACTCAGCAATGGACACATTATTCTCAATTATATACATAACAGTGATGCTGGCAATCAGGACCCTGTTTTATCATTGCCAGTGTCTTAACGTGACCAACTCATAAATAAAGCTTGATCCTGGGAATGTATGGATAGGAAACAAACACAGCATATGCAGGGTTTAATATCATCTGGGCTTTCAGTGCATTTTGGAACATACCTTTCAGGATATAAAGGGACTATAGAACAGTCACCGTGTTATATAATAGATGTCTTGCACTTATTCCTCCAGTCTTAAGTGAAATTTTACATTCCTTAACAATCTTCTTCATGTGCTCAGAGTCTATAGCCCTGGGTACTGTTGACCAAATCTATTTTCATGAACCAGTCCACAGAACTGTTTTCTTTTCTTTTGAAAATGACTTGGCTGCTCCACAAGCTCTCAGAGGCCTCCGCCTCCCTCGTTGCCCCTTCCCTGCAGGCTCTGCTCTTCCTCTGCCAATTCTCCACCCTTCCTGCCATAGCTCGGCCCCTCCTGTGGTCTGGGGCCGCAGCAAGGCTTCCCATCTCCCGGAGAACACTCCCAAACCCCAGCACCACCATCCTGCTCTGGGACACCATTCTGCCTGGGCACCCCAGAGGTCCACAACTTACATCCAGAACTGGCCTTGCTGTGACCACTCCTCCCTAGCTCCATGACTCCCCACATAGCCTGATAGCCAGGTGCCACCATGAGCAGCTGGATGCCAGGAAAGAGGGTCCCTTGGGACTCCTTGCAGCCCAAGCTCTGTGCTGGCCAAGCTGGGTTCACAGTGTTTAAGCCACTGGGGATGGCCTTCCTCAAGCAGCCTGGGGACTCTGTGTGTCCATCTTCCTCTCTAGAGCTTTCCTGAACCCCTTCATAAGGGGTTAGGGTTCCCTTAGCATCCAGTAACACCAAGGGGCTGGGATATGGGGTTCCACATTATAATGTGCCATTTATAGTGAGTTGTCAGCCTTCTCTTCTCCCTTAGAGGTTGAGGC
Organism: Perognathus longimembris pacificus; assembly: GCF_023159225.1. Lineage (NCBI taxonomy): Eukaryota > Metazoa > Chordata > Mammalia > Rodentia > Heteromyidae > Perognathus > Perognathus longimembris. The sequence goes on along the minus strand of NC_063175.1, from coordinate 8,084,718 downwards.
TTCTTTCAGACTCTTGCTTTGGGCCTCTGCATCCCCAAGTACTCAGCTTAGTACTAGGAGCTTAGTACAAGGAGTACTATAGTAGTATATTACTAGGCAGGTGCATATTATCTGGTTTCTCCAAGTCTTATGCATGTGCAATGGACTGAGGCCAGAGAGGAGCAGTGCAGATCTTTGTCTCCACAATTCAGCAGCCAGGTAACATGGGTGTTTGTTCCTGTTTCTGTAAGTGGAATTGTGCTTTTGTTTTCTTAATTTTTTTTTTTTTTTGCCAGTCCTGGGGCTTGGACTCAGGGCCTGAGCACTGTCCCTGGCTTCTTTTTGCTCAAGGCTAGCACAATGCCACTTGAGCCGCAGCGCCACTTCTGGCCATTTTCTGTATACGTGGTGCTGGAGAATCGAACCGAGGGCTTCATGTATACGAGGCAAGCGCTCTTGCCACTAGGCCATATCCCCAGCCCCTGTTTTCTTAATTTTTAATTCAAAAATTATTTCAAAATGCCAGGTACCCATGGCTCAGGCTTGTGTTCCTAGTCATCTGGACCCTACTCAGGAGGCTGAGACTTGGAGGATCTTGGTTTGAAGCCAGCCTAGGCAGATGAGTCCAAGACTCCATCCTCAAAACAACCAGTAAAATGCCAGACTGGAGGTGTGGCTGAAATGTTAGAAAGTCAGCTGTGCACAAGAAAGATGAGCAAGAGTGACTGTATTCAAGCCCCAGATCCAACACACACACACACACACACACACACACACACACACACACACACACAGTAGGGGAAGAGAGATGTAACAGGATGATGATTTTAAGTGAGTTCTTCCTTGTCAAATGCTTAGCCAATGACTGGCACAGTAAGTATTATTATTGCTAAAGTGTAATTTATGTCTTGTGAGTAGGGATCTGTTTATGATAGGGAAGAGAGAAATGGCTTTGCCCTGTGGAGAAGTTAGAGGGGAGGAGGAAGAGGAAAGAGAGGAAAGAAGAAGGGAGAGGGAGATGCTGTTCCCCTAATGCCCACATGTTGGAGGCTTGGTCCCAGTTGGTGGTGCTATTAGGAGGTGATGGAACCTTTGGAAGGTAGGGCCTAGGGGAAGGAAGTGGGGTGTGCCCTGGAAGGGGGTATTTAGACCCTGGCCACTTCCTGTCTCTCCTCACTTCCTGGCCACCATAAGGTGAGCAGCCTCCTCCATCACGTGCTCCTGCTATAATGTGCTGTGCCGCCTCTTGGCCCAAGTGGCCATGGACCATGAAGCTGTGAGCCAAGGTAACTTTGTATTTATTTATTTTTAGGTAGTACGGAGCTTGAACTCAGGGCTCATACTTTCTAGGCACATACTTTACCACTTGAGCCACACCCCCAGCCCTTTTTTGCATTAGTTATTTTTCAAGTAGAGTCTCCTATTTCTACTTGGAGTGAACCTCAGTTTGTGAACTTCGTGCCTACAGCCTCCTACATAGCTGGGATGGCTGTGGTCTGCCACACACCCAGCTTATTGATTGTCCAGCCCAGCCTTGAACTTTGACCCTCCTAACCTCTACCCCCCAAGTAGCTGAAATTGCAGGCATAAGCCATTGTGCTCAGCCTCCTCTTTTTTGTGTGTCATATACATACACACATATAATGGATATATAAATGTATATATAATATATAATATCTAAAAAACACACTACATATAAATATGTAAAACTGAACTGACTAGCACAGAAAATAAGGTAAAGTAAAAAGCCTTGAGTGCAAACCTTGTAACCAGCAAAAAAACAAAGTTCATAATATCTAATTTCTTCTATATTGTGTGTATATATGCATTTGTGTGTGCATCAGAGAGAGTGGGGGAAGGAGAGGAAGGAGAAGAAAGGGGAGAGAGGAAAGAAAGAGACAGACCATTTTCACTTGGGGCTTTTTAGTATCAGAAATGAGCATAAATCTATAAAAGGATATGGCTTATTATTAATCTGCTTTAAGTCTAAAAATCCTCATTTGTAAATAAGGAAATCTAATGTCTGTTTTAAGAATGAACTTAATTTAATTTGCCAGAAATAAATTAAGGATTTTCCTCCACCTCTCTTTGACAGGTATTGTGTAAGGAGGAGTCCCTGTGGTGACAGTATCACCAATTAACCCTACAGGACACAAACTATATGTCTTGTTCAATTTATAAAATGTATTTTTAATCTTTTCCACCTACTGGCTAGCCTAGATACTGTGAACAATAATAAATAAATGGAAACAGAGTCAAATATTAAAGCAAAATTTAAAAAGTCATAGTATGTAGCTCTGCTATGAAACAGATGAGAGCTAGGCACTGGTAGCTCATGATATAATCCTAGCTACTCAGGAGCCCAAGATCTGAGGAGCAGGTTCAAAGCCAGCCCAGGCCAGAAAGTCTATGAGACTCTAATCTCCAGTTAACTATCTAAAAGTTAGAAGTAGCCCAAGTTGGCAGAATGCTAGCCTTGAGCACCAAAGGTCAGAGACAGTGCCAAGGCCCTGAGTTCAAACCCTAGGATCAGTACACACACACACACACACACACACACACACACACACACACACACACACACTCCAGATCATATAAAGGTACATGGGAATTTAAAACATCCCAGTTCAACAACAACCCAAAGTGCTATTGTTACTTTGTCTTAGATTTTGTTTTTGCCAGTTCTGGGGCTTGAACTCAGGGCCTGAGTACTGTCCCTGAGCCTGTTTTTCTCAAGGCTAGCACTCACTCTATCACTTGAGTCACAGTGCCAGTTCCAGCCTCTTTCTGGTTATGTAGTACTGAGGAATAGAACCCAGGGCTTCCTTCATGCATGCTAGGCAAGCACTCTACCACTAAGCCACCTTCCCAGCCCTGTCTTAGAAATTTTTTCTTTTTTTTAAAAGTTAAATTTTATTGACAAGTGATATACAGAGGGGGTACAGTAACATAATAAGGCAGTGAGTACATTTCTTGTTATACCTGTTATACCCTCATTTTTCTTTCCCTTCTCTAGTTCAGATAAGTGTATATACAATAGCCAGTGTACCAAAATCATATACAGTGACCACAGGGGTATGCCACAGGAAATTCACCTAGTACATTAAACACAACAACAATAAAATCCTCCTGTTTTCATCTCTTGGACTTCATTTTTCTTAGCCTCATCTTATACAATCATATGTACATAGCTGTTGAGCTCTTCTGAACCTCTGATAGGTCTATCCTAGACCTTTTCATGTTTATTTACTAATTTTTTGGTTTTAGAGACATAATGTAAAGTCACTGACCAAAACATGTGAAAATACCATTTGAAAAGAGTTTGTTGTTTTACAGACATGGTCTCTACTGTTCTTCCCGCCGCCCCTCCCCTCCCCCTTCCCCCCCCCCCCTACAACCACATATCAGGGAGACCATGCGCCTTTGTTCTCTGTGCTCTAGGCTTGTCCCCCGCTCAACATTATTTGTTCAAGATCTGACCATTTCGCTGCGAATGCCATTATTTTATCATTTCTAATTGCTGTGTACTATTCCATTGTGTACATGTACCACATTTTTTGGATCCATTCATCTATGGAGGGGCATCTGGGTTGTTTCCATATTTTGGCTAATGTGGATTGTGCAGTGATAAACATGGATGTGCAGGTGTCTTTAAGGTATCCTGGGACCTGATGTTCAGGATAGATGCCTAGGAGTGGTATGGCTGGGTCATCGGGTATGTCCATGCTGAGCTTTTTGAGGAACCTCCATACTGTTCTCCAGAGTGGTTGTAATAGTTTACACTCCCACCAACAGTGGAGAAGGGTTCCTCTTTCTCCGCATCCCCTCCAGCATTTGTTGTTGCCTGAGTTCAGAGTAGAGGCCATTCTAACTGGGGTAAGGTGGTATCTCAGGGTTGTTTTTATTTGCATTTCCTTTACATCCAGCAATATTGAACATTTCCTCATATGTTTCTTTGCCATTTTTATTTCTTCTCCTGTGAAGTCTCTCTTTAGCTCCTTTGCCCATTTAATAATTGGTTTACTGGGTTTGGAGGGGGTTAGTTTTTTGAGTTCTCTGTAGATGACAGATGTTAGGTCTTTGTCTGTTATTGTGCTGGTGAAGATCTTTTCCCATATGGTTGGCTGTCTTTCTAGTTTGGTGGCTATGTCTTTGGCTATGCAGGAACTTATTTTGTAGTAGTCTCATTTGTCAAGTCTCTCCCCTATCTGTTGTGCCCCTGGGACTCTATTCAGGAAGTTCCTGCCTAGACCTATAAGTTCTAGTGTCTCTCCTACTCTGTCCTTCAGTAGTTTCAGGGTTTCAGGTTTTGAGTTGATCTTGGTGCATGGTGATAGGCTAGGGTCCACTTTGAGTTTTCTACATGTGGCTGCCCAGTTTTCCCAGCACCAGTAATTGAAGAGGCTATGTTTTTTTCCATTGTATGTTTTTAGCTCCTTTGTCAAATATCAGCTGACTCTAAGTATGCAGATTTATATCGGGTCTTCTATCCTATTAGAAATTTTTTCTAGACTGCTTTTCAATAATCCTTGGTGTTAGGTTTCAGGCATTCAGCACTGAGAATATTAAAGACCTACTTCCCTTTGCTTGTGGGGATAATTCCTTCAAGGCACATCAAATTCTGTGACCTTCTCCCTGAGGCTAAATCATAGATCGATGCAACCCTGGCCTTCTATAAGGGTGGCTTGTCTTGCCTCACCTGGAAAGCGGGGTGTAGGAAGCCCAATAGCTCCACGCTCTTAAGCACCAGCCCGGAAATTTTCTTATATGTGACCAAATGCATTGATTCCTTCTGTTAATCCATATTATTCAAGGAAAGGGTAGCAAGAAGGCTGTCCTTGGCATCCATGGGTGAGTAATTGAAACATTGGTGGTGACCTTGATTTCCTTCTGAGGTCATTGACACCATGGTCACTGACAGGGAAAGGAAGATGGCAAGTGGGAGTGTATGCAGCAGAGTGACTTAAGTAAGTGGCATGGAGATGCCAGAAAAGGAAGGGAAAAGGAAAAGCTGGCATGAAGTTGTGTTCCAGGCCAGCTGGCTAGGCCAAGCCACTCTGAGGCTGGATATGGCCCCCTTACATGAGCCCCAGGAGGGGAGTCTCCTAGAAATGTACTAAGTTTTCCTCATTACAGTTTGCTTCAGAACTGACCAGCACTCAGTATTCATCTGTTTGTTACTTATCCCATCGATATTGCCGGGATCTGTTCTACAAGAGTGAGATAAGAAAACAATACAGCTTGAACTTATTGATGATTTGGGGAGAATCCAGCTATGCATGCTTATCTCCACTGAGAACTCTGGTCTTTTTCCTGCTACCATAGCTCTTGCCCTCAAAAGACTCAACCTGGTTTTCCAAGATGATGACAGTAGGGTTGGAGATGCAAATAATGGAAACTAGGCTACTTAGCTGACTGACTTGCAAATTTGAAGATATAATAGCCCAGCCTGCAGTCTCTGATTAGTTTAATGAATCTAGTCTTCTGATGACTCTGAAGGAAAACATATTCCTGAGTGCAAAGACTTGTCAGGTTTTTATTACCTCCTAGAAGCAGGGAGCCTGTGTAGGAGGGTTGAGTCCAAATGAAAAATTCAGCGATGGAGAAAAGTCACTTAAACGCCTGACACCACTTTAAACACCAACACTAGGAAGACATAATACATAGCCCCATCATCAGTAGAAGAGCCTGAAGTTTTCAGCTCCTTGTGGCCCCATCCAGGGAGGAAGTGTGATATATACATACATATACAATGGATTTTTCACTCACCTGGCAGGAAGGATAATATTATGTCATTTGAAGGGAAATGGATGGAACTGGAAAAAATTATCTCAACTGAAATAAGTCAGGCTTGGAGAGACAAAGGGCACTTTTTCCTCATATGAAATTATAAACATATTAAAACATATACAGGGTCATATGCATATACACACTGACAAATCAGCTGAAGTTTGGGTACACGGGTGGATTCCAATGCTGTAACTCCTTTGAACAACTCACCTACAGCTTCATAATGACGGGTGCCAGGAGGCTTAAACGCATTTTGGCGGAGGTGGATAAAGTTAAGGGAAGACATGGAGAGAGAAGGGTGGGCAAGCACAGGCATAATATTCAACGTTACATCTGTGAAATGCAATCAGGTCACTTGAGAGGAGGGGTCGAGTTGGGAGAGATGGGGGAGAATAATGGACGGTGCAATGTACTTAATAATTTGCAACAAATAGAACATTATTACAGCATGGAAATCCCCAGATGCTATACTTCTGGCTCCCCCTCTCTCTCTGTCTCTGTCTCTCTCTGTGTCTCTCTCTCCTCTCTCTCTTTCTTTCTCTCTGTCTCTTTCTCCTCTCTCCTCTCTCTCTTTCTCTTTCTGTCTCTCTCTCTCTTTCTGTCTCTGTCTCTCTCTCTCTCTCTCACTCTCTCTCTCTCTCTATATATATGTTTCCAGGCATATCACCAGGCTGATTCCTCACTTAACCTCTCCCAGCCTGTGTTTCCTGTACCTCTGCCACTTCTCAGGTTTGTTGGGAGGGTTTGTTTTGGGGGGTTTCTGGGGAGAAAATGCATGCCCAGGGACTGGTGCTGTGGCCAGCTCCGGGAAGGGGAGTGCTATTAACCAGGAAACTGCTCATCTGCTGTGGGCTCTCTCTCTCCACTTCCCCTCGCTTGGGAGGGGGAGGGGCTTGTCCACCCCTTCCTGGGTGGTCCATTATCACTCACGCGGGAGTGATGGCCACGGGTAGCCTCGGTGGCGTGTGGTCGCAGGGTGCCCCCAAACCGCCAAGAACAACACTGACGCATGGGTCCCTGGAGAAAACCTCTAGGGCTTCTGTTTATTCAAATGAGGAGCCTCCCAGATATACCCCAAAGGCGGGCACAAGAGAGGGGCCCCTGATTGGTCCCAAGGAGCTGTCCCTCAAATGATGTCAGGAGACTTCCTTTGTTGGCAGAGGTCCAGCCCCCTATGGGTGGGCCCCTAGGGTACCCCTCCGCCATAGCACAAGTGCTAGCCCCAGGGACAGGGGCTTGTCTTCCTGTTAAAGACAGGAAGGGGAGGGACAGGCCGAGGTCAGGTGTGGCCCCTTAAAGGTGCAGCTGACCCCAACAATCTGCCAGTATGAAGGAAAGCCCCTTCCCATAATCTCAAGAAGGCTCACCGGATGACTTCCACAAGCCCATTCTTCCTGGAAGAAAAGGGAGTTAGTGTTATTCTGGTGGACCTACGCCATCCTCAAGGACTTGCCAAGCAGGGGAAGTATTCCTGCCATGACCCAACATGACAGCCGGAGGGCTCCCACCACCAGAACTGAAGGGTCCAATGAGCCAGGGCTGCCTTGAAGCGCAGGAGATCCATGGCTACTGGGAGCTTGGCTGGTGAACAGGAAAACCTGTAATGGGCCCTCTTCTGAAATCCCAGCCAGCTCCCCGCTCAGCGGATGCCTTCCCCAGACACGTCTGAGCCACCCACTCAGTGGGCACACACACCATTGCCTCTGCTTTTAGACGTCTGTGCAGCTGCTCCTGCTGTGTAGCTGCCATAGTTATTTCTGTGAAAACAGCAGAATTTCTCTCTTTAATGGAGTTATATAGTATCGTGTTGTCCATACTTAGATTACATCTGGACCATGGTTCTTGTGAGCAACCGTGAAGAGAAAGTGGTAATACCGCCTACCTGCCATCCTGCCATCTTTCTTTCTGACTCCCTCTGGCATCTCCCAGTGCCTCTGTCTGGTCACAAGGGCCTTGATAGGATACTCAGAAACAAGCTCTTGAGCCCCAGCTCAGCATCTTGCACAAAGTACAGGCCCAAGAAACACAATGAGACAGCTGGATGCTGATGGGCCCCACCTGTAATTCCAGCTCCAGCTCTTCGGGAGGCTGAGATCTGAGGATCACAATTTAAAGTCAGTCTGGCCATACAAATCCAAGAGACTTATCTCTAATGAATCAGCTAGAAGTGGAACGGTGGCTCCAGTTGTAGCCTTGAGTGAAAAAACTAAGAGAGAAAGCTCTGAGTTGGAAGTACCAGTACTGCTACAAACAACAACCCCCCAACCAAAACCCCAAAGAACAAATGTACCCCACCCCCAGCAAGCTCACTTCCAATTTTGATACTTTTATGATGATCTTGACTTTCTAGCTAAACACTTGCAAGCACAGAAAATCATCTCTTCATTGTAACAGAAGTGGGTTGAAGGCTGCAGAGACAATCTTGACCATAAGAAAGCTTGGACAAAGGTGATTTTTTACCAGTGTTTATCCAGTTTACCAGTTCCTCGCCTAGGCTGGCCCCGACACTCAGATGCCCTATCCTAAGAACAACCCAGCAGAGCAATAGTCAGTCTTCAGATTGAGTAGCGTCAGAGTATTCTTATTACAAAAGCAGAAAGCAGACTTCGGGAACTAGAACAAATGTTGGTATCATGAGGGCCGAAGAAGCTGTGGGGAGAGCAGAAGTCACTAGCACCTCTGCCACCTGCTGGGCACAATGGGCTTCCGCATGGGAGATTGCTCTAAATGCCAGCGCCTGCAGCTGGTCTCCACAGCTCATGGCAGAGCTCTGCTTCTGTAGAGAAAAACCTAGGAGACCCCAACATCCATGCAAGTCTTTAATGTACCTCAGGTACCTGAGATGAGCCCAGGATGGGTGGGTATTATGGGATTGATGTCTATATCTCGTCCTACACATGGAAGATGACATTGTTTCTCTTGCTCAGATGTCGATCACCCCACATGGCTGGTGACAGCATTCAGAGTAGAGGCCAAAGGTGGCCTGGTTTGGGGAAAGTCAATGAAGCCCGAATACCGGGTGGTCTCTATTCCAGGTGACCACGACGGAAATTCCAGCTGGAACCTGCTTTATCCTTCCCCTGCTGGCAGGCCGAATCAGTGCTTCACATTGAGTGTCCTGGGAGTTTAGCAAATAGAACAGAGCAAGCTGTGTCACAGACTCCCTCAGAAAAGACTTGGTGATTCAGAGCAGAGCATCTCTGTTCCTGTTTGCCCTAGTTAATGATGTCAGCCCACTGTGATTCAACAGAGAGCTAGACTGGATGAGAAGACACACTAAGTCAGGCAGGAAGGAAAACACATTTGAGGTGTAGTCATTTGTCCTTAACAGGGCTCTTTGGCAAAGCCTGACTCTGTCAGGGAAGCCAGCAGGATTGAGGAGATATCAGGAAGTGCTTGTTTCTAGAAGCTTTTGGACCTTTCAAGAGACTTCTGCTGAGTTTTCAGCACTTGTTGCTCCTCCTTTCCTTAGGTTAGCATTTGGACTCATCAGAGGAATAAGTCACCAATGTCTTCCAATCTATTTCATTCTATTCTCAACTCAAAAGGCCAAATTCAGCCACCAGCACTCCCCAACAATCTGGTTTCACCTTAACAATAACATTAACAACAACAGGGCTGCTGCCTGGCTCAGCCTCACTAAAAGTAAAGCATAGCTCTCCTCCCCCGAAATAGATTTGCAGCCTGAAGCTGCTGCATCCCAGATCCATGACTGTGGCTTTTGCCCTCTGGCTCACTGCCTGTGCTCCTAATGGGGGCCCTCCGCAGGTGACCGCCCTGTTACTGGAGAGCTAATGCAGAGATCTGGTGAGCTGGGAGGGACGTTTGCCTCCCCACAGGGTCTCCCTTCACCTGCTGTTCGATTTTACAGTCCACTTACATCCTGTCGACACCTCAGCAAGTTCTGCTGCAACCAGGCACGCTGGCAATCCGGGAGGTGGGCTCCCAGAGGCACCAGCCACGCCGCATTAGGCAATGGGCCTGCAGGTTTCCATCCAAGAATGCTCTCCGTCTCATTAGTCTCTCTCTCCAGCAACTTGCGTGGTCATCTAGGTTACAGCAATCAGGGCGGAGTGGCTTGCAGTTGTCAGCGGTGGGAAACGCATTGGATTTCAGAGAACTTAGGCAGGACTGTTCTGGGAATGGTGGCATTTTTAAAGCAGGGCTCAGTTGGGGACAGCGAGCAGGTTTAATCCTGTTCTGAGGGTTTGGATCCCCGCCGCCCCCCTTTGCTCTGGAGGGAAAGCAGAGAGGTGCTTGCAGGTGTCTGCCTTAGATCATCAACAGGCTCAAGCTCTTCTCGGGGCTTAGCAATAACCATAACGCGCTGTGGGAATAAACAGAAAATGTATTTTGCTCTGCTAAGAATCCTAGTAGGGGCTTTAAAAGTCAAATAGGATCTGAGGCAATAAACAGTTTTATCTGTGAAGTTAACAAACTGAGCCTGAGTCAAAGATGCTACTGTGCTCCTTGTGTCCAGCATGTGTGGATGCTGAGATAAATTGCTTTACAAGGCTGTTATTGATCCTTCCATTCCTTCAATTTTCAGTAGATCATTCGTTTTCTTAATTGGAAGAAAGCTAAGGAACCACATGGGTGGATGACAATCAGCCCTCACATTTGGACATCAAGTCATTTATTGATTTCTTTGCTTCAGCTCAGATTCATGCATGGGGAATCTGCTCACTGCAAGCCACAGTGTTAGGTCTCAGGTTGGCCCTTGAAGCTTCCTGGTGTGTGTGTGTGTGTGTGTGTGTGTGTGTGTGTGTGTGTGTGTGTGTAGACAGATCACTTCAGTGAAAAGGCTGACAGTGGCATGCCCAAAGCACTCTGTCAGCCCTAGTTCTGGTTTGGAGATATGAAAGAGCCTCTGGGGGAAGGGAATCCAGTACTGAGTCCAGTCTTTATCTAGAAATGTGTCCAGTCATGGACTGGACTGGACGGTCATTTTCTAGGAGTGCTCTGGCCTCAACTCCTGGTGGTATGCGCTGCCGGCGGGATCTCAGGTTCTTTGACTTGAGCAGGCCAAAGACAAAGACTCCAGAGCCAGGTGGGGAGGGAGGCCAGGTGCATCCAAAGCTCTCCATCCATAGATTCGCCGCGCGCAGGAACAACGGCAGCAGCTCAGAGCCTTGCAACACACTGTGTGCTGCTCCATCCTGGCAGAGACTCAGACTCGTTGCGGCGGCACCCGCTTCATTCTGCTCACAGGTGCACATGCGGTCCCCCTGGAGCAGCCCCTCCTTGTACCCCGTCCAGTCGCAGCACACTATCCAACAGCGCTGTCACCTGAGGACCACGCGCTGCCATTCGGTGGTGCCTGTGTATACCCTCTCTAGACAAAAGTGATATTTGGCAAGGAAGGGCCACACAAGGCTGTACATGCACATCCAGTCTCAAGGCTACATAAGAGTTGCCTAAGGTGTTGTGTTGCATGCGTACATGCCTTGAGATTCCAAGGGGGTGCAGAATTCAAGTCCTTGGAAAGTATTGGCCCAAAGGCCTCCAGATGCTATGGTGAGAATAACCTTACTTATTCCGTTAACACTGCGTGGTAGAAGACTCCAAGCCCCACACCCAACACTCAGTAGGAGAGAGCTGATCACAGCGGTCTCTCGAGCTAGACTTGCAGAAACAGTGGGATCTGGGGCCTGAGGCTTGGAGTTTGGAGACAACTGTAGGGAGAGGGGGAACTCTTCAGAGCCCGGAAGAGTCCATCCACCAGGATGAGACATCTGACCATGTTCCAGGGAGTCTGTCTTCTTCCTCATTCCAGCCTCCAACTTTGGGGCTGTAAACATTTTAAACCTGCAATAAATGAGGAAGCATTTACCAGTGGGCCCCTGTGTGGTGAGGTCAGGGGACATACTTCCTTACCTGCCTCCATTCTGGTGTGGCTTCCCTCTGCCTTGCTGCCAGACAGGCTTCCTGCTGAGATGGCTCGTGGGGTACACATGTCATTCCAGGAGGACCTGGGTCCACATCTCAGCTGCTGCCTGTGAGTCTAAAGTGTACACCCACGGTCAGAGAGGCACGAGAACCCCCAGAGGCCCATTATCTCCTGATCTCCAAATACAAGCAGTAGCCACACATCCTCCATTTTTCACCAGGGCCACTTCGCCCCAGGGCAGGCCTCACTGCGGTCCATTCACTCCATCTCAGAGTTGGCAGAGTCACATTTGGGTCTTCCGCGTGTCTGCTGCCTGTGCTGCAGGGAAGCTGGTCACACCCATGACCAGCCAGGAATCTGGGCAGAAGCTCATCAGCAAAGAGTTGTGCCTGATCACAGGGACTGGGTCCAGATGGCCAGAAAGCTGAGCACCAGGCTTTGGGGACGTAGAAACAAAAGAATCATCTTTGCTCTAAGAAGTGAGCGGCAGGTCCATCCACCACGTCACATACGGCAGGATTTCCATTTCCTTCTCTTTGAGGGCTGATGTCCATCCTGTATAAATACCTCCCTTCCATCCTCCATTCATTTATCAGCAGACCCTCTAGGTTGTGTCCATAGCTGGGCTATTGTGCATAGTGCTGCTGTGATTATAAAGTGCAGATCTCCCAGAGACTGCAATTTCACTTCTTTTGTATAAATGCTCCAACCCAGCATTACCAGAGTACAAGGGAGCTCTGGGCTAAGCCTCACAGAAGGACCACTATGGTGTGGTTGCACTTTATGTGAGGAGCCCCAAACCATCAAACTCACAAAGCAGCAGCTGAGCCAGGGGAAGGAAACAAGGAGCTGTTTAATGGCTAAAATGTTTCAGTCAAAGTTCTAGAGAAGCTCTTCATGGCATAGTAAAAATACACTATTGTACTCCAGTTAGAATGGCCTATACTCTGAACTCAGGCAACAAAAATGCTGAAGGGGGTGTGGGGAAAGAGGAACCCTTCTCCATTGTTGGTGGGAGTGCAAATTAGTACAACCACTTTGGAGAACAGTATGGAGGTTCCTCAAAAAGCTCAACATAGACCTACCTTATGACCTAGCCATACCACTCCTAGGCATCTATCCTGAACAACAGGTCCCAAGATATCAAAAAGACATTTGCACAATTCACAATAGCCAAAATATGGAAACAACCCAGATGCCCCTCCACAGATTAATGGATCCAAAAAATATTGTACCTATACACAATGGAATACTACATAGCAATTAGAAATGGTGAAATATTGGTATTCGCAGGGAAATGGTCAGAACTTGAACAAATAATGTTGAGCGAGACAAGCCTAGAACACAGAAAACAAAGGGGCATGATCTCCTTGATATATGACTGTTAAGGTGGGGGGAGGGGCAGACAGTAGAGACCAGGTCTTTGAAACCAAAAACTTCTTGTCAAATGGTATTTCACACAGGTTTCGGTCAGTGACCCTACATTATGTAACTAAAACCAAACAATTACTCAATATATAAAGGTCAAAAATAGACCTCTCAGCATATCACAGTGGCTCAAAAGCTATGTATGTACTTTCATATAAGACAAGGATAAGCAAACCCTATTGCCGACATTACATTTAAAGCCCTAGGCAAATTTCCTTTGGCGTAGGCCACGTGGCTACTGTATATGTTTTCAGTACACTGTGTATTGTATATATGTCAACCTGACCTAGGGAAGGGAAAGAAAAACAGGGTGTAAGATATCACAAGAAATGTACACACTGCCCTACTATATAACTGTACCCCTTTTGCACAACACCTTGTCAAAAAAATTTGTTTAATTAATAGATAAATTATAAAAAAAATACGCTATTGTGTGAGAGTGGATAGGTCATGTTAACTGTTCCCACACCCCCTGCCCCTGCCCCCAAGTAAAGAAGAGAAAGAAAAAAAGAAAGAAAAGAGTGTAAGGAACTTGTTTGGGGCGACAGATGTTCATTACATTGCTTTTGTTGATGGGTTCGTGAGTAAGTACGTAAACCCTAACTCATAAAATTGTGTGTAGTATGTGCAGTTGTTTTGTTTATGTATTGAAATAAGAATAAAGGGAGGAGCCACACGAGTGGATGGTCATTCTCCCAGGGGACCCTAAGTCTAAGCAAAGGACACTGCTGAATGTAGATGAGGGGGCAGAACCAAGAGCACCGCTGGGGCAGGGCAAAATCCAAGTATGGGTATGACTGACGACGTTTAGCAAGTCTTCCATGGTGGGAGGTATTAAAATCTCCCTATCATAGACTGAATCGTTTGCCTTGGTCCAAATGTGATTTTAATCACATTGCTAAACATTTTCTATTGTGCTAAGGAAAAATTCTACGTGGTGAAGCCAGCAAGATGTCTTTCCACTGGTGCCCACTGCCTCACTCCCTAGTATGCAGAATGGTCACGTCATACCATCAAGTGTCCTCCCCCCCTCCCCCCCACCCCCCGCCCCAAGCTGGTGGTGCTGATATCAGGCCTTTGTGTCTGAGATCCTGTCTATTATATTAGAAAAGTACCAGTTTTTAACCAAGAAAGCACAAGGTCATAAATCACATGTTGTTTTACATGGAAATCGTCTGTTAAATTTTAGTATCAACCACAGGAGCAATGCTTCTTCCCTCGTTAGGCTAGGAGGAGAACCTTCCTGCCTCCCGGCAGTGATGGGCCACCTACCCTGGAAGGTAGGAGAGCTTTGTAGGTTCCATTCCGCAAAGTGCTGCAAAAATAGTAAAGCTATTCAATGGCGATTGATTAATTTCAAAATATAAATAATGGTTGTAATTGCAATTTAAAGAGGAATATTTTTCCGCTGTGATTAATCTGACCCTCCCGGCACCACTCACAGAGACACATTAGAATGCTAATAAGCATGTGAATGCAAAATAGACCAGGTCGCGCGTCAGGTGGCCTGCTATGCCTGTCTCCCCCAGCGGCAACCCCTGCTCTCCCTTCCAACATGGCCACCCGACACATGCCTCCAGCTATGGCAAACTCACCTGCATCTGCGACAACCCCCTCCCCCACAGCCTCTGGGCAAACCCATCTCAGCACTAGGCATCCTCGCTGCTACATTCAACATTACCCTTGGCAACTGTAAAACTTCTAAGCTACTCAGGAGGCTGAGATTTGAGGATCGTGTTGAAGCCAGTCAGGGTGGGAAAGTCTATGAGATTCTTAGCTCCAATTAGCCACCAAAAAAGCTAGAAGTGAAGCTGTGGCTCAAGTAGTAGAGCCCCAGCCTTGAGTAGCAAGTACTGAGAGGCAGTGCCCACCATCTCCATTCACAGATTATGAGACAAAGACAATGGTGGCTAATGATCTGCCGAGCAGCCAGCCAGGTGAGAGGCAACGCACAAGGGAACGTCTTCCTCCAAATCGAACGTTCCAGCTGTATTTCTCCCTGGCCTCCTGAGAGTAGTTTTGAAAGAGCTCTGTTCCTTCTTCCTGATCATCCTGGGGCTCCCCGGTCTCTCTCTGCCTCCTCTTACTATCCCTGAGCCGCATCTATCACAGCCAGGCCTACAGAGGGGGCCCTGGCTTCTCAGTAGCCCCTGAGATGTCAAGAGCTTCTGAGTTCCTGTTCTATTATAGGTACTAAAGCCCACAAGGCTTCGGGACAGAGTCCAGGAGGCTGAGCCAGGAGGTAAGCGCTTCTGACTGCGTTCCTGCCTGGAATCATGGCCATGCCTCTGCTCCCTGTGAAGGATGAGCCAAAATGCACAGCTGCAGAAGGGAATCTGCCACCTGGGTGGTCGTCCACCTGCTCACTCAGCTCCTGGCCAAGCCTGTTCCCAGGGCTTTCCTTCCCCTGGTGCCGCCCCGCCCCACCCCTACCTGAGTAGGACATGAAGGGAATACATCCTCCCGTGGGAAGAGAGGGTGTGGAGAAGAGGAAAGCTGGGAGTTCTGTTCTGCACAGAAGAAGATTCTGGCTGCTTCGGATGGTCAATAGGCAGGATCACAGGGATGTCAGTCCTGGAGAACATTCCAGAAACCTGCAGCCTATCCTGATTCTAGAAATGATCATTCTTAGGTTCCAAAACCTAAGAACAGCCTTGTCAGAGATGAACCATTGACATGAAGTTCTCTGTAAAGTCTTCTGGGCCAATTAGGAAATGTGGGACTTTTTCTATGGCATCCAGACACCAAAGCCTCTGGATTCCTTTTTAGAAGAATGCAGAGCGGGGTGGGAATATGGCCTAGTGGCAAGAGTGCTTGCCTCCTATACATGAAGCCCTGGGTTCGAGTCCTCAGCACCACATATATAGAAAACAGCCAGAAGTGGTGCTGTGGCTCAAGAGGTAGAGTGCTAGCCTTGAGCAAAAAGAAGCCAGGGACAGTGCTCAGGCCCTGAGTTCAAGCCCCAGGACTGGCAAAAAAAAAAAAGAATGCAGAGGTCATTTGGCCAAAGGAAAGATCTTACTTTCACCCAGACAATTTGTTTCATATATTTCTCTTTCCATTTAGTGACACTGTATCAATACGGAAGTCGACTGGTGTTTTAGCAATACAAAAGGTATTAAAGGCATCTTTTTGATCATGCAGCTTAAACCTTAGCAGCTTCGACATGCTGACAACCCGTGCACTTGGGGCAGATGCTCCCTGGACTGCAGGACCTGGCATTGCTTCTAGAGATGGCCACAGTTACTCTGGTTTTGCACAAGAGCTGCCTCATGAAGGCTCTACAATGCTGGGAGCCCCAAAGGGCCTATCTGAATAGCTCTTCCTCCATGACGGAGAAAAGGCTCCGCATCTACACTGAACGTGGCTTTGTTTGTTTTTTAAACATTAAATCCTCACACTCCCTTTTCTGTTTGGATCTGTCTTTCTCTTTTTCATGCCGTCTCTGTGTCCCTCTGGGACTGCCTGTTCTTCTCTGTCTTAATTCATCCCAATATGCTTATGAAATCCATTTAAACTTTGGTTTGTTTCACAGGCTCTTTTTTTCTTTTTAGTTACAAAAGATGAATGGAACATTTTTATTCCTCTTTTGGTCTCAACAATAAAATAAATTGGGCACTGGTGGCTCATGCCAGTAATCCTAGCCTCTTCCTCAGGAGGCTGAGAAACAAGGATCACGGCTTAAAGCCAATGGGGGCAGAAAAAGTCAGTGGGCTCTTATCTCCAATTAACCACCAAAAAGCCAGAGGTGGCTTTGAGCTGTGGCTCAAGTGGCTGAGAAACAACCTTGAGTGAAAGAGCTCAGGGACAGAGCCAGGCCCTAGGACCAGCATAGAACAAAACAAACAAAAGCACACAAGGCATCCTTCCCTCTTTAGTTGCCTTGGCCTGAGTCTTTACTAGTGGGAGTCAACACTTTCGAAAATTCACCTTTGCACTTGCCTAGGAACACGTGTTGATTATACTCAATACAGGATGACAAGGCCGAGGATTTCCACAGACACCTTCTTCAGTGAGTCTGGGGTTGTTGACAAAACAAAGGGGAAAGCTTCGCCTGTGGCTGAGCCTGCACCACCCGCACAGTCGCTGAGATCCCGATTCCAGGAGCTGCCTCGCTCGCAGTCTGCTTCCTAGGTCCGTATCTGGCAAGTGTTCACCCGCGGGAGGCTGCTTTCCCGCTACACCACCTTCCAGCTAGCACGGTTCTGTCCTGACGACTTGGCAAAGCCAGGTAAAAATGACACTTCCTCCCACAATACAATGCTCTATAAACCAGGCCGGGGAGGGTTATTCTTTTTGTGCCAGTCCTGGGGCTTGAACTTAGGGCCAATGTGCTGTCCCTGAGCATTTTTTTGTTTTTGTTTTTATTTGTCTGCTCTAGGCTAGTGTTCTACCACTTAAGCCATAGCTCTGCTTCTGGCTTCTTTCCGTGGTTAACTGGAGATAAGGGTCTCACAGACTTTCCTGTCATCTGACTTTGAACTCAGTTTGGACTTTGAACTCATTTCCACTCCGTTCTCAGCCTCCAGAATAGCTAGGATTACAGGCCTGAGCCACTGGCACCCAGCTTTCTGCAAAGATGTTTGAAAACTTCATCAGATCTTTGCGCACAACGCCTTCATATTCAAGAGGTGTATTGATCACTCCCCGAACCTTCTCTGACATGAAAGGGTACACAAGGTCAACAACTCTTCTGATGTCTCCTTTGGAGAAGGACAGATTATAGTGACTCCGAAAGAAAGGAATTTGCCTGGGAAATTCTCAAAGACTAAAATTACAGGCAGAAATTTGTATCTAGTACTTCTAGAAGCTTTAAGAAAAATATGATTGTTCAAATTTTTAAAATGTGGTGTAGAAGAGAAATTGATTCTCACAAGAACAAAACCAGAAAAAGACCACTAATTGGGTAATTTGATATCTTTTATAAAGAGGCAGAATTTTGGGAATATCAGTATGTGTAATTTGTCTTAAAACTAAGAGGATTTCAGTGATTTTTCTCTCCAGAATTGCCCACCACGATCTGCCTAGCCTAAGGTAGAATGGCCACACCGCCATTTTCTCCTACAACAATGCAGAGGGCGTGCCGGGATTGCCCAAGGCACAGGCAGAAGCTTCTTAACTAGGTACTGACATGAATTTTTTGGTTGTTGTTATCATCAAGCCAACAAAAGACAAATTTTCAGGATGGCACTTATCTATGCCTTAGATTTCATGCGTCAAATTGCAGTAATTTCTTTGCAGAGTAAAAAAATTCACTGTTCAAAAATAACATTGGATTGTTCCCCTTCTTAGGCATGCACTAAACTTCAAATAGCCTTTGGTGGATCACCTCCTTGACTGCCTTCCAGCCAAATTAGAAAATAAGAAATCAACCCCCAGCTAGCAGGAAATACAACACAAACTTCATTTAAAGTGAGGCAAGAAGAATCTCTAGACTGTATATTTAATTGTGCCCCAGGGCAAGTAAATACATCGCCCAGAAACAGAGAGATTTTCTCTTTTCTCTAATACTCTCCTATCTTAGGAAAGAGATTTTTCTCCCTAAGTTGTAATATATCAAAAAGAAATAAGGATAGGATTTTTTTGGAAGGGAAATCATGACACTCAATTCTTTTTTTTTCTTTTTATTTGTTTATTAATTGAACACAAATTTTTTTACAAGGTGTTGTGCAACAAGGGTACAGTTACATAGTAGGGCAGTGTGTACATTTCTTGTGATATCTTATGTCCTGTTTTTCTATCCCTTCTCTAGGTCAGGTAGACATATATACAATATACAATGTATCAAGAACATATACAGTATTCACAGACTTGGTCTCTACTGTCTCTCCGTCTCCCTTTGTTCACAGTCATATATCAGGGAGATCATGCCCCTTTGTTTTCTGTGTTCTAGGCTTGTCTCGCTCAACATTATTTGTTCGAGTTCTGACCATTTCCCTGCGAATAACAATATTTCACCATTCCTAATCGCTATGTAGTATTCCATTGTGTATAAGTACCATCTTTTTTTGGATCCATTCGTCTGTGGAGGGGCATCTGGGTTGTTTCCATATTTTGGCTATTGTGAATTGTGCCGTGATAAACATGGAAGTACAAATGTCTTTTTGATATCTTGGGTTTTGCTGTTTAGGATAGATGCCTAGGAGTGGTATGGCTGGGTCATAGGGTAGGTCTATATTGAGCTTTTTGAGAAACCTCCATACTGTTCTCCAAAGTGGTTGTACTAATTTGCACTCCCACCAACAATGGAGAAGGGTTCCTCTTTCCCCACAGCCCCTCCAGCATTTGTTGTTTCCTGAGTTCAGAGTATAGGCCATTCTAACTGGGGTGAGGTGGTATCTCAGGGTTGTTTTTATTTGCATTTCCTTTACTACCAGGGATGTTGAGCATTTCCTCATGTGTTTCTTTGCCATTTTTATATCTTCTCTTGTGAAGTCTCTCTTTAGCTCCTTTGCCCATTTCCTAATAGGTTTATTGGGCTTGGAGGGGCTTAGTTTTTTGAGCTCTCTGTAGATGACAGATATTAGGCCTTTGTCTGTTGCTGTGCTGGTAAATATCCTTTCCCATATCGTTGGCTGTCTTTCTATTTTGGTGGCTATGTCCTTAGCTGTGCAGAAACTTTTTAATTTGTAGTAGTCCCATTTGTCGAGTCTTTCCCCTATTTGTTGTGCCCCTGGGACTCTATTCAGGAAGTTCCTTCCTGTGCCTATAAGTTCTAGCGTCTTTCCTACTCTGTCCTTCAGTAATTTCAAGGATTCAGGCATGACACTCAATTCTGTGTGGCCATTGCTTCCAGGTGATCTAGAACATTATTCCCTATCCCACTTTCATTCCTGAATCACCATGCTAGGCAATCTCAGCATTCTTCCAGAACCTGACAGGTTGCATTTCTAGCTGGTCCCAAAATTCTGTTAGAGTCAAGTACTGTCTCCCTACCTATAAAGAGTCATTTCATTTTGTGGTGGTTGTTGTTGTCAGTCATAGGGCTTGAACTTAGGCCCTGGGTGCTGTCCCTGAGCTTTGCCAATCAATGCAAGTGCTCTATCACTTTGAGCCACAGCACCACTTCTGGTTTCCTTGTGGTGAATTGGAGATAAGCGTCTCATGGACTTTCTTGCCCAGGCTGGATTCAAACCATGATCCTCAGATTTCAGCCTCCTGAGTAGCTAGGATTAAAGGCGTGAGCCACTGACACCTGGCTCTAAAAAAGTTTCTGTTCATCACCCTACTTGCCAATTTAAGTTCCAATTTAAGAAACTGATGTGCAAATTCCAAAATTGCTCCATAGTGAATGAGATATTTTTCCCCTGGGCTGCTCAAGGAAATGAACTAAAAGCAGAAGCTGACCCTTTGGAGCAGGTAAATAACTCGACCTTGGCCCTGACTGTGACCCTGGCCAAGTTAGGAAGTAGCTCACCTTGCCAGGAGGAGGTAGCTCATTCGTTCATAAACAAGGGGAGGAGCGGAATTCCTCCTGACCATCAAAGACTCTCGCTCAGCTCCCTGTAAGTGTCCTTCACACCCAAGGGGCCCAAGTCATGTTATGCATAAAAATCATGGGGCTGGCTGAGTGCCAGTGGCCTCAGCCTGCAATCGTGCTCAGGAAGCTGAGACCTGAGGATTGAGGTTCAAAGCCAGCCTGGGCAGGAAAGTCTGAGAGACTCTCACCTTTAATTAACCGAAAAAAAAAAAAAAGCCAGAAGTGGAGGTGTGGCTTAAGTGGTAGAGCTCTAGGCTTGAACAGAAATGCTCAGGATAGCGCCCAGGCCCTGAGTTCAAACCCCAAGACCAGCACACACACACCCACACGCCCCCCCCCCCCCACACACACACTCAGACTCTGCGGGTATGGTGGGTCTGGCCATCTGTGTCCCTCAGGATGATGCAAATGCTTCTGATTCTTGGACCAGTCTTCCAGGCGCTAGAAACGTGAGTGCTGAAGGGCTCTACCCAAGACAGGGTCAGTGGATTTGCATGATCAGGGGAGCTGGTTACGCCTGTCAGCAAACCCCACCCAGACTGAGCCAATTCCAAATTCCGGGTGCGGTGCTCAGTAAACTGTGTTCTTGGGAAGGATGGCCGCCAAATCCCAGTCTCCACCTGAACATCCTGAACCCGAATCTGCCTTTTGACCAGCTGCTCAGGTGACTGGCGTGCACATTAAAGCCAGAGAAGCCTGCTCTTGAGGACTGTTCCAGAAGAGTCATGACAATCTTGAGTGTCTGAGGCGAGTGACACACTTAAACCTGAGGACTGACTGCTTGGGCCCAGACTGTGTCCATTAGCCTCCTGTTGAAAGGAGTCATGGACCACATTGGCCCCTGATGTTAGCTTCCTGCTTCGTGTGGGGCCTGGCCCTGGGTGAGGGGAGTCCCAGAGCACCCCTCAGGCCTCAGCCCTTCCCAGCATGGCCCCTGATGCCCTGACACTCAGCTCACCAACCAGCAGGTCTTTCATTGACATTTTCTCTTCTTTATTTGATTAGAAGAGTAGTAGATAGATGTCTATCCTTGGAAAGTAAAATCTGAAAGACGAGTCCATTATAATTCAAAAGAACATCACCATTCCTATCTTGATATATTTTCTTCTATGCTTTGTTAGAGTTCTACTTTTTTTAACTTTATGTAGTTTTAAGCTTTAAAAACACTTCATCAACACAGTTTTAATTCCTTTAAATACTTAAATAGTAGACATTAATAAACTTTAAAAATTATGGTAGACATTGTCATTTAATTTTTCTTTCTATGTGTGCAAGTACGGTCTTTATATTCATCTCTTATTTCCTTTGGATAGAGTCCTCCAAGTGTAATTACAGTAATTACTGGGCTAAATGATTTTAATATTTCTAAGGCTTTTGTTATCTATTGCCAAGTTGTTTTTCTGGCAGTTTTAAATAGTTGAATCTCTTGCTTGTATATCAGGGTGCCTATCTCTCTGTACCCTCAAGCAGCTTCTAGTGCTGCTGCTTGGGGAATGTTTGCCAATGTGAGGAGAGATTGTGGGTCGTCATGGTCGCCTCTGCTGGCCAGTCGCTTTATGTGAGGATGCGCACTGGTCTATCTGCACAGTCATTAACTGCAGGGCTGTGATTGGAACCTGTAGGAGTCACAACACCCATAGCACTGGGGCTTTGCTCACTCTGCCTCTGAGAATCCAGTAGCCATATCAGTCTCTTCATGGAGGGTCCACTGAACAATGGAGAGCTTGTCCTCAAGGCCAACCCCAGGCTAGTCTTCACCTGAATCAAGCAAGGCCTATAAGACTTGACTCTGGTCATAGGTAACTACTTCCTAGCCAGCTGCTCATTTCTTACCTAAGGACTCCATAGCTTTATGTGTCAGACAGGCCTTGAAACATCGTATTCAGTGTGTGTGTGTGTGTGTGTGTGTGTGTGTGTGTGTGTGCACACGCATGCATGTGCACTAGTTCATGACACCCATAGCAGGGTGGGGCAGGTTTTGGTGAGGAGAAAAAGCATCAGCCTGTATAACTCTACCAAGTATTCCCAAAGGCTCAGTGTGCTCTGTGTGTTTGTCCTGAGCCTCTCACTAGATTGGAGAGAAGAGCCTCTCTCTCCTCTCTCCAGTACCCAGCCATGTCTCTCTACAGGAATCCTTTTCCTAATCTTTACATTTTAATGACTTTCATCCTTGCAGTGGGGTATTGAGCTAAGGGTTGCACAACTACAGATTTTTTTTCACTCCCTTTGAAAGGAATAATGGGCCTCACTGTAATGGACACTGATTTTAGCTTCCTGCTTCATGTGCTTATTATCTAGCTGCTCATTTCATTCGAGAGCTAGATTTTCTTGCAGGCATTTGTCTCTGAATGTCACTGTCACCGCCTTCTCTCAGCTGTGGCCTTGGCTTGACCTCTTCCAGCTCACATCTCTCTTAGAAGTGGCTGTCACCTGGTGACTTGGGCAGGTTGCTGAGGTAAGTCTGGGATGACGGACACAGGGAATGGGATGGGGTGTCGGCTGGGGGGAGGGGGGCTCCAGTAAAGACAGTTTCTTCATTTGGGAGTAACAACTGGAAAAATGGAGAAGTCACGAGCCTTCAGGTCTAAATGGCAGTCACCAAGGAGAGTCACTCAATAGCAGAGTGTCTTCCTGGCATTAAAGATTATTAGAAATCAACAGAAATGACAGCTGGTGTCACAAGCCCTGTTGCTGTCATACCTCCATCTGGAGGTGGTTTCTGAGACCAGAACAAGGTAGTGACATCTATTTGACTGCCTCTGGTTGGTAACAAAGATGGAGAAAATTGTTGGGATTTGACTTTTTTATTCTATAAATTTAATTCCTAAATGAATATCCAGTACCAAAAGGTGTGTGCATGTGTGTGTGTGTGTGTGTGTGTATGTGTGTGTGCAAGCATATGCATGCAGATACTGGTGCTTGAAACTAGAGCCTTGTGCTCTTGCCTCACTTTTTCACTCAAGGCCAGTGCACCACCACTTGAGCCACAGCTCCACTTCTGGTTTTTGCTTTTTGGAGATAAGAGTCTCTCAGACTTTCTTTCCCAGGCTAGGTTCAACTGCAATCCCCAATCGCCTTCTGAGTCACAAGGATTACAGGCATGAGTCACCAGCACCTGGATTGTTCTGCTATTAAAATACTTTCAAAAATTATTCTAAAGTATTTATATAAACAGATTCGACAGGTCAGTTTATGAGTACAATGTATCTTCATCAACGTCACCCCTTTATTCTTCCACATCTTTCTCAATCCTACCCTTCCCCTCAAAGTTACCTGGCTCCATTTTCATTGACTATTATGACTGAATTCAACCACACTTCCTCTCTCCATTTGTTGGCCTACCCCCAGGCAAAACTATGTTTAGATTTCTGATATTCTTTTGTGTGTATGTGTGTGTGCTGGTCCTGGGGCTTGAACTCAGGGCTTTGACTCTGTCCTTGACCTATTTTTTGTTCAAGGCTAATGCTCTACCACTCAAGCTACAGTACCACTTGCTGCTTATTTTGTAGTTTAGTAGAGATAAGATTCTTGTTGGGGATTATTATGGCCTGGGAAAGACTGCCCTTCCACCAGCCTTGGGACAATAGAAGCCCCTCCCACCTTTTGACCTCTACCCCTTGGGAGGTGAACACGTGTGTGTGCCACCATGATGGGGTTGTCCCTCCCACAAAGGGAAGTTTCGTGATGTCACTTGATGAACGTGACCCCTAGCCTATGACTGACCCTTTGGCCAGCCCCCTTTCTTTCCCGCCATCACTTCTATATAAGTGCCCTTCCATATTAAAGTCTTTGAGACGCATTCCACCACCGCAGCGTGTCCCTGATGCCTTCCTTTTCGCCTCCGCCCTCGGTAACATGTGGGGGGAACTGGGGGGAGGGGAAGCTTCAGCAACCCGTCCTCAACTTAGCGCTTGCCCATGTGAGCACGCCTTTGGCCTTCCGCTGGCGGAGGGCCAGGCTGGGTGCTCTTTCATAGAGTTTGTGGTTACCATTCTCCCCGTGGGGGGAGAAAGGGGGTCCAGAACCCCAACATAAATGGCGCCCGAACGGGGACCGAATTGTACGGCCGAGAAGTTCGGGGTACAGTATCCCCACAGATTTTGCTAAGTAGGGTTTTAGAGGAGGGTCCTGCCCATCCAGATGGGGCAGAAGCATGGAGACAAGACAGGCTCGCGGGACGCGGCGCCAGAGAGTTGCCCCGCCGTGGCGATTTGGCGCCGGGCGGCGGAGGGAGCGGGGCGCGCTTCCCGCGGAAGCATGTCAGTGGAGCAGTGGGGCCGGAGCAAGAGGAATGCGACCCCGGGCTGGGGTCGGTTAGTTCTGCTCTGTGCGCCCCGGGCCAGACGGCGGTCCCGGCACCCGCAGCGGCGCTTGAGAAGCAGTGGGTGGCCGAGCGCCGGAGCGATTTGGCTTGCGCGGGCTGAGCTGAGTACACTGGGCTCTGCGCGGCCCGGGTTCGCGAGCTGCGTGCGCTGGGGCCCGCGTGGCACCAGGCGTCTTTTGCGGTAACATTTCGGCGGCCGAGCACGGCGTGGCGGAAGCGCGGTTCCGCCATGTGGGAAGCTGTGGCATGGCGGCGGCAGAGCGTTGGGGATGGCTGCTGCTTTGGCCAGACTTGTATTTACAATGGCTGGGCTGGAGCCAGTGCGGCCCCAGCCCGCGGATGGATTTAAAAAAAAAAAAAAAAAAAAAAAAAAGCGTGGCGTGCAGTTTAGACCATGGGATGGTGTCCCAGTTGGGGTGCGTGGGCTGCTGCAGCCCGGCAAACTGCTTTATGCCCGCCGATGGTCGTTAAGCTCAGAAATTCGGGTGAGTTGGTTGAATCCTGATTTCTCTGACTTAACACACACGTGGAGCACAATGGGGCGCGCCATATTGGAGGCGGGGCCCCACCCATTCCCCCCAGGTGAGGGGCGTGCCAGGCTTGCCTGGGCTGGCCGATCTCTCTGCAGGTGAGAGAGGCAAGCACCCCGCTGTGCTTGCCTGCACTTTTCTCTCTGTGTCAGCTGCAGACGGGGTTGGAGACAGGAAAGCCTCAAATTATAAACTAAAATGGAATATTGAAAGGAAAACAAAGAGTTTTGATACAGCAATAGGTAATTTGATTGAACTTCCATGTTTACCAGTTCAAGGAGATAAAATCAACTGGAGTTTTCTAGATGGATAAAAGGGTTTGCTTGTCCACTGTGATTTAAAAATTGTCATGTTGGGAGTGTGTAATTAACAGGTTTCCCTTTTGTTTTTTATTCAACCACGTGGTTCTATTATGGGCAAATTAATATCATTTGCCGCTGGAATTCCAGAAAATTTAAATGGCCAATCAAAGCAATTTTAAAGTGCGCTCAGGTATTTTTGTGTGTGTGTGTGTGTGTGTGCGCGCACGTGTGGTTGTTGGTAAGATTTAAAAGCATAACAATAGGTTTCCATCCCGGTGTTCGATGGAGATAAAGGTGCCTATAAAAATTTCCATAAGGTTCAAATATGCAACATGTGGTAAAAGTTCACCAGTATGTTATTTTATATTCAGTGTGTTTCCATAAGGTTCAAATATGCAGCATGTAGTAAAAGCACAATGGTATAAAATCAGCATGTTATTTTATACTCAGTGTGTTAAAAGTTAAGTGTGCATGTAGCCTTAACAACTCTTTGGCATAAATTAAGATTTTACCTTCCCATTTTCTCTCCTGTGTTCTCATAAACTCTCAAGATCAAGAAATTGAGATTGCTTCATACAAATGTGACTATTAACCTCAATTTTCCTGACCCAGGATTAATATACTGCTTTATAGGATACAGGTGGACAGATGTTCTAGCCGCATGGACGGTCGCAGCTCCTGGATAGGAAGATGCCACCACATTCTGTTCCCAAACTGCCTTGTTTCACTACTAATGATTCTTTGCTCTCTCTCCCATTGGAAGCTGCTCAAATGATTTATGAGCCTTGAGTAGGATGTGAATAGTTCCATCTTAACAGTTACTCCAGGTTAAATCACCATAGTTATGTTAGTGGTCACAGCAAGCCAGGTAAAATTTTGGGATTAAGAAAGTCTTTGAATTTTGTGATTAAGAAAGTCTTTTCACCCTGCTTAAACCAGAAGGGCATCGATATACCAGAGCCAGAAGTGCTGAAAAATTTTGAACACCCTAACCAATCTATATAGAAATTTTACAGGCAACCCAGAGCAAGATGTGAGCAAGAGATACCACTACAGCTTTGCCTCGAGTTCCCCATCGCATGGCATGGAACTTGCCAAATGGGGATGAGGGACGCAGCCACTTCCGAGACTGAGGATTCCACAATGCTTTAACCCTTTGCCCTTGGTTGTCATTTATCTGTGTTCTCTTTCACTTGCCAGTGGGATTCAATGGCGTGATTCAAGTTGATGGCATGTAAATCTCATGTTTTCTAAGTGTTATAGCCAAACCTTCACAAGCAGTTTTTGGTCAGTTCTCAACGGGTTACAAATGGATTATCTCTGTGTTTTTTCCTTGTTGCTCAATTGGGAATAAAAAGGGCTTGTAGGACTATGACTCCCTGGATAGTTCAAAGCCAGCCCGGGCAAAAGGAAAAATTTCTCCAAAATCCCACCTCCCAGTTAAACAGCAAAGAGCCAGATTGAGAGCTCAACCACAGAGAGCGAGCAAAAGGCTGAAGCAGCACCGTGACTCAAGTGGTAGAGCACTAGCCTTGAGCGAAAGTGCTCATGGACAGTGCTCAGGCCCCGAGTTCAAACGCGGATGGAAAATTGCAATTCCAGCCACAAACGTTGAAATTCCTGGGACTTAGCCAGTCCAGGAGACGGAAAGGTGGAGTGGAGTGAGAGGAGAATGGTGCCATATTATCCTAAAGGGAGATGCCTTGTTTCACCCTTTCAAAATGGATCAGAGCCGGGAAATCGAGAGAGATAATTCCTGTCCATTTTCTTCTTTTTTGCCAGTTGTATATAGGTGTGTATATATATATTTATTTATTTTGCCTCTGACTGGCTATGCCAAACCAGTTTTCTATCATTAACCACTTCTTTCAGTCGTTTCTCCTTACTCGTTCACTTTACAATTGGGTTTATGCTCCAAAAGGGAACTGTTCCTGGCTTATGCCCAGGGTGTGTTCTATGCCATTCATGCCAACCAGCTCTGAGAACTTGTCGATACTTTGCCTGACCTTTTCAAAAGTGTCTTTTGACAGAATAACATCTCTTGCTGAGATCACCAATGGGGAATTTGCCGTTCACAGTCGTCACCCTAACACAGGCCTGAACCCTGGAGGCACCAGCCTTGGAAATTTCTGGGTATGCCCAAAGACTCAGGGGGGGCTGGAGAAAACCATAGCGCTCTCTGGCCCTAGTGACCATACTCATGGTAATGATGGGGACTTTTTGCCAGCTACACCGGACTGCCAGGCTGACCAGGGGCCCTTGATTTACGTCGCCCCCTTGACAGCAGGAAGTAGCTACAGAAGACGAGACCTCCATCCATACTCCCTGCCTGGTGGCCGCCGGTGTCATAATTTTAAAAAACAAAAGGGGGAGGTATTCCCCAGGATTAATTAAGGATTCCCTAGGATTAATTAAGGATTAGTTATGCTTATGTTAATTATCCAGAAAATTTAAATCATCCCGAATCAGTGTGGGATGGAGTACAGTATATGTGTTTTTCCAGATTGGAAAATTAAACCCAGAGCACCCACTCTGGAGAAATGTTTTCTTGTTTTCTCCAGGAAAAGGAGGACCATGTTGGACTTCTGCTCTCCCATGAAAATATGGAAAGTAGGACTGCCTACGGTAGGAGGCAACCAAGCTTCCTTTCCTTGTCTGCTTTCTAGATTCCTTCTTGAGCATCTCATGGCTCAATGTTTTGCTGTGGCAATACTGCCTACAGCGTCACACAAAGAAACCAAAGGAATTTTGCACCGTGCTTCTCCTTTCCTCTCCCCCTGCTGCTAGACTTGGGGAGTCCCGTTGGAAAGAAAATAGAAGCTGAGGGTATTGACACTCAACCCCAATGTTTTATGATAGAAATGTTTAAAAGGGTAAATGCAAAGGTTTAACACCTTGGCTTCAATGTTTATATAAAAGAATGTTTTACTAATCACTTATGTTTGAGTTATCAGCTACTGTGAACTGCCGGGAATGCCAGAGTTTCAGCTTCTACCTCACCAACAAAAGAGGGCTGCTGTCTGCACCTTCCTGCACTTGGCAGAAACCAGCTGAGGATTCTGACTTCTGGACATAGCCAGATGGATGGACCCTTACCTACCCCTCACCCCAGTTTTGTGGAAGGGGCCCCACAGATCTTATGTCAGCATTTGCCTTATGCCCACACATGCCATGTGTTTGCAGCATCCCCTGCTTATTGAAAAAACAAAAGGGGGAGATGTTGGGGATTATTATGGCCTGGGAAAGACTGCCCTTCCACCAGCCTTGGGACAATAGAAGCCCCTCCCACCTTTTGACCTCTACCCCTTGGGAGGTGAACACGTGTGTGTGCCACCATGATGGGGTTGTCCCTCCCACAAAGGGAAGTTTCGTGATGTCACTTGATGAACGTGACCCCTAGCCTATGACTGACCCTTTGGCCAGCCCCCTTTCTTTCCCGCCATCACTTCTATATAAGTGCCCTTCCATATTAAAGTCTTTGAGACGCATTCCACCACCGCAGCGTGTCCCTGATGCCTTCCTTTTCGCCTCCGCCCTCGGTAACATGTGGGGGGAACTGGGGGGAGGGGAAGCTTCAGCAACCCGTCCTCAACTTAGCGCTTGCCCATGTGAGCACGCCTTTGGCCTTCCGCTGGCGGAGGGCCAGGCTGGGTGCTCTTTCATAGAGTTTGTGGTTACCATTCTCCCCGTGGGGGGAGAAAGGGGGTCCAGAACCCCAACAGATTCTCACAGACTTTCCTGCCTGGGCTGGCTTGGAACCACAATCCTCAGATCTCAGCCTCCTGAGGAGCTAAAATTACAGGTGTGAAATATCAGTTCAAGGCTTGGTATTCCTTTTCCTTGTTACTTTTTTATTTAAACATTTTTATTATCATTATAAAGGTGGTCTACAAAGGGGTCACAGTTACATTGGTATTCATTTTTTTTTTTTTTGGCCAGTCCTGGGTCTTGGACTCAGGGCCTGAGCACTGTCCCTGGCTTCTTCCCGCTCAAGGCTAGCACTCTGCCATTTGAGCCAAGCACCACTTCTGGCCGTTTTCTGTATATGTGGTGCTGGGGAATCGAACCTAGGGCCTCGTGTATCCGAGGCAGGCACTCTTGCCACTAGGCTATATCCCCAGCCCCTGGTATTCATTTTTAAACTTCAAGTTTGTTGTTTAAAGGAGCTACACCATTCCAATCTTCCCCAGAGTATAACATACTTTTCAGTCAATTTGTAATACACACACACACACACACACACACACACACACACACACACATTCAGCTCTGCCATCTTGTATAAGATACTTGAGCATCTGAGAATATGAGTATAGATTTGTGTTCTATACCCAGTCCCTCAGGATACTGTGCACATGACTGTGTATGTGTATGTGTGCACGTGCACATGTATGCATGAAAGCAAAGTAATAAAATAATCTCATCTATTCTTATATCTGTGGGTAGGAAAAGCAACCTGGTTGGATGGATGTGTGGTAGAATGATAATCGTGTCTTTGTTGTGATATTCCAGTTTTTCTATATTAGTTTGCATTTCTATACTTCTGTAATACAGGGAAATAAGGGGAAAAATCAAAGATGGCTGCCAGGAAAAAGCTAAGGCTGAGTTCAGTGGGTGGGGTGTGGTCTATGGAAGGGGGACTTATGGGAAGTTGTGCTCCCAGGGGTGTGGGCTCTGGGCCTGAGGAAGGGCTCGTGCCAAGACCTCGTGTCTCCAGCATCAGCCTCTCAGGAACAATAATGAGATTAATCAGATTTCAAAATTGCCTGGTGAGGCTTTATTAGTTCTTTAGAAATATGCAGGCTGTAAATTTAGGGTGTTATTATATTATTAATAATACAATGAATGGCTTTTTCATCCTGGCTGGGGCTACCAAATCAAGTCTATCAAACACTATAGGTCTTATGTTCTATTTCTATTATCTGAAGGCTGGAGAATAAATTTAAATGGAGAGAATGACAGATAAGATGACCTCTTTCTTACCAATTGTGGCAAGAATTCAGCTCTAAGCTTTGAGAACTGTGTATCCTTTTCCAAGGGGAAAATGAGTGTGAAATTTAGATTCATGTCTAAGGGTTTCTGAAAAGGTTGTAAAATTAGCCTCTTTATGGAGCTGATCCCTCTTTGGGAAATTTTATTGAATGAAATTTAATGGCAACGAGTTTCAGCTGAAGAATTCTTTTCTTTCCCCTGTCGCTTTCCATTGGGCCTAAGCACACATCTGTCTTTTTCTCTTCTATTTCAAAACATGATTTTTCAAATATTGAAGTAATATTTCTTTCTCTTTTAAGATGCTTGTTTCAAGTGAGAATCGAAGGTGGATTTCCCCCCAGCATTTAATCTGTAATTTTGTAGGTTACTCTCATTTGCAGATTTTAGAAAGTGCCTTTTATTCTTCTCGAAGTGTTAAAGCAATTTAGATTAATGGGCCTTGGACTCTTTGATGCCCGTTTTTAAGGCGTTTCAAAATCAGTACAAGAGGATACCCTTTCAGACGTGATAAGTAAAAATCTTGGCAGATGAAAGTCTTTCTTCCCCCTTTTTGTTTTTGCACAAAAGAAATCTTCAGAGCGATGGGAAGCTGCGGCGGTGAGGGAAGCGCTCCCCACGGCAGAGTTCTCCCTTCTCTGCCTCCTCCGGGGATCAGCCCCTGGCAGCTGCTCTGGGAATGGAAGGGGATTAGGGGAGCCTGGGTGGGGCCCGTGGTAAGAGGGCCCATTCTGTGCACCCAGGGGCCGCCATTTCTGTCTCCCAAATAATACATTCGCCAGGCCTGACACCCCACCTCTACTTCAATCTTCCATCAATCTTCCAACACTGAGGAGCAGCTTTGTGTAATGAAGGTGGCCATCCAGGCTCCTCCAGGGGAGGCTGCCTAGCTTAGCCTGAGCAAGGCAGCCAGCGGTGCGAGGCAGGGCCCTCGGAGCCCGGATCTGACTCAGAGTCCTGGGCAGGTCGGCAAGTTTGGGGGCGCAGAACCATGAAGTACATGTGGGGCTACTGGTTACCAACCCTTCCTTTAAGGGCTGTGTTTTTGTTTGTATTGAGTTCAGACTCAACTACTGATCCTTCTGCCTCAGTCTCCCAAGGGCTGGGATTACAGATCTGAGCCATCCTCTCCCGCAAGTTCCTGCACCTGAAAAGAAACCCAGGGAGAGCACTGCAGCCGCAGTTCAGCTTGGTGTGCACTGCTTGTCTCCGTGTGCATTTGGGTCCCTTTGCCTGATTTGTGGGAAGGATGTTATTATGGGCTAGAGCTGGGTGTGGTGGCACAGGGCTGCAATCCCAGTGCTTTGGAAGCCCCGGCCGGCCTGGGCCACATAGTGAGATCATAGCCAACCTGGGAGACACTTGAGCATGCTATCTCAAAAAAAAAAAAAAAGAAAA
Organism: Perognathus longimembris pacificus; assembly: GCF_023159225.1. Taxonomy (NCBI): domain Eukaryota; kingdom Metazoa; phylum Chordata; class Mammalia; order Rodentia; family Heteromyidae; genus Perognathus; species Perognathus longimembris. The sequence continues at coordinate 8,052,608 of NC_063175.1, read as the reverse complement.
AAGAAAAAAAAAAGCCATATATCTCTAATGCCCTTTGAATTGTTAAAAAAAAAAAAGAAATTTAAAAAGACAACTTTCCAGTTCACTTTGTGAAACTAGTATACCATTGACATCTTAAACTTGATTTTAGACATTCAAAAAACAATATATCGCTGGGTGCTGGTGGTTCTAGCTACTCAGTAATTCTAGCCACATAGGAAGCTGAAGTCTGAGGATCTGAGTTCGAAGCCAGCCCAAGCAGAAAAATCTGAGAGATTCTTATCCCTAGTGAACCAACAAAAACCTGGATGTGGAGCAGTGGCTCAAGTGGTAGCACAGCAATTTTGAGCAAAAAAAAAAAAACTAAAGCGCAACGCCAAGGTCCTGAGTTTAAACTCCAGTACCAACACCCCCACCCCCACACAAAGATGGTGTCACTTAGGAATACTGTTACAAAATCACTAGGCAAAATATGATTGAAGAACCATTATTGACAAGTGTAGTTTATCTTATGAATATCACATTGGTTCAATATTAGGAAATTCATTAATGTAGCCTACATCTATCTAAGGAGAAAATCCATGTAGCTATGACCATAGATGTTGAAAACATTTATTCCTGATGAAAACACGAAAAGACTATAGATTTGATGGCTATGTTCTTAACCATAAGAATTATGTTCTTGGTTCTAAAGTGAACGTCTACATGATAGAGATACTAGAGAAATTTCTGTTGAGATCAAGAACGTTGTAGGGAGCTCACTGAATTCAAAACTGTAGTACTGTACTAGATGCTCTAGCCAACAAAATCACACTACAGAGATAAATGTGCACAAATCTGAAAAGAACTAAAATTAGTCCTCTTTTCAGATGCTATAATGCGATACCTGGAAATCCAAGAGAATTCATGATAAACTAACTTCATTGATCAAAATGTAGTAAAGTTTGTAGAATAGAAAACTAGTATATGGAAGCAAACAGTTCTGGTAGAAGGCATGATGGTAGAGAATGTTCTGTTTTCAATAGAAGCAGCAATACAGCAGGCGCTGTTGCTGGTGGACATCTAGAATCCCAGTTTTTCAGGACTAACAGTTCAAGGCCAGTCTGAGCAAAAAAACAAACAAAACCAAGCTATAGAGACCCTGTTTCATCCAATAAGTTGGGTGAGGTGGTCCAACTCGTAGTTGTTATTGCTATGTTGTATAGACCTTCTAGGTTCAAAGCTTTCTGCACATACCTGGCAGAGAGATTAGCCTGGAGCTATTCTAAGCTTACCTCTTCCCCCCGTCACCCTCACAGCAGGCTGGAGAGGCCAGAGGATTGTTCTCCCAGCTCTGCATGAGCCTAGGGAGAGACTGAATAAGACACAAGAGATGTGGCAGAGGGAGCCACTGAGGTTCTTTAACACCTTACCTTGCCTTTCAGTCCATTTCCTATTCTTATAACAAAATGCCCAAGGTGGGGTACTTTCTTTATATAAAGAAAAGCAATCTTTTTAGCTCACAGCTTTGTAGATTGACAGCCCAAGGTTGTGCAGCTCCATTTATTTGTCCTTCTAGCACATCAACTCTGGGGGACACACTCAAATCATATGTAAGCTGGGTACGGGACTTGAGGCCTATAATCCTTGGTACTTGAGAGATGGGGACTAGGGGGACCACAGCTCAAGGCCAGCCCAGGGCAAAAGAAGTTATGAGACTCCATCCAAACCAATGGTGTGGACATCCCACCTACAATGACACACGGCAGGAGGATAAATCCCCAACCTATCTTGAAAATAAACAATATAAGGAAGGGTTGGAGGTGTGGTTCAATAGGTAGAGCACCTGCCTAGCAAGGGTGAGGCTTGAGTTCTGTCCTCAGTAACACAGACACACACATACACACACACACACACTCTTAAAATAGCACCCTGGAACCCTACTACATTGTTGGTTGGAGTGCAAACTTGTACAACCACTCTGGAAAGCAGTGTGGAGGTTCCTCAGAAGGCTAAACATAGAACCCAGCAGCTTCACTCTTGGGCATCTACCAAAAGATTACAAGCAAGATCACACTAAAGCCACCAGCACAACTGTGTTCATCACAGCACAATTTGTCATTGCTAAAATATGGACCCAACCCAGATGCCCCTCAGTAGATGAGTGGGTCAGGAAAATGTGGTACATATACACAATGGAATTCTATGCCTCTATCAGAAAGAATGACATTGTCCCATTTGAAAGGAAATGGAAGGACTTGGAAATAATCATATAAGTGAAGTGAGCCAGACTCAAAGAAACATGGACTCTATGGTTTTCCTCATAGGGAATAATTAGTACATGTTTAGGTTGGTCATAGCAAAAGATCACAATAGCCCAATGTCTATGCCCTTATGAACACATAAGATGATGCTAAGTGAAATGAACTCCAATTTATGGAAACAAGTGTTATATCATTGTTGTAATTATTTTCAACATGCCATGTGAAACCATACCCTTTTTTTTTCTCTCATATTCCCTTCCTGTGATTTTACCCCTGCTATCACTGTATCTCATCTTAGTACTCTGGATACTGTATATAAGTGTGTTAGAACAAAGGAAGGGAAAGGGAATACCAAAATCGAGAGACAAAGGATAAAAAGACAAATGATTCCAAAAGCAATACTTACAAAACCATTTGGTGTAAACTGACTGTACAACTCATGGAGGGAGTGGGAAAAGGGGAGGGGCGAGGTGGGGAAAAATGAGGGAGGAAGTAAGAAGTTGAACAAGAAATGTACTCACTGCCTTAAGTATGAAACTGTAATCCCTCTGTACTTCACTTTGACAATAAAGGAAAAGAAAAAAAGAAAAAATAACACCCTGACAATCTACACTTCCCTTCTCTTCCATCCTCTGGTCACAGATACAGAAGGAAGGCCAGGCCAGACAAGACCTTTGGTGACGAGCCTTTGGTGGGAGTGAGCCTCCCAGGGAAAGGCCAGAGAAGTGGGTGGAGTAATCTAAGGACAGAAATAAAATGTCAGAGACAGAAACGGTCCATAAACGTCAGACAGATTAACAGAAGACGACCGGGGGGAGCACGTGAAGAATCCGAACTGCAGTGAGGGTTGAGTGAGCCAGGAAAAGAAGGACAAAGCAATGGGGTCACCTGGACTGGAGCTCTGGGCCCTGGTCTGCCGTGTCTGGCCTGAGCAGCAGTGTCCACCCAGCCTCCTGCCCTGCGGCCTCCCGAGGCCCCAGAGGACAGGCCAACACAAGCCACAGGCTGCTGGCACTTCAGAGAGAACCTACAAGATCCACTGGGAGATAAAGATGTTCCTCTGTGCCCACACTGGGGGAAACTGAGGCCCTGCTCTCCTAGGAGTCAGTTTCATCAGGGAGGAGAAAGCTGGACACGGGGACTTGGGGGTGTTCCTGATACACCAGTTCAGCCCTTTCCTTTTGGGTCACTTAGAATGTCATAATACGAGCAAACACCTCTTGTGAGCCAGGCTGGGATCAGAACCATTAGCTGGTTTCTCACCACAACCAGTGCTGCAGGCCACAGAAATCATCTTCCTGAGGAACACAGAGCTTTGTTATTGTTGTTTTCATGAAAATCTCTATTAGCAATTTACTTACTTTATGTGACCATACACACGATTTGACAGATGGGAACAGGATTTCTCTGTCTCCGTCACTGAGAATGGTTACTTGTTTGTTGAAATTCAATGCACACCTAGCTACTCAGGAGGCTGAGTAGAAAAATCTGTGAGACTTATCCCCAACTAACCACCAAAAACCTAGATGTGGAGCTGTAGCTCAAGTGATAGAGTACTAGCTTTGATGGAAATAAATAGCTAAGGGACAATGCCCAGGCCCTGAGTTCAAGCTCCAGTACTAGCATTCCAAAAAGGAAAAAAGAAATTTAACGAGTGAAAATAAAACTGCTTTTGGTGCACATACATTATCAGGTAATATATATTCAAAACATCTGCTGAGATACACTTGGTGTGTGGGAACATTATTGTCTCATGGTGGGATACATTTGCCTTCAAAAACATATCATTTCATATTTATGAAATAACTTCACTATCCTGGGCAGGTGCCTCCCCCACAGATGGGGTGAATTTTGTGGCCCCCACCTGCTAAAATGCCACTCGCCATGTGGACTATGTGCCTTGGAGCGGCGCCCTGGGCACAATGGCAGCCGTGGGTACATCTGCTGCATGTGGATGGGGAGGGTCCCCAGTGACCACTCCCATCAGCCTGGCTCCTGCTTGGCCTGAGGACCCCCTATGTCCCCATCTGCTCCACCTGGTGCCCCACCTCTTCAAGCGGTGGGTTTCCTACCATACCAAAGATGCCAAGACAACCAGGTGTGTGTGGCGCTTGCTGCTGACAAGAGGGGTGAGGAGGATGCTTCAAGTCACCTCCGATGCAGGGCCGGGATGCAAACATAACTCCAGCGCCAGGCCTGGCCACAGACACTGTGTGTGCTTGCTCTTCAGTTGCCTTAATGCCCCGGAAGAGAGCTCTGGGTGACCCTGAAAACGTGCCACGCCTAGGTCAGTGCCTTGGTCTCTGTGGCCTTGAAGAATGTACCCACAAACATGGGGGGAGTCAAATAACCGAGATTCATTGAAGGAAAAGATAAGCAGGGCTCCTCCTAGACAAGAGGGGTTCCCAGGGAGGGCACCGCCTGGGGTGTGTGGTGCGGGGATGGGTAAGGGGTTTCTAGGAGACTCTCAAGGTCATCGGACACCCCGCGGGCCCTATCAGTCTCCAGGTCCAGTCAGAGGCTCTGAGCACCCTGTGTGAGCTTGCCATGCACCCAGTAGCCCCTGTGGCTGGGCATTTGCGCCTGCATACAACTCTGGAGTCCAATCAGTCTGCTCTTCACACACAAGTCTCTGGGGGTGATGGTCCATGATGCTCAGGGCCTGAATGTGCAACTTCTCAAGGCCACGGCTTCTCAAGGCTTCTCAAGAACCAACGGAGGTGTGTGTGTGTGTGTGTGTGTGTGTGTGTGTGTGTGTGTGTGTGTGTGTGGTTTCCCCCAATTGCCTAGCCAGGCTCTTTTTCTATAGTCATTGACAGCCCGATATTTTGTTCTTGCCTTCCTTCCACAGAGCCTGGGGTGGGGGGAGGGGGGCAGACAAGGATTGGGTATCTCTAGGAATCCAGGACACAGAACCTCTGGGCTGGGGGTGTGTGTGCAAGTTGAGACCCAGGAATTTATCCCTGACAGTAACCAGGGATCATCTTTCCTCTCCCCTCCCTTCCCCTTCCCTCCCCTCCCCTCCCCTCCCCTTTCCTCTCCTGTCCTCTCCTCCCCTGTCCTTCCCGTCACTTCCCTGCCCCCTACTACCATCTTCCTTTTCTCTTCTTCCTTTCTCCTTCCTTCCTTCCTTCCTTCCTTCCTTCCTTCCTTTCTTCCTCCTTTCCTTCCTGTTTGTCTTCCTTCCTTTCTTCCCCTTTCTCATTCTTTCTTTTGTTGTTTTTTTGTGTGTGCTAGCACTAGGGCTTGAACTCAGAGTCTAGTGCTGCCATTTGGCTTTTTCCACTCATAACTGGTACTCTACCACTTGAGCCATGCCTTTACTTCTGGCTTTTTGCTGATTAGTTGGATGTAAGAGTCACAGATTTGTCTGCTCAGGCTGGATTTGAACCCACCTCGGCCTCCTGAGTAGCTAGGATTGTAGGTGTGAGTCACTAGCCTGGAGCAGAAGCCATCAGTTCCGTTTTGTGGATCATTGATGAGGAGAACACTGCCACTAACACTGACAGTATATTTCCATATCACTTCCAGCTTTTTTTCAAAACTATTTTGAAAGGTGTATTTTGGATTCGATAGTCAGAGATTCATCATGTCATTCTTCTCCTTGGGCAAAAAAGTGGAATGTATTGGTTTTAAGGTGTTCCTAAATCTCCCTGTTCGGTGTTCACAGCTGGGTGAAATCTCCTTGAGGTGAGGAGCTTGAGCCTGTGTTCTCCGCTGTTACCGGGTCCCTGGACAGAAAAGGGCGATGGGGAGGCAGGGGAGGAGCGCCTGAGCTGGGACATGGTGGATAGGCACTGGGCATCTGTGTGGGGACCAAAGGACCAAACAGTGCAGTGAGCACAGTGACAGAGCTTGGGTTGGCCATAAAGAGACCTGTGCCAATTGATTGATCAGGCCGTAAGCAACCAAGTTGGTTGGGTTTGGGGTTTTGTTCTATTTTCCAGGCTGGACAAAAATCACAAGGGGAGGCAGGAGGTAAGGTTATCAGAGGTCAGAACCACGTGGGCTTCTCTGGATCCCCAAGTTTAGAACGCCACACCTCTCTGGGTTACCAAGCATCCATTTGTGTGATGAAGGGGCATACAGTTTGGGGGTGGGAGCGGTTATTGAAGGGGGGAATGAAGACTTAAACGTAAGCCCCATTTTCAGGCAGCCCCCGTTTTGTTGTCTGAGCAAACCCAGGGCAAGCTTATTAGGGCTCAGCCGGTCAAGAACTCTAACCGCCTGGGAATGCTTAACTCTAACTGCCCCCAGAATGCCTCGGGCCCTGAGCCAATCAGATTTGTACCCGTATTCTAATCTTGCTTGCTTAAACACCTGATTGTTGTAACTTTGTTTTTTGTCTTTATAAGCTCTGTGCAATCGCAGCTCGAGGCTTCCTCCTAACCTCCGCTGTGTCGGTGGGCAGGACAAGGCCCAGGCTGCGGCCCTGCTTGAATGGTCTTGCCTTGCTATTGCATTTCGGAACGTCTGAGTCTCGGTAGTCTTCTTGGTGGTGGTTTCGCGACTTGGCATAACATTATGATTGCTGCCTTTCATACGTATGAGCTCCCAGAACCTATACTTTAAAAATCTTTCATGAGAGGATCTTGCTGTAAATAATTTGGAATCATAGTAGCTGGGATGAGGGAGTCTTAGTTTTCCTGTTATTTATTTGTAGGTAATATTTACAAAGGATCAGACTACCCAGAGATAAGCTGTATTGTTTACTAGCCACACAGAGGCTTAGAAATGGAGAAGAAGTTGTTCATTGAAGTTCCAGCCTTAGGTGGATGGATGGTGCATGGTTTCCGCCCTGGCCCCGGTGTTGGGGCTCAGGGCTAATCTCTGAGCTGCCCTCCTGCCTGCCCTACAAACTCTTCCCCGTTTGAACCACAGCCAGTTCTTTTGCTTTAGTTTGTTTATCAGATAGCTCCTTGTGCAAGGAAACTGAGACATGTGTTAGTACAGAGTATGAAAAATATGTTTAAGCAAATGTTTTTTTAACCTGAAGTGGAATGACTGGTTAGATATGAGAAAGGAAGAAAGGATGGAGGCAGGGCGTAAGAAGGCCGTAGAAAGCGTGTGAAAGAAAAATTATGGCAAAGGATGGCTAAGCTCAAAAATTAAGCTCTGTGTGTGTGTGTGTGTGTGTGTGTGTGTGTTAACTTTTGTTCTTATTTTGACTAGGAATTTTGAATTATTTCTGACAAGTTTGCTAGAATCAAATTCTAACTTTATCCTTTTAACCAGGAACTAATTTGGGGGTGTTCCAGAAGAGACCCTGAAGCGTCTGAAAAGGGCCTAAGTGACTCCATCTTAAAAATCTAAGCTTGCTCGCCCCTAAATCAGGAGGTTACACAGAAAGCCTGCACAAAACATTTTTTGAGAAAAACTGCTGAATGTCTCAAATGAAGGATGTGTTAGATATAAACAGAGATTGAAGTTTAACTTTAGGAATGCGGTTTAGCCCTCTGCTAACAGAGTTTTACTATAGCCCTCTGCTAACAGAGTTAACTATGGCCCTCTGCTAACAAAGTTAACTATAGATAAGATTAGCCTATTTCCCTCTGCTTGCTTAGTGTGATGTATTGCTAATCAAACATATGCCTGACTGTGTGGAAGTTTCCCCAGATTGCTTAAGAGTTGTTTCATGATATAAAAAGACTGTTAGATTGTGACTCAGGGCCTCTGAGTGTCATCAGCAGAGGTCCGAGCTAGCTCGCAATAAATGCCTCTTTGTTGTTTACATAGGTCTTGGTCTCTGGTGGTCTTTTCGGGGGTCCTGAATGCAAGCATAACATCTGAAGGAGGGAGAGACTAAATTAGACCTCGCCATGCTATATGAGAAGAATTGTTCAGCAGTAACACTGAATCTCCAGTTTTGTTTCTTTGAATGTATTAATGGAGTCAAATTTGTATGAAGTTGATAGAAACCTAATAGTACTTGAAAGCATAGGTCTCAGCCATCCCAGAGGACCATGCGGAGATAATCACAGGCAGGAGAAGAAGGTTCATAAGGAGGTTTATTAGTGGGGCCATAGTTCCCATGGGAGATGGAGCTACATGGCGTCTGCACCTTATCCAGGTGGCAGCTTGTCTCTCTGGGGGTAAAGGGGAAGTAGTTAGGTAGTGAGTGGGAGTGGCTCATTAGGTTTGGGTGGATCTGGGGGCTAGTGGGAGGAGCTGAGGACCTGAGGCTAGGGAAATGCTAACATTCCCCCGTTTGTTGTTTATTAATAACAGAGGAGGGGTACCAGGCTGGGAGTATGGGTGGAGGTTGTTTCTTCTGGAACTACTTCCTGCTGAAAAGGGGCGAACTAGTCAGGGGTCCCTGATTCGTCATTTGGCCTGGTACCGTCCAGTTTGGTTGGTAAAAGTCCTCATCATTTCCACGAGAACGGTTATCAGGACCAATGGGTATCATGGTCTCCTCTGGCTACCTCCTGCACCTTGGGCACATCAAAGAGTCACTGGGGCTGGGGTCTTCAGGATCCAGATCTGTGCTGGGCAGAGCAGTGTAGTAAGAGGATGGCCTTGAACTGCAAGTTCCCAGGTGGCATCCTGGGTGAAGGATGTTATCCTGTTAAAAGAGACTTGAAAAGGGTCAGGCAAAAGGCTGACAGTTCACAGGACCAGTTAACATGAACGACATGGGAGGGAGAACATACCCTGGGCACAAGCCAGAAAAGTTCCATTTGGAACATAAACTCAATTGTGGCCCATTACAAGGAAGGAGGAATAACTGGACTGGGGGCAGGAAGGAAGTGTTTAGGAATAGTGGACTGGTTGGGAGTAACCAGTCAGAGGCTATATATATATATATATATATATATATATATATATATATATATATATATTAACAAAGGCAAGAATGCAAATTTCTGTCCAGATGGAAAATGGACCGGTATGCACATTAGGTGGGTAAACAACTATTCCTCTTGATCTCCCGGCTCTGATTAATTTTGGAAGGGCAAGTTTAAATTGACTCCATTTAAGATGAGACTTCATCTCCTCTTACTCCTCTCCATGGTTCATGGGATTTGAACTCAAGGCCTGGGCACTGTCCCTGAGCACTTCTGCTCAAGGCTAGTGCTCTACCACTTGAGCCACGATGCCACTTTTAGCATTTGGCTGGTTCTCTTGAGCCAAGCTTCCTGCCTGGCTCTTTGCTGGTTAGTTGAGAGATGGAGTTTTAGAGGGATATATACTTTTTTTTTTGGCCAGGCTAGCTCTAAACCTCCATCCATGGAGATTCCGGGCCTATTTTCCCCCTCCGTGTGTTCCCCTTTCGCTCTCACACAAGCCTCTGGCCAGTAGGAAGTAATGCGGGAGCGAGGGCCATGGGTAAGCTCCGGACCGGTGTGGCCGCGAGAATGCCCTCCCCCCCCATACTCGCCAAGGAGGCCAGGGATGCGTGGACATCTCGGAGTAAGCTTCAGGAGCTTCCCAAAGTTTTATTCAGGGGAGGGGTTTATATAACAGTAATGACAAGAAGAGGAGGGACTAACTGGGTATTAACGATTGGCTAATGAACTGTCCATCACGGTGATGTCATGGAACTTCCCACAGAGGCGGGGATCACAGTCCCCCCAGCACCGGTCCCCTGGGCTCAGGCTGGTGCCATGGTGGCACAGGTGCTCGCAGATGGAGGGCGGGGCTGGCTTGGGCCGACTTTCCGGTTCTGGACTGGGGGGTGGGGGTGGGGGGTGGGGGGTGGCTAATAGCCAAGCAACCCCAGGTCTTAAAGGTATAGCCATCCCCGAATATATATATATATTTTTTTTTGGCCCGGGCTGGCTTTGAACTGCAATCCAAGGAGTCTTAGCCATAAAAGCCCTTTTTATTTCCAATTAAAGCAACAGGAGAACAATAGGAGTAGAGCTTACCTGTAACTTGTTGAGAATTGACCAACAAGTACTTGCCAGAGTTCTGATGTAAAACTTAGAGAACAGCAGACTGAATGAGATCCATGTGCCATCAAATCAAATCATATCATTTAACCTTACTGGCAGGTGGAAGAGAACACAAATGAAAAACAAGAGGGCAAAGGGATGGGACAATGTAAAAGTCTCAGCTTCAGCGGATCCAAAGTGGCTGTGTCTTCCATCCCGAATCAGCAGGCTTTGTTAGTCATGTGTGATGGAGGCAGGCAGGAGATGGGTTGGATCTGGGTGAGGCTGTAGTGGCATCTCCAAGTCCCCTGGATAGATTGTCACACCTCCTGCTGGGTTGCCTGCAAATTTCTACACAAGACTGGTTAAAGACATTTGAAATCTCCTAGTATTCCCTGGTTGCTTACTCTGGGTACTATGGCTTTTGTAGGCTGGTACCCTACTGGTTTAAGCAGGGTGACAACTTTAAAAGATTTTAGAAATCCACACAGACCAAAGGCCAACCAAGTCTGCTCTCTGCAGCAGCCATGACAGTTTCTGAGACATGGAGGGGGGAGACACCAATGCTACCCCAATGCAACTCTGTGGCCACTAAACACAACTCTGATGGTTTTAACCTGGGAGTAACTCTCGGTTGCAACTCTGTCATGATAGGCCTGCTATGAACCCAACTCTAACCTGGGGGTGGGGTAGAGCCAGGGCAGGAGCGCTCTGGGCCTGTCAAAATCTTCACAGGAAGATCACCAGTGACTCCTAGATTTCCTGAGCAGTTTTGCAAGAGAGAGAGAGAGAATAAGGAATCACTAGTAGTGAAACCAGGCAGTTTGGGAGCAGACTGTGGAGGCAGCTTCCTGTAGCCACAGACCGCCACAGTCCACGCAGCTAGCACACATATCGACCTGCATCCTATAAAGCAAAATATTAATCCTAGGTCAGGAAAATCGAGGTTAGCAGCCATACTCATTCCAAAATTACTCTGGTCCCTTGATCTTTTTTTTTTTTTTTTTGCCAGTCCTGGGGCTTGGACTCAGGGCCTGAGCACTGTCCCTGGCTTATTTTTGCTCAAGGCTAGCACTCTGCCACTTGAGCCACAGTGCCACTTCTGGCCGTTTTCTATATATATGGTGCTAGGGAATCGAACCCAGGGCTTCATGTATACGAGGTGAGCGCTCTACCACTAGGCCATATTCCCAGCCCCATGGTCCCTTGATCTTAAAGAGTTTATGTCTTTGGCTTGTGATTCTTATTAAGGTTTACGGGTCCAACTAGGATAATTAGCACTTTCAAATATTAATCACTGAACTAACCATATCATATTGTAGACAATAGCTGTACTGTACTATAGAAAAGCAGAACTAATTTCCCCTATGTTTTTCTGAGCCTTCCCCTGCACTTCCCTGGTCTCTAGTTGACTTCTTTTCTGTTCTGTTTACTGTATGGAGCTGACTTTGGAGTTTCCACAGCTGTGTGAGATCATGTGCGTGTCTTTCTGTGTCTTGCTGACTTCACTTGACATAACGTCTTCCAATTCCATTCATCCATGTTGCTGCCAAAGACTGGATTTTATCCCTTTCATGGCTGAATAATACTCCATCGTGTACGGAAGTACATTTTCTTTATCCATTCACTTCTTGGTGGAACCCCTGGTTGATTTCTCAGATCTCAACAACCTAAGTAGCTTGGATTATAGGCGTGAGCCACCAGCACCCAGCTGCTACTGCTGTTGCTCCTCCTCCTCCTCCTCCTCCTCCTCCTCCTCCTCCTCCTCCTCCTCCTCCTCCTCCTCCTCCTCCTCCTCCTCCTCCTCCTCTTCTTCTTCTTCTTCTTTTTCCTTCTCCTCCTCCTCCTCCTCCTCCTCCTCCTCCTCCCTTCCTCCTCCTTCTTCCTGAGCTCCTAGTTGCAGGTCTTGCATTGATGTCCTTGTTCTGTTTCTGAGGATCCATAAGTGTGTGTATAGACCAAGAGCATCAGGATCCAGTTTTCATTCTTCCTATGGAAGCCTCCTTTGAAGGGCACCATTTATGAAGCAAACAGTCCTTTCTGCAGTGCTGGTTCTTGGTGCCTTTGTCAAATCTGTTGGGCTGTGGTTCTGTGGATTAATATTTGGAATGTCTCTTCTGTTTGCTCCGTGTGTCTCTTGCCACACCAGTATTGTGCTGTTTGGGTTACTATAGTGTTCAGTATATTGATATCAGCTCTCCTACAGCTCCATGGTTTTGTTTATTCATTTTCTCAGGATTTTGTTGGCTATTCTGAAACTTTTATGGTTCCATTTGAATACTAGGAATAGCTTCTTATTCTTTTTCTTTTTTTAAGAAAAGGAACTAAAGTTTTATTAATTTTACCAGGCAAAAAGAGGACAATCAATTGTAATGGCAAGGAACAAAAATGCAGTCTTTTTTTTTTTCTTTCCCTGTGGACAGGAGGACGAAGCTTTATGGAAAATTCCAGCAGCATGGGCTTCTGGACGAGCATGCCTTGAGGCTGGGAACACTGACTTCCTGGAGTGTTCGTGTTGTTTTCCTGAGCTGCCTTCTTTGTGACAGATGCCATTTCTATGCTGCTGGGATTGGCTGTGGAGCTACGGGTTGCTTTGGGCAGTGTGGTCATCTTAACAGCATTCATCTTTCCATCACTTGTGTATCCTCTCTGATTTCTGCACTTCGTAACTTGCTATGGGATAGAAAATATAATGCAAGTCAGAAAACAATATTTGCATGGGGACGATTTAGAGAATGGCAGCTCTTGAACCCCACTGAAAGGGACTATGGCAGATTCTCACTACCTGCGCCGCAGGAAAGCTTTGAGGCTCTAACTGTGGGTCCAAACACCCACTGGAAGCCTAAGGCAAAGTCTGCTGAAGAAAAATGTCCCCCAAAGCAGATAGCATCTTAGGATGTGGACTTGTTTTTGATGTCAGAGCAAGTCTCTCTAAATAGGGTGAGTCTCTCAGGCTTCTCAATCTTCCTGGTGCCTCCTGCTAGGCTTACACTAGCAAACAGACTTCTAGACACCTGATTGCATTTACTACCTGATTGAATCTAACCATTATTGAGTGTACTCAGTTACCATCTGAACACAGATGAGTCTGCAGAGGCTCATATGCATAAATGGGTCGGGTTCTGTAGCCCTGAGGCTAGTTTCCCTGACTGTGGGGTAGCTGTTACCCATTGCCTATTGACTGGCTAGGGTGTAGCCAATTACATTTTCTGTGCCTTCCTATAACTGCTCTCTGATCTCTTTGGTACTTAGGAGTTTTGTGACTGCTCTGCTTCATATTGTTGTTTTTGTTGTTGTTTTGCTCAAATAAACTCTAATAAACTTAATTGGCTAAAGGATATTTTTTTCTTTATCGCAGTATCTAGGATTTGGTGAATCCTTAGCCTTTGAGTTATATTTCTAGGTGTGAGACAGGCAGTTCTTTCTCATTATCACTTTATGATGTTTTCCTTTAAGTCCTGTAAAGAACTCAGCTGTTGTTTTGGAACAAGCACATAAAGTTTGTGATGAGAATGGTTTGCATTGGTAATATCAAACACATGCTCTGTTTGCTGTCCATGTCCATTGCATACATTTATTTTTTTTATTACAAGGTTAAATCCTAGGGTATCATTTTTAAGGATACTTAAAAATAGCAATGAAACTCACCATGTGTGGTACTAATAATGTCCACTAAAGTGGCAACCACCTGAAATATTTGAATCAAGTGAGCTCACACATGGTTGACAACTACAGCAGCTTGTCATCCCTGTCACCCGCTTGACAGTGACTAAGAAACAAGCCCATCAGAATCCTCAGATGTGATCTCAGAGCCGACTCACCGTCACACACAAATACGTCTCGAGAGAGACTCCATGAGTGGGAAGAGCATGAGTGGGCCCAGCTGGGGACTCCAAGCATGGCCAGTGCCCAGACCTTTCTCATCCCAGAGACGATGAAGCTGCGTTTAGAGTGGACCTCCACTCTGACCCTCACCAGGAGATTTCTTTTTTTTTTTTCTTTTTTTTTTGGCCAGTCCTGGGCCTTGGACTCAGGGCCTGAGCACTGTCCCTGGCTTCTTTTTTGCTCAAGGCTAGCACTCTGCCACTTGAGCCACAGCGCCACTTCTGGCCATTTTCTGTATATGTGGTGCTGGGGAATCGAACCCAGGGCCTCATGTATATGAGGCAGGCACTCTTGCCACTAGACCATATCCCCAGCCCCAAGAGATTTCTTTTTGAGGGGTGCTAGTACTGGGGCTTGAACTCAAAGCCTTCAGCTCTCACTTGGCTTTTTTCACTCCAGGCTGATGCTCTACCACTTGAGCCACAGTTCAACTTCCAGCTTTTTTTTTATTTATTAATTAAAGAGTTTTATGGATTCATCTGCCTGGGTTGGCTTCGAACTACAATCCTCAGCCCTCAGCTTCCTGAGCAGCTCGGATTCCAGGCAAGTGCGAGCAGCACCTGACTCTCGGTGACTTTTAACTGGCCGTGAGGTCCCAAGGTTCCTGGGAAGAAGCGCTCCTCGCACAGGGCTGGAGAGCTGACCTGTCCTGCGGCAAAACCGTCCAGAGAGTCATGCGGCTCCGTCTCACTGTATCTACTGCCCCGGGAAGGAGATTGTCCTATCCCTACTACGGGGCGCAGTGTGGGAGGGAAGTGCCACAGATGCTCCCATGCTGAGACACCCCAGAACACAAGAGCCCCGTGCTCCTGGGGTGCCAGCCCTTAGATGTGCAATCTTCTATTCTCCAATTACCACTGCACCGGGTGGGCAAATGGCCTTCAGGGGCGATGCCTGGGTATCGGGTCCCGCAGCCCTGTGCACACCCGGGTGTCTCAGCTGAGGTCCGGGATGAGCCCTAGGCCACATCTAGTCTGACCTGCTGTTCCCTGCGGGCCCCACTCCTCAGCCTCAGTACACAGCATGGGTGGTGCTGAGCCCTGTGGCTGGGGCTAGGTGATGGGGGCTCCTGGGTTGCCTGCTCAGGAGTGCCCTGAGGTGGAGACGGGTGGGGAGGTCTGCATTCACGGGTGCAGAGGCCCCTCTCAGCAGTTGCAAACTGGAGGGAGCTGCTGGCACTCTGGCTGGCTGGCTGTCCTGGGAAAGTGGGAGAAGGCTTGGGTTGGAGCGGCAGTCAAGGCAGGGCCTGTATCATCAGGAGCAGGAGGCAGGGCGTTGGGGAGACTCCCGCTTGGCTAGGACGGAAGGCGCTGTCTCTTTCTTCCCATGTCACCAGCTCTATGCTCCACTTCTCATTTTCCGGCTCCTTTGGAGAGACTACATGGACAGCTTTGTCTTCTTGCTGTCAGGCTGTGCGTGGAAAACATCCAAAGCAGACAACTAGCTTCGTAGTTGCAGCCCTGTCAAGGTGGGAGGGATGGTGTGCTCAAGCATTGCAGCTGGATTCTGAAGAACTTTGGATTTTCAGCTTTGGGGGAAGAAATGAATAAAGGGAGTCTAAAGGTGAGCTTCAGGGATTCCCATGAGGCTGAACATATTTATGAAATGACAGGAGTTCAAACCCGAGATCTCAGTGGACCAGTGACCCTGTCACCCCATAGTTACACATCCTTTTACATAAAAGAAAGCTCATTTGACTTTGGAACTTTGCTTTTCATGTTGTTGTTAGAGCTCATATTGCTTGGGTCTTTTGGGAGGATTTACTGAGACCATGGTGGAATCTAATGGTGTATAGATACTGAGAAATGCAAGTTAGATATAAAGGAGACAGCAGAAGGGAAATATCAAGATTGCAATATAAGATGAAAACAAAACTCTGTAGTCAAGAGCAACATTATTTATAATAGCTAAAAATGGAGACCATCAAAGGATCCATGTGTGAATGAGTAGATAAATAAAAAATCATATATGTACATATATATATACATACACACACATATATGAAGGCATATCGTTCACCCTTATAAAGGGAGGAAATACTGAGTCAGGGTACACCATGAGGGCCTTGTGCTAGTGAATCCAACTGCCAAAGGACAGATAGTTAAATTCATAGGGGCAAAGTGAAATAGTCATCTTCAGGCTTTGGGGAAGGGGTATTGTTGTTTAATGGATGTAATGTTTCAGTAAGGGAGGATGAATGTTCTAGAGACGGAAGGTGGCAATGGTTGTGCAACAGTGTGAATGTGTTGAATGTCACAGAATAGCAAACCTTAACTGGTTATAAAAAGTAAAATTAGACTTATGTTTGGTTCCCTCTCCCCTCAAAAAAAAAAAGTCTGGAAGTCAATGTTAAATTGCAGGTGTGGCCCCGAGCCCCGAGCTGTCCTCAGTGGGTGACAGACTTGTCCATAGCTCTGCCGCAGGCAAGTCAGACTTTCTCCTCGGGAGTGAGGGGCTCACCTGACTTGCAGAGCAAGCTACTTGGGTGTAATGGCCACTTAAGAGCCGACAATTAAAACCAACACCTATTACACGGTCATTTAAACGCGTGACAATTTGCTAATGCTTTTATTAGCTAATAGGATTGGAAAGAGAGGTGAATGATATTAAATTGATGTGCGTACTTTAACATGAGGGTAATAACCGATAAATTGGTGTTTTATGAAATAGAGACATTGAGTTCGCATGAGGATGAGCAGGGAGTGGAGTGAATGGACACAGACCTGTCATTAAGTCATTAGATGAGCCGAGTCTTCTGCCTCAGTGTATGCTGCACGTGCGCGCGCGCACACACACACACACACACACACACACACACACACACACGCACACACACTTCCAATAAAGTTGCAGCTCCTGGAAAATCTCTTTGGCCTAGTGAAGGCTTTGCTTGCCAGCCAAGATCCTCTCTGGGTTGGATTACTTCTGGGAGAAGCACCACAGCAGGCCCAAGCACATGTCGTCTTGCAAGGCGGGCTGGAGCAGGCCCAGGAGGGTCAGCACGCCGTCCCTGCCGGCTGGAGTTCCAGCACAGTACTGACTGGCAGTGAGGAAGGGGATAGATCTGTTTAGCTCTGGGCTGATTTCGTATGTGGCTGGCTCACACTCCTGGAGGCCCAGTTCTGCTTCTGTAAACAGCTTGCTTAACTTGTTCGTGGCTTGCTCTACCCCCTGCACCCACCCCCCACATCTGTGCTATGCTTTCACCTTTATAAACCCCGGCTCGAGGACTGTTAGGGGTCACAGTTTCAGCTCCCGAGTCTGTGCTGCGTCCCTTTATTTGCTTCCCCAATGAAGCCATCTTTTGGCTTGAGACTGTCTGTGCGTGGTGTACGCTTGGAGGGACGGGGAATCCCCTCCCTCAGACCCTGTAACGTCTCTGGTTCAGGAGCTGGAACACCTGGGTACATTGTCTCCTCTCCCAACGTGATCTTCCTGTGGCTGGATGCGTTGCAGTGTGAGCCCCAGAAGTTCATGTGCTGCAGACTTGCTCCTCGGGGGCCTGTGTGGAGGGAGGGGCAGCCTCGGGGAGGTGGCCAGGCCATTGCTGACCTCACCCTCAGTCTTACGAGCCCAAGGAACAGTTCTCTGGCCCAGGGAAAGGGATTCCCGGTGGCCTGGCCGCGTGGATTAGCTGGATCCCAGGAGACCAGGTTGTTGTAGTGCAAGGCCTCCGGGGCGCTTGGCTCTTTACCTGACGCTTCCCTGGTGCGTTTCTCTGCCTTGTGATGATGCAGCCAAGGTGGTTCCACTTCAGGCCCTAAAACCATGAGTCTTAGAAACCTTTTCAGAAAGCCACCAGGGTCCGGGTTTCTGTGACAGCCTCGTCCCCTGGACGCACACAGGTCCCAGTCAGGATGGTTGTGGCCAAGCGAGTTTCTCACTCTTCCTCCTGCCAGGAGCCTTTTCCATCTCCACCTCTCTACCTCACCCCCAGGCTAGGCTTGGTCCTGACTCTGAGGTCCTAAGGGGTTACAAGCCTGGCCAGCACAAGATCCCCCCATCTCAGAGGAGACTGGCCTGTCATTAGGGGGGCCCAGCTGCCATTTTAAGGGTGAACAAACATCGTCCAGGGTGTGTGCTCATCTGGGAGGAAATGGGGCTGCTGCTCCCTTCTCTGTGCTCAGCAGGGCTGGGAGAGGCAGGCTCAGGTGTGGGAGGAAAGATTTCACTCAGTGGGGACCTTTGTGTTTTATTGTTTCAGTACTGGGGCTCGAACTCATGGTCTGAGCACTGTCTCTTAGCTTTGTTGTACAAGGCTTGTGCTCCACCCTGAGCTGCAGCTCCATTTCTGGATTTTTTTGCTGGAGATAAGATTTTTAGTTGGACATAAGAGTCTCCCAGACTTTCCTGCCATGGCTGGATTTGAACTGAGCTCTTCAGATCTCGGCCTCCCGAGTAGCTAAGATGACAAGCATGAGCCTCTGTGCCCAGCAGCATTGGCCTTTTGAGGGCAAGGCAGCCTCTGCCCTGGCACTGGGACCTGGGAAAGGAGGGCAGAGTGAGGAAGCACCTGAGCGAGTTGATCAGATACAGAAACGAAGACCTGCCCATGACCAAGCCGAAAGTCAGGTGGCTGCAGCTGCAGCGGAGACCTTGGGAGCGGGCCAAGCTCCCACTGGGAATCTGGGAAGCATATGGGTGAGCTGACCCGAGTTCGAGTCCTGCCAGCACCTTGTTAGCTTCAAGGAAGCTACTCACTGCCAGTTCAGGGTTGTCTCCCTATGCGATGGGGCTGATAAAATTGCCGTCATTGTGGGGTGAGGGGAAGTGCCCTGGTCCTCCATTGCCTGGGCTATAGAGAATATATGTGGCCCACAGTGAGTCTTTTCAGTGCTAAGATCAAGGAGCAGATTTAAAAAATCACTTAAATGGAGTCTGCAGTGGTAATTATACCTTCATTCTATTACTTATACTAACGGCAAAGGGGAAAGGGTATTGCAATATTGCCTTAATGAACCAAGAAGAAGCCTGCTTCAATTGCCAAGTGCAGCACTCAGGCTTGGGTTATTTTTTTAAATTATTTTTTGTGCCAGTTCTGGGGCTTGAACTTGGCATCAAGGCACCATCCCTGAGCTGTTTTTGCGCAAGGCTGCTGCTCTATTACTTGAGCCACTGCTTCACTTCTGGATTTTTGGTGGCTAATTGGGGATAAGAGTCTCAGGACTTTTCTGCCCAGGTTGGCTTTGAACTGTGATCCTCAGATCTCAGCCTCCTGAGTAGCTAGGCTTCAGGTGTGAGCCACGGTGCCTGTCTGTGGCTCAGCTGTCTGTGTTGGCTCCCAGGGCCTGGGGGCCCCGCTGGTCCATGGAAATAGCTGGAGGAGCCAGGAGTCTGTGCTGCCATTGCTACTCAGATGCGGTCAGTAAGACCAGTTTCCTCCGAAGCTTGTCTATTGCAGTTAGTTATATTAACATTTCATTTCCCAACATTTGTACTTTACCCATGTGGCAATCTTTTGGTGAGTAGAATTTCTTACATTTGATCACCACAGCAGCTGTATTTGGCATTCACATAGCTCTTAACTTCTGCCATCAATCACGGTTTCCTTTTCTTTTCTTTTTTGGTAGTACTGAGGTTTTAACTCAGGACCCTGTGCCTGCTTGACAGGTACTCTACTGCATGAGCCATGGCTCTAGCCTGACCTTTTGCTCAATATTTTGGAAATGGAGCCTCCCAGACTTTTACTTAGTCTGGCACTGAGCCAGGATCCTCCATATCTCCCCGTCCTGGGCAGCTAGGATTGCAGGCCTGGACCATGATTCCCCATATCTCCATCTCCTGAGCAGCTAGGATTACAGGCCTGGACCATGATTCCCCATATCTCCATCTCCTGAGCAGCTAGGATTGCAGGCCTGGACCATGATTCCCCATATCTCCATCTCCTGAGCAGCTAGGATTGCAGGCCTGGACCATGATTCCCCATATCTCCATCTCCTGAGCAGCTAGGATTGCAGGCCTGGACCGTGATTCCCCATATCTCCATCTCCTGAGCAGCTAGGATTGCAGGCCTGAACTGCTGGGGCCTGGCCCTGTTTTATTTTGTATCATGCCACATAACTTGGGAAAGCAACAGGGAGACACTGCCATGAAAAAAGGGTCACCATTGGCCGAGGCTCACTTAGTTTTATTTCTATTTGGCAAGAGACAGTGAGTAGGATAAGGAAGAAAATGTGTCTTGTTCTTTCTCCAAGTACACTTGATAAGCACCCAGTGAAACTGGGCTGCTTAGGAGCACACATGTCAGAAATGGTACATTTAGAGTCCTACAGTAGAAATCCCCAGTACATGACATAGTCATGTTAAAATGGCCCCGCAGCCCCGTACTGGTGGCTCATGCCTGTAATCCTAGCTGCTTCAAGGGGCTGAGGTCTGATGACTAAGGTTTGAGGCCAGCCAGGGCAAGAAAGTCTGTGAGAGTCTTACTTCTAGAGAACCAGAAAACAAGACAGAAGTGGCACCGTGACTCACGTGGTAGAGTGCCAGCCTTGAGTGAAAAGAGCTAAGGGACAGTGCCCAGGATCTGAGTTTGAGTTCAAGCCCAGTACCAACACACACACACACACACACACACACACACACACACACACACACACACACATCTATGCCCATGAGCTTTCATTGACCAAACCAGAGCAATAGATCATCAGATAGGACAGTTAGTTGCTCCCCGCTGGGACAGCACGCCAGGGTACCTGAGCTGAAAAAAAAATGAGAGCAGACAGAGAAAGCGTTAAGTAAGCAGGGAACCAAGGGGTTCAAGGCTCACTGGCTCTTGAACACTGGATTCTCATAAGCAAGCCTATTTATTTAGTTTAGCATGGGGAAGATTGAATAGGCATGTGCAGAAAACAAGGTTCGATCTATTTCATTATTATAATCATTGACATGAAACAGTGTTTGTACACACATTGGTGGAGACTAAAACTTAGATGTCTATCCTATTTTGTCTGTTTCTCCCTTTCCAAGGTCCAATTCTCAGCCTTCTGAGTCCTGACAAGGTGGCCTTCCAACCTCTTAACCCTTTCCTGGTCTTATAGCTCAGCTTCAGAGTTCCCTACAAGTAAGTAGAGGTCATGTGCAAAACTTTAAGAGCACTTCATTTGTGAGAAAGGTAACACATCCAAGTTAACATCATTAAGAAAGTCAAGAACATAAAAATCCCAGAGTACAACAGGCATGGTTTCTCTGTAAGAAACACCTTGAGCACCAGAGGCTTGATGAGAACCAGCCTGGTTTGCAACACAACAGGCCCACCAAAATCAAGAGTCAACTTGGGATTTGTCTTCTGCAAGTGAGGTCAAAGCAATGCTCTCTTACTTTCAGTGTGTGTGTGGGGGTGTTGTTCCATAAAATTCCCTAGATTCCAGAAAAGAATAAAATGCCAGCTACTGAAATCATAGATTTTGAAGTCTCAAGACAATGTAAAGAGTATGCCATTGAGAATGGATAAGAATGAGAACAAAGACTAAAACCAGAAAGAAAACTATGGTGTCAAAATAGATTCATTTTCCCTGGGTTGCACTCCTCAGATCTCAGTCTTCTGAAAAGCTAGAATTCCAGGCCAGAGCTACCAGCGTTGGGCTTATCTTTTCTAATACATTTAAAGATGTTATAAAACTAAATACAAATGCATGAACCTAGAACGAATCACATTGTGAGGAAAGCCAAGCTCAGAGAGACAAACACAATCCCTCTCATATGCAGAAGCTAGGTCTAAAATACCAGGATATAATAAATGATACAGGACTCTAGGCATTCACACACAGTGAGATCAAAGGAGGACACTCAGGAGAGGAACAGAAAGGTACACTGCCTATGTGCATCTGATCATACAAAATAATATGGAGGGCTGGGAATATGGGCTAGTGTAAAGTGCTCACCTTGATACATGAAGCCCTGGGTTCGATTCCCCAGCATCACATACATAGAAAATGGCCAGAAGTGGTGCTGTGGCTCAAGTGGCAGAGTGCTAGCCTTGAGCAAAAAGAAGCCAGGAACAGTGCTCAGGCCCTGCGTTCAAGCCCCAGGACTGACACAAAACCAAACCAAAACAAATAAAATAATATGTAACCCCTCTGTACATCACCTATATAATAACACTAAAAAAATTAAAATCCCAAGCCTCTAAATACTACAGATATTTTGGACCACGTTTTGGGAAATTGTTCCTATAGGAAGAAGTTTCTAGATCCTAGGGCATAATAAGAAGCTCCTGTCTTATACTTCTAAATTTTTATGCTCAAAGGACTGTTTTCTAGAAATTTCTGGTGAATGTCAGAGTTGGAACTTGGTTCAGGGGTTCAGAATTACCCCTACTAGGTTTTCTCACTTAAAAATGACCAACGTCTTTTCCTCTCCGTCTCTGCAAGGTAGGAATCAGGAGGAGCCGAGGTGGGTGGGCCGAGGGTCATGCCGGCTCTGCCCGGGGCGGAATCACCCTCTGCATGGCTCATTCTAGCAATGGCCTCGTCTATGAGTCAGCTGTGTTATGGTGACAGATAACCGGAGCCAGCCAGGAACGTTCCTGAAGGTCCCTGTCAAAGGCAGTGCTCCCAGCCCGTGGCCCCTGTGGGGACGTGATGGCAGCTTAGCGGGGAAGGGCCTCGTGAAAGGAAGTTGGGTAGTTGGGGGTGCGTCCTTGAAGGGGCGGGGGATTCTGGCCCCTTCGGTCTTGGCTCTCCGTGAGGTGAGCAGTTTTGCTCCTACCATGATGTTCTGCCCTTGCCCACGTGTTCCACACAGGGTCAGTGGGCCATTGCCTGAAACTCAGCCAGAACAGACCTTTCGTCGTTTCCTAAGGTGATACTAGATCACAGGAACAGAAATGTGAAAAGATCCGTTTTTTAACGGATTATTTTTTTAGAAAGGACTTTGGTTCTGCCTTTATGAGCAGTGGTTGGGTCGCCGTGTCTCCTGCTTTGGGATCTGTGTCATGGCGGGTGGGTGGGTGGGATGGAGCAAGGCCATTCACTTCACGGTGAAACAGAAGAGAAGAGGGAAGGGGAAGGAGCTAGTGGCTCAACATCCCAAGTTTTATTTTTCTTTATTTGTGGGTGTTGGACTATGGCTTGAACTCAGGCTCTTGAACTCAAGCTCCCTTAGCTTGTTTACTTGAGCCACACCTCCATTTCCAGCTTTTTGGTGGCTAATTATGGAGATGAGAACCTCAAGGGCTGGCTTTGAACTGTGATCCTCAGATCTCAGCCCTCCCCTCCCACCCCCCACCTCTCTCTCTCTTGGTCTTTAATGCCAGTCCTGGGCTTGAACTCAGGGCCTGGGTACCAACCCTGAGCTTTCTTGCTCAAGGCTCAACTCTACCAGTTGACCCACATCTCCACTTTTGATTTTTTACGTGGTTCATTGGAGATTCGAGTCTCACAGACTTTCCCCCCTCAGCTAGCTTCAAACCAGGATTGTTCGATCGCAGCTTCCTGGGTAGCTGGAATTCCAGGTGTGAGACGCTGGTGCCTGCCTCCAACAATCCCTTCTGAAGTTATTCCACCTCCCCAAAGCATTGTGATTTGGGGACCAAGCCTTTAAAATATGGGCCTTTGGGGGACACATACCCAAACCATAGCGCCTTAGTTCTACACTGACCATGGATTGCAGGCCTCAGTTTCCCCATTGCCTGGGCCTCTCCAAAGGTTGAGCGAGGCACCTGTCCAAAGTAAGTGGTCAAGGGCAGGGCAAAGCAAGTGGGCCATTCTTGATTCTGGAGTTAAACACTTTCATTCCATTTCCTGCGATGCGTTCACGACTCAGCTCTGCCCACACTGGAGGGAAACCGGGCTCGGCCTCTTGCCAGCAGGCCCAGTACACCGTGCGCACCTATTTTACCACCAACAGCGCTTCCCCGCCGCACACACAGCTCGGCTGCTGCTGACACGAAGTCAGTGGCCTGCTTCCGAGTTCCTTGTCAAGAGCACCTGCTCTCCAGGGCTGCAGCCCAACACGCCACCGGCAGCCAGAAAGCCAGTGCAGACCGCCACTTGCTAACCCCCTGCACCTTAGCTTCTTATTCTGAGGTGGGTTTTTCTTTTTTTTTTCTGTCAAGACCAAAACCAATTTCTGCTTTTTTTTTTTTCTTCTTCCTTTCCTAGCCTTGGCTTTGGTAGTAATTGTTCATATAGATAAGAGCAACATTCTTTATCGTGGATGCTCTGTAGTTTGCCAAGTGTCTGAATAGACCCCCTCATTCCTTGAGAACGAAAGCTCCTGGAAAAGCACATATGTGTAGATCTATGTCTATGAGGGATGCCGGGGTCAGAGGTCAGCTGACTTTAAAGCAAGGCAAAGCACTGTGCACCCCGTTTGTGCTCTGAGCCATCCTCATTGAGCAGGGGAGAGGCTGGGAGCTGAGGGTTGGAGGGTGGACACTGGGAGGCGGAGGGAGCCATGTGGATGCCCCCCCCACAGAAGGGGGGGCGGGTAGGAGGGCTCTGATGAGAGGGAGAGGGAGACGGGAGGGCACACAGGTGATGTGGGCCAGCAGGCTGCGGGAGAAGAGTGAAGCTGACTGGGTCACCTGAGGCCAACTGAGTGTCAGGACAGCGGGAGGCTGGAGCTCTGGGGGAGGGGGAGGCAGGGCTGCGAGTCATGCGTGGCTTTGTGAAACGCTGTCCTGGGTGAAGGGGAGAGGGAGGGTGCATTGCAGAAGCCAGAGAAAATGCGGGGGGACACGAATTTCCTGCGGGGTGGAGACCAAGGAAATGTGGGCTCCATGGAAAGGGAGAGAGGAGGATGGATCTGCGGGTGTGGAAGATCAGGCCTAGTCCCCACTAGCGGCCAGCCATGAGAGGAACTTCCCTGAGAGGGGAAAGCAAGGGAGCAAAGCCCCCTCCATACCTGATAGAGCCGCAGGGCCTCAGAGTCGCTTCCGGCCATCAAGGCGTTTCTGTCTTCACTCGCTTGTATTTGAACTCAGGGCCAGTGCTTGCTAGCAGGGGCTCTATGTTATGAGCTACATTTCTGTCCATTTTGGCTTGCCTTAGTGATTTTGAATAGTGTCTAACATTTCTGCCTAGGCGAGCCCCCCCATTAAGGGATGGCGCATGCCACCATACCCAGCTCTTGGTGGAGATGAAGTCTTGTGAATGTTTTGCCTGAGCTAACCTTCAATCGTGATCCTGATCTCTGTCTCCTGAGAAGCCGGGACTATAGGCGGGAGCCATTGTGATAGGCAAGAAAAGTCTTGAATGGAGGGTGCGGGCACTAGTATTGTTTTTCTAGTTGGCAAAGACTGAGAATGCGGGTGGAGACAGGTCTGTTTATCCATAGATGGTGGATGGGTACTTTTTCCTGTGAAGCAGGAAATGAAGCTACTGTGGTATGAGGAGCTTAAAATATGGAGATGCCTTAGATTACTTGCTATGGGAGTAGAAAAAGAAAGATGGCTGGCATGAATTTATAGGAGCAATAGTAAATCCACTTGTATGATTTTTCATATAGTAGCTCTTGGTAGCTGCAGTATATTAAAGGAAGCAGCCACATAGGTTCTGAATTTTTCTTTGTGTTTACAATGGATTTCTTATAGGGGGCACGTAGCTGGTTCTTGCTTATTTTTCCCTCCAATCTAACAGTCCCTGGCTTTTCATTGGGGCATGCAGGCCATCTATATTTTAATGTATGTGACACTGTTGACTTTAAGTATTCAGCTTGCTTTTCGTTTTTTACTTGTCCCATCTGTACTTTGCTCATTTTTTTCTTTTCTCTCTTTTGGAAATTGAATTTCTTTTATGATTCCACTCTAAGTCCTGAGTTGGCTTAGTAGTCGATACTTTATTACATGATTTGAGTAGGATTTACAGTGCAGTATCTAATGGAGCACTGTCATCTTCTGTACCACTTTACATATAGGAGAATTTCCTCCTCTGCTATTGTTAGTAGTAAACCACAGACTTTTTTGAAGTAAAGTAAACCACACACATTTTTTTGAAGTGAATTGAAATTTCAAGATACTTTGTAAAAACTCATAACATTTATTAATGTAATAACTTGTTCTAATGCTTTCTACTCTTTGGATATATGCAGATTTCCATTTGAGATAAAAAAGAATTTTGACCATTTATTTTTATGGTTGTTTTAGAAAATACTTTCACTAGCTATAGGATTCTAGGTTAAAAGTTTTCAATCATTAAATTATTGTTCCATATTCTGTCATCCAACATTATAAAAAATGTCTTTTCTTTTTCTGTACACAAATGTGTTTCTTCTCTGTCTGCTTATTGAGCTTAGACTCTGGCTTTAGGCAATTCAATTGTGATCTACCTTGAGGTATTCTCCCCATTTCTTTATGAGTAAAGTTTATTGAGGTTCTTTTCTTTAATGCTTTCATTTTTTTAAAAAAATGTATATTCTTTTTAAGGTAGTTGTACAAAGGGGTTTCAATTCTACAAGTCAGATTATGAATATGATGCATCTTTGTCAGTGTCATTCTTTCCATTGTTCTTCATCTTTCCTCATCACATGTATACCCTCAAATTGTGTACTTCAATTTTTACATAATGTACATTGAATATGACGACTGTGTTGAATCACCCTTCCTCCCTCTATTAGCATGTCCTGCTTTATTGGTCTCCCCTCCATCCCAATGGTTTTAGGCTTCCCAGTATTCATTTGTTAAACGGTTCATGCATTGTTTAGAGGAGTTACACAATTGGACTTGTGTATGTATGTATGTTTTCATGTATATATTTTATGTCTAGCTTCCACATATAAAACATGTACTGTTTGTCTCTCTAAGCTTGACTTCACTTAACATAGTTTTTTCTAGGTCTATCCATTTACCTGCAAATGATATAATATTCTTTTTGAGAGACGAATATATATACATATATATATGTACATATATAAAATTTCTAGGTCCTTCTTGTATGTAGGGTTTGCTTTAAGAAATCTGTGGTTAGTCTAATGGACTTCTCATTTATTGAGCTTCTTGGATTTATGAGTTTATAATTTTTTTTTTTTTTTGGCCAGTCCTGGGCCTTGGACTCAGAGCTTAAGCAATGTCCCTGGCTTCTTCCGCTCAAGGCTAGCACTCTGCCACTTGAGCCATAGCGCCGCTTCTGGCCGTTTTCTGTATATGTGGTGCTGGGGAATCGAACCTAGGGCCTCGGGTATCCGAGGCAGGCACTCTTGCCACTAGGCTATATCCCCAGCCCCATAATTTTTTAAATTTAATTTTGTTTTATTGTAAAGGTGAGGTACAGAAGGGTTACATTATATGAGTAAGGCAATGCGTACATTTCTTGTTGAACAGAGTTACCCTCTCCCTTGTTTTCTCCCGCTTTCCTCTTCCAGGCTCCCCTCCCCACTGAGTTGATAATTTCTATTCAGTTTGAAAACTCAAGGCTGTTATTTCTTCAGATACTATTTTTTCTTCTTTCTTCACCACTTCAGAGACTCCAACAGTTCACTCATACTCTATTATTAATTAAAAAAAATCTTTTCTTCATGTGTTTTGTTTAGAATTCCTTCTAGTGATATCAAGTTCACGGATGTAGTTTATTTTCTTCTTTCAGGTTTTGAAATATTAATCTGTTTAAGTTCAATTTGGGCCCTTTTTCACCACTTGTAGTATGGTTGTAACGTCTTTGGCTAGGTCTGAGTATGCGTGTCCACAGTCCCAGCATTCAGGAAGCCGAGGCAGGAGGCTCACTACGTGGAGGCCAGACTGTGCTACATAGCAAGACCTGGTCTCAAGAAGACCCAAACCCAAACAGATAAAAACAACTGTTTTTAATGTGTCTACTGAGACTACATCTGTACTAGTTCTGGGTCAGTTTCAATGGTGCTCCTCAGTTTGTGCTGCTTTCCTGCTTATTTGCATCCCGGAAATTTCAATCATGTTGGCCTTTCTGAACTTTCAGTCTCATGTCCTTAAACAAGGATATTAGATGCCCTAACAATATGGTCTGAAAATTCCCACAAGACCCTAGCAATCCAAGGAGTTACCTCATTTTTCTTGGAGGTCAAAGTCTGCTATTGCCTGATGTCCTAGTATTTTGAAAGAAAAAAATGGTGTTTTTTTTCCCCCCCCATGTGTATTAATTGCTTCATTTAGGAAGGTAAACCTTGCTTTGTCACTTAACGCATTTTCCTAAAACTAATCACTTATAGGTTGGACATGATGGAATTGTAAGATATCAAAGGCAGGAAGGGTTTTGGCAAAACTATGGTTGAAGTGATGCATCATGGGGGAAAGGTGGAGGACAATACTCAGCAAGTGAACTGGAGATTTTTGTTCGACTGGTGTAAAGAGGGCACTTGCTGAGATGGTCTAAGTACTGGGGTGGACACCAAGTTGCTCCATGTGGGAGCATCCGAGGAGGTCATTACCTTGGGGTTTGTCACAGGACAGCCTCCTGTTAATGAGGTTATGGAGGGAGTTTGTTTGTAACGAAATAAACTTTCCTTAGCCTGAACTAAAAGTGAATGTTAGAGCTAATCAGCAGATTATTCTTATTATTTAATAAAAGCATAGTTCAGGAAACGGAAACATGACTTTTTTGTTGTAGTTGCTGGTGGTGGTTTTTTTTTTTTTCTTTTGGAGGAGCAAAGGTGGGGGGCATAGAAAGAGAGGGGGGAAGGGAAAACAAATGCAATTATGCTCTTCAGTATGTGGAAAATGACCTCTGTAACTTGTGGGCATGGATGGGAGGAGAAAATTAGTGGAAAATGAAGACAGAGATGACATTGTCTGAAAAAAGAAATGAAAAAAATAAATATACTCACTACCTGACTTATGAATTAGTAACTCCTCTGTACAGCACCTTAATAATAATAAAATTATATTTTCAAAAAACATAGCAGTATGACAGGGACATGATAAGAAAGAAACTTGAGTGACAAGGTAAAGTTCCTAGAGATGAAATTTACTCTTCCCAGGTAATCAGCCCACAGAGGCTGAGGCGTCAACTAATGTGGGCGGGTTGAATGTGGCCAGCAGGTGTTAGCCAACCTTCCAGATGGCTCTATGCATTCGTACATCCTGTCCCTGACACCTGTGTGTAGGCCCTACCCATGTGGAATTGGGGTGACTTTTGTACCAATGGGATATTATGGGGATGATAATGCATAAGTTCCAAATGGGGGATTCGGTCTTTGTTTTCTTTCATTGCTGGCTAAGGACACATTAGCAACTTGTGGAGAGAGCCACATGGGGCGACACTGGGCACTTTCGCAAACAACTTGTGAGACATGTGTTTGCTGCCTTGGAAATGCATGTCATCTCAGATGGCTCCAGCTGCTGTTGGTGTTGCTGCTGCTGCGGCTGCTACTACTACTACTATTGGGACTCTGCAGTCACTACCAGTAAGAAGGCCTTCATAAGATGTGGCCTTGGACATCTCACCCTCTAGAACCTGGAACTGAATAAACCATTATTCTGTATAAACCAACAATCCTGTAACATTCAGCTATAGCAACAGAAAACAGCCTATGACAGAAAATTGGAAACCTCTAACTAATATTTTGGGCTTGAAGAGATTTTTCAAGCCAGAATCAAGCAGCTGACCCACTCCTAAATTTCTGACCTAAGAAACTAGATGAAATAATGGAAGTTTATTATTTTCAGCATCCAAAGTTTGGATGCTGAAACAAACAATGAACATCCAAGTAGTCACTAATCTGCCAGTTCACTTTGTGGGAAAGAGGCGGCGGTTGCTCTGTTGAGTATAAAAACAATTTAATGTATATCCTACAAAATTTTAAAAAAGCGAGGGAAGGGACAAGTTGGGAGGGTTAGGTGAAAATGTTGGAAGGGGTGACATTGTTCAAGATCCATTGTATTCATAAACTGCTTTATTAAATGGCAACTCCTTTGTACAATTACTTAACCAAACACTATCTCTGCTTTACCTCTTCGCTCTACATCTTGTACTAAATGACTCCCGAGGCTCACAATAACTAGGAAGTTAGAGAATAGAATTCTGGGAAATGTAGTCTATCCTTTCAATGTCTCCATATTGTAAAAACATCTTACTGTTACCAGGTTGTTCTTGTGATGGGGGCATCGTGCTCCCCAGCATTCCACCATGACTGCTCAGGGGTCATCATTTATTGTGTTGAGATAGCAATACAAGGTAACATTGTACATCATGATTGTACAACAATCATTCCCAGGGCTTAATAAAAATGACTGTCACTCACTGTGCTTCACAAAATTTTTTTAATGAATAAATAATTTGATGAAATCAAAAAATATTTACAGTATAAACAAATGGAAAAAGCTTTGGATCTGTAAATTTGACTGTGTTACATTTCTGAACTGAGTCCTCCCAAGCTTTTCCCTTGGAAATGATACAAATCTCGTAGAAACAACCACTCATCGAACATATCTTTGTTCATTACACGTTTATCTGTTAGTCCTGGAAAAGGTACAGAAGCTTATATTATGTGACATGTTAAAATACAAATATTAACTAAAAATAATATATTATCATAATGCCAGGTAGCATTCTCCACAGAACAAACACATACACTCAGCTGTAACAATGACAAAGCATCACGGGCCACACAAAAAATCACCCCAAAGGTACAAATTCCTTCATAAGAATGTAATTGTGCTCTTCAGTTGACCAGTTGTCTCCACCATGCTCGCAGGCCTATGATGAGGAAGACAGTGTCTGACGACTGTGTGCTGTGTGTGTTTCTGTCAGGCAGCAGCACTACTGGGAATTGGGCAGTGCAAGCATTTTTATAAACACTTTCCCGGGCTCTTAAAAAGAGCCAATTATGCAAAGCAAAATAAGCATACTGAGAAATCTTCATCTCATCTACACAAATACCATGGGACGTCTTGGCATTGTGGCAGGAAGCGTTTCCGCACGGAGCTGTGGATGCCTTTAGCCAGAGTTCAAGTATTCCAGGGCCACCTCATAGCAGAACTTGTACTGATCCTGGAAAACAGAGGAAGAATGGTGTCAGCTTTGTATTGCCTAAACACTGCTTCTATTCAAGCAGCGACACAGTTAAGGGTCTTAATGGGAAGATATCAAATTGATAAGGATCTGAATTAGGAACGAACCAGGAAGTCATAGTTGTAAATACAAATATACTCACTGTTCATTGAGGTTCCCCTAAAAGGCATGTTCTGATATCCATGCTCATTAGAACTCCTGGACCACAAATTCACACGCAGTTGCCTTTCTGTATCCCTGAGTTCTGCATAGTTGGATACTATCAACTTTTAATTCAAATATTTGAAAAAAAAAAAAGTACCTGGGCCAGGTGCTGGTGGTTTAGTCCTGTAATCCTACCTACTTAGGAGGCTGATATTTGAGGATCAAGGTTTGAAGCCACCCTGGGCAGAAAAGTGGGTAAGACTCTGATCTCTGATTTACCAGCAAGAAGCCAGAAATGGAGGTGTAGACCCACCCTTGCACGGACAAAGTCAAGTGAGAGTAGGAGGCTCTGTAGTGCACATGAGCGCACATGCACACACACGCGCACGTGTGCACACACACATGCACGTGTTAGCATGTTCCGCGCCCTCCCCCAATAACAAACAAATAAAAGAGAAAGAATTGCATCTGTACTGACCATGTAAGCTTTATTAGGTCATTATCACGCATGTCCCTAAACAATAGAGAATAACCACTACTTATATAGTTGACTTATATAGTTGTATTAGGTACTGTAAATGATCTAGAGATTATATTTATATATACAAAAGGCTGTACCTAGGTTATATAGAATATATGCTGCTAGACCCAATATCAGGGACTTGGGCTTCTGAAGATTTGGTATCTTGGGAAGATCCAATGCTCCAGAAACGCCAGGGAAGATAGTTTGTCCTCACATTTACCTGTGTATCAACAATCCAAGCTCTGTTCAAGCAACTCGAGAGGTGGGAGGAGAGCCCATGAGGACTGGCAGAAAGGCTTTAAAGGCTTGCTCTTATCAGTCCCATTTGTCCATTTCTTCTTGGTTTCCAAGTTAGTTAGTATAGAAATTTTTATAATAATCCCTAATGAACCTTTCTGTTTCTCTGGTATTGGTTGTAATGTCTCCTTTTTATTTCTGATTTTCTTTATTCATCTCCTTTTTCTTTTAGTTTAACAAAATATTTTGTTATCTGGCTTACCATTTAAAAGAAACCCAACTCTTGTTTCATAGGGCATTTGTATTTTCCGCCTCCACGTTGTTTATTTCTACTGTAATCTTTACTTCTGGGTTTGGTGTGTTCTTGCTTCCAAGAGCTACATTGTTAGGTTGTCCATTTGAAATACATACAACCATTATACACACATATAGTATATATACATATTTTATATAGATTTTATTCATTTGTTTGTACATATTATATATTTTTTATTTATATGTATTTTATATTTTCAGTACTGGGGATTGAATTCAGGGCCTTGTACTTGCTAGGTAGGTACTCTAAAACTTGAGCCACACCTCCAATACCTTTCTTTTTGACTTGGTTATTTCCAACGTAGGGTTTATGCTCAGACTGGCCTAGACTGGATCCTGCTACTTGTGACATCCCAGTCACTGGGATCTCCATGTCACTGGGGATGACAGGTGTGTGGACCATGCCTAGCTATTGGTTGAGAGGGAGTGCTTCTTTTGGTCCAGGCTGGCATTGATCTGCAGTCTCCCAATCTCCACCTTCTAAATAACAGGGATTATAGGATTGAGGAATCTTGATGAGCTTCATTTTTTTTTAAAGTAGACATTTATGTGCTGTATATGTCCCTCTTAGCACTGCTTTTGTTGAACTCTTAATATCTGTTCTATTGTATTTCCATATTCATTTACTTTGAGAAGAATGTAAATTTCCCTTTAAATTCCCTCCATGATATTGCTTCAAAAGTGTTTGTTCAGTGTGACTGTATTTATATCATTTTACTCCATTGTGATCAGAGGGGGTCTTAGATTTCAGTTTTGAATGTAGTCTTGCTTTTTGGTAGAATATATGGTCTTTTCTAGAGATAGTTCCACATGCTGATGACAAGGAAGTTTATTCTGTAACTGTTGGGTGAAATGTTCTACACACGTTAAGTCTACTCCATAGAGTATAGGTTAATTCTCATGTCTGTTGATCTTCTGGTCTGGTTGACCTGTCCATTTCTGAGAATGGGACATTGAGCTCTCCAGTGGTATTGCATTGGAGCCTCTCTCTCTGTTTAGTACTAACAGTTTTTGCTTTATAAAACTGGATACCCTGATTTTAGGTGCATGTAGATTTACAATCATTATTTCTTCCGGTTGAATTGATATATTGATGATTATATAGTGACTCTGTGTCTTCTGACAATTATCTTAAAGATATAAATTTGATGAATTTGAAATCGTGCTGAGTAAAATAAGTTAAATAGCAAAGGTCTCAGATGGTATTATTCTGTGCAAAATGTCCAAAATAGGCAAAGTTATAAACACTGGGTGTTGACTGATGTTGGTTCTAGGAACAGAAGAGCCAGTCAAGTCATGGGGAATGGCTGCTATCATGGAAGGGGCTTCCGATGGTGGTGGAGGTGTTATGCATTTAATGATGGTGGTGATGTTTGCACAGTTCTGTGTACATAGTGAAAGTCACTGGAGTGAATGCTTCAGAAGAGCAAATTTTACGGCATTTGAGTTCTAGTTCAATAAAGCTGTTATAAAAATCACTGGGAGAAAGATGCTGCCCATTTCATGCTGTGATTCCTGCTTCCCATGTCAATCAGGGGTTCAGGTGGGGCTGGGATTGAACAGGCTTTGCATGAAACATGAATTCAGTTGATGGCATGTATTTCTGAAGAGTCACAGTCTGAATGTTCTATACTGAGCAGGCTCCTGTGACCAGCTCTGAGATTCCGCCTAATCAGTTCTCCTATGCTTGTAACATGGGTCTGTCCCATCTACAGCTCCTTTCCAGCCTTGTCATGCTAGGAATCTTAGGAAGTTTGGACTCAGTTGGCTTTTAAAGCAAATCTGATGACACAAACGAGTAGTTTTTAAACTATCTCATCTAGCAAATAGCAAGAATCTCCCTAATCTATCCTAACCAGTCCACTCTTTATATAGAAGTTTCTGGGTTTTTTTTTTGTTTGTTTGTTTTCCTTTTCTCTTTTCTTCCTCCCTATTCCCCTTCTCCCCCCCCTGCCCCTTCCTTTTATATCTTTCTACTCTTGAACTATTTTACTTGCCGTAGGCAAAGTTATATTTCTGATTCACATTCTAGCACTTACTAGTTTAGGATTGGATACTTTTTATTTTTAGAACATTTACAAGACATCATTTGAATTTCAAAATTTTTAAGGCCATGTTGTCAGATCGCCGCCACGCTGACAAATGGGCCACTGAATGCTGCAACCATTTCTCTTGTTTCTGCGAATCACTGGGATGATTATTTTATGGAAATCAGATTCCTCATTGCATAAAAATGACTTTGGACAGCCTAACTGCCGTTAATGTCAGTGACCACCATGAAGGTGGCCAGTGGGACCTGCGGCCTCTGGCGTGCAGGCAGGCACAAGGCAGAGGAAGTCCCAGCTTCCAGGCTGCCGGAAGCTGCCAAAGTTGCCCTGTCTCAGACATGACTGTAATTTTCAGAATGAATTCCCCCTCTCCCATCTTAGGCCTCCCAAGCAAGCTGCCAATCCTACAGATTCTGTGATGACTGGTTTGTGAATCAGAAAAATAAGGGGAAGGAGAAGAAAGACCGTGAATTACCATGTCCCTGCCTCCAAGCACCTGGGTAAATGCCTGAAATCTTCCCACATTGGAAACTGATTACACTTGATCACCAGGTACAGGCCTGTCTTCTGCAGTTCCTTCTGTCAGCTCACTTGCTTCTGAATGGTATAATTAAGCCCCATGAGCTATTCCCATGCTTCAGAGGAAAAAAGGAAAAACAGAGCATTTATGCCTTGGGTGACATCAGCCGGCGGTGGGCGTGAAGTGGGAGTGGGGTGCTGGGCTTGGTCTCAGCCTGGACTTCCTCGCAGCCTTGTGTGGCACCATCTGCTATGGCACAAGGATGCGCTTCCTGAACTTTAGAAGAGGGAAGTGAGGAGGCTCTAGTGCAGAGAACGGGCATCTTCCAACCATGCAGCGTGTCACATACAAAGGCAGAGCGGCCAGAGTTCCAGGTAGATGGGAAATGGTCTTTGCTGGAGAGGAAGCCGCTGTCTAAAGGCCTAAGTACTGGGTGCAAAGTTATTTCGCTATGGAGGAGGAGATCCAGGGAAGGAAGAAACCCTGAACTTTCCAGAATTGGTCTAGACAACCACCCTAGGGATCTGGGCGACTTTTATTTCTACTTTAATAGTTAGGAGGCATTAGCTGACACAGCTCAAAGTCAGACAGGTGATCAGAGTCTGTATTTGCTTTAAGAGCAACTTTGCCAAATCAGTAGAGGCATTTGGGGAGAATGATTAAGATCAGCCGTTCTGGAAGTGAAGTCTTGGCGCAAGTGGTAGAGCAACAGCCTAGAACAAAAACACCAAACAAGAGCATGAAGCCCTGAGTTCAGGACCCAGTACCAGCATATAAAAAAGGGAGGGTGTGGCGTGGGCCAGCCGTTCACACCTGGCTGGCAGAGGAGGGCATTCAGAAGCTGCAGTCCCTTTCTGGGGAATACTATGTCTTACTGAGTCAGGGCCCTGCGAACCTCAAAGACAAGTGCGGGGTGTGACTGTCACAAGATCAAAGCCTTTCTGCCCCAGGGGCCTCCTCTTCCTAGCTGGCTGTTGTGGTCCACCATCTGAAGCCCCAGGCCGCGGATGGGCCCTGAGGCTGGTTGGAGAGATAGAGACTTTAGGAGCCAGGCTGAAAAGGGGGTCAGGAACAAGTGCAGCTGCTTCTGCTAGATGAAAAAGAAAAATCTAATCTAATGTTCTAAATTATTTTTCCTCCTGGCCATCCACTGGCTTTTCTCCAGAGTCCTCAAAACATAGAATTTGAAGAAATCAACCTCCAGGGTCTCGGGCTCTCCCCTGAGAGCATCAGGCTTCAAAATGAATAGACAGGCTTTCACGTCAGGAGCAATTTAAAAACAGCAGAGCCACAAAAGGAGAGGCAGGGGTGGAGGGGGGAGGCTGACCTGCCTGTGTTCCTCCTGGAAGACCGGAAGCACACCACAGCACTTCGGAGCTCCGGGTGGAAGGCCCAAAGCAGGTCTGCACCCAGGGGCAGTGGCTCCCACACCACCGTACTGTCTCACTGACCCGTTTAGAAGCATGCCCCAGAGTTTTCCAGAACACTCCTCTGAAGACACAGATCACAAGACTCAGCTACTACCCAACATTCTTCACTCAGGACGCAGATTGTCTGTTATGCTCAGAGCAATCATCCCAGACTTTATCTCCGTGACCACGGTTAATTGATTCCTTTGGCCAACATACTCACTGTGAATACCAAACCCAATAGAAATAGGACTTCCAGGCAAAACCCAAACAAATGCAAGCTCTTATTCAAGCCCAGAAGCATCAAACCATGAAAAAAGAGCAACGTGACATGTGACATCCTGCCCCCGCCCCCAGTCACCGATCACATCTGCCTTCCTGCTCAGTCACGTGACAGATCTAGCAGATGATGTTCTCAGGAAATCCCACAACTTTCCTACACTTCTCAGCCACTGACCTTATCCTAAAACTGGTGCTGGCCTTCAGAGTCAGGTCATCTCTCTTCTCCACCAAAGTCACCCATGGATGTACAGGGTGCAGGTAGGAGAAATGGCTTCCAGTACTCTACAGCACAGCCAGAGAACCATGACAGAAATCCAGGGCTTCAAAGGAGTCAGTAAAGAGGATGTTCTCAAGACAAGTGACCATTGTACATCATGACACCTGGCCACATGCTGTCCCCTAGATATGTACAATTACTATGTGTCAGTGAAAGATATCAATTTTCCTTTTATTGTGAGCAAGAAGAGAAAAATCATGATGATAAAATCCCCTAAGTTATTGTATAATGGCTGGTGATAACCTCTGCTCCAGCCAGTGAAGTATCCATTCATCTCACCAAGAATCGCCTGTCCATGCTCTGCACCACTGATTTGGAAAGAGTCCCATTACTTCTGCCCACAAAAATTCCTGAGTGATGAAAGCAACGGTGGAACCATTAGAGGAAAGGTCTGGAAGGTCTGCTTCTAGCCATCTCTTTAGCCCAGGCTCACTGAGAAGGAAATGATTCTTCTTTATTTTCCACATCAAGGTCAGCTCTGCCTTTGTGCCAACCAAAGTCTGGAAGCCGCATGTCTGCCCTTGAGGTTCACAGCCCGAGATTGCAATTCCATCATCTGCCGGCCCGATCTGTTGTAAACCTAGCCTCCCACTGACCCTATGATTTGCTCTCAAGTGTTCCAGCCCAAGCCAGGCACTGAGGGTTCACTCCTGTAAATCCTAGCTCATTAGGAGGCTGAGATTTCAGGACTGAGGTTCGAAGCCAGCCTAGGCAGTCAAGTCTATGAGACTCATTTCTCTAATTAACCAGGAAAAAAGCTGGAAGTGGAGGCTTAACTGGTAGAGTGCCAACCTTGAGTGAAAAAGCCAAGTGAGAGGTGAAGTCTTGTGTTTAAGTCCCAATACTGGCATAAAACTACCCCCCCAATTCTCAAATGCCCCCACCCAGAAGACTGAGCACTGTGCCATTTGTGTGGTGTTCCAGGAAGGGAGGCACCTCATGGCTGGTTTTACGGAAGCCCAGAGGATGGCCTTTGAGTTCATCCACATGACATCTGTGACTATGAGAAGGGGACTCAGAGCTAGGGCCACACACTGGGCATCTTCCAAACGCAAGCTGTCGGCCGGCCCCTGGACATTGGTTTATAACCAGCATCCTCAGGCCGGGAAGGCACAGTGCTCAGTAGATACCTACACTGCCAATAACCCTCTCTCTCCTCCTTTCAAAACATTTCCACATGTATCTTAATCCCCTTACTTTACACAACTAAAACCCAGTGAGGTGATTTATTCAAGAACTCGTAAATTAATGTACCAAAGGCCACCCATCTTCAATTAGTAATGGAGTTCAGAATTTGGGCTTCCATAGTCTTCCTGTAGGGCAGAAGCCGAAATGCTAACTGCACACAAGGTTGAGGGCTGTCTGTTCATCTGCCGTGTGCGCTGGCCAGCACCAGGCTTTCTGGGAGTGGAACGGCTCCTTAAGCACAAGACGTGTATCTGGGGGCCCCTGGAGAGTGGCTTGTAGTGAGGAAAGCTTGAAGGCTTGACTCTACCCCAGAGCTGGTACCCCTGCTACCAAGCTGCAGACATTGTTGCAGTGACCTCTTAGCTTACAGTAGAGGACCATGACTACTTTCTCCCCTTCAGCTTGAATCTTACTATTTTAGTCCTCTTATCTACTTGGAGGTGATACAGTGTGAACTTAGGGCTGTGCCCTTGTTAGGACTGCAGACCCTCACCTGAGCTATATCCTCATCTCTTTTTTGATAGTTATTCTGGAGATGGGGTTGAGTGTACTTCTTCCGATTGGGTAAGCCTAGATCCCTAATCCTCTAGAAAACAACCTCCTGGGTAGCCAGGATTACAACGTGAGCTGGCTTCCTTCATCTTGTTTTCTAAAGCTCTCTGGCACCCCTGCAGTACTGCGGGCTCCAGAACGCAGGCCTTCTGAGCTCAACAGAATTGCAGCCTTGTCTCCCCACTCTCTACCCTAGGCCATGGCCCCAATCCTGGATTGGTCTTACTGTTTCCTTCAGATCCTTCCTTTTCTCCTAGAGAAACACAAAAACCTCATCGAAAAGCTGCCTCCTTGAAGCTATTCTCCTATTCTTGAGTCACCGTGGTTGGCATTTAAACAACTCCACCTAAAAAGAGGATTTCATGAAATACTATAAGAAAATAATTGCACCTAGTTCTTTGTTTTTCAACTCTTTTAATCCTTTTCTCAGATATGGCCACCATAATTAAATGCAATATTCTGGATGTCACACTAAAATTCACAGCTTTGATAAATATTAGGCGATTAAGCTATTTATAAAATATATAATTTGAAAATCTGGCATTTCATGTGCTATGATTATTTCTTCTCAGTAAAGAATAAGTGCTTAGCCACGTGGAAGGCCCTGCCAGCAAAGGAAATTAATAAGGATGTTCACTTGTGAGCTTCAACTATTTCTTCATTTCAAATAAGCTGAGACAGTCTTCTTGTGAAAAAAAATGAGAAGACAGAAAAAGGAAAAAGGGAGAAAATTCCTTTGAGCAAAGTATGATGCTTTTGAAAATGAGTCTCTTCCTTTAGCAGTAACAACACAGGGTGGTGCAACCCTGTGCTGATGCAGAGATGCTCCCGAGGCACAGAGACCCCCCACAGGGATGTCCCAGCCCCATGAGAGAGGGCAGAGACCCCCCCCCCCAGGGATGCCCTGTGACTACTCAGGAGAGAAATGCTATAGCCCTATGCCAATTCCGAAATGTCCCAGTGGGTAGGACAAGTGTACGCTCCAGGGGAGGAGAGAGGAGCAGCCTACCAGAAGGTCCACCATATTGGGCTTGTTGTTCCTTAGTGTCTTTACAGCATGGAAGACATCCACAGTTCTCTGGTGTCGGAGCATCTCACAGACAATGCTGATGGCACAAAATGTGCCACTGCGGCCTCCTCCATTCCTGTCGGGAAGAAATGAGACGGTAAGACAATGCTGGCCTTTGCCAGGCTCCTTGCCCATCATCTGTGGCGCATTGTGGTGTAAAGCCTGGAGAACTAGACCTCCCTCAGGAGGGGACTGCTCCAGCTGGGGCTGGACCAGTCCCCTCGTTAAAGGGAGTAAGTGAGAGCTCCACACTCCCTCCCCGCCCGCCCCCCCCCCCGCCACGGGAGAGCCTTTCCTAGCTCCACCTCTGCCCTAGATCATGCTGTCTGATACTGTGCCTCACTGATTTTTAGACAAAGGGCCTACAACCCATTTTCCACAAACGGATATCGCATCTGATGTCTGCCATGAAAACTAGTGACAAATGTGGGTTATGTTCAAAGAGATATTTGGCCTTAAAAATTCCATTACTATTTCACCATCTCTCAAACATGAAGGTTCTTTCTAAATAAAAAAAATACTTTGAACTAATTTTAGATGCATGGAACATTGCAAAACCAATGTGGAGATTTTCCTTATATATCGAGCTTCTCTGATATAAACATATCAATTTCATTCTATGAACTAAAAATGTTATCGGTACATATATAGCCACAGCACACAATCAAAATGAGTAAGGTAGCAGGACTACAGTACTACAAACTGTACCCATACTGCTGTCAGCTTTCACACTCTCCATTTATGTCCTTTCTCTGGCCCAGAATCTAATTGGGATTCCAACTTGCATTTGACCATCATGTTTCTCTAACTTCCTCTAATCCATGACAGTTCTTCCTGTTTCCTTCTCTTCCCTGGATTTAACACTGTTGCAGAGCCCCTGGTGGTTATTTTGCAGAATATAGAGCACAGGATGTAGAATACAGGATGTAGGAAATACTTGTGAAGCACCGAGAACAGAAGGACCAAGTTGAGGCCAGCCTGGGCCGAAAAGACCCTGTCTCAACAAAGGGGTGGACAAAGGGACACACACCTGTTATCATAGCTACATGAGGGGCTTTTGCCCACATTCAACCTCACTCTAAAATAACTTTGAGAGCCTGAAAAGCCAAGCTGTGAGATCTGAAAGGATTGGGAGTTCGGAAAGCTTCCTCCCAACCAACATGAAGTCTCAGAACGCTGAGCGTTTCCTGGAAAGGTCAATAGGTCCTGGCTTGACAGGAATTCAGATTTTTATCCTGGGTGTGGGCTAATTCGACCCCAAACTTTCTGGGAGCTTGAGGATAGGCAAAAGCCTATGCAAATTGTAAGTCAGTGACTGCATAGCTCCACTTCCTAAAATAAGGAAGTTATTTATCACTTGAATAAGATTGTATCACTTGGTCTTGTGACTTCAAGAAATTTTGATACCTCACTTTCTGCACATACACCCCTGTACCATACTCAATAAATACTCAGTAAAAGGCACATTGGGCACCTGAAGCTAGTGGAAGGCTTCAGGCTCCTGGAGCCCCAAACCTCAATTCCGTGGTCCGGTCTCCATTACTGCCTTGTCCCGGGTTGCAGTGAGTTGCGACAATAACCCGCAAAAATCAGGGCTGGAGACATGGCTTAGTCTAAGAGTACCTAGCAAGTGTGAGGACTTGAGTTCAAACTCTAGTACCACCAAAAAAAAAAGGAGCCCCATGGGCCTCAGTCACAATCTGAGGCTGCAAAGTATATGGACTGTGCTACATTTCAATCCGCGTGATGTCTCATGATTGGCCATGTCTTATGGGAAGCCAAAAATTTTGGCAAGAAAACCACAGAAGAAAAGTTACACCCTTGAAGGGATCTGTATTCCTGGTGATGTCTACCTTGCTCGCAGGATAATATTTCTTTTTAACTATGAAGTGGCCATTTTCCTCTTTGTTAATAATGAGGAAAGATTTCTTGGGACTATGTAAATATACTGTTTCTCCTTGAGTTCGCCTCCTGAATTGCTCATCCACTGGGAGAGTGCCTCTCCAATAACCTTGGATTGTGGCGGCTGCCCACTGCTGATTTTGTCTTTCTGTTCCTCACTCAACATCTACCGTAAGAAGGAGCTGTCTTCTCTCCCCATTAAAAAATATATTCTTGATTTTATTATCTATATTGGTATTTACAGTGATATTTTATTCTAGAAGCTAAAACTCAATATCACCAATATTTTATGGCTTAAACTGTTCCACATTTGGCCATTAGATGTGCCAGTGGGTTGACGTTCATGTTCTTGTCATACACTTCTGTCCTCTTTTGAGCATTTCTTTACTTTCTAGAAGTGTAAGATATTCAGGCTCATCTTGTACTTTTATTACTCCCACTCTAATCTCTTTTTCCAAGGAGCTAAAAGACCTTTATACTTTTCCCCAAGTACTGGGTTTTGAACTCAAGACATTGTGCCTCTCTGACTTGTTGGCTTAGTTAATCTTTTATCACTTGAGTCATGTGCCTGCCCAGCATTTGCTGGTTAATTTTTGGTAGATGAGGTCTCTCAGACTTTTCTGCTAGCTCTGGCTTCAAAGTTTAATCCTGATCTCAGCTTCCTGAGTAGCTAGGATTACTGGCATAGGCCACTGGTACCTGGCTCAAATTATTTTTAAACACAATATTGCTATTACACCAGACATAAACATTGTTGTGTTAATATAATCAAATATATAGTCAGTGTTCAAATTTTCCAGATTTTTAAAAATAATTGCTTAATTCTGTGTTTAAGCAAAGTTGCACATTACAATTGGTTGGTATGTTTTAAAAATGTATTGTAATCTGTAGGTTTCCTTTTTGTTGTTTCATTCTGGGGAATTTATATGTTGAAGAAATGGAGTATTTGTCCTGTAGAGAGCTCCATATTCTGGATTTTTCTCATTCATTGCATTTATCTGAGAGCATTTATTATGTTTCTCTCTGATCCCCTATGTTCTGTGCATTGGTGGTTAGTACTAGGACAGAGGGACTGATGAATACATTCCTTTACTCAGACCAAGGTACTTTATAACTATACGCTCTTTAAGAAACATAACATGTTTGATCTTTGTTTTGTAATTTTAAGTTTGGGCACTGACAATGATTGTGGATTGTTATCATAAATGGCAGCTTGATCAGTCCTTAAGAAAGCTCTAACTCATCTTTTAAAATAAAAAATAGCATCAATGGTAAAAAGGATTCTGAGTTAATTTTATCAAATGAACATACCATGTTGGCTCCATCAGATCTGGACACAGACCATAAATAAATATACTCCATTATAATTTACTTATCCAATACCTGTTGCTTGGTCTGCTTCCAGTTTGTGTGTTTTATGAGTATTCCTGCGATTAACAAGCCCGCTGGCACAGAACTCATTTCTGTAGCCACTTTCTTAGAACAGAAGAGCTCAGCACATGCATGTCTAGCTTTGATAGATACTGCCAAACAGATGCAAGGCAGTTTACTGAGAGTTACATCCTACCAGCAGTGCATTACAGTTCTAGTTTCTCCACAGTTTCACTGACACTTGGTACTATCATTTGTTTGTCTTTCACATGTCAGCCTTTCTGGTGGCATGCAGTGGTATTCAGTCCTGGTCTTAACTGTGTATTGTCCTAATAATGAATGGTATTGACAACTCAGTAGCTGTTTGGATAGGTTTTCCCTCCTTCAGTCATGTGGATCTCATAAGGACCCTGCACATGCTAGGTGAGGGTTCTATCACTGAGTTATATCCTTAGTCCTTTCTTGTAAAAGCAGTGCCTTTTTCTTTTGCCTATTAAAAAGGTTGGTTTGTCTCTCTTGTTTCAATGACTTGCAGTAGTTCTTAGACATTCTGGTCCTCACTGATTTTTTTTTTTTTTTTAGAGGTATGGATTGCAAAATTCTCTTCCCTATCTTGGTTTTGCTCTTTTGTTGATGTCTCCTGATGGACAGACATTGTCATTTGAATGAAATCCGATTTATCACTTATGTTTGTCCTTATAAATAGATAGTGTTTCAATGAGTTCAAACTCTTTTTTGGCCAGTCCTGGGGCTTGGACTCAGGGCCTGAGAACTGTCCCTGGCTTCTTTTTGCTCAAGGCTAGCAATCTGCCACTTGAGCCACAGCGCCACCTCTGGCCATTTTCTGTATATGTGGTGCTGAGGAATTGAACCCAGGGCCTCATGTATACGATAGATAGTGTTTCATATTCTTTACGAATAGTTTTGTTTGTTCTGGTCTCTCTTAACCAGTCCCTGATAATTTTGCATTTACAAAGAGTTTCTCTGGTTTCTTCTTGAAGACATTTTGGGCCATGATCCAAAGAACCCTATTTACGGTGGGAGTCCTCCCTGCCGCTCTGCAGCAAGCTGCGAGGAAGTAGAATGTAAACCAGGTGGCGGGGAGCTGTCCTCCTCCCGGGACTCCTCCCTTGCTTGTTAGTCTAGTTCCCATCCCTGGACGGCTAGTCGGCTGCCTCGTTTGCACCATCAGCTTCTCATTGGTGGATCTTAGCCGCATCCATCACTTTCACTGAGTTTCAGAATGGTAGGTAGCTTAATTCACCTTATTTTTCTGGTTTCCTAAGATGGAAGACATTTCTAAAGAAAAGCATTCCCTGCCCATATGTGACTCTTAATGCCTGGAGAGCGCTTCCTAAGGCCAGGTGTTCCCTCTGCCTGCGACCAATAGGTGGCGCTGCAACATGCTGATTTACCTGAAACATTTGCACGGACAACACTGGAAGATAGGAACTTAAACTTTATTTGCTATAGTTTTAAAAACTTTTTTTCCCCTGTTTTGTTTTTTTTTTAAATTTGTACTCATATGTATTTCTGCAGTGATTAAAGCCAGACTTGATTAGAACAAGAATTCATGGCTCATGCAACATAGCCTATAGTTTTAAAAACTACTGGGACTTGAACTCAGGACCTCACACTCTTATATGCTTTCTCACTCAACTAATACTTTACCATTTGAGCCACCATGTGAGCCTTTTGGTGGGTAATTGGGGATCAGAGTTTCAGGGATTTTACTGTGCGGGCTGGCTTAGAACACTGATCCTCCTATTTTAGACTCCTGAATAGCTAGGACTATAGTTGTGAGCCACCAGCACCCAGCTTCAGTTTAAAAAAGTCTTACTCAAAAATTTGTAAGTGCAAATAACAATGCTTCCAGGCCGAAGTGTTATGTCCAATTAGACACTAAGATAGCAAGACATGGGTTGTTTTGAATGTGTGTGTGTGTGTGTGTGTGTGTGTGTGTGTGTGTGTGTGTAGAATCGTTACCCCGCTCCCCCAAGGAAAACTGAGGTGCTCTCCCTGCGGGAAAGGGCAGGGATATCAGGCAGGCGGGAGGACAGAATACCAGACACCTGCCACTGTCCATGCCAGCCACACAGCCACGGTTAGTGATAACACCTGGAATGGCAGGTGAAGATTTAGTTTGAGGGTCAAAGCTGATTCC
Source organism: Perognathus longimembris pacificus (assembly GCF_023159225.1). NCBI lineage: Eukaryota > Metazoa > Chordata > Mammalia > Rodentia > Heteromyidae > Perognathus > Perognathus longimembris. Next base: position 8,007,701 of record NC_063175.1, on the reverse strand, counting down.
TGGAGAAGAATGGTGTCTAGGAGTTATGGGAAATGGAGGGTTTTTAGAAAAATCTTTCCCTTACACCTATCTTGGTGAGTTCATTTCCTCCACTGGCAAGTTAGTACAGGGGATTAAAGTATTTGCTAGAGATATCCTGATCTAGGTGCTGGATTATGTTTCCGGATCTTGTGCTGGAGGTCTTCAGACACAGGAGCACTATCTGAAAAATAGCTTTAGTATCTAAAAATACTGGGCTGATGGGGCGGTGGTGTAGCAGTAGTGCGCTTGTTCCCTAGGAGCAGTAAGCCCTGCGTTTGACCACAACACCACAAAACAAAAGTCCAATGAATAAGATCTAATACAAATGAACTGAAAGGTCATTTATTGTCCTGCCTAAGTGTAATTAACTCACTATGGTGAACTTCTTACTCTGTGATCAGAGGCAACAAACGAGATGGAGATGTTTCTAATGCGCTGTGCCCAAGAGACAGAATGAACAGTGAAAGAAACAACAGTGGGATGGCTAGTACACCACTTAGTAGGCAACGAAGGTGGCTCTTCTTATGGATGGCAGGCACCAGGAGGCTCCTGAGATTCTTTCCAAGACAATTTTGGTTTGGCAAAAAGCAGTGCAGAGCTCAGGGCTTCCAGGCGGTGTTGGTACCGCGTGACGTCAGAGCACCGCCTGGCGAGTGATCCATGCCTCCCCTACGCTCACCACTTCAGTCCAGGTTGGTCTGCTTTGAGTCTGCCTTCAATGAGGAGGAGATCCCACGGTGTACTTTTTTTTTTTTGGCTAGTCCTGGGGCTTGGACTCAGGGCCTGAGCACTGTCCCTGGCTTCTTTTTGCTCAAGGCTAGCACTCTGCCACTTGAGCCACAGCGCCACTTCTGGCCATTTTCTGTATATGTGGTGCTGGGGAATAGAACCCAGGGCCTCATGTATATGAGGCAGACACTCTTGCCACTAGGCCATATCCCCAGCCCTACGGTGTACTTTTAATAACAGCAACTCCTCTAAATAGCAGCATATGCTTATGCTTTGTATTTCCACCGATTCTCTAAACATCCTCCCTAGCTGCCATGACTTTTTAATTGCCTGTTTCATGAAGCCAATTCCGGCTGGATGATTAGCTACCTATCACCGCCAGTGAGGAAGTGCAGGGGGAAGAACTGGGGCGAGCAGGGCCGCGCAGCCAGCGCTCTCCATGTCCAGTGCACATGGGGTAACCCGGGAGCTTTCCCGCACACTGAGGTCTGCCTTCCGTGCCACAGTGGGGGAGACGGTCAACTAACTGATCTCACTGTTGTTTGTAGCGAGCTCTCAGATGCCTCTCGGTGTCCAGAGAGGTGTCTCGGTGAGGTGGGAATCATCTGTGCAGAGGCTCTTATTTTCAGCACCTGCTGGTCTGGCGGCCAGCCTGGGAGGACAGCGGGTCCGTGTATGTCAGCTTTCAGTCCGTCTAGCAAGCACCAAGACGGTCAAGTTCTAAAGAGCAGAGGTTTATGGCGGGTCACGGCTTAGGAGGGCCTAGCCTAAGAGTGCTTGCTTTGGGGCCTGTGGTAAAGCAGAACATGGTGGTAGGAACATGTGGTAGAGGAAGGCTGCTGACCTCATGGCCAGAAACCAAAAGAAAATGGAAGAAACTACAATCCCCGCTGGTGCATGTTTCCAACGACCCTTCCCGCGGGGCCCACCCTCTTGAAAGTTCCTCCAGCACCCTCGATCCTCCCAATAAACATTATGCTTTCTCTGGCAAATCTCTCTCCTCAAACTCACAAAGGCAACTAAAACTCACAAAGGCAAAGATTTCCTTGGCCACTGGGTGCTAGTGGCTCACACCTGCAATCCTAGATCTCATGAGGCTGAGATCTGACAATCATGGCTCAAAGCCAGCCAGGGAAAGAAAGTCCATGAGACTCTTATCTCCAATTAACCACCAGAAAACCAGGGGTGGAGCTGTGGCTCAAGGTGGTAGAGTGCTAGCCTTGAGTGAAAAAGCATCCAGGTCCTGAGTTCAAGCCCCGTGACTACCACCACCAACAAAGATTTCCTTGGAAACCTCCAACATATCCTAGAGTTACCAAATACTTTGATGGAACAGTTTTGGGTGGGAGGGAGGGAGACCTTGGAGCATTTTTGGATTTCTGTGAGGCAACTACCACAACTAACGATGAGTTCAAGTTACTAACAGTTTAAAGAAACAGCTAAAAAAAAAAAAAAAGATCCTTACAATACTACAATACTTAATACTTGGCTCTCCAAACGTAGGAGGAGCCTAAAGCATCTACCCAAGTATCCCCGGGTTGTTTTCAGATGGGGTTGTCTCAGTCACAGGGTCAATGCGTCTAACACCTGGTGCTTTTGTTTGAATGTGCTCCCCCAAAGTTCATGTATTGTAAACTTAATCCTCAAAATCACACAGTAGAGCCTGAGTCCTTGGGAAGTTATTAGGACTGGGTGAAGTCAGGAGGATAGGACCCCCTTGGGCATATTAGTGGCTTCATGGCATGAGGAAGAAAGACCTGAGCTACCATACTTGCTCTCCCCATGTTAGCACACAGCTCAAGGCCCCTGCCAGATGCCAGAGTCCACACTCTTGGCTTTCCAGCTTCTGAAACCCAAGTTAGACAAACCTCCATTGTTTATAAACTACTTGGAGTCTCAAGTACTTGGTTAAAGCAACAGAAAACAGACCAAGATATTGTCCACATGCAAAACGTGCCCATCTTGTTCCTTGAAAGCCCAGTGAACCCTCAATGACAGTGTGGCTTCTATGTATAATGAAACAAAGGAAGGCAAAAGGAGACGAGAGCTGAGCTGAGCTCTGAGCTAGGCCTGGTCCTCCGGAGAAGAGCTCTGCTGAGCACAAGTACTTACAAGCAGTGCACGACTGTGCGGCCCTCACCACCGTTGTATTCTTCCTGCCACTTGTCCACTTGGCGAATGAGCTTCAGGAAGGAGCGCTTGGAAACCGGTGTGTCCCTGTACATCGGCCAGCCCAGGAACTGGAACTGCTGCACCATCCGATATCCATCTTGGGGCTACAGAGAACAGACAAGGATTGGGGGGGGTGGGAGGAAGAAAACCGGTATTATATTTTCCTTATTGAATTCCAACAGGCTGATTCCACCTACTTTTTCTTCCTATCAGAGCAGGACATTATTAAAGAACAATCTGGCCACCAAATAATCAAGGCAGCTTCTATGAGCCTGAAGAGTTACGATTTTTAATCTCGAGTAGAAATACTACTACTACTACTACTACTAATAATAATAAAAGGCCAGGTGTTGTAAGTGACAGGCTACAGACAAGTTGAAGTGAAGCAGCATGCTTATGTTTTGCAGAATCTAAGGGAATGATAATATTGGGACTGAGTACAATGTGCATTATGTGGGAAATGAGTTTAACTACATGTAAACTAAAGAATAAATTATAACTTACACATGTTTTGGGGCTTAGTGTGATATGGGTCATACATGTTTCCATAACGTTATATTTTCTTACTGACATAAATCTAAGATATTAATCTTTGGACATAATTAGAATTTTAGAGTAAAAAAGAGTTTCTGCATGGACATTAGGGAAGTGATAACTGCTTGCACAGCCTTCAGTAGTGCTCACTGCCGGCGCGTGTGCTCTTACCACTCTTCCCTGGCCTGTTCCTTCTCCTCAGCCGGCTCTGCGCCGTTCCAGCCTCCCTTTCTCTAAGATCTCTGGCTGACTGAAGCCTCTGGCCTCAGATCCAGGACCCTCTTTTCTTCTGTCTTTCGATTCCATTTCAGTCTCAGGATTTTCGGTATCACCCACAATCAAAGGTTTTGATCTCCAGTTTGGATCTGCCTATCAAGGCTGATCTGACATTCCCACTTAGGGCTCAAAGAATCATCTCTGAAGTCAGCTCTGACTTACTATGTCTAAAACTAGCCTTTGGACTAATTCTTCACTTGTGCCCCAGCCTAAATAATTTTTGGGATACCTGCCTTTTGCACTTCTGTTAGTGCCAATTCTGTCATTTGGGTTCCCCTAACAAGAGTCTCGGGTCCCCGTGACTCCAGGGGTCGGGCTGCACCACCTTGGAACATAAAAGCTCTCTATTGCCTCTCACCTCTGGGTGATAAGCAGTCCTGTCCTAACAGTTACTTGTCACCTGGATTCTTCTCAAAACCCTGTGGTAGAGGAGTTTCTCTTACACTATGTCCAATGTAGGAGCCAGAATCTTCCTTTAAAGATGTCGATGTGGTTTGTCTCCTAATAACGCTGTAACGATTTCCAGTACTTTCCAAGCCAAACCTCAATGGAGCCGTTACCTGTGAGGCCCAGCAGGACGCTGCCTCCCCCAGGGAACTCCTCCGGCCTTTGCTACTGGGCTCAGGCCATGCCAGCATCTCCCTGTGCTTGCACCGTCCCAGGCACAGGCCGGGCTCCAGACAGCCATGGCCGCTCACTCCATCATCAGGGCCTTGCTCTCAGGGCACCTCATTCAAAATGGAGCCTATCTTTCCTGACCATGGCCCTCACGGGCCTAACATAACACGACATGAACTCTGCTACATCTAATACGAACCATGTTACATCTATTACTTATTGCCTGTCCTTCTCTTTTTGTGTGTGTGATGGTCCTGGGGCTTGAAGTCAGGGCTAGCGCTCTACCACTTGTGCCACAGCTCCACTTCCAGCTTTTTTGGTGTTTAATTGAACAGTCTTTTGGTCTTTCCTGCCTAGGCTAGCTTTGAACCACCCAAAGATCCTTAGTTCTCAGCCTCCTAAGTGGCTGAGCTTATAGGCTCACTGGCGCTCAGCTGTCATTTGTCTTTTGGCAAGACTCTTTGCTTAACCAAACATTAGTTAGGCTCCCGAGCCTTCTCTTAGACCTCCTGCACATTTAAGAAGCTGAATTTTAGCAATTCCTGCTAAGTCAATTTAGAACTCACCCCTTCTCCTCCCAATACCTGACCACCCTTCCTCCATACCTAGGTTCCTCAGCTCCTTTTTTTTTTTTTGCGGCGGGGGTGGGGGTGGGGGGGCTCGACTCAGGGCCTGAGCACTGTCCCTGGCTAGCACTCTACCTCTTGAGCTACAGCATCACTTCCGGCTTTCTCTGTTTATGTGGTACTGAGGAATCGAACCCAGGGCTTCATGCATGCTAGGCGAGCACTCTACCGCTGAGCCACATTCCTGGCCCAGGTTCCTCAGCGGCTACAATGCCCACATGATGTCTGATCACCCTGGCCCATCTTCAGCAAGGATCTCCCTTATCTCTGATACTTCCCTTCACTTTCTCTTCTCTATCTGTCCCAATTTGCCCATGCTAGATTCAGAGATTGGCCCAAAGCTCTCTCATCCACTGCAAGAACCTTCCGCAGTGGTCCTGCTCTGTTATGGTGCCACTGAATCATGTCTTCCTTTCAGTTATTGAGTAACAAATGCTATTGAATAATGTTTGCTTTAATATGGCTTCTGTTAAACCTGACTCTTGTTAGAATGTAAATTCCCTAAGATTTTGTTCCCTGAGGCATACAAATTTCTGGAACAATGAGTGACAAGGAGTGAGTAGCACAAGTTCAACAAAGGAGAAAACAATGAAGCAAGCAATACTGGCTCCCACTCGTACTCTGGCAGCATTATAAATCCGGAATATTCTGCTGATGATGTCTTCTTCTAAGTCTGCAGACACAAATTCCACCTGGATGGGCCCGTGCCTGTGGACTCCATTTTCAGGCCAGTACTGTGGACACAACTGAAACAAAGACGGAGAAACACATGTTCAATTATCCAAATACATATATCCAATAGTTTGGATATGGTCGCTCTCTGCATTCAGCAGTTCTTAAGACCTCATGAAATCTTTTCCTGCCCTTTCTTTTTTGCAGCAAGCAAGAGTTAGGCCTTTTGTGATGGTAGACTCCTTTACTACCACGGTCCTTCTAGGCCTCTTTTTCATTTTCCCAGGAAACATCTGCTAGCCCTAAACAATTCTGCATTCTAAGGAGTTCATGTGGCTTTTACCAAGACAGTCCTGGATGAGATGCTATCAGCTGCCACAATGAAAGTCATGGACATACAGCCCTGCTAATGTCCAACCTCTGCCCCATGCTTCCTGGCTGGACTTGGAGATGCACACTTTACAGGCAACCAGTAACCAGCTGGGATTGCCAGATTCTGCTTCAACTCCTCCCAGCTCAGATCTAGGAACCTAGTGTGGTAAAATAAAATTCTTCGCTGTTCTACCTATGGATGGCCTGATTAAAGACACAATTTTGCTGGGCATATTGGCACACACTATAATTCCAGCTTTCTACCAGTCTGTGAAATAGATACTGAGTTCAAAGTCAGCCTGAGCTATCTAGTGAGACCTTGTCTCAAAAATCCCAAACTAAACAAAACATCCTCCTGCTTTCTTAGTGTGTCAAAATCCAGCAGCGGTGCTACCAGGGGACTAGACCTTTTGTACACACACAACGGAGACCTCGGTGGGCTAGAATGGGCTATGGAGGAACTGAGGCACTGTCATCCGTCATCACCCTACAAACTTCCTAATCTTGGAGACAGCCAGATGGGAAGAATTTCTGATATATTTTCTCTTCAAAAAAGTTCCTAAAGCCTCAAAGGCATTTAAAGTTGAAAAATAAACTTCCTTGTAGCTCGGTATTCCAGAGGCCTATTTTGGCATGGTGTGTTTTAACTTTTATCTTTCTGATTCACCTGAGGAACAGATGGTTTGTGGCAAGGCAAGAGGGGAATTAAACTCTGTGATCTCGTAACCTGTTGCTATGGGGCCAAGAAAAATAAAAAGGCTAACACCTCATTTTAAGCAAAATGATTGACCACAAAAGGCAAATCTACTGGTTGAATTTCCATTAACATTTTTTAAAAAATCCTGTTACTGGGACTTGAACGCAGAGCCTGAATGCTCTCCCTTAGCTTTTAGAGTCACAGCTGGTGTTCTACCACTTGACCCATGCCAACAATTCTGTCATTTTCCTGCTTCATTGGAAAAAAAGAGTGTCTAGTTTTGTCTGCCTGGACATGGTTCAAATTTCTAATCTTAGATGTCAGCCTCTTGAGTAATCAGAATTACAGGCATGAGCCACTGCGGATTGATCTTTATTTAAAAAAATGGATTTTGTGTCAGTCCTGGGACTTGAACTCGGGGTTTGGGAGCTATCTCTGATTTTCTCTTGCTCAAGGCTAGTGCCCTAGCACTTGAGCCACGGCTCCACTTCTGGCTTTATTTATTTATTTAGGTAATTAATTGGTGATAACAGTCTCATGGACTTTCCTGCTTGGGCTGGCTTCAAACCATGATCCTCAGATCTCAGCCTTGTGAGTGGCTAGGATTATAGGTGTTAGCCGCTGGCACCTGACCATTTAAAATGGCTTCTACTTTCCAAAAATTCATATACTAAAATATTGCAAAGGTTGACGTATCCCAAATTGCAAGAGAACTGCTCATCTAACAGAATTAACTTGAATGGCTCCCTTCCTTCCCTTCCTTCCTTTCCTTCCTTCCTTCCTTCCTTCCTTCCTTCCTTCTCTCCCTCCTCCCTCCTCCCTCCTCCCTCTCCCTCCCTCCCTCCCTCCCTCCCTCCCTCCCTCCCTCCCTTCCTCCCTCCCTCCCTTCCTCCCTCCCTCCTTCCTTCCTTCCTTCTCTCCTGTCTGTCTTTTCATGGTAAAGAAACTAAAGTTTAAGCTGGGCACCGGTGGCTTATACTTGTAATTCTAGCTACTCAGGAGGCAAAGATCTAAAGATTATGATTTGAAGACAACCCCAGGGAGCACTCTTCTTTGTTTTATTTTATTGTAAGGTGATGATGCACAGAGGGGTTACAGTTACATGGCTCAGGTAATGAGAACATTTCCTTTTCAACAGTGTCCCCCACCCCCCTTCACTTACTCTCCCAGTTTGCCCCTTCCTGACTTCCCTCCGCCCCAAGTTGCATAGTTCATGTCCAACATAGTGCCTAGTGGGTTTCACTGCTCAATTGGTTCATCCACTGTCCCACAGTTTCTGTGTTTCCCTTTCCCCTCCCCAAATCAGATAAACTTATATATAAGACAAAGGGTACAGAAATAAAAAACAGAGACAGAACAGACTAAATCAGAGAAAAAAGAAATGAAGAAAAGAACCACAAACAGTATAATAAAAAACTCCTTCCATTTCTTGGAGTTCATTTTGATAAGCATAATTTTATATGATCTTGTGCACATAGCTATTGAGCACCGATCCTTTCCTAAAAATATCCTTTTTTTATTTTCACTGTGTGAATGTTTAGTTTGTTGTTTAATCAATTGTGTCCAGGTGTAGTTATTTGTCTTTTACTATCCATTGGGTTTACTTGTAGATTTATAGGTACATTCTAATTATTACAAATGAGGGAAACCATGCAGCCTATGTTTCTTTGGGTCTGGATTACTTCACTTAGTATAATTTTTTCCATTTCCTTACAAATGGGGCAATGTTAACAAATGCTGGTGAGGATGTGTCCAAAAGGGAACACTGCTACACTGCTTGCTGGTGGGAGTGTAAACTTGTTCAACCACTCTGGAAAGCAGTATGGAGGTTCCTCAAAAGACTAAACATAGAGCTCCCCTAGGACCCAGCAATCCCACTTCTGGGCATCTATCCAATTGACCACAAACCAGACCACACTAAAGCCAACAACACAATCATGTTCACTACCGTACTGCTGACCATAGCCAAGATATGGTATCAACCCAGATGCCCTTCAATGAAACGAATGGATCAAGAAAAGATGGTATATATACACAATTGGAATTCTATGCTTCCAGCACGAAAGTCTTTGAGACTCTTTTCTCCAATTAACCACCATAAAAGCTGGAGATGTAGTGGTGGCTCAAATTGTAGCATAGCAGCCTTGAGCAAAAAAAGCCCCGAGCTCAAGTCCCAGTACTAATACACACATAAAAAGCTAAAAATTGGACTTTAAGAATGAAAGAAGGACACTTTTTTTTTTTTGCCAGTCCTAGGCTGTGAACTCAGGGCCTGAGCACTGTCCCTGGCTTCTTTTTTGCTCAAGGCTAGCACTCTGCCACTTGAGCCACAGCGCCACTTCTTCTGGTCATTTTCTGTATATGTGGTGCTGAGGAATTGAACCCAGGGCCTCATGTACACGAGGCAAGCACTCCTGCCACTAGGCCATATTCCCAGCCCCAGTACACTTTTTATGTTAGCCACATGGATTATATTTTAGAAGCTACATTTATTTAAAACAATGCTACCATGAAAATTTTCCTTCCTCACTAGTACTTCATGGTGACAAGTTATTAAACTTACCTTGCCAAACAATAGCATACTGATTCTTATTTTCTTTTTGATACTCAAGGGCACCCACTGTTAAAATTAGTAAGCATGAAGATGGGAAGCCAAAATGGTAGTAAAAATCATAACATGCCCATTGAACTTTTCTGCCCATTTCCCTACGGACTGAGCCGGCTTTTCTGTCTGCTGCTTCTCTCAGTTCAAGTGCCTGATCAAAAGCTTGTCATTTGCACCTAGGAAATATGAATGTCCTGGGCTGGCGCCAGGCTCTTGGCACACAGTGTCCTACACTCTGCCCAAGGAAACCATGTAGAAAATGGCTTAAATGGTGCATAACACATCCATGAACCAAGCCTATAAATACTTAAAAATAGTTGAGTGCTGCTCTTATTCAGTTGCAAAGCCTTTAAGTTCAAATGCTTAGTTTAGTGTTCGCTAAAAGACTGAGTCCCGAGAGCCTCTTTCTCTCACTCTGAATATCTGCTCTGTCTACTGAATAAAATAGGGACTGTTTTGTGTTTCTACCATCAGTCAGTCAAGGCCTGGTTGGAGACCAGACAGTTTGGGTTTAGAATGAAGCTTCAATAACAAGAATCCCTAACTCTCTGTTCAACCAACAAAGGTCAATGTTTCAGGATCCCCAACAGGGAAAAAAAACGCAGGATGAGTCTTAACAAGAAACAAGTCCCTTATTCCATGACCAAAAAAATCTGAGTCAATGAAATTTAACCTGTGGTACGAATTTAACCTACTAGAAAGCCAGAATCCTGGCTTATATTTTGAACTGTGTGTGTTGTGAACAGTTGTAGTCTACCCTCTGAGGCATCAACAGGGAAGAGCTCTAAAATATTTAAGCTTCTTAAGCCAAAAAAACTAGATGAGAGTAGTTATCATTATTATTTAATTAACTTGATCTCAAGAGAGACTTAACAATATAATGCAATGCCTTAAGCAGGTAAAAACCTACAAACCTCATTTCAGTTCTTGTGATCTGTGCCAATAAAGTTTGCCATTATTTAAAAATAAAAAGTCAAAGTATTTCAGCATCCACACTGGCCAAGATGTCTCCTTCCTACAATCTCCTACATTGTATTTTCTTCCCATCAATTTTTAAATTTATTTTTGCCACTACTGGGCACTGTCCCTGGCTTTTTTAATCTTTATTGCTCAAGGCTAGCAAAGTACTCTATGTCCTGAGCAACAGGGCCACTTCCGGCCTTTTTTGTTTATGTGGTGCTGGGGAATCGAACCTAGGGCTTCATGCATGTTAGGCAAGCATTCTACCACTAAGCCACATTCCCAGCTCCTCCCATCAATTTTTTAAAATTGGAAATTCTCTCTACTACATAGGAAATTAATTCAGCTCTAGAGCAAGTTTATTTGTCTATTCTTTCCCTCCCTCCCTCCCTCCCTCCCTCCCTCCCTCCCTCCCTCCCTCCCTCCCTCCCTCCCTCCCTCCCTCCCTCCCTCCTCTTTTTGGTTCTGGTCCTGGGACTTGAACTCAGGGCCTAGGTATTGTCCCTGAGCTTTTTTGCTCAAGGCTAGTTTTCCTTTTGCTGGTTAACTGGAGATGAGTCTCATGGACTTTCTTGCCCAGGCTGGCTTTGAACTTAGCTCCTCAGATTGCAAATTCCTGACTAGCTAGGATTATAAGTGTGAGCCACTGGCACCTGGCTTAGTGAGTTTATTCTTAATATTTGCTAACTCTGACCTCTCTTAACACTCTCTGTCATGGTGATAAAGTCTGTGATTGGAATAAGTTCAGTTCCTACAAGACCTTGGTACTAACATCCTTCTGAGAGCCCCATCTAAGAACACATTTCGGTCCCCATTTCTAATAGGGAATTATCCTGTTCAATTCTTCCTCTTTTTCTGTTTAAGAGGAACTCCACTTATCATTCTGAACTATTCTTATTTCTAAGCCCCAGTTTGGTTTCTTTCTAGCATTTTTACCAAAGAGTTGACAGAACTAATTGCCATCTCTTAAACTCCCCCTATTTTGATAGTCTCCACCTCCAAGCTCCTAGTGGAAAACACTAGAAGGCATGTAAGTCCCTCCACTCAAGTGGGAACAGAAGCATGTCCTATCTCTATTGTCCTATGGGAACAGGAGTGTGTTCTGTCTCTATTGTCCTAGGGTTAATGCTTGCTCCACCAGATGCTTGAGTTCCTTCCTGTCAGCTTTGGCTCTGCTACATTCCTTTTCTTTTGGGATAACCTAATTTCTGACCTTGTCTTGCTTTGTCACTTCTCTATGTCTTTTGGGTTTCTACTGACTTTCTGCTCTATCCCTTGATAGTCCCTGATTGCTTGTCTGTCAGGGCCTCACTTAAGTGCTCAGCTTCTTGTTTGCTCATGTCTTGGCACCCTACCATTTGAGTGATATCTCCAGTCCATCTTTTTGGTGGTTAATTAGACACTGAATCTCACAGGCTTTACTGCTCTGTCTGCCTTGGAACTGAGATCTCTTGATCTCAGCCTCATGAATAGCTAGGTTCACAGGCACAGCCACTGGTATCTGATTTTGAATACAGTGTTTCACTATCCCTGGTTCTAAATCATCAACTGGCATTTTAGCTCTGGCATGGCAATCTGCACATGTTAATGTGCCAAACCCACCAGACGACCCCTGTTACAACGACCCCTGAGTCTCACCTGGGCCGGATCCACATCATTGAGCATAACTACTGATGTGCAGTGATAGTCCAAGACCAGTCTCCAGAAGTCTTTGACTGTGTTTGGCAAAGGATGCTGGGTGACTATAAAGGCTGAAGGCTGTTTATAGCTCTGCAAACATAAACAAGAAAGATCCAAATATACCCAGGGAAATGTGAAGGGAGGAAGCTATTTCATGCATGTGGAAATGGATGGCACAGAAACACTGAACATATTTATTGACTGCTGAATTCTGTTTCAATTTTCAACACCAGAATAGCCTGAATATAATCTTAGCAGCAGAATAATAATGTTTAAATATTCTCATTTTAATACCAAGAAGACATATCAAGTATTTCTTACTGAATTTTTATGTTTCTGACAGAAAGCCAATACTGGCTTTACTCATTAATTATTTTATTGCTTATTAGACATGTTCATATTTAATGTTACTTAGGTTTACTTTAAAAGTTATGCATAATGAAAACAGTTCTAATTTTCCTAAAATGTGTTTGCTTGTCATTTGTATATATGATGTTGCTACTTATTCCTGCCAATAAGGGAAACACACATGATATCCACGCCCTCTGGAAAGTACCAGAAAGTTTACCTTTTATATCATGTCCACAGAATGACAATTTCCACATGAGCACTAACAAAAGCCATTTACTTTCCCATCCGGATATTCAGTAGCCACAAGTCAACAGACTGACGGGAAATAATGAATTGGGCTTCCTTTCCAATGAATGACTGCTAAAGTTAGGAGGACAGGGAGTGAAACAGAGCCGCCAGTCCCTTTCGGGCCACGGTCCTGGTCACTGCACGGCTGCCACTTCCCTGTCAGCCAGAAGGTCAATCTGTGGTCACAGTCACTACATGGTGTGCGCTTCCGCGGGGCCACTGAGATCACAAAACGTGTGTATACTGTTGAAAGCGGGTCTGCGCCTTCTGAGTGGTGGGCTTGCACTCTGCCCTCCCTTTCCCCCAGGGTCGCAGAGGGCTTACGTCCATGAGGGCAGCGTTGATGTAGTTGCTGCTCTCGCCGTCGATGGTGATGAGGAAGGGCAGGCAGCGGTCCGGGGGCAGGATGTCCATGCACCGGTTTTTCTCGTGGTTCCGGGGCAGGAGCGCGATGCTGCAGTCCTCCACGCGCAGCGTCGGCGTCACCATGTTCAAGGTCTAGGGGATGAAGGGAAGGTACAGGATTGAGGGTCGGCCAGGTAAAGGCGTCACCCTTGCTATGACTTGGTCCATAGGATGAGGAAGCCCATGTAAACGAAGCACTGTACCCCACAAATATGCACAGTGATGATGTGTCCCATAGGGGAGGAATCTACTACAGTGGGGTAAGTCCAAGACATTATTATGTTTAAAAAGCACAGAGGAAGCATGCGCCTTCACAGTACATTTGTCTCCTGTCCAGCATATGAACGATTCAAATCTCCTGCAGCTGACTACTAGCTGGCGCCCCCCCCCACCCCAGTGCTCTCAGGAACACCACACTTAGACTTTTTTTCCCCATCTACTTAGATTTATGTCCCCAAACACATGCATCAGAAACACAAGCACCAGAGGCAGAGGCATAAAAGGCAGGACTGTGGGATGACTGGACTCCTAAGGCTTAGCCAGGGCAGAGGCTGGGAGAGGGTCAGCCCACTGAGGTAAGTAAAACCTGAACATGAACATAAAGAACTATGGATGCCTGAAAGTATTCCTCACCTGTACTTCCACTGCTTTACTGCTCCCATGGTTAGTTACTCTCTGAACGCAGGCTCTGGTGCCGAGGACCATTTGGTATCCACTTGGAATGCAAATGGCCTATTAGACTAATGGTTTGTAACCAGGTAATTCTGTCCCCTGTGCCCTCGGGAACATTTGGTGGTATTTGCACAAGTGTCCCATGTGGCACTGGTGATATACACTTCTCCAGCCCAGGGATAGTGCTAAACATCCAAAGGACAGTCCCACAATACCCATAACCAAGTTACTCTGCAGCCCCAAAGGCAGCAGAGCTGAAGCTGGGAAACCTTGTGTTGATTCAAAGGTTCAAGAACTGATTTTGAGATACTTTCTAAGATGCAAACTCACAGACAACTGCTTCTCCCTTTAGTATGCCTTACCCGAAATTCCTCTTTAATCTGGCTTGAGTTTGTCTGCGGGTCCAGTTTGTTCATATCGTAATACAGAGACCTAACTTGGGAAGCAGGGATGGAGGTGTCTCCACAAAGACAGGCTTCCAGGATCGCATCATGGATAAACACGTACTGCTCCTGGAGGAACAGAGGGAACTGGTCAGTGATGGGGAAACCAAGGTAGCCCCAGAGAGGGAGTGGGGGGGAGAGAGAGAGAGAGAGAGAGAGAGAGAGAGAGAACAGTAGTGATTTTAGCCCCACATTATCAAGATAATGCAAACTGTGTCCTCAACAGAGAGGGAGAGACAAACAGCCTTTGTGGTCCTGGATGGGAGGAACATGGATTTTTCAGTGGTGCTAATCCTGACTCTCACATTGCCCACTTGATTGACATACTGTGGCATTATGTGGAATTATACAAACTGACAGACAGCATAACAGTAACATTGTGATAATGGTGACTAAAAACACTAAGGTTCTGATTCCATGACTGGAACTTCATTGTTCAGACAAGTAATTGAGCAGAATTTTTGTATGTTGAAAAGAGAATTTACTACCTAAATTAACAGTCTACATTAATTGGAAAGCTTCCATTGCTCTGAAGAAAAGCAGTTCTGAATACTGGAGATCAATTATTTAAAATGTCAGTTAAGGCAACAATGGCAATAGCTCAGATTAGAGTACAACTGCTATCCATGTATACAACCAGTGGATACTTTAAAAATGGGTTCTCCATGGCTGGTGTTGTAGCTCAGTGGCAAAGCATAGGCCTTACAAGTGTGAAGTCCTGGGTTTGATCCCTAGTACAGCCAAAAAAAAGAAAAAAGAAAAGCAAATATGCATAAAAATGAGTCCGCTACTCCTAAATAGACTAGGTAGAGATTTTTCCTATAACCAATTAGTAAATTTTCCATTACTTATTATTCTTCCTTTTCTTCTTTTTTTTTTCCCCCCCGATGGTCCTAAGGCTTGAGCTCAGCACTTCTCATTTGTTAGGTGGGTGTTCTACTATGTGGGTCAACCCATCAGGCTGTTTTTGGCTTTAGTTATTTTTTTTATCATTATCTTTAAAAAAAAATAGTACCACTAGTCTAAAGAGACCACAAAGCAGCATTTATAGATTCTGTTAGTTTTATGCTGGTTGAATGAATAGATTAGATTTCCCAGTGGTTTCCACAGCTTTCATGTACAATCACAACATAAGGATTCTTACTTATTCTTGGTTCTCTTTTATCGGTCCTTTTTAAGGTATTACGTTGTAAGGCCTACTTAAAATGATCAAATATTAACAAAAATATGAAATTCTTAGTACTATATGTAAAACTTCTCAAAAATTTAAATTCTGAAATCACTTTGAATTTCAATTTACCAAAGACTTCTACAAAATGGGCAAATTCCCATGATATGAGGCCACTGGGCAGAATTTCTAGGGACAGGAAAATAGAGTTCCTCTTAGTACCCTGGAGAAGAGTAAAATGTACAGCAATTACCCTAAAGCCACCTGGCAGATGCCTAGTTATTCCTGAGCGGTCTTGCTCTGGTTCCCAGCTAGTTTAAAAGGTAGAATAAAAAAAAAAACACAAAAAAACCGCCCTTGAATGCTTAATGTAGAGGCTCTACTGGTCCCTCGACACAGAAAAATGCAAGAATTAGCTCCTGGCTAAAGATTCGGTCACCTGGAAAACTCCTTTCTTGTTTGTTTGTGAAAGGAACAAGAAAACAGGAGAAAGGAGGGGCAAGAAGAAAACAGAATTGCCAGGTACACCACTTTTTCTCGAAGGCCATTTTGAAGAAACAATTGGCAGGCTTTCTTCTGCCTGTGACTGTGGGAGGCGGGGATGAAAGAGAGACACGGGGGACCAAGCCGGGGGGGGGGGGGTACCTCTGTCTGAACCATGTTCACTCTCCGTGACCTCAGCTCCCGCACACAGTTATAGATGTCCACCACGCCTTCCCTTTCGGCCATGTCTAACATGATATCGATGACAATGAAACAGCCAGTCCTTCCGGCACCAGCACTGCAGGAAAAGAGGGTCTGTCAGCAGAGTTTAAATACAATTGTGTTTCTTCTCCTTAAAAATCTAACTTAACCATGAAAGGTTTATGCAAGTCAGGTATTAAACGCATTCACCTCTATCCCATTCCAAACATTTTCAGCATCCTCTATAAGCTCCTGAACCCACACCTGCTGCTTCCTTTAAGAGGCAATGGGAGCTCCACTTACCTGCAGTGGACCACCAGCGGGCCTGCATTGGGTGGGCTCTTAGATTTGACCTGTCGGACAAATCCCAAGAGGCCAGTGGCATGGTAGGGAACCCCATGATCCGGCCAGCCAGTGAAGTGAAACTGTCTGATTTCTCGGATTTCATGAACACCCCTCTGCAATCCATGGTAGGCCAGCCACGATGTAGAAGAGAACAAAGGAAAATAAATGATGAGCAAGAGCAACCAGGATCCTAAAATATCCCTAAGAAGTTAAGTCTAGGGCTGGAAAGCCTTGAATATCTGGGGTAAGAAGGTCATTCATTGATTTAACAAATGATCTGGGAGGTGTAGGACACCTTAGAAAGATGGTTGTAGATGTGAAAGGGGGGTTATGTTTGGGGAACATGCCAAGTTGCATGCACAATTCCACAAATGGATGATCTCATTGGTTCTTCAAAATTCCAATAAAGCAGACTACATTAAATGCTTCTCAACACCAGCTCCTGAAATGCAGGACTTGGTCCTAGCTCTTCTGTATCCTACCTACTATCTCTTTGTACCAGGTACTGCAGGGCACACACACTGTACAACCCGAGGATGACTTTCTAACAGGAGAGGTCAGAGAACTCATTTTCACTGCAGTTGAAATGCAGGACCCTTTCCCTGCCTCAGAATGCCAAGTGCTCTAGGGCACACACACTGTGTAAGCAGAGGAATTCTTTCCAACCAGATCGGTCACAGAACTAATTTCCATTGCAACTCAGTGTGTTATGTGGCTCTTTCAAATGGTTTAACACCTAACCCACTCATCAAGCTCACTAATAATTTCGCAACCCCAGTGTTCCATACTACTTGAGGTACTAAAGCTGTAGAGACATGAAGCTATCACCTCCTGTCTACGCTGCTTTCCCGGCCTTCCCTGTGGGAAGCAAGGCATGCCAGCAAATGCTTAAGCGTGGGGACTGAGGGTGCTTTGCTGGAATTTCTGTTGGATCAGTAAATTGAAGAAGCATAGGTGAAGCATAGGGTGAAGAAAGTATAGGGTAAGGTAGCTGGAGGAGAAAGAGATGAGACTTTGCACTTGTTTTGCTTTTTAATTTGCTCTTATTTTAAGAATAAGTTGATTTATAGCCATTAGCTTTGTTTTCTAACTACGAAACTTTAGGACTTTTTAAAGGAAAAAAATGTTTTCAAAACAAAAATAACTTCTAAAGGCAAGGCTACATACCATCTGGGATCAGCTTTGACTTGTTCTGTCCCTGCACTGGCTAAGCACTGACTGAAGACCACCTCTGCTCAGGTCTTGGCTTTGCTTTTATCTTATCCTAAAGGTGAACATACTATCATGCTATCACATTTTTTTTTTTCACACATATTTGGCAAACAAAGACTACGTTTAGAATTTTCATGTGCTTGGAAAGACCTGGCAAAGCAAACAAGTACAGATTTTAAGATAAGACTTGTTTGCTATCATTGTGTTACAATGACTCAGTAAGAAAATAATCCACAAAAGTCTGCTTTTTCCCCTTTTGTTTTACTGTGAAAATGCCATTCTCTAGAAAAGCTTAAGCAGTAAGGAATAAAAATAGTCAGGGAATCATAAGGCAAATAAACAGTGTTATCTACTTTATTTACCTGGGCCAGACTACTAGGTACGTACAAACCCAAATACCTATTGCTGAAAAATATAGGTTAACTTTTGGCAGCCTCAAAATCTCCGTCAGAAATTAAACAGTTGAACCCCTGTTACTCTTAAATCCCTAACAATGGGCTGGGATAAACAAGAAGGAGGGAAGCTTTGGCAATAAATATTGACTTATTCCAAATAAGAAGATAAGCATTTCATTCTTTGTTGGATTCAGTGGCAGCATCACTGAACCCCAAGCTCTACCCATTGTTAGATGGGCTCCCAACTAATATCTTTAAGATTCATTTTTGGAATAGGGTAAATGTCAGTTTCTCTAGTGCAGAAAACCTGCTCTACAATCAAACTCTACCTTTTAATATGTTCTTTACTGACTAGATTAGCAAAGGAAACTGCTTCTGCTCCAACTTTCAATCTCCTTTTGCAGTTTTGTAATATACTGGGGATGAAGGCCATAGCTACAACCAGCAATCACAGCCCCAATAGTTCCCAACTGGAAATGTAATGTTAATTACATTTTTCTTTAGGTTTCATTATAACAGCATTAATGCTATATGAAAATAGCCATTTAATTTTTTCATGTAATATAGTGGGAAAAGAAAACCATGTTGTACTATAGCACGTATCCCAAAGTGGGTGACCAAATCACTAAGTACATGTTCTGTTTCTGACACAAGATCATATTCCATTGCCTCCTCAGTGTCAGGCTCCGCCGAGGTAGGAGACTTTGGGAGCTACTGCCAGGAGAGGCAGGGAGATATTATAGCCCAGGTCTGTGGAGACCTTATGGACATTCTATGACTTATTAAACAATCAGACTTGTTGGGAAAGAAAGAAAACTATCAGATGCAAAAGAGGACTTCATCTGTTTCAAATTGGCAACTGTCTGCTTACTTTTCAGAAGAGTCCAAATCCCTATTTCACCATTAGGTTCCTGTTGCAATATGCTTTCAGAATTGCAGGAATCTTAAGGTAAACACCTAACTACTCTCTCTCTCTCTCTCTCTCTCTCTCTCTCTCTCTCTCTCTCTCTCTCTCTCTCTCCCCCCTCTCTCTCTCTCTCTCTCTCTCTCTCTCTCTCTCTCTCTCTCTCTCTCTCTCGCACTGAGGCTTAAACACAGGGTCTGGGGATGGTCTCTTAGCTTTTTCATTCGACTTGTGCTCTACCCCTTGAGCCACAGTGGTTAACTGAAGATAAGACTCATGGACTTTTCTGCCTGGGCTGGCTCTGAACCACAATCCCAAAATCTCAGTCTCCGGAGTAGCTAATATTATGGGCCTGAGTCACCAGCTCCCAGCTTCTTTCCTTTTTTAATGAGAAAGTTTCAAGTCTACAAGAAGTGATCTACAGAAGTCCAATGAATTGTTTCCCTCTAAGATTCTAACTGCTCAGTCAGAAAATCATCAACATGTCATTTTGATTCCCCTGGTGCCTTCAAAGGCTTCTCCTCCTTGTACCACTTTCTCACTGCTTGTCTGATCCCTAAAATAACTGGGTGTTTCAGAAGCAGTGCTGCACAGCTGAGCACAATAAGAGGTTAAAAAAAAAGAGTAAAGAAACAAACAAGCCCTTTTTTAAGCAACACAGATGCATTTTCAGCTTTTTAGAGAGCCAACTATTGTTCAAAGAACGCAGGGCTTAAGTGATGGCTTAAGCAAAAAATATTGAGGGTCTTTTATCACTGTTTTAATGCAGTTATTTATGAGTGTTCTTGCCAAGAGCCATAAAAAAATTGGCCACAAAATTTCCCCCCAAATCCTGCCTAAGAAAGAAAAAAAATCGACATCAAAGTGTGAGATTCAGAACTTAAAGAATGAGTCAACCAGAACTTCACATTCTTTGAAGTCTCCAAGCCTCCTGCCTGCTTATTTAAAAAGACAGGCTAATAAGAAAAAAGCTAAATAGTAAGAGAAACAGAGTAAAATAACTAAGGTCTTTTCAGCCTTGCCATTCTAGGACAAATTTGGATTTGCCAATCAAGAATGACAGTTCAAATTGTCAGTGTCAATTAGCCAATAAACAGATGCTACAGTTTCCTAAAAACAAAAGGGTCTTCTTAATCCAAAAAGTACATTTAGACACAGTGAGAAAACAGAGCAAAGAGGAGGGCAGGAGCCCAGTGGGCAGCAGCTGCTTAGTATCCGGGACCCCCAAGGAGAGCTGCCACCACTCAAGAGCGTGAGCAGAACAAGTCCATGACCGAAGTGCTAAGTGCATTCGAGGCTCAGTTCTGAAGAATCGGCTCTCCACAGCAAAGCCGGTGTGGGCAGAGGAGTTTCTCAGCCGCCTCTCCTCCACCTTCTCCACAGCCTACCTGTGACACTTCTCTGGATGGACTGCAGTTTGCTTCACCTCCGGCCCCTCCCTATGTCAGCAGAAAGAGAGGGAATAGGGAAGTTCCCTGTTATGCCCTACAAAGCTTCCCAGAGAAGATGCCCCATCCATGCACATGGGATAAGGCAGATAGAAGCAAAGTGCAGCATTCACTGACCCAACACCAGCAACTCCAGAAAGACACAGTAGGATGGGCGTGAGTATGAATGAAGGAGTTGGCTCATGCCGCAGTATCTGGTGTTTGATGGAGACCGGTCAGTCACCTGGGTTTGCAGGTAGATCTACTTTTGTCTGGAAATGCCTTCCATTGTATTGAACTGCAGGCCTGAAAAGCCACAAGGGCTTCAGGGATTTCAGGAAGAGTAGGGACTTGTGTCTCAACACTAATCCTTACTCACGACAGGGAAACTTGGCTAGATACTCAAGTGGGAGAAAGTGATCAAACTGGGAGGAATTTTATTAAAATTTAACCAAGTTTATTCTGTCAACAGAGAGATGGGCAAAGTAATATCATCCAGGATCAGAAAACATAGACACTGCCTTGTGCTTAGTGGCAAAACATAAAGATAGTTATGGAATGTTAATGGTTTACTTTAAAGTGGAAACTAAGCAACATTATAGAAACGGAAGGCAAGATGCAACTCTGCGACAGCACCAGACACTCTATCTGCATTCAGGTACCACCATGAATAAATTATCCAAGTGCATTTGTGAAGTGACAGTAGATCACTATAACTTTTACACTTACCTTCTCGACAGCAAAGGTTCTTATGACGTACTCTGCCAGTAGTTCTGTTTCTATTAGGGTAACTTTAATGTCTTTATATATCTCTGTATCATCTGGCCAGTATTTACAGCATTTGACCTTCATAAAACACAAAGGAAATGATGAGTTTAGAGCATGGTCTATTTTCTTGTTTCTGCATTCCCCCATCCCCGATCCCCCTTTCCAGAAGCAGGCTAAGTTTGAATCATGGAAGGAGCGCAGCTTAGGAACATGGTCTAGAGTTAATATTTGTATTCATAACTTGAGATATCCTAGTTACAGTAGTTGTTCATTTCCCATGCATCTCTACTTGGGAAATATCCTGGAAATATAAACCATAAAAGGAAGTATTCATTCTTCAGTTACTTAATCTTAAATTTCTTCTAGTTTCACAAAGTGATTGAAAATTGTTGCGCATAAATCCAGCCTCAAGGCTACAGATTAAAGAGACTCCTGAAGAGGGAAGTAGCCAAGTGTGTTTCCTAAGGTAGAAAAACAGACTCATTGTAAAACAAGCAAATTCAACAGATAAAAACTGACAAGAAATGAACAGACTCTTTTAATATTATCTGATACCTGAGAAAGTTTTAAGTAGAAGGTATTTGCTAGACTTGGTCCATCGTCTATATATTGCTGGTTCTGGGGTTTGAACTCAGAGCCTGGTTGCTGTCCTTGAGCCTCTTGTTAATAAGGCTCTAAGTCTTGAGCCAGGGCTCCACTTCTGGCTTTTTCTAAGTAGTCTCTTGGAGATAAGAGTCTCACAGACTTTCCTGGTCCAGCTGGCTTTGAATAGCCATCCTCAGATCTCAGCCTCTTAAGTAGCTAAGGTTACAGGTGTAAGCTACAGGTTCTGGCCTATTAAGGTTTTTTAATTGAGCAGGATTTCCAGATGCTAATAAAAGGGATGAGGCAGGTAGTAGATACAGAGGCTGGGCAGCGGCATGCAGGCATCCTTAGCCTCAGGTGTGATTTTTTTTCCTGCTCCTCCTAAGTTGCTGGTAGTTGTGGCTTCTCCTGTCCCTGCATCTCCATGGACGGCTTTGAACTCTGCTCCACCAAGTGTGTGGATTGTGTACTGGTTTTGTGAGCCTCTCCCCTTGGACATCCTCAAAAGCAGAATGTCTGAAAGAATTCTTGGTGCCATGTCTGTTACTCTCTTCCTGACTTCTGCTAATGTCACCGCAATTTCCTGCCACCTAGGCACAAAATCCAGCCAGTGGTTTGTTTTGTTTTGTTTTTTCCCCCCAAATCAAAGCATTGCCAAGACTAGGGGGGTCTTGGAAATGCCTTGCAGAGCTGATTTCCCAGTTTTTTTTGGGGGGGGCAGGTAGTACTGGTTCTGGGGTTTGAACTCAGGGCCTCAATGCTGCCTCTTAGCTGTTTTGCTCAAGGCTGGTACCACATGAGCCAGAGCTCCACTTCTGTTCTGTTGCTGGTTAGTTGGCCATGAGTTTTTACTCATTTTCCTACCCAAGTTGGCTGTGAACTAGACCAGTGTGGCTCTCAGCCTCCAGGAGTTAGGATTTTAAGTATGAGCCATGGACACGTGGTCTGTCTCCCCACTTTGGAGTCCCTCTGCCACAATCTCATTGTGGGCTCTGGGACCTCGTGCACAGGCATTCTGCACAGCTGAACACCAGCAAATGCCTCCCAAGCGGAATTCCTAATGCTGCTCGAGGCTCTCCTGTTCCTAACTACCATGTGCAAAATGAAACAGAGATTCTTCACACTGTATGTAAAGACATTTTGAAAACCTGGCCACAGCATGTATTTTTAGCCTTATCTGTTGCCACTCTCCTTTCTATCTGCTTATATTTTTCATGTTCAAGGGCAGTTTATCCTAATCCCCAGGTTTCAGGATCCAAAACTCCTACACAAACCATTCCTTCTGTTTAGAATCTTTTCTTCCCACCTACTTACTTTGGGCCAGTTGAAGATTTTTTTCCATTCATATATATATATATATATATATATATATATATATATATATATATATTTTATGGCATATATATATATGCCACAAAATCTTGTCTCTATAAACATGAACTCAGATTCCTTGAGGAAATGAACTTATTTGGAGGCAGGATGATACACATCTGACAATTCTGGGCAATTACTTATTGCCATTTCTGAATCGGTGTTTTACTTCTATGTGTAGACTCTGAAGCACCAATCATCATGGCCTGAACATGTGAAATATACAGGAGATATGTGAGATTCATTTCCTGGTGAAGTGCAGGATCCATACAGGAAGGAAAGTCCCAGACTGGGAAAGTTTACAAATAGGAATATGGGTCAATAGGACCTTCCCCAGAATACCAAACACCTGCTGTGCAAAGGTTTCCAATGTGGCCTGTGGCTGTTCATTATTGTAGCTGATGCCTTACGAGACTTTCTGGCAGTTTTAGGTAAGCCTTATGATTCTTAGTTGGCAAGATATAAATTAGAAATATAGCTGATGACAAATGAAACAGAAGGCAAATGTGGGCCAGCCTTTATTCAGATTTCAGGGGCTGGGGATATGGCCTAGTGGCAAGAGTGCCTGCCTCATATACATGAGGCCCTCGGTTCGATTCCCCAGCACCACATATACAGAAAATGGCCAGACGTGGCGCTGTGGCTCAAGTGGCAGAGTGCTAGCCTTGAGCAAAAAGAAGCCAGGGACAGTGCTCAGGCCCTGAGTCCAAGGCCCAGGACTGGCAAAAAACAAAAACAAAAACAAAAAAACAGATTTCAGTCTCCTGTGCGACCCCCTCTCCCATGGGGACATTATCTGTGCCTTTATCAAAGGGGATTGTTTTGTCTCAGGAATACACTTCAGTGAAGTATATTAAACATCCTAGAGTAAGACAGACCTGTAAGCTCTGTCCCAGAGGTACAGGAAGTCTGAAATGGGGCAATATAGGACGATATTGAACTTGACAGCAACCATCACTTCATTTATAGGATATCTAGCATTGTACTTTTCCTTACATGGTACATACTGGACCCTGCTCTGTCTTTGCAGATTTGTCTTTATTGTTGTGTAACTTCAATTAAACAAGCAGGAGCTAAAAATTACAGCGATACATGCATTATTCCTTTTTCTTTCTTTATTTTGTTAAGGGAGGATCTGGTTTTGTGGTCCAGGCTAGCTTCGAACTCCTGAGCCTCACCTCTCTAGTGATGCTATTGCAGGTGTATGCCTCCACGCCTGGTTATATCTGTGTGCTTTTAAATTATGGGATGCACATACCATTACAAAACCCATCTATTTCTCTTGGAATTCTGACAGAGCAAAACACCAATAGTTACAATCTGTGTTACAGGAGGGATAGGTTACCTAGTAAAAATGCCTTATTTTGATGCATCTGCTAACAAGTGAATTTACTGAAGAATGCCACGGACGCAGGGCATTTTATATGTTTGCCTTTTCTTCTGTTAGACACCTTCCCCTCCCTGCTCTCAGACTTCCTTCTTTCCTTCCAACCTCCTTCCTTCTGTTCCTTTTTAGTGGGGTTTGAACTTAGAGCCCCACAACTGCTAGGCAGCAGTCCTACTGCTGAGCCATCAGCTCTGACTTTAAATCCGTACAAAACCGAGGGGCTTTTACAGCACTGGAATGCGGCAGGGGGGGACTGGGGGGCCCTACATGGTCTGAGGGCTCCGCCTGAGTTCCTCTTTGGAGGCGTTTCTCCTAGAGAATTTCTTTGGGCTCGTTGAAGTTTGCACCTGAAGTCTGAGCTGGCTTCCCAGGCCCCCTTCTTCTAATGATCAGCCTCTGGGGGCACATGGTGGTCAAGGACATCAGCCCATGCTGGCAACAGGTGCAGTAGCAGCTGGTCTCCATGCGAGGCTCAGGAAAAGCTCAGGAAGGAGCTGTGGGCCGAGCCCCGTGCCCGCTCTGGCTGGCGGGGCCGGATGGAGGCCTGGGTGCCTTGGTAGGGCGGAGAGCGGAAGCCCGCGGTGCCTCCTTCCAGAACGCAGCCAGGGCAGAGCTTCTCCTACGCAAAGGCACCTGGCAGGGCCGCCCGGAAGAGGCGGCTGAGCCACTTTCAAAGCTGGTCCTCCCTTCTCATCTCCCAGAATATCCTGAAATGGCTTGTCACATCTGTTCTCAGCCTACTGAAAACTTCTAAATTGGTTTCTTTTTAATATCTTTTTTAACGGCTTGGACTTGTGTCAAGTTATTACTGTGCCTAAAGACAGTGGCACAGGAAGATGAGGTGTGTTTATTTCTCTCTGGATGGAGATGTTGGATGTCTGGAGCGGCTAGGGCTTGCAGCTGCCTCCTGTCCTGAGTTTGCATAGACAGATGCTGAAACCACTGCGGTTGAGATGCCCGCCGAGCACAGGCACTGTACAACTGGACGCGGCTTCTTCTGATCCTGCGCCAGGCTCCGTTGCCTCTTCCAGCCCCATGCTTCTGCCCAGCTTGCAGGGCAGGCTCCGCTCCTCACTCATCTGGTCATGTAGAGCCACAGTCTCCAGCTGGGAAACAGTGCCTCTATCAGGATCGTCTAGTTACCTTGGTGCCCTAGCACAGGTTCCATCGCGGCATCCATCAAGCAAATGGTTCTGAGCCGCTACTGGCCCATTCCTTCATGGAGGGTTACAGGGCCTCTTCCAAAGGGGCTGATCATCTGGGGCTTTGAAATTCACACACAGGAAGCAGCACAGCACGCAGTGGAACTAACTCAGGCGTTCTGAAGCTACGCTGAGCAGCAAGGCTTAAATGAAAGGACTGATGTGAGCCTGGTCACCATCCCACCCGGCTTGAGCATTACCTCAGCAGCTCCCAAGTTTGCCTACACATTAAGAATCACACAGGAGGCATGTCTAAACAAATTTCCAAGACGAGGCCAGTTAAATCTTAATTTCTAGTGTGGAGAGGCTTTCCTAGGGTCCTACAGCTCCCCAGGGGATTGCAACTTCAGATGCAGGATAGATAGGTGGAGAAACCAGGAAATGCTATTATTTTAAAGAAATAGCAAGTTAAAACCAAGGAAATAAACTGACAAAAGCAGTTAAGCTCCCTCCCATCACACCTATTTCTGGATTCTAAATTATAAGACTAAAAACAAAGGAAGGGCTACTTAAACCTGTCTTTTCTTTTGAAATGGTAAAAGAAAAATCTGCAAACTGCAAGGTTAGAGACAGAGAGAATGAGAACCACAAATGGCACATCCTGTCTACCCAATTTGCATCAACCTCACCCTAAACTACTGACAGTAGAAAGTTAGGTGGTAGAGAAGCAGCCACTCAGATAACTGGGCTTAGAGAACTTACAGATAAACCAAAACCTGCCACATAACAAAATGAAAGGGAACTAGGTAAGGATGAGGATGTGGAAGAACAAAAGCATGAAGAAGTAAAAACAAGACAGTACATGTTGGCACTGCAAAGTAAACAGAAAACAGGAAGGAGACCCACCAATCAGAAAGCCATCCAATGAACCCTATGTTTACCAATCCCAGGCCAAGCTCTGTTATGAGGAAGACGGCTGAAAATGACGAAGATGGCAGACCTAGGTTAAACGGCTGTCTTCATGCATGTCCATGCCACAGCGCTCTTCCTCATTAATATTTCTTTTCTAACAAACTTTTCTACCCTCTACTTTTTTTTTTTTGCCAGTCCTGGGGCTTGCACTCAGGGCCTGAGCACTGTCCCTGGCTTCTTTTTTGCTCAAGGCTAGCACTCAACCACTTGAGCCATAGCTCAAGCTCTGGCTTTTCCTATATATGTGGTGCTGAGGAATCGTATCCAGGGCTTCATGTATACAAGGCAAGTACTCACCACTAGGCCATATTCCCAGCCCTCCATCCCCTTTACTTATATTTAAATTTTGCCTGAATTCTTCTTTCCAGATGGAAAGATTGCCAGGGTTGTTTAGCTGCCCTAAACTTTCTGGTAATGTATTTGATGTGTTGGCCAGGGAGTTAGGGACTAAGAATGTCTTCTGACATGAACTCAATGATTAGTTACATATTTGGGTGCTATGACTTGAATCGGCTGTTCAAACAGTTATGCTAATATTGTAATCAGGATTCTAGATGACCACAGAGTTTGAAGACTCATTTTGCTTAAAAAGCCCAAGATTCACAAGTATTAAGAAACTCAATGTTTAGCTCTTTTTTTTTTTGCCAGTCCTGGGGCTTGAACTCAGGGCCTGAGCACTGTCCCTGGCTTCTTTTTGCTCAAGGCTAGCACTCTGCCACTTGAGGCACTTCTGGCCTTTTCTATATATGTGGTGCTGGGAATTGAACCCAGGGTTTCATGTATATGAGGCAAGCATTCTTGCCACTAGGCCATATCCCTAGCCCCAATGTTTAGCTCTTAAGTTAGGGGCACGATGGTGTAATCTAACAAGCATAATTTTAAAGGGGTAAAAGAGAGAAAAAAGAAAAAGGCAGTTGGTAAGTTTTGATTTGTCAAGAATTTTCAACCTTTTTTTTTCCCTGGAAGACACAGCTAAATAGAGAACGACTAAACTATTAATAGTTGGGTTCACCTGCTGAGAACAGCTTTGATGGAGATGTTGGATGAAGCAAAAACACAGCTATTCGAAGCACATTACACAGACCCTGGCCAAGAGCAACTGTTGGTGTTGTTTCAAAAAAAACCAGATTCACTGTATTCTAAAAAAAACAAAACACAGATGTCTTACAGGAATAAGAACATAGCTCATCTAAATATCCTGAAAATATAGATTGTTTCTGTCTCCATGTGGAATAAGATGTCCTTGGCTTTTGTTTGTCTTACTTGCGTTACTCAGCTTTCTGCCATGCTTGAGATAACCATTTTATATAGAGGAATGGTTGATTTTGGCTCCCAGCTTCAGAGATTTTACTTCACAGAATCTTGGCCTCCTGGAGGTGCAGGCAGCCTGCCATGGCTAGAGTATATAGGGTGGAGATGTGTTCAGCTCAAGGCCAGGGAGAAAAGGCAGGAAAGAGAATGGACTTTCAGAGTCCTTCAAGGGTGCATTCCCAGTGACCTAACTCCTTTACAATAGGTCCTGCCTCTGAAGGTTCCACATATACCCCCAGCAGCATCACTTGAAGACCAATCCTTTAACATATGCATAATGTGGGATAAGATATTGCTGCCTTAAGGAGAGTGTGAAAAATGAAATTTATGTATATATGTCTGTGTGTGCACACCCACAGGCATGCACACACACTTAGTTGAAGGCTTCTTAGGTTTTCCCTTCCAGAGGCATTTCATGTGGCTGGTGAATGGGGAGCTCCTCTGGACAACATTCCTGAAGTCTTTGAAAACCAGCACTAAATCAAGCACTTCCGGAGGTCTGGATAATGTGAATTTGGGAAAATAACTTGAAGTATCGGGAAATGCCCCTTCCATGCCTTTAGGCTCTTGTGTAAACCCCTAACCACTACCAACACACAAGGCTACCGGATTTCTGTTTTTACATTTAACCTACTAATTAATATTATCACTTCAAGATCATCCAGCATTTCTAATGAACCCAAGGGCACCTCCCATCTCCATCTTGTTTTCATCAGGCATAAGCCGCACACAGCCGGATAGCTTTGGAGGGATTTTTAAGCATCACCTCACAAAACAGAGAGAAATCTGTCTTGTTCCTTTGCTCTCTATTTTGTTTGGATGGAAACATAGCCAGCTAGCAGCACATGCCAACTGTAGCTAGACAATCAAGACATGCACTTATCCAGATACGTGTTTGCTACCTCATTGAAGAGATTTGCCTCTGACGTTTAGCCATTCCCAGATTCAAGGCCTCCTGCCAAAGGAGGAGGGTGTGTCATCATCAAGCACAGCACAGAGTGTCGCCATACACCTCCAAGATTATTCTTGAAATAAGATTCCCGGAGATCTTTTGAGCAATGGGAGTGTTGCTAGCATACAAATACAGGCCCGAAGATAGTTCTGAGAGAATATGTGACTGATTTGTTGAGAACAAAAACTCCTTTTCTCTCCCATTGTTGGTCTTTGCACGTGTCAGGGTTGGTTTCCATCTGCGACCTTGTGCAAGTCCTAGGACTGTTCTGGCTTGGCTTCTTCATGTGGCACTGAAGATATTGGATCACATGGTGAGTAAAATGTTCCAACACCTAAAATTATTTGATTGTATGTGCTCTCATATTAATTTTTGTGAGATACATATTATTACCCCCATTTTTTACAAATCCCTAACTTGAAACTGGGTGAGTCTCTCAAGACAGAAGATATAAGGGACCAACGTTTCAACACCAGGGCTGCAGTGTGGCAAAGCCCATGTCTAAGGCCAAGGCCTGGGCCTCTAGGGTGTGTCGCCAGTCACCAGAACAGCTCAAAGCTTGTGACAAGCAGGACCCCGCTCAGGCCTTGCTGAGCATATGAGAAAATTGGATAGGGTTGTAATATTCCCATAAAGACAGGTGTGGACCAGCAAACGTAACTCAAGGAAGCTGGAGAGGTAAGATCCGTGGCTCAGAGGCCACTCCCTGGGATGTGTATCTGGGGTCACCGCCAGGCAGTTTCTTTAGTTGGCTACATGACCTTGGGCATGTTACCTAACCTCTTGTTCCACATTTCCTACTTATAAAAAGAAGGTAATAAAATCATTTTTGTAGATTAATTTCTTTTGGCATGTAGAAGAGGACTGCACAGGTGACTGTTCATCACAATTAATTTAAAAATGAAAACTGCTATCAGTGGTCAAAAGAATGGAATTCCCAAAGGGATGCAATGTTTCCCAAGGGAGACGATACCACAGTGAGACAACAAGATCAAGTGTGGTTTCCTGGGCGGATAAGGAGGGCAGACATTTGAGAAGGTCATCTAATTGGATTATTGTGAGACTCAACATGCTTTAAATAACCAGATAGTCCAATGTGTTTTTTGGCAAACCAGGAAACTGAGGTCTACACTGGTTCGGTGACTTATATAAGTTCATGTGGCTAGAATGCAACAAAGCTAGAATGAGCCCCAAGTTCCAAGCCTTCTTCTGTAAGGGCCAGCCCTCTTCATGTCTCACCACACTGAGTTACTTCAAATGTTCTTTTGTTTAAACCCTGGCTTAAACTCAGGGCCTGGGCCTTGTCTCTGGGATTTTTTTTTTTTTTGACTGAGGCTAGGGCTCTTTCATTTGAGCCACAGCTCCACTTCTGGCCTTTTGGTGGTTAATTGGAGATAGGGGTCTTGGGGCTTTTCTGCCTAGGCTGCCTTTGAACCATAATTCTGCTTTCAGCCTCTTGAGCAATTAGGATTCTAGGCTTGAGCCACCGGTGCCTAGCTTCAAATATTCATTTTTAATATTGGTTCTAGAAATCACTTTTATTAATTGCCTTAAAAATAAAGTTATAATTAGGTACGGATGGTTCATTCCTCTAATTCTAGCTACTTATTAAGAAGTTGAGATTTGAGAATCTGGGTTTGAAGTCAGCCTGGGCCAGGAGACTCTTATCTTCAACTAATTGGGAAGGAGCCAGAAATGAAGCTGTGACTTATTTGGTAGAGCACCAGCCTTGAGCAAAAAGGCTAAGGACAGTGCCCAGGCCAATTTCAAGGCCCAGTACCATCAGAGCTCCTTACGCTCCTTTGATTATAACCCATGACACTTCTTGGTCTATGCCAAGACTGAGAATACAAATCTAGCATCAGGTTTGGAAACGGCTCTTAAGGGATTCTCACTGTGCAGCCCTAGCTCCTGTGGCTTTTCCATTTCTGACTACATTTTTTTTTGGAGTAACTCCTGGTAAGTAATTCAATGGAATCCGGATAGCCAGACTGCCTGTTTCCTATACTCACTACTGGCTGCCACCAGTACACTTCTGCAACCTAGAAGTACACCCATGATGTTCAAGTAATGTCACCTCAACACAGGTTCCTTGCAAGATTATAATGAAGCACAGGAAGCAACTTTCACAGCCTTGTTTTGTCAGGCATGAAGAAGGGGTTCTTTAAGTAGATTTTCAACACTGCTAGCCTAGAGCTGATACACCTTTTTACTTCTAGAAACTTCATCCCAGAGTAATGGACTAGCAGGGTAAACCAGAAGCTGTTGTCCCTCTCTAAACTTAACATGGAGATACTGTTGGGGCAAAGCTCTGGGGCAGTGAATTCTGCTTGTTTGCAGCTTCCTGCATTGCATTCTGCCTTATTTATTTCCTTAATTAAAGAAACTAGTGATGCTGTTGTCTTGCCACTCTGTTAAGCCAGAGGAAGTTGTACAAAGGCTCTAAAACTGCTCACTGGATTATTACTGTTTGGTCCTATCCTCGTGGGAGGCCCCAACATTTACTCATGTGTTTATATGGCCAGAAAGCCCTAAGCCTTCAGGGAGGGGCACACGAAGGGCTCAGAAGATTAACTTAGGAGACTTGGAGAGCAGGGAAGGGGAAGAAGGATGCTGCATCCAGGCAAGGACATCATTTGCGGCTTGTCAGCACCTTGCTTGAGAGCAGGCTTTGACCTGCAGTGCGCAGGGTGGTGAAGACTGACTTTTCATGTGCTTGTGTAAGCAGAACAGAGGAGGGCTATGGCAACTTTGAGACCCGTCCATATTGTGCTTAATGATGGTGCCAAGAAACCACAGCTGTGCTCTGCTCCAGCAGGTAGGGACACGACTGGGACTGTGCAATCAAAGCTCTCAGGCCGGGATGCATCTGGCCCTGGGGGCGTGTGGCCATCTGCTACACACGAAGGTCCTGCACCCTCTCAGGTACTTTACAAACACTGAGGCAGGTGTCCACCTGCATGGACCCACAAGGCCATGGCAGGCCAAAGTGGGTGACAGACCAAAGGATGATGCCGCGTGGGCAAATGGCAACCTGACCAACAGCCAGGCGGAGATTTCCTAGAACTGTCCAGTTTGGGCAAGCAGCGGGGCTTGACAGGGTGAGCACGGATGGGACCCAGGCATCTTCATGAACTAGCCTGTGAATTCTCAAGTCCTGATCCACACATTCAGCCAGCAGCTCCCTGGGAACCCAGAGAGCATCCTGGGAAACACTTGTTATTCAGACCTGCAAATGTGCTTTGGTCTCCAATCATCCTGCCACTGTGGCGATGGGAGAGATGGCCGGTGCAGAGGCACACGAATTACAGCACAGCAAGAATCTTCTCCCAAGCCTGATTTGCAACTCATTGATACTGAGAAAAAGAATGATTTTTTTTTAAGAAGAGATGGAACAGATAAGGCTGAATTACCAGGAACAAAAGGGTTATTCATATAGGCTAAAAGTAGATATTTTTCTGTCACCTCAAACAGAGTTGCAATGACCTTCATTCACATCCATACAAACCTATTACATATCCATATGTGCCTGTAAATGCAAACCTGTTCTCCCCATGTAGAAAAAATGAGGGCAAGAGAAGCAAATGGAAATTCCTCTTGCATGCAATCTGCAGTCAGCTGTTTGGCACACATTCCTTTGTAATTATTCTTCCACTCCTTCCCTTACTCTCTCTGAGTCCTCCCATGGGTCTGGCCTCTGCGATCCACACAGGAAATGTGACCTCTGTTCCCTGAAGCCTGGAGCTGGCAGGGGA
This sequence comes from Perognathus longimembris pacificus, assembly GCF_023159225.1. NCBI lineage: Eukaryota > Metazoa > Chordata > Mammalia > Rodentia > Heteromyidae > Perognathus > Perognathus longimembris. The sequence goes on along the minus strand of NC_063175.1, from coordinate 7,975,202 downwards.
GGTCAACATGGTTGCAGGGGTTTCTTGTTCCTTCTGTGTATGTGTGTGTGTGTGTGTGTGTGTGTGATGGTACTGAGGCTTAAACAGGTTGAGTACTGTCACTTAGCTTTTTGCTCAAGGCCTGCTATCCACCACCGGAGCCACAACTCCACTTTCTTCCTGCTCCTTGCAAATGCTGTAGAGAGCAACTCTGTAATTAGCTTGCAAGCACCATGAAAAGTCCTCTCTTCTACCTCCTGGCCTAAAGCAAGTTTTGAGGTCACTAAAGAGTTGCTTAACAATGGGGACATATTCTAAGAAATAGGTGATTTCATCATGGTAAGAACATTGCAGACTGTACTTATACACATGGACAGCACACAGATGGTATCAGTACCTAGGTTAACACAGCATAATGCTCCTACATAGTTACAAACCTGTGAATCCTGTAGTCAACACAATGACAAGTATCTGCACATACACATATAAAAGGTACAGTAAAATACTTCGTGATAGGGATAGTCCAGGTTCATTCAAATCCAAGGGACCCATGTCATCTAGGCAGTCCAAGGAGACATCGTTGTGGCATATCACTGTGCCTGCAGGTTAACTAGTTGCGATGTACCAGGGAGAAGAGCCAGCAGGATAGGTGAATAAAGAGTCTGGAGGGTTTAGGCTTCTAACACTGACAACAGCACAGACACAGGCAGTGTGGGGGAAAGGTGTGACCTGAGCCTGTCTTCCCCACAGGAAATGCAGCAAGGCACAGAGACAGCTCACACACAAGTCCGGAAAGAGAGATGGCAGCCTGTGCTTAGAACAGAGAGCAGACTGCTGTTCCCAGTAAATGAAGAGCACTTCCAAAACTAAGGCAAGGAGGTATGAGCACAGGCGCGTGTGCACGTGTGTGTGTGTGACACACACACACATTTAGGAAGAACATTTGATCAAATCTTGGGAACAGGAAAGTTGTCAACAGGATTTTATCTGAGTATACATACAGACAAATAGGAGGGAGGGGAAGAGACCTAAGCAAAGGTGTGTGTATGTGTGCATATGTAAATGTATTCATGTATGCATTTACTTGCCAGGATACTACCAGAATTAAATTTACTGAAGCATTTCAGATATAAAATTTTATATAGAAAAATCTCATGAGTTGAGGTTATGAAATGTACTTGGGGAGTGGAACTGGGGATCAGGCAGAATAGCCCCATCCTTGAGCAAACAAGCCAGGGAGAGCATGAGGCCCTGACTTCAAGGCCTAGATCTAGCACAAAAACAAAAAAGTAGTATTTAGTACTTGATAGTTTAGTAGTAAAAATGATAAGAAAGTTGTTAGGAAAGGAATACACTTTCAATGGACTGGAAGTGGGTCGTGGACAGGGTAGGAATAAATCTTCAGCAAGATTTAAGAATAAAGTTGTATGTTTTTCCCCCTTGCTTTAGTCTGAGAATATGTGTTTTCTTTTAGGCCACATTTTTCAAAAGCACCATGTAATTAAGTAGTCAATGAAGAGTTTCTTGTTAAATAGAACTGTTTAAGCAATTGTTTCTGTATTTCCTTTCCACCACTAGATAGCTTTCATATAAGGAGATCTGTTATTCAAGCTAGACCAAGGAACAGAGTGAGGATTCTTTGAAGATTTCATATTTTGGGTAAAATAAGTTTCTGTGAAAGTTCTCCAAGGAAGCTATGTTCTGTCCTGGGACAACTTTCCCACTATGAGCAATAAATAGATTTGGTACAACCGAGCCTCAGGTAAGGCGACAGAAATGTGCTTTAAGGACATGATTGAATTACTGTGCTGGCTGAAATGCCAGTGCTTGTTATAAGCAATCTTGAGAACTTTTGCGAAGAGTATGTTCTCTAAACATCAGTGATTATTCTTGTCACATCTGATTGTTTTCCAAAGAAGGTCTACCTGTCACACGAGTTATTCAGGAGGCTGAGAGCCAAAGGATCACAGTTTGAAGCCAGCTAGGATAGGCAAGTCTGAGATACTCCATCTGCAAACTACCAGCAAAAAGCTAGCGTGGAGGCGTGGCTCCAGCGGAGTAAGCAAGCCAATGGAGCACAAACCTTCCAACTCCTGTACTAGCAAAACAAATCTAGAAATGAAAGGAGAGCCTGACCTTGTTCTTTTGGTCTTTATGAAGAACACACATCTGCATGCAGGTGCACTGGTTAGTCATGTAAAGCTCTTATCCAGAATGTAAACCATAACATTTTTATTCTTTAGGATATTAGGGTTTATTTGGCCAATTTTCCTTCCTTTCAAGGATGTGAAATTCAAGCAAGCTCAGAGTAATTGGTTGGCTCAGTTTTTCACCTTCCAACTCTCACAGTTCCAGATTCCTAGTCGCAGAGCCACCACGTTAGTTCCTGAGGACCACAGTGCTGGCCGTCACAAGATTTCAATCCTCACTTCTGGCTGCCATCACTTCATTCTTACTTAGATCTCTCCCTTCTTCATCCTCTCCCCCAGAGAAGAGAAGGCGGGCTCCTATATTCCAGGCCAGCCCCTTTCTCTAAGTCCCCGATTCTTTCTAAGAGTTCTTTCTCCAATTTCCTTCTGTTTCTCACCCCCGCAGTGTCACAGGGAACACTGGTGCTCTCATGGGGTTGACATTCCAGGTTTGTGGTTTGTGTTCGCTTGCACTCGTTTAAGTCTGACTGACCATACTCGGGGAAAGGTGTCATAAGGCTCAGTGGGATATCGACACTCCGGCCCCTCCCAGGCTTCCTTGATGAGCACTCAGTTACTGTCTACTTTTTGAGATTTCTAATTTCTCCCTTTTTCCTTCACACATGCACGCACACACACACTTTAGTAGTTTTCTATTGGATAGACATCCTATGATTCAAGGCATTGCACTGGTGGGGCCCCATTACTTTCTCTTCCCTCCAGAGTTAAGTTTCTGGCAAGTCTACAGTCAGTCGACACTGTTCGGCTTGGTTCTCCAGACCCGCTTCTGTGCTCAGTATTTGTTGTGTGTCCATCCAGCCATGCATGCTTTCCAATGCACCCTTGCCTTCCTCCTGGCAGAGGACCTTACTGTGGGGTGGCTTTCTATTTAGGGACAAGAGATCACCATGTGAAGCAAGGCTGGGGAGCCTGAGCCTCTATCTTTGTCTCTGAAATGCTTCCAACAAGGACAGACACCCCCCCCCCCCCCCGCTCACCTAAGGTGTGCTAGCCTAATGACTTGTCAGCCTGCTCTCAGTTATATGTGTTTTAAACGTTTTCAAACAGATCTTTTTAATTTTCTTCCCCCCCCCACATCTTCTTGTGCTCAAGAACATCATTTCAGCTCTAAGGGAGGTCACCATGCTATCTCCTTATCTTGCTGACCCAGGAAGCGATGGAACACCCAAGATAGCCAGAGATGGACTTCTGAAGAGTAAGGTCAGCACCATCAGAAAAAGATCAGAATCAAGACCAGCCCCTGGCCCAAAGGCATCTGGAACCCCAAATTGTTTATCTTCTTCCCTTGGGAGTGAGACTGCAGCTTTTGAGATTGTAGCTCATCGCAGTCCTTATTTTGCTAGGCAAAATTAATAAGCCTTCCCTTCTTTTTCTTCCAAATCTTGTTTTCTCCTTGGTCTTGGGCCATAGCTCAAGTGGTACAGCTGTTGCCTAGCAAGCAAGAGCCTTGAATCAAATTCCCAGTGCTGCACAAACAAACAAAACCAACAACAGATCCCTGTTCTCATTATTTGCGAATTTGGCATCAAGTCCAAGGCCTAAGTATCATCCTGAGTGCAATGAGAAAAAACGTGGTGCCCATCCTCTTACCACGTACCTGCCCCCAGCCGGGGCTGTGAGACCACAGACCTCCCTGCCCTTCAAAGCTGTCCCTTCTCTCCAGCCCGATTGCAAGCAAGCCTTGTTCTTCATGGCAACATGTGGAGTCTTGTAGTCTTCCCAGACTTCCTTTTGGCTTGAATTAAGCAGAGCTGCTTTCAGTTGCATACAACCAGAGTAACCTGATAGGTCACCCGTTGAAGCCACAGAGGACAAAAGCGTTACCAGTGACTTTTTCTTGTCAAGTCCTTGGCTGCGTTCCTGCCTTTAGGAGCCACTGTCTCAGTAGCACCAGCACAGTCATTTTGGGGACTCTTGTTTACAATTCCTGACATAGCAGGGCCAGCTCTCCTTGAGGAGGCCTGACTGTCCCCCACCCCCCCAACCTAGGCTCACATCGGTAGCATCTCTAGAAGCTTCTGTGGCTGTCTCTGCCTGCAACACCCTTCTTTTCCTCTAGGCTATGTCTTCTTAGCCCTTGAGCTATTGTCTCAGAGGGCATTACCTGACAATACCCTCCAGATGGAACTCCAAGTCTGGATAAAGCACCTTTTATGAACTACAAGGGCACTCTGTGAAACCATTCTCATAGAATTTAATCACGTTGTCTGACTCTCCACTCCTGTGCCTGCATATAAGCTTAATTCACTGGTACAGCCCAGGCTTTGGTGTCTGCCCGCCCACATTTGTTTACTCACTGAAGGAGTCTCCCATCTTATCTCTGGCTTTCCTGTAACCTGTTGCTCCCTCCTTCCTTCCTTCCATCCTCCCTCCTCCCCTCCCTCCCTCCTCCCTTCTTCCCTCCCTCCCTCCTCCCTTCTTCCCTCCCTCCCTCCTCCCTTCTTCCCTCCCTCCCTTCTCCCCTCCTCCCTCCTCCCTCCTCCCTTCCCTCCCTCCTCCCCTCCCTCCCTCCCTTCTCCCTCCCTCCTCCCTTCTTCCCTCCCTCCTACCTCCTCCCTTCTTCCCTTCTTCCCTCCCGCTCTCCCTCCCTCCCTTTCTTCCCTCCCAGTCCTGGGGCTTGGACTCAGGGCCTGAACACTGTCCCTGGCTTCTTTTTTTTTTTTTGCCAGTCCTGGGCCTTGGACTCAGGGCCTGAGCACTGTCCCTGGCTTCCTTTTTGCTCAAGGCTAGCACTCTGCCACCTGAGCCACAGTGCCACTTCTAGCCATTTTCCATATATGTGGTGCTGGGGAATCGAACCCAGGGCTTCATGCATGCTAGGCAAGCACTCTACCACTAGGCCACATTCCCAGCCCCTGTTCCTTCTTTTCTTATACCTTAAATCTCTGACTCCCATTACTTCTGTTCAGGCCCTCAGTTCTGCTTCAGTCTACTCACTATGGATTGAGTGTAAGTAATCCTCCCCAGCTCCACAGGGGTTTAATCAGTATGGAATTTAGAGGCTGGTGGGGGGGGGGGGTGTCTTTGGGAAGTGGTTAAAGTAGAGTATGATGGAGTCTCAAGATTGAACTTTAGTGGCTTTATAAGGAGAGGGAGAGACACAGGATTCCTCAGGCACCCTTTCCAGGCTGTGATGGGTCCAAGGGACCCTGGCAAGAGCCTTCACCACACAGTTTGGACTTACAGCCTTGCAAACCATAAGCTAAAGCAGTGTCTTTTCTTTATAAAGGAGTATTTTCAGGTATTTCATGACAGTAAGGAGAAAACAGCTGAATACACTACCCTACCATGAAACACATACAGACATCTCATACCATACATATCACAACAACCACTATCATGGCTGTCTTCCTCTGCCGAGGTAACGCTTGGTCTCTCTGCTTTGGTTCACCTCTCCAGGAACATGCGATAGTTGTCTCTGCCACACAGACACTATTGCACTGCTGCTGCTTTCCTATCTAGCCCACTACAAACCTGGTTCATAGCAGAGTCCTTAGAAGTCCTGTCTTTTCATCTTAATACCCCTGTTTAGCTCAAAGCTTGGAGCATATTTAACTTTTCTTCTTATTGGCACCCCTTGCCCCCCAAAACATCCACATCATCAACACCTTTTCTCAAAGTCCCATCATCTTTTCTCAAACTTATTTCTGATAGATCTCACTCTCACCTCTAGCCTGTGTCTATGCTTCTCTTGCCTTTCTGAGCCTTCTTCGTCAACATAATTGTTGTTCTTCCCTCCATCCTTCTTTCCTTCCTCCCCTCCCCCTTCTCTTCTTTCCCTTTCCTCCTTCTTTCCCTCCCCACCTCCCTCCCATTTGAGACAAGGGCTTGTTCTCCTACACAGATTGATCCTGAACTGGAGGGCTCAACCCCAGCCCCAGCCCCTGGAGTAGCTGGGACCGGAGATGTGCAAATGCACTGCTGTGCACAGCCAGAATTGTTTTCAGCAATGCTAACTAGCACATGTCATTCACCCCCTTCAGTGCACCTCTCATTAAGACAAGCAACCCAAAACACCACCTGCTTTCTACTTCTGCCTCCCTTCACCAAGGTGCTGCCGCCCCTGTCCTGCCCGCCTGCCCCCCAAGCTCTCAGCCTCAAGTCTCAGTCCACACAGCTTGTACAGTCCTCACCAAGCCACCTGCTCCTTCTTCTTGCTCCCACTCTCTGTTCTGTGCCTTTCCTTCCTTGTGTTTTTAAAGTGCGTACTGTTTTGTGCTTGGTATTAGCAAGAACTTTCTCCTGACAAAGTCTACCTCCTCACCGCTTTTCCAAGAGGTCCTGGAATCCCAGAGGGAGAATCCATCCCTGTTTAGCGAAGGCAGAGCCAGCTTAGTGACTCCTTACATGCAGTCTCTATTACCCTGTCTGATATGAGGACAAGAGAATTAGAAATATCTTTGTATTTCTCAGTGCCATGGCAGTAAATGTATCATCAAGTGTCTGATTAACTTGTGCTAAGAAGGATTAGCAAGCCTAACCTTGGTTCATTTGTGAACAAGACAAAATCGGGCCTCTAGGCTGTTGTCAGAACTTTTTCTAGGGGGTACCTGAGATCTTTGGGCAAAGAACACATCAGGTGTCAGCAGACAGCCAGGGAGCCGGCCGTGTCCACAGTCTGGAGAAGGCCCTTCTCCTGCTGCTGATTCCACAGATGGCTGCTGGGCAGCGGGGGTGGGGTGGCGTCTTTTTCCTGGCTGGTGCTGAGGGAATCATGGCCGCGCCTGGACAGGAGCTGTCACTGGCCATTGCTGACTTCCTCTTTCACTCCTATTTTTATATTGTGGTACACGGTAAGTACTTCACACATCAAATACCACGTGAGGCACAGGACTGAAGGAAAGGTGTGCACTCCACCATCCCCCCAGACAGAGGTGCCATCCCCACTGCTCTGCTTCTGGGGAGGCTTCTTACCACAGCTTCCATGGCCTCCCCAGAAGCACCAGGGAGTTGTTCAGAGGAAAGGCTGAGAAAGCCAGCTGTGGGAAGGGGAAGAAGCACAAGAGATGCTCCATTCATATACCAATCCTCATAGTAATCCTGCCAAACAGGCCATTAACATTTGTGCCTTAGTCCCTAGCCTTTTCACGTGAGGGCACTGGAAACCAAATGGCGGACTTCGGATCTCTGACTTACTGTAAATAAGGAAGGACAGGGCTGACCGAAACTTGCACTAAGAGACAGCCTCTGGTGAGACCTAACAAGAGGATGGCATCTAAAGAAGCACGCAAGTATTGCTTTTGTAGTTGTTTGTCTTAAACAACTACAAAAGCAATAATTACAAACTGTTTGGTGAAAATGAACTGAACAACTGAACAACTCATTGGGGGGAGGGGGAAGGGAAAGGGGGAGGGGGAGGGGGGAATGAGGGACGAGGTAACAAACAGTACAAGAAATGTATCCAATGCCTAATGTATGAAACTGTAACCTCTCTGTAATTCAGTTTGATAATAAAAAATATATTTATATAAAAAAAATAAAGATTTTTATAGGGAGCCACCTAGAAGGGAATATCTGATAACAGATAATATTGATAATGTTGGCTGATAACATTAAAGTTTCTTACCAATCAGAAAAAAAAAAAAAGAAGCACGCAAGATATCGAGAACAAGGGAATGGGGAGGAAGAGTGACAGAGGGAGTGGATGTGATTGAGCTACACTATACATAAATGGAAATAACGTGACCAGGCCGCTTTAGACAAGTAGTATATGCCAATAAAAAGAAGAAAATAGAAAAAAGGCCAGTATTTTAAAGGTCATATTTCAGCAAGCAGAGAGAAGGCAAATGCCATTAGTCATATGTGAGTAAGGATTTCTAAATAAATATAAGTTGAATTAATTTAGAATTTCAGCTTCTCTTCCAAGCACCCAGTCAGGCTGGTGCCAATCCAGAGCCTGCCTTCCATCACTGCAGCAGCTGGAGAACTGGGCTACGAAGGATCCCATAGCACAAGGGAAGGAGATGTGGCGGGGGTGGGGGCGGGGGGCTAGCAAGTGATAAGTAACTCCTGTGTTACTCAGATTTCTACCACTGCAACAAAATACCTCTCAGGCTGTGGTTGGGTGGCCCTATTGCTTTTGGGCCTGATGAGAGGCGGGCAGCACCTCATGGTGAGAGTGTGGGGCAGGAGAGGCCCTTTCCCTTCATGGCAGAGAAACAAGCAAGGGAGGAAAGAGCTAAGGTGCTAATGTTCACGTTCAATGGATGTCTTCAGTGACCGGAAGACCTGGTACTAGGTAATATTTCTTTCTGGCAGTACTAGGGGGTTCAACTCAAGGCCTTGCACTTGCTAGGTGGGTTCTGTGTGTGTGTGTGTGTGTGTGTGTGTGTGCGTGTGTGTGTGTGTGTATGTGAGTGAGCATGTGCGCACTCAGAACCTTATGCTCATGCTTGGCTTTTGCACTCCAGAACGATGCTATACTACTTGTACCACACCTCCACTTCTGGGTTTGGGGGGGTTAATTGGAGATAAGCGTCTTATGGAATTTCCTGCCCCATATGGCTTTGAACCAAATCCTCAAATCTCAGTTTTCTAAGTAGGATTACAGGAATGAGCTACCAGTGCTTGGTGGTAGGTTAACATTCTCTAAAGCATCTATTTAAAGTTCCCTCCCCTTGTATGACAGAGGTTAACATCTTTGGTTCCCTACCTCTCTTAGTTGTAAAACATTTTACCATCTGTTATCAGAACTATTCACAGTGACTCAACAATAATTTTCCTAAATGACTGTGAGACCTCATTTGGATTTTTAATGAACAGTCACATTCTAATGAGGTCTTCATAAAACTGACTAAATATGTTGAGAAATCATTAGCTTAAATTACCGGTGCAAAAATCTCCTTTGGGAGTCCTGCAGATTTGGTTGGGAGACTTCGGGCAGATGGATTAGCTCAATGCCACCACAGGCTTTGCATCTCCACGTCGGCAGTGTGAATGGGAATGCCTGGGAACAGGCAACTGGATGAGACACAAAATGTCCCTCAGGTGGGTTCATTAAAGAGGGAAAACAATCATAACACATTCCAGCACTACTTAAATGCCAGGTGTGCAGCTGTCAGCAGGTGCCAGGAAAACTGACAAGGGTCCTTTCCCAGAGCCCACGAGCTGAAAGGGGACATGCGGGGTGTCAAGGAAGTCGTGGGTAATGACAGGTCCTGGCAGACGCCGAGGACCCCGCTGGAGAGGGAGGGGGGTGCCTTCTTTGTCTTCTGCACCAGGTGCTGCAACAGGGAAGGCCTCCGGAGGCACCTATAGCAGCAATTAAAGCCTCCTAATGTAGAGGCTTCAGGGCAGGCAAGGGGAAGCAGCTCTGACTTAATGAATTGACAGTGAGTCTGTGTAAACAAACACATCCTCCTGTCATGCCTAATTCATGAAGGACACACCAGGAGCCGTACACATGTTAAGTAGGTAGTGGCTGCCCTTAAAAACCATGTCAGCTTGATTTCTTGGATGGTTTGTTGCTTTTATGCATGGAAAATGGGGGAAAGTGCCTCTAAAGAACTGTTCAAGATTAAGAATAGGAAGCAGCCTGGATTGGGGGGAAAGCCTTTTTACTGCAAGGACTAGAACCTCTTGTCAAAACTCCCAAACCGTGCTAGACATTTCAAGGGCTTAAGCCATTAATGTCATTACTAACTGAAGACAGACAAATCCAAGGGATGAAAGGCACTAGGTAAGCTTGCATTTACCCACATGCACACTGCCAATCTGGTATGAGTTTGGAAGGATTTTTGTTTTATAAATATGCTTCACAGACCTAAAATTATTAAATTGGTTAAGCCTATGAACATGGCTTTGTAAGTTAACCACCAATCTAATTACCACTCCACTTAGGCCACTGTCCTCTTGGCTGAACTGGGTATTTGCCAGACACAGTAGCTACCATCATAAAAATCCAGTTACCACACCATTTGGGACCATGGAAGAAAGAGTGACGGCTACAGCATGGCCTTTGGAAATGAAACCCGACTCATTGCAAGATACGCCATGACTAAGAGACTGGGGCCGTCAGTGTATTGTTCTTATTTTTATAGTAATTTTATAGTGTAATCATCTTTCAATGTTTCAACTAAACACTATACTGTCTACCTTTCCTTACAGCCAAAGGGTTTATCATATGAAAATAACTTAACCTCATAAGCTACTGAGTCGGAGAGAGCATCTTGTGGAATTTAAGTAGGCAAAAAGCAGGTACCAGTGGCTCATGCCTGCAATCCAAGCTACTCAGGAAGCGGAGATCTGAGGATCTTGGTTCTAAGTCAGCCTGGGCAGGAGAGTCCATGAGATGTTTATCTCCAATTAATTATCAAAAGGCTAGAAGTGGCGCTGTGGCTTAAATGACAGACCAGCAGCCATGAGCGGAAAAAGGTAAGGGACAGCAACTCGGGCTCTAAGTTCAAGCCCTAGTACCAGAACCACACCTACACACACACACACACACACACACACACACACACACACCCCTTTATTCTTAAAAATTCCACACTGCTTGTAATTTTGATACTTATTTATTTTCAAAATAAACCCTCTTGAATGTGAGTTCTGATAAAATATTTCAGTTTGAGGGATAACCGTGGTAACTGTGGAAACACGTGAACTTTTACAATGTCAACTTCCTGTCCCTCCTTCTCCCCAGCAAGGATCTGGGAAATGAATGAAGGGTTCACGAGAGAGTGAACACTTCACCAAAAGAGCACAAGGACCCGGAGTGTGCGGAAGCACTTAGCCCGGCTCTGTGGCTCCGTGGCAGTTCAGGGAGCAGGGCTAAGTATTTAGCACGGCAGTGAGGCTATGTTAGGAGCATTCTATTTCCACACCACTTTGTGGGAACTCCCTGAGGGAGGGAATGGGGTGACCTGTACCTCATCCTTCAAAGAAGCTTGAATTCTGGTAGATCTGAAGCCCCATCCCCCCCACACCTTATTAGTACTAGCATAGCCAAAGAAGGTAGTGTTTTTTGTGTGTGTAAAACAGATAATTATGTGCATCACTTCAGGTCTAGGGTTTATTGGCAAGAAATGTGAACTAATAGTTGTATTTGTTAAGCCCTCCTAAGTTCTTTTTCCACGTGACAAGTAGAAACTCATTTGATTTATATAAGAATTCCATGAGGCAGATTGTTATGGACTGAATATTTGTCTATTGTCTAATTCAAACAATGAACCCTTAATCCCTTGTATGGTTGGGTGTGGAGATGAAGGTTATAAGCAAGTCATTAAGGTTAAATAAAGTTAGAGGTCCACTAGTTGGGGGCCTTATAAGAAGAGGCCCCAAAGGATTTGCTCCCTGTGAAGTTTTGAGGACAAGGGCAGGAACACAAGAGCCAGGAAAAGCCCTCTGCAGAGTCTGATCCCACTTCTACCCTTCAGAGGTGTAAGACAAGGGAAGTCTGGGGCATTTTGTTATGGTAGTTGGGGCTGACGGATACAAGGCGCTGTTACATCCATCCTAGAAGCAGCAGAGACGTCTCCAGGTTGCCGGGGCACTGAGGGCCTGCCAGCCCCAGCTCTGAGCCAGCTCACCGGCACTTGCTCCCATGGGCTCCAGGAAGAGATGAAATGAAAGGGAATTCGGCTGTTGTGTTTTTCAGAGCACAGGATTTTGTTTTTCAAGTTCTAATGCTTTATATAAGAGCTTATCTCCCCCTTTAGTTAGGATAGCCTTACGCTAAGATGCTCCAATCCTTTTCTTAATTTATTCTGTTTTGATGTCTTTGAAACATTCTTAAAAAGCAATATAAATGTTTAAATGATCTAGAGTTTCTTGCCTACAACTTTTTTGTGTGTGTTCTCGTCCTGTGGTTTGAACTCAGGGCCTGCAAACTGTCCTTGAGCTTTTCTTTCTTTTTCTTTTTTTAACTTAAGGCAGGTGCTCTACTACTTACATCACAGCTTTACTTCCAGCCTTTTGCTGGTTAATTGGAGATAAGTGTCTCACAGACATTTCTGCCTGGTCTAGCTTCCAACCTTGATCCTCAGATTGCAGCCTCTTGAGTAGCTAGGATTAGGCATGAACCACTAGCAAGGCTTTTCTATAACATTAAAGCTTTGCTTGCTTGACTTATCTCTCCTCATTTTGGGGGTATTTTGTGATAGAAGGTACTATTTTGGGTAACCAAAGTACTAGCTCCCTTAAGCTCACTATTTTTTAATTATCTTTCCATATAGTCCTAAGTCAACATCTGGCTCTCTGTTTAGACATAGTTTCCCATTTCTCTCTTCCTAACAATTTGTGAAATACATAATTTCCCTCTTCCTGCACTTGTCTATATTAATTTTATGGTTGTCCTAACCTTAAAATAAGAGGAACAATCTTTTTCTATTCTCTTAAAATAATTTTGTAATACTTATACAATGCATTTATATTTTAAACGTTTATTAAATTTCACCTTTTAATACCATTCATAAAGTTGGAATGTTGTTTCATGACTAGCTATTATCCATAAATACATTTATGTGGGTGTGGTTCATGTCTGTAAATCTAGGTGAATTTTAAACCATACATACATTTAAAAATAACTGAAAAATAATTATTAGTCAGAATTTCATTTTCTTCCAGAATCAGTCATAGAAAATATTTTTCTAGAAAATCACCTATATTAGGGATGCTTACATTAACCTATGATAATAAAAACCCTATTGTATTTCTAATATTGGTCATATGTGGGTTTCTTCTTTTTATTTCTGATCATCACCAGAGGTTTGTCTGTTTCTTCATAAAGCCAAGTTTATACTTTGTTGGATCACTTTTATTTTCTTCTAGTACTTGGACTTGTATTCAAGGCCTGGCATTCTTGCTTACCTTTCTTACTTACAGCTGGTGATCTATCATTTGAGCCATATCTTCAGCCTGGTTTTTGCTGGCTAATTAGAGACTTTTCTGCCTGGGCTGACTTTGAATCTCAACCCCCCCCCCCCAGATCTTAGCCTTCTGAGTAGCTACGATTGCATGTACATGTTATGACATCTGACTATTTCATTGATTTTTATGATTATTATTTGCTTTTCACTTATTAATTTTCTGCTAATATAATTTTCTCTTTGGTCTTAATCCGTTCTTCTATCTCCTTACATGTTGGGTCTTATTTTCTAACAACAACCCTTAAGAAATTTTAGTTACTTTCTTTTTTATAATCCTGCAGGTTTACTACAGTCCTTGGTATATTCTTGGGTATTGGTCCTAAAATCCTGGTCAGACACCAAAGTTTGGGAATGTTCAAGTCCCTTATGTACATGTCACCATATTTGCATAGAACATACATGCAATCCTCCTATATACTTTACATAAGCTCTAAATGATGTATAATGCTGACAGGAAAAAAATTGCCCACTTTCTATGCAGACACAGTTTTGTTCTGAATGTTCTCAACAGCTGGTTGAATCCACGCATGTGAAACCATGATATTGAGGGCTAGCTCAAGTGCTGACTTGCAGCACTTAAGTATTTTCTGATTTACAGTAGATGTGTTCCTTTGATCCATGATTTAGCCACAGTACTTTTCATCTGGATCCCAAATGCTGATGAATTAATTTCCCTGCATTTCTCCAGAGTTGCCTGGTACTCCTTCCTTCCCCTCTGCCCTTTCTCCTCCCTTACGTTGACCCTTCATGATCTACTCTTTGTGGGCTTTGGTTATATGACCATGGCACAGGTCCAAGAGGCTGGTCCCTTCTTGATGTGCTTTAAACCTCATCCAAGATCAGGCCATCTAAAGCTACTGCTTCTCACCAAGATGGGGGCTCAGGTATCCCTGCCTGCTCCTATGAACAGCTACAATGTCCATTCTCTTTCATCGCTAGTCCTCACTTAACTTCTGGGCTATCATAGTTTTCCTTACTCTTTTGAGTGCTACTCTACGTATTTTTAATACATCTATTTACATGTACATGTGATGTATACAAATATAATGTATAATTATATTACTGTGCTATCTAGCATTACTAGGTGTTTATGAGGGTTTACAGGATTGGTTAGTCTGTCATCATGGCTGGATGCGTGTGTGTGTGTCCTAGGGTGTGAACTCAAAGCCTCATGCTGAGTTTTCTCACTTATAGCTGGTATCCTACTACTTGAATTCCCCCCTCCACTTCTGACATTTTATTGGTTAACTGGAGATAAGAATTTCTCAAACTTGTCTACCTGGTGGGTTTTGAACCTTGAACCATAGATCTCAGTCTCTTCAATAGCTAGGATTACAGATATGAGGTAGCAGGTAGAATTTTAAGTATCTTTCACTTACTGAATGAATTATTATAAGAGAATTGTATTGTCTCTCTTATTCCTTCTTTGTGCCTCCTGTTATCTTCTGAGAACTTTAAGCAACACCTTTTATACTGCAATTACAGGCTGACGTTAAGCCTGTCTGTTTTTAGGGTAAATCTCGCTAGACCAATTTAAGGAGTAACAAAATCTTCTCTTGCATAGACCATAACTAGGAAATTGAATCTATTATAAATATAAGTGAATTGCTTCCTATGTGTTTTCTCATTTAAAATTTTTCTTTGGAAAAATCCTATAGTATACTACTTCTGAGATTACAATTCACTTCAGAGTTTCCTGGTTAAACATAAATATCATTGATCAACAGTCACTAAAATAAACTAAAGCAAGACATTAGCGGGAGATTACAGCTTCTATTGCATAGGTTAGGAGACTGAGGCACATGGAGCTCAAATCGAAGCAACAGGAGATGCTAGCTAGCATGCTGACCTAAGGATTGATCTCAGCATGCACACAGGTTTTAGAGTTGATTTTCCTGAATTATGGAATGTAGTCGAGTCTGACACAGCACCCATAGCGTTTTGACACCTAACAACCAGCATTCACATTGAGAGGTGTTTTTTTTTTTGTACTCAATATAGCCAGATAACAACGGCTTTTAAATCCTGAGTGCTTTTCCTGTCTGTTGCTATCGCAACAAATGAAAGCAATTCGGGCTATGTTTACTGATAATTTATAAGCAAGTGCAGTAAGCAACAGGAGAAGCTGGAGTAGTTAATGTTTCGTAGAGAGTACATAATCCTTCAAGAGTTTGGCGCATGCCTGGCTTTCTATTGGAATCCAAAGGTGCTCGCAGTGCTTGGCTGACTTACCCTTCCTACTTCCACGAGGTTGGTCACCATTATTATGCTTGCTGTGTTTTCGTGCCACACCATCCGCCAGAAGTCATAGACAGTCTCTTGCATGGGCCCTGCCATAAAACAGAAGACACTTGGTTTCTCATTGTGAAGTTTTCCCCTGGGGAATTTAAAAATTTTTACTTTTAGTGGTGCTAAGGTTTAAACTCAGGGCCTTGTTCTTGCTAAGCAGGTGCTCTGCTACTTGAACCATGGCCTCAGACCTTCTGGCTTTAGTTATTTTTTTTAGGCAGGCTCTCAGGTTTTTTAGGTAGGCTCTCAAGTTTTTGTTTGAGGCCAGACTAGGACCTTAATCCTCCCATGTCTCTTGTGTAGCTCGGATTACAGGCGTGCATAACAATGCCTGACCTGGTTGAAATAGGGTCTATTTTTTACCTAGGCTGGCCTTGAACAAAAATCCTCCTGATCTCTGCTTTCCAAGTAGCTAGGATTACAAGTGTGAACCTCAGATCTCAGCCTCCTGAGGAGCTAGGAATACAGGTGTGAGTCTCAGATCTCAGCCTCCTGAGGAGCTAGGATTACAGGTGTGAACAACCATGCCAGGCTGCAATTGGGTTTGCAAATAAATCTATTCATACCCACATGAAGATCTCACACTTTTATAGATGAGCACAGCTCTTTCATGAAGATGCAAAAAAGTGCTCTTTCTTTCTAATTCTGCACCTATAGAAATACCAAATCCTTCAATCATGGCTGAATTTTTCTCATGTCATCAAACATGATCTGCATTTGAGTTCTTTTTACCCCTCTTAAACTACTACCATGAAAGAAAGTTATTTCTCCATCATTTAGCTATTTATCTCCATAATACTCAAGAGTGAAATTTAAAAAAATGGGTAACATTACTCTTTCTGCTAACAACTGGCAGATATCCACAGAAGTGGTACGGAGAATGAAATGAGCCTCTAGAGGAAAAATGGCCTTTTCTTGTTTCTCATATTTTTCTTATTTGGTGTCATCTGTCAAATGAATCCTTTTTTTTCCCTGCTTGATTTTCTAAAGAGTGACTAGGGTTGAGAGTTGCAAGCACTTGTACTTTCTTTCACTGGGCACAAAGATCCTGGCAGAGCATGGGTCCGGCTGGCTTCCTAGCCCTTGGGAACCTGAGATTCCAAAAGCTCTATGAGTGTTGTGGAGGAGAGGCAGTGTGGTGATACGTATTACAGAATGCCCAAGTTACTGACACCCTCCGTTGCAGAAATTTGAGCTTAAAATGTCTCTTAATTCAGATTTAAGGGGAAAACCCCCCATTCTACTTCCTGTGTGCTCATCTTTGAAGGAATATGTGTAATCATACGAATCTGAAATGCGAGAGGAAAGCAGTGCCACAGCAACGGTGTGGTGAGCCCCGAGGCACTGGACACCCTAAAATGTTCAGGCTGGTTGAGATCCAGCGCCCTCTGGCATGGTCTCCTGACGTTACAGTGTGCGATGTGAAACCCAGATAGCTAAGATTTGCTTTTTCCTTTTACCTGGCTGTGTCATTTACGGGAAGTTACTTAGCCCCTGGGAGCCTCACTGTCACTCACTAGTCACAGCAGTAACACCTCTTAATCATCTTGAGAGCTCTCAGAATTCATGTACATGCAAGTATTTCATACGTCCCAAAGCAACAGGAGGTAACCAATGAGCATTTGCAGATATCCATTGAGGACTGGACGCGGAGCAACACTGGCACACTCAGGGGTCCCTTCAGTCCCCTCCCCCATTCCTCCCCATCAATTAACTGGCTCTTGTGTACTTCTTCTTTCCCTCCCTCCCTGGCCACGCACAGCTCACACTGCCATCATTCCTCCCTGGCTGCTTCCAAGTCCACTCCTGTCCTCCTGCAGAAGAGGACTCCATTCCCTAATGCCTGTGTCTAATCCTTTGATAGTGAGTCTACACACACACCACCTCCTGTGCAGTGACCCCAGCGACCTCTGCCCATTCCCCTGGCTTGTGCGTGCCATCTTCCTGCAAGGGAGGCTGAAGATTTCAGTGACTTTAATCTGAGGCTACAGAGGGCCAAATAAACATCGGATTCTATCAATCACAATATTTCTAGCTGGCACAGTGGTACATTCATTGTGTACTTAACAGCTTGTTACTTATTCATAAGGAAAAGACTGCAGCATCCATGTTTATGCAAGTTGTCTTCCCAATGTGACCCCTGAGAAAGGACGGAGACCTTCACTGGGTACGAGGCCTGCGATGCCTGCTCTGAAGCTTCCAGACCTAGTTCTGATGACAATGGCTACAGTGGATGAGTCAGAGTTTTCCGGCATCCAGGGCAAAGTGTACCTGCACCCATGGGAGTGGCAAGACTTTCTAGGCCCGGAGTCCTGTTCCTGTGCACTTTACTCCAGCTTGGCCCAGGTGCTTCTTCGGGAGGACAGGGTCTCCTGGTGTACACCGCCTCTTCCACAGTGCCCAGGGGATTTCCTGGTGTACCCTGCCCCTTTCTCAGTGCCCAGAGCGTTTCCTGGTGTACACTGCCTCTTCCTCAGTGCCAAGGGGATTCCAGGCATGAGAGGAGCTCCACGAGCAAAAGCAGTGCGTGAGGCAGTTGCTGGTGGCTCCGGTCTATAACCCTAGCTACTCAGAGGCTGAGATATGAGAATTCATAGCTCAAAGCCAGGCTGGGCAGGGAAATACATGAGACTCTTATCTCCAATTGACCACTAAAATGCTGGAAGAGGAGCGGTGACTCCAGCAGAACAGCACCTGACCTGAGCAGGAAAGGCTAAAGGGAAGCACTCAAGCTCTCAGCTCAAGTTCCAGCACCGGAAAAACAAAAGTATTTTCACATAGGCAAACTCTATGACTACTGTGGTGTTATATTCAACACATAGTAAGTATTAGATGGTATAAATGTCTGGTGTTGGTTTGACTCCCTTTCTTAACTAATACTTCTAAGATCACTTACCAAAGTTAAGAACTTTGTACCCTGACTCCTTTCCAGTTCAGGGAAAGGAGGCATCTTTGCAAGGATTCTTTAAAGGAGAGGGATTATCACTCAGTCCTCAGGGTGCTCCCAGAGCACTGACATGGAACCGCTGTTTCCCCCATCACTAAGCAGATAGCTCTTCTGAGTCTGCCTGCTGAAGGTTCTGCTTCCAAATTTGGATCAGTCCATTACTCTGGATGGGCAGAGTGCAATCCTACTTGCCAATCACTGTCCTCCCCTAAAAAGCAGTGTTTTGAATCTACTGATTAGTCTAAACCCAGCAACAAGCTCTGTGGACCAAAGAATCCCACTGTTCTCTGATTGGAGTGAACTTCACTCATTTGTCAATGTTATTTTCCTTTTTTTTCTTTGACATATTTCAAATTATTTTCCAAGATCTGAAAAAAATATATCATGTCTCCTTTCTTCAAAACAACAAACTGTACTGGAGGCCAGGGGAAAGGCAGTCTCGACTGTTACCAAGAATAGTTCATTCCAGGGCACTTGAGAAGTTCCTGGTGCAGCCTGGTGACACTGAGTCCACAGATGGTGCTGGGAACAGCAGGTAGCAGCTTGGATGGGACTAACACAGGGAGAAGCACAGCAGAGGCAATCCCCAGCCTGAGGTGTCTGCCTCCCAAGGTCACTGGGGGTTATTATACACAGCAGGAACACAACTCAGTTCCTGAGACAGGGAATTCCAAACCGAAGGTAAGCCCATCCTTTCTCAAGGAGGGAAGGTGTGGCTGACAGTCCAGCCTCTGATTCTCCAGGCTCCTGGCTGGTGGGAGCCACTAGGATGACCCTGGTGGTGACTTTACAAGATGTCACACAATGGGCATGAAGTTATTCTGGACAGTAGCCCCCCTGTGGGACTCAAGCATTTGAAAAGTAAGCTGTAGAAATGTCAAATATCGGGCCACTACCATATTCCGTTCCCTTCACAATAGTTGGCACTCACAGACCTGTGCTATGATGTGTGGAAGAGCAAAGAACAACAAGAAATAAAAGGAAATGCAATAAAAAGCGTAAGAGAAAGACATTTCAGGGCGGGCTTTACTGTGTAAGATGAGTTTTCTGGTCTCATGGGATAAGAAAGATTAAAGGTTATCATTTAAAACTTCCAACCTCCTTCTTTGCACATATCCAGCATGTTTTCCTGTCAAGTAAAGCTGCCAAGAAGCCAAGGTCTTTGAAAGCAAACACTGGCATGTTTGCAGTGTTTGTTCCTCCTCCTTCTCCTCCTCCTTCTTTTGCAAAGCATAAATACCAAGTGGCGGGGCTGGGAATATGGCCTAGTGGCAAGAGTGCTTGCCTCCTATACATGAAGCCCTGGGTTTGATTCCCCAGCACCACATATATAGAAAATGGCCAGAAGTGGTGCTGTGGCTCAAGTGGCATAGTGCTAGCCTTGAGCAAAAAAGAAGCCAGGGACAGTGCTCAGGCCCAGAGTTCAAGGCCCAGGACTGGCCAAAAAAAAACCCCAAAACAATACCAAGTGGCAGTCCATCCTAAAATCTAACATCTTTTGAGCAAATTCTACTTTTCTAGGTTCTTTTGAAACATTTTCACTTTTAAAATCACCGTGCTAATGAAATCGTTCTAATTGTTCACTCCCATATCACTGGAAGGAGACTGAGAGCCCAGAGCACTTGAATAAGGTCCTGATAGTCACACAGCTACTGAGCTGTAAATCTGAGCTTCCTTTGCTCTCTTCCCCCCTCCCCCCCATCACCCTTTCCCTCTCCTCCTTCCCCTTTTCCTCTCCTTTCCTTATTTTACCCCTTTTCCCTTTCCCTTTCCTGACAGGATCTCACTATGTAGCTCTAGCTGGCCTAGAACTCCTGTTCCTCCTGCCTCAACCTCCCTCTTGATGCTGGGATCAAGAGGTGTAGTTTTGAAGCAAGCAGTCTGAAATTGTTCCATCACAGGGCTTCTATCTGAATGTTTAGAACAGCTTAGCAGGATTCGCCTAGATTCTTGTGCACCTGCTGTTCCCACAGAGGGAACAGGGACCCTGTGGGTCACAGGGAAATAGTCCTTAACTGCTTCTGGATCAGGTCACTTCCCTCCTTTGGCATCCTCACTGTGACAGAATGAAATCCAGCTCCACCCACACAGCCAGCTCCTGAACCTCCCCACTAGCCCCAGTTCTCTGGGGGAGCTCGGAACACAGTGCTTCCTGCTTAGTCCCCTCTGTCCCTTCCACCTTGCTCCAACAGCTCCCTAGAAACAGCAGAGGCCTGCAAGCTCTCTTCAGCCTCCACCCCCCCCCCAGTCCAGCCTCATCTCTGAAAACCCCTTGCTGAGTATCTTCCAAGGGGCTCTGAGTACAAGTTCTTTTGTTTTTTGTTTTTATATGTGTGGAGGGTTTGTACTCAGGGTCTTGAGCTTGCTAGGCAGATGCTTTACCCACTGAGCCATACCTCCACTATCTTTTTGTACCGGTTATTTTGGAGGTAGGGTCTTGCTTTTTGTCTGGGCTGCCCTGGGCTGTGATCTTCCTACTTGTGACTTACCACGTTGCTGGGGATGACAGGGCTGAGAAAGAGTACTGTAAATTTTTATGCCTAGACTGGCCTCCAACCACAATCCTCCTATCTATCTCCCAAGTAATCCATGTTTTAATGTCAGCAACTTGTGCCCAAACCAGGTTTCCACAGTGATTATCTTGACCCTGTACTTCCCTGACCATCTTCCTCTCCCAGGCTACTTTGAAGTTTCCTCTGAAACCTCACCCCCTATGTGGCAATCAAGGCTCAGCTTAACAAACTGAAAGTCAATTCCTTAGACCACTAAGACTTCTTAATTTGACATCCAACTTCACTGGTGGAGCGTATGTATTCTTACTGCATATGGACAGTGGACTGTGTGTGGGGCCTCCTATTTCCCTTGACCCACTCATTCATGCTGCCTTCTTGGCCCCAGTGGGAGTGAAGGGCCACCCCTGCCCACACTAACTCAGCATTCCGCCTGGAACTGTGCAATGGGCATTTTGCACCAGGCCTACAACAAAGTGCATCTCATATGGGATGCAGAGGTGGACAGCATAAACATTCTGCACTCCCCAGAAACTTGATATTTTCTTAGCTAGAGATAAGGCAAGAGCAGATGCCTTCCCATAGCTAGTACCAGAAGTCCAGTGCCCTAAGACGGAGACATGAACATTTCTCAAAGGCTAAATGAAACAATAGCTCTTATTAATTAATTTTATGCCAGTTGTAGGGCTAGAACTCAGGGCCTGGGTACTGTCCCTGTTCAACCACTTAGCCACAGTGCCACTTGTGGCTTTTTTATTTTTATGCTTAGTTGGAGATAAGCGTCTCATGAACTTTTCTGCCCAGGCTGTCTGTGAACAGCAGTCCTCAGAGCTCAGCCTCTCCAGTAGCTAGGATGACAACCACCAGTGTCAGGATGCAATAGCTTTTAGAGCATTCATTCTCTGGTGCTTTACATCCACATATACTCTGCCTAAACTCATTGAATGGGAGGCTCCATTGACAACTGTCTCTCTTGTACTTGACTTTCATTCTCTCAAACTGGATGATGAGGTAGCATCTAGGTGTAAATACTGTAGGTAAGAAACAAAGGGAAGGTGGCATTCATAATGATCCTTCTTAGACAGATCAAATTTGTTATTCTGATTCACTTTGCAAAGCTCTGGACTGTTTTTGAAATGGACCTCGGATATTTTGTGGGTTTATCCCATTTATTTGGATAAAACCAGGAACAAAGGTTTCATATGTTTTCTTTCAGGTTTGGTCACTTTAATTTGTAAGGTGGTTAAGATCTATTTAACACATGTCTCAAAATATGCATTCTAATTAAAGGGGTTCTCATTTTATCTTGGAAAACATGTAATATCATCTGTCCATGACTAACAAACTTACACAAACACCTGATGAATGTTTTGATAGAATATTCAAAGGGAGTATATAATTTAAAACTTCAAACTGCCTTTTTTGGGTTACACAAGAGGAACTCGTGCAGACCATTATTAGCAAATGATGTTTAAGCAGACTGACAGCAGATAAAGCTGGGAAAGGAGGGGATTAGATCTGATTGGTGCATGAAGGCCTTTGACTATGGACATGACCTTGATGGAGGCCTGAGGGGAGAAGGCAGAGACAGCAGATCCTCTAGGTGGACAACCCCAAGAGGAGAGGTAAAGGGGACACACACATGGCCACCTTGCGTGAAAGCATAACAGTTTTATGAAAACCGAAGGTTCAGACTTGATGAGTAGCAGAGGAAGATGACGGATGCCAAAGAAAAGGCTAATAAGTGCAGTTACAGATTCCAAGCTTGGGCAATCAGAAGGGAGTGGAGGAGGAAGCTGGGTGTCACTAACGTCTGGGCAGACAGCAAACTGCACAGGTGGTTTCCACAAAGAGGCTCAGCCTTGGGAGTGACCAGGTGTATCTGTCAGCAGCCGTGGATGGACAGAAAGAACTGGCACCAAGGGCTGAGAGGACCAGAATGGAGCTGTTATCAGAAGGTCAAAGCCAGGGGTCCTCTACACATGTAAGCCAGTAGCAGCTTCCGGAGTAGGAGGGGTTCTTTCTATTAAACGAACAACTCCCAAGATACAAGAATTGGTTGACCATAGATAGTAAGAAGAAAAAGTAAGTAAAGAGATTCTGCTCCATATTGGTAAAGAAGGTAACGTTTTAAAAACATCTCGTGGTATTTTAAAGCCAAGAATGGCTCTTCATCATGAATGATCAGCACCAGAAATGTCCAGACAGGACACAATATGACTCCACAGGCACCAGCAGTGTGGCACCAGGAGATGGCTCAGCAGGAAGGTCAGTGGAGTCTGGGGGTGGTGCAGGGTGACAGGCCCCATGCTGGCATGGCGACATGGGACTATGTCTCCTTAGAGCAGAGGCAGGACAAGGTGGACTTCCAGGCCTGGAACTAGGAGGGTGGTCGACAGGTTCACATCTGAACCTGACTAGGAAACACTGGGACTGGCTTAGAGATTGGGGTCATCTCTAGTGCACTATATGTAGTGAAAAAGTCAAGAGTCCTAAGATGCTTGAACCCTTGTGTGTCCAAGAGCAGAATGACCTAACAATGAAGGGCAATCACCCCACAAACCAGTGCCTGGGAGCTGTGCGCTGTGCACATCGTCTCATTTAAGAACCACAACAGGAAAGACGTGAAAAAAAATTATACTAAGCAAAGTAAGACAGATGCAAAGACACATAGGCTGCATGGTTTCCCTAATTTGTAATAATTAGAATGTGTGCATAAATCTACAAGTAAACTCAATGGATAGTAAAAGACAAATAACTACACCTGGACATGATTAATTAAACAGCAGTGAAAACATTTACACAGTGAGAACAAAGGAGGCTATCCTTAGGAGACAATCGCAAGGGTTCAGTAACCATGTGCATATGATCATATACAAAGATGCTCATCAAAATGAACTCCAGGAAATGGAAGCAAGAGGTTTCTGATTATATTATTTGTGGCTCATCTTCTTTTTCTTTTCTTCTTTCCTTTTGTGTTTGGCTTATTCCCTTCTGTCTCTGTTTTTTATTTCTATATCCTTTGTAAGTTTATCTGATTTAGGGAGCGGAAGGGAAAGCACAGAAATGGTGGGACAAAGGATGAACCGACACTATGTTGGAAATGAACTACAGAACTTGTGGGGAGGGAAGCCAGAAGGGGAAAACTGGGAGAGAACGAGGGAAAGGGTGACACTGTTCACAGAAAAAGCCCTCATCACCGGACTTACGTAACTGTAGCCCTTCTGTACATCAGCTTACAATAAAAATTTAAAAATCTAAAAACAAAACAAAGCATCACAAGGATGGCCGGAGGCTCCAGCAGAAGATGAGAAGTAACTTATGAGACTAAAATATTTTCCTAGGGCTGCAGGGAGGAAGCTGCGAAGCTGGGACTTCAGGCCAGCCCAGTTCTATTGCTCATATCAGATAAGACTAGATTAGGGATCCCGTGTGTTCACATGAGCGCTAAAATGCTGTCATAAGATACATGATGTTGTCTGGAAGCTAAAGGAGGAAGTGTATGGTAAGAGCCATAGCCAGTAAGGAAGGACAGAGGAAGGGCGGTCCTCAAGATTGACCTAACTGCAGAAGAGCCAGGATCCTTCCTCTATGTGCTGACCCAGGCTAGGCTTTGTCAAGTTCTTCGCCTTTAATGCATTCAATCAGAACTGGAAACAACCAAAGAAACAGCATGAATGTGGAAAAAGATGAGCCTGAGATTTATGCATTAATCTTAAAAGCTCTTCCTACATTCATAAAAGTGTTTCTAAATATTTGATCCATTACTGCTGCTGTTGCTGCTGGTGATAATCTATAATAAGTATTATAAAGTCAGTTATTCAATAGTTAGAGAATTAGACATCCCTTCAGTGGTTTCCGAGTAAGTTTTTATTACAAAACTTTATGTGATTTTTTTCGACAGGATACTGCCATAACACTTACACTAGAATTTCATATTTAGTATCTTTTCATTTTGGCAGAAGGGAAATGTAAAAGGTAGGATCTGCCACTGTGCTTTGCTTACTGAAGTGATAACAGTGACAGAGAAACAGCTGGCTTTTGCATTAATAATCTTAACATCACTTATTTGATTCTTGCCTTTGCCTTCCCCTGAGGCTACTTAGGATAAAATGGTGAATTTTTATAATTTTTTTGTTTCAGTTGCAGAAAAAGAAAGTAGAATTGAGATAGCCATGTTCACAGTATGTGATATCCTCATTTTCCAAAATTGTTATGAATAGGCCAAGGGAATTTCCATTAAAAAAGTAACAATAAAAACCAATTAATGAATGAGAAGCAAACACACCAAGAATTATTCTATCTTAGGGAATATTGGGATTATATTCTGTCACCTAAATTTGAAAATGGAACTAGCAGTATGTTAAAATAGTGTTTGCTAAGGACAGTCCTTGGGGAAAGGACTCTAGGTATAGAATTACAGGGCTGGGAATGTTCACCAGCCCATTGGAGTTTTAATTGGTGATAGTAAAAGAGAAAATTGGCCTTGGAGCTATAAAACACCACCCCTTT